>NC_140939.1:66340934-67085934 GCF_014529385.1 Adiantum capillus-veneris | reverse complement strand
GAGGTGTTAGAGGAGCAGGATGCAGCACCAGAAGAGAAATGCGAGGAGACAACTCATATGCAAGAAGTCGAGGAGGTTGAAGACACAGTCGACCTTGAGGTTGAGGCAATTGAAGTACAAAGAAGTAAGATGCTCTCTGTGAAAACCACAGAAATCAAACTTCCATTGGATGTCAGTAACTTCACTGAGAAGCATGCTCAGATGATGTTGCCAGCTGTGCCTGAGTTCAGGATTGGAGACAGGACCTATATCTTCTTACATGATGTGCAAAGTGTGTTTTATTTAAGGGAGGATTTCTCCCTGGCTATTATTTCCAGAGTCCAAGAGGAGAGGAGTGGATTTGTTTCAGAGGATAGTAGTGATGATGAGGCAATGGAAACATCCAGCAATCCAATGGAATGCCTTCGAAGATGCTTTGAGAAAGCTGAAAAATACAAGGAGACACTACCTGATGAAGCCACCTTCCAAGCAATAAGACAAAGCCTAAGACCATCGAAAAGTAACAAAGAAGTGGAGGATTGGTTTAACCATTCAGGTCAGGGGTCAACTACATCTGTAGACCTGTGGCAAGAAAACCTCTTTCTGCAGGATGAGAGCTTCATGGTATCTCTCTCTCTCTCTCTCTCTCTCTCTCTCTCTCTCTCTCTCTCTCTCTCTCTCTCTCTCTCTCTCTCTCTCTCTCTGTTTGTGTCATTTCTGACATTGTATGTGCAGTCTTGGATTGCTGACAAGGATGACTTCCTTCGGCGCCGGACAAGAGAGTATCGAGGAAGGGATGCGGCCCTAGCACAGTACCTTTCAAAGCTCTGCGAGTCACCGATAGTAGTTTTTCACAATTCCATGTCACAAGAGGGTTCAATAGCAACTTACACATTCAAGACACTATCACGCTTCTTGGGTGGACCGGTGCTGCCCAAAAGTGCAGATAAAGTCATTCTTGTTGACAAAGTGTTTGCTAGAGATTGTTTTGGTTACTGCCCAGGCTATACAGGTGGTCGGGCAGCGTATTACTACACGTACACAGCAATGGCACTAGCTCTTGGTAGACAAAACCCAGATGAACTTTTAGAGTATGGCAAACATCTCATGATTCGTTACAAGGGTGACGTGCCAAAAAACAAAATTGAACCTGCAAAATCTTGATACACTTCAAGTAGCAATTGTATAAGATCATGTATTACATAAATTTTTTACAATGCCATCCACTCAGAGTATCTTTCTCCACTTGTGATTCACATACACCATTGTCTCTCTCCACCTTCGTTGACTTTCACGAGCTCCGGAGTTGTTGTATGCCATTGATCTTTTAGCTTTTTGTTGTTGTAAATGTCTGATGGCTTGTGCTGTTGCTGAATTTGCCAAGACTTCTTTTGCCTGCATTCGATGAATGATTCTACGATAGAACCATTCAAATAGTTCTCTCAAACTGTTAGCCTTGATTCGAGAGCCACCATGTCGTGTGTGCCTGAATATTAAGCATTTCTCGCCATGTAATGAGACTTTTCCATCCCTTGGGTATTCCATATTGCCGGGTTCCCATACTTCTGTATAAAATATGGCAAATGATTGAAGATGATGTGCTGGATATGAAAATAGATTAGTTAGAATGTTTTACACTCACATATTTGCACATAAGAGAGAAAGAAATACATGATAATACCATGTAGTGAGTAATCTGGGTGTCTGTCCATGCTGTCTTGAATGATTTTTTCAGAAGGTTGAGATTTTCCTTGAACTTGTTCATATCACCTTGTGACCAGTCATCTTTGTCGCACATCAAAAATAGGATGTCTATTGATCGCCAAACCTCAGCCTTCGCGTTACGAGTAGTTGGTTCGTGGTCTTTGACTGCAATATGTAGCTTTTTCCAGCTCTGATACTCTACCTTGCTAACATAAGATGTGTTATATATTTTTCCATGTTTTGTTAGCTTTGGATCTCTTGTACCTTGGGGCTTAGATAAAAACCTCCGTGCCTTCACCCCACCGATGGATGGTTTGCATGGGACATCCTTCTCAGCAGTTGATCTCTTTTCATCCCGCTGGATTTTCACATTGCCACCATGAAGCCCCATATCCGACAGTACCATTTCTAAGCACTGCAAGGCTACTTGTCGTTCTGCAGAGTTCTTAATCTTCCAAGCAAACCCGATGTATAAGTAGACCAATTTCTCTACAATTCTACAAAGGGCATGCATTGTACAAATGTGAACATTCACAAGTGGTATTTTCAAAACTGGTCGAAAAGCAGGATCCTCAATGTGACGTGTTGGAGCTTTTCTCCACCACTTTGGGTTCATGACCTTTGCAGGCTCCATGCAGAACAAACACGGTGACTTTGCCATTGCACCCATTCCACAATTATACATGCACTTTAATGTTTTAAGGTCACCTGCAAGATGCCACTGAACTTGAAAGTCTCCCCTTCCATCTAGACGTAGTACCTCTCCCTGGTTAGTCTGTCGATCAATCAGCTCCGGAATATTAGTTCGATGGAACACCCAATATAGAATCTCATGATCTTCTTTCTTTACCTGCAACACAAAATAAATGAGACTTAAGTAGATCTGAATATTTGAGCTTACTTGAGAATATCGCTTACCTCAAACGCACCAAGCCACCATATGTTAGATTCTGATTGAACACTAAAATATAAAGGATCATCACTGGGACACTTTGAGAGGGCTCTATTCATTAAAGTAATAGTAACACGCTCTAGCTTTTTCTCTTTAACAAGCTCACACTCATCCAGTTTTAACACAAAATGTAATAGTCCACGTGACTCTTCAAATGTGATGTTGTAAAACTCCACCATTCTCTTCTGTAGTATCCGCAGGTCCATAAAAATATTGTTGAACTCATCATATGCCATGTTGGCTCCATGGCCACTGTAAGTTGCTTTAATATGAAAGGGCTGTCCAAGATAGTCTCTCTGTGCCTCGTTAAGCTGAAGCCTCTCTTTCCAAACACTTGAGGCTGATGGTAGAAGTTTGGATTTTATACCCTTCCTAACAAAGATGGATGAGACAGACTTTTGGATAGCCGAATATCCTCTTTTGCTTACACCAAGTGAATCAAGTGTGCCTTGTATCTCTTTTGCAGGCACTGAGTTCTCTGAAATAAAGCGGTCCACTACATTTCTTTGTAGAACCTTAAACTTCTTGTCATGTACTATATCTGCTGCCAGGCTTCTACTTATAAGTGGCTTCAATCTCTTTCCTATATTGGCTTTGGGGTCAATGTTTTCCTTGTCAGGATAGATTGAGTCTTTACATGAAGACAATGCATAAGTAAATAACAGAAAATTTGCTTCACTAACACTATTTAGGCACATGAAAACAATGCATAACAAGAAAAAACAAAGAGATTACTTAACTAAGACAATGTAGCCAACCAAGAAGCATCACCTTAATGCTCGGATTCTTTTCTTGAGACCTCCTGATGCAACCTGCAATGTTTCAAGATTGCGCAATTTCTTCTTTCGGATACGACCACCCAAGATGGTGTCCTTCATTTGACAACTTCGCACCTTTTCTTTCAGTTCTTGTACCTCTGTTTTATGTTGCAAAATGGTAACCTGATCTGTAGAATGTAAATGTGAAAGGCGAACAATCTCACATTGTTGAGCTTGGAGAATGCTCTTGTAAGTTCCAGCTTCTCTTGTAAGTGATTTACAATAACCCAGAAGGCCGTTTTCTCCATCACCAGCAAAGGTCAATAAGCTTGTAGGATTGACAAACGGTGGAGACGCATTAGTTATTGGATTCTTAGGGTAGAGAGAGCCTCTCGTCCAGATATCTATGTGTTTAGCTCCTTGAGCTCTGAGCGTGTCTATGGAGGTGGGAGGTATATGTGTGTTTGTTTTACTGCGCTTAATCAATGGTTGGTACTCATTGTCCAAATCAATGTGAAGGTGATATTTGGCTCGTTTGTGGGTAACATTTGTGCCATTTGAGGAGTGCGCCATTAGCCAAATGTGCAGGTTTAATGGAAAGTGAATAGCGGCTGCGGATTCGTCCCTCCATGTTAGCTTCATTCCCTCCTTATTGACGTTGTTCATTCAATACAACTAAAAAGAGTATTATCCCTCAATCACTACGAACGAATGTTCAGAGGGGTAAGGAATCTACTTAAAGTACACTTTTTGAAGTTTTACTATGAAAGACCCAGCTCTTTTATTTGTCATTTTTTTTAGAGAGAGAGTGCAAAAAATACATTTTCTTAGAAGGCCCTCCAAATGACCTCCGAAATTTCCTAATGGTGTGTGTGTGTAAGAGAGAGAGAGAGAGAGAGAGAGAGAGAGAGAGAGAGAGAGAGGTAGAGAGAGATAGTACACGACGATGTAGGTGGGTAGGCGGTTATTGGATTGCTCTGATTGTAGCGTGATTACATGGGGTGATTATAAAGGCTGGGAATAGTGGATTTGAACGGGTGCTGGTGCCTCTTGGTTTCTCGAGGCATGACAGCTGGAATATTTTATTATATTCCAACATCCCCCCTCAGCTGAATGCCGAGAGAAGATTTTATTGTGCATGAGACGTGCTTAGATGAGCTGGAAAGGGCTTTCTGTTTTTGTTTCCCATCAAACGATGGAGGTGCATGAAAGAAAAATTTTACTTTAGCTTTCAATTGGGTTTTCTGCACAATCAATCAGGTTCAAGTAGAAAGGTGTTAAGTGGAAATGTTTGATGTCGAGGTTTCATCTTGATTCTCGCACGAGAATCAAGTTCTTCAACTGCATCTTGAGATCGAATGACTTTCTTCAATTGATCCCCCCTTCGACCGAAAACATGTGCTTTAGATTTTGCTTCAGATTGGCTTTTGGTGAAGAAGATAAGGTAGGAGTCCAAATATTTGAGCATGATGAAGATAACTACTGAACTTTGTGGCTTTGGACCATTGGAAGGATCATCACGCTTGCGGGATTAAATCCTAACAGAGCGGCATGTGTTTGAGCAATGATTATGATAGCCGCCGCAACAATATTTGCACTTGGGGACAACATGAAATGCATGAGCAACATCCATGTTGTAAGGGTGAGGCACCCTTCTAATGATTTCCATTAAGGTTGGATCAGTTTCACCATCATCTAGAGGTTCTGCATCATCAACTTGGGTTTGGTACATGCATGAAGAAGCAACTGCTATCTCTTCATCTCCGTCAGCAGGTTCATTTATCATAGGGTGATCCCCAAACAAAGTACTGCCTTTGAGGTATTCAGAGGTGGCCGTCTGCAGGTCAAAGTTTGTGTGTTCCTCTTCAAGAGAAGCCAGGAAGTTGGTGATAACCTCGTCTTCTTCATCTGCATGGTGGCCACAGTATTCACAAGGCAAGGTGGCGAGCATTGCATGGCTGGGCGCTGCAGGAGTAATTTCCGCAGCAAGGATGTCATTCCGGGTGGGTACTTCATCACCATCTATTGGATGTGAGACAGGTTTCTCAACAGCGTTTTCATCTGCTTCTGGGGCAGGTACATCAGCATTTTCATCGGCAGCAAGGGCAGGGATTTCATCTTCCTTTGCATCTTCTGCATCGACTGCAGGCTCATTGTCCAGCAACAGGTCGGCTTCACGGCATGTGTTAGCCATTGATTGCGGCTGCACGTCTGCATGAAGTTGGGCAATAGCAGGTTCAAACCGCTTAGGGTCCAAGGCCATCAAAGGCTTGCAGGGTTTTAGGCAGTGCGCTGACCAGTAAAGTTGTATGGCCTTTACAAGGCAAGAAATGAGAGCATCGGCAAGGAGGGATGATGCATCATATTTGAGCTCACAGTTGGCAAAGGAGAGGCTGACTTGATGATGCTCAGAGTTGGCAAAGGAGAGGCTGACTTCATCATCAGGTTTTATGGCCTTGATTTCAGCAGCAGCAGGGTGCTTAATTACAAGATGTGGGTCATCAACATCATTTCCTGGAGTGGCCGCATCTTTGATTACATGCATAGCATCAAGAACACCTTCATGCAGGAAGTCGAGGAAGGTGTTGATAATTGCGTCCTCATCATGGGATACAGCAGGAACGGCTACGGTTTCATCGTGGTTCATGGCTGTGTCGGTTGCATGGTGGATGCCAATTGTGGCTGCTCCGATGGCTGCGGGGTTGGAGGGTTCACGGGCAGCAGATGAGAAATTGGCCACAACAAGTGTTGTGGTAGCATTGGCGTCAACAAAGGCTCGTTCTGCCTGTTCAGCAGTAGCGCGTGAAGAATCCGCAAGAGTGGCAGTAGATTGGGCTACAGCATTATTGACGACATTCTTGGCGACATCTGGCTTGGTGTCATCTGCAACAAGATGGTGCCCTTGGTGACGGATCTTGCACGACGTGCCATGTTCAGGTATCGTTCGCCAGCACGACAAAAGATCAGGCTTTGCAGGAGCATGGCCATTGGCAGTAGCAGGCGCAGATCGGGTCATGTGCATCACGACAAGGAGCAAGGCAGGGGCGTTCTTGAGTTCGACATCAGCCCCAAGGGCTGCAGTGGGTTGTACAGGCAAGCTGTTGGCGATCATGGGAAAAGGTGGAGCCGCTTGCATATTGGTGCGCATGCCCAGGGTATCCAGGCCGTCCCAGCGATTGATACCATGTGGGAAAGGATGGCCAGGGGGCCTCCCACTATCAGAGGCGCAGAAAGAGAACATTATAACTGTGTGTGTTCTACATCGTGCACAGAAGGTGATGCAGGTAGTGTGTGTGTGTGTGTGTGTAAGAGAGAGAGAGAGACAAAGGTAGAGAGAGACAGTACACAACGATGTAGGTGGGTAGGCGGTTATTGGATTGCTCTGATTGTAGCGTGATTACATGGGGTGATTATAAAGGCTGGGAATAGTGGATTTGAACGGGTGCTGGTGCCTCTTGGTTTCTCGAGGCATGACAGCTGGAATATTTTATTATATTCCAACATGTATTGCTTCCCCTACTTATTTCGCGGCGGCGTTCAATTAAAATTATTATCTTCCAACTCTTGCTGTACAGCGTTTACTTGCACCATGGACAGGCTGTTTGGATGGTGTAGTCCATCATCGCAGACCACGTCCCCGACTCTGAGACGTGGTAACATTCGCAGTCGCCACGCGACGCTTGTCCAAGCTGCAACCAGTACCCTACGATTTCAACATGTCACAGAAGCTCTCAAGGATGACGTCCGCCTCCTTACCCAAGCTCGTTGCAGAGAGAAGCTGGCTGCTCTAGGCAGCAAAGACGGTGTTGCGGCGCTTCTCCGAACAGATCTGAAGACAGGAATTGGATGGCCCGTGATAGAGATGGAAGACAAGCAGGCGTTTACACAGCGGCTTCAATGGGAGCTCCAAGGAAGAAGAAAAACGTTTGGAGTAATTAATTGCTCAAGGCCCAGTAATTACGGCAGATTGCTGTGGCAGGTGCTCAAGAAAGAAGTCTTTTCAAACATTTTGGGACTATTGTATGTAGTTTGTGGTATGTTGCTGTGTGTTTTGAGGAGTGTGGATTCTGAGCTGTCCGCCTATATTAAGAATGGCTTCATGATCATAGGCTTTCTTGTGATAAATACTGGCATCTACATTGGTGCTTTTTACTGGATATCAAAGACATTGCTCAGGATGTGGATGGGCCAGGATGATCATAAGCAGGTTCAAGTTGTAAGATTTGGGAGAAGATGGTGAATTTCACCTCACGCCATCGTAGTGGGTGATATTGTGGAGCTTCAGGCTGCTGAGAAGGTTCAAGCATGTCATGGGCTGCTGGTAGAGAATCATTCATTGCAGACTTCAGGTGATGAAGACGAGGCCGGTCCGCTTACCTTCCTGTCATCGGGCACTATTGTGCACAACGGCTTTGGCACAATGCTAGTCACGGCTGTCGGAGATGACACGCATGATCGAAGCTGGTGCAGATTTGCAAACACGAATGAACTCACTCCTCTTCTTAAACATCTTAATTCCTTGAAGTCCCCGTCTTCCAAATTGCAGCTCTACTTGTCGTTTTTGTTTATGATTATCCTCCTTCCCTTTTATTTTCTGGGCATTTATGATTCTAGTCCTTCTGGCCCTTACATACCAGGGCAAACCCGTCCTATTGTTGTTGTATACGACCTACTTTATAACTTCTACAACAGTCTTACATTCTTTGAGGTTTTGGACGTTACTGATGGGATCCTTTTTATGGTTACCCTGGCTGTCGTCTACGTTATTTCCCAAATGATGGCCAGGCACGTTTCGATCTCTAACCTCTCCACTTGTGAGTCAAAGCTTGGCTTCATCACGACCATTTGCTCTGGAAAAAAAGAGGATTGTTAACAGAGAATGCAGTGAACGTTGAAAGATTATGGATAGGACGTTATTTGTGCAATGAGACTCATGCAAAAAATCAATCACTGAATTATATAGTTTCTAAGCCCATCCTATCGCTTCTATGTCAAGCAATAGCTATGAATACCATTGGAAATCTCCATAATGAGGCTTTTTCATATGGTTTCAAGATGAGCTGCGGTAGCTCTATGGAAAAGGGGCTTCTGAAATGGGTTTACAAGAAGCAAATGGATATAGACGGAGACGGGAGGACATTCACAGCCTTGGAGGCAGAGCCATTCTGCTCTGACAGAAGGCGATCTGGAGTAGCTGTAACTCGAGCAGGATGGGGGGATGATTGTGTTGTGCATTGGAGGGGAGCTGCAGAAGTTATCCTGCCTTTTTGTCGCAGACGAGTAATCATTGATGCAGCAGGCAGTGATGTGGCAACCATGGACTTTTCGGAAGAGGAGCGGTGCAAAGTTCAGGACACAATTGCACACATGGAAGAGAGTGGCATGAGTTGTTTGGCATTAGCATATTGCAAAGCAATTAGAGACAATTCAGAGGAAGCCATCATACAACAAGAAGGTGGATGTATCACTACAAGTTTTAGACATTTTTACACCTATGAAAATTGAGCATAAATATCACTTTTATCACTCTAAAGTGTGAATAACGTTTTTTAGACTCCATTTGAATGTAAATATTATGGCTTTTACACATGGCACTTTTTCTACATCCCTTTTCTTCGGGTGAAAAATTGAACTATACTTTTTTCTAGCAATAAAATAGGAATTTCTAGGTAGAAATAGCAACTTTCTTACGTGTAAATATTTATACTTTAAACAAGCTCATGTGTTTTTTTTGCAATGAGTATATTTACTTACCTTTGAGTAGCATTTCAACGGAATTTTTTTAATACAACTATACACGGCATGAATTTTTCTCACACAATCACAACTTTATTTTCATAATTTTTTTCACTCTTATTTGAGCTCCACACTTAAATAGTTCTAAGTAGCTATCTTTCACAATAGGTATTTTTCTTGCGATCTAATTTTTTTCTATGAGGATCAATGACTAACTTTAACCTATGTACATACCAACAGCCATATTGAAGGACAAAAGAATTCTTTTTTCTTCCTTCCAAGCTGGATCTTTAAGCCGGTTGCTGTTGCTTCCACTATGGTTTCTTGGTGAAATGGCTTCTCTCTCTACACCAATGTCCATGCATCTGTGCTTCTCAAGCTATGCTCCACCGTCTCTTGAAACTTTGGAAAGGGCCTGACAAGTGCACAAATCTCTGAACTCCTTAATCCATCTCAAGAGTGCTTCTACGTACCTCAACACATGAATAGAGCTCACATCAATCTAATTTATGTTCTCTTTTTTACATTGCTTACTGATGTGGTGTAGAGCTTCAACATGTGCTCATGCGGCACGAAGCATCTTCAAACATGTTTCAAAATCTTGCCACTTGTTTTCTCTTCCGATAATCTTTGGTTGCAACTCTCCTCAAAAACCCTAGCTCAACAGCTTTTTGTTATGCATTTATATCGAACACGACAACAACCTTGAAAGATGGAGTAGACCAGGAGGAGCTGCTTACAACGAATACTACATCCCCTATTTCCAGCCATGGTTATGCACATCCAGCATTTCCAGGTTCAACCAAATTCAAAAAATGGTGTCGCTCATTTCATATATCACCTTGTTTCGTGTATTGTGCAATGGTAGAAAGAAGCACATGTGTAGTATGGCATATGTGGGTAACATGCACTTCTTTTTGCAAGGTAAATCCACATCACGTATGCGCCACATGATGCCTAAATTTATGAACCAGGCCTTCAATGTTGTTTCTCCTTGTTAGACAGATAGCTTTGTGACCATGAAATTGGCACAAGAGAACCCACGGGAGTGGTTCCTCGCACTGAATTACTTCGTGCTTGGCCATCCAATTCTCCAAGAACATTGTGTCAAGCTCAACATATGTGCCCATCCCCTTTACAACTAGCCCAGATGATTTCAACCCCTCTTGGGTTGCAACTCTCACAACCTCGCCTAAATTAGATATGACATTTTCCGAGCTCTCTTCCATGGTCCTACAGGAACTTTGGACATGTTCAATCAAGGTATTCAATAACAATAATTAGACATAAAATACTTACAACACAAAATCACAATGCACTTTCTATATGTGGATTTCAATACTTCCAAATTGCTTATACATCCTCAATTTTTATAGTAGCTACCAATTTGTACATCCCTTCTCTCTCTCTCTCTCTCTCTCTCTCTCTCTCTCTCTCTCTCTCTCTCTCTCACATGGGTTACGGTATGCTGCTTATGGTGCATTCATCGTCACAACAACTTAAGATTTGATGTTGGTAGGTTCAGAGGGATAACAACAATCAACACGATATGTCGCATGTGCTATTCAAAGAAGGCTTTGACATCCACAATGCAGATGAGACTGGATGAACTACCCATTATAACACCCTCTTATTTTTGGGCACCCGTGGTATTAGTGATCACACATACCCCACACAATGCCTACTAGTAATACTTCTAGATTCATCTTAGTATCTAGAAGTACTTCTAGATCCATTACAAATTCACCAATTTGTAATGGATTGGTCTCATGGGTCATTTTGGCCTCTTGGAGACATTAATATACCATTTCATGTCATTTCATCTCTCTCTCTCTCTCTCTCTCTCTCTCTCTCTCTCGCCCCACCCCCGCCCCGCCCCCCCCCAATTTGTACATCCCTCTTTCACCAACTTGTAACAGATTGGTCTCATAGGTCAATTTGGCCTTTTGAAGGCGTTACTATGTCATTTTATTTTGTTTCCCCAATATAGGTCAGTTTGGCCTTCTCAAGAAGATAATATATCATTTATTTCATTTCCCCCGAGAATATAGATTATTTGGGCCTTCTAAAGGCATTTTTGTCTACCAACACAATCCATTTTGGCGTTTAGAAGGTGTCAATGTAACATACCATCCCTCTCTCTCTCTCTCTCTCTCTCTCTCTCTCTCTCTCTCTCTCTCTCTCAATAGGGTTTCTCTTACTAGCTTGTCCATAGTCAACATGATCCTCGACGATAAGCGTGATCACAAGTTGTTATGCTGCGGTTTTTCTGTATACAACAAGATTTTCCTATTTGGCTATTAAACAAGCGTAATCCTTGTAAGTAGAAACGGCCATTCCATGCACACACTGGGTCCTTAGGTGCGGTACAATTAGTACAACAGGTAGCGGCGTTTTCCCATGATGTTAAGCTTGAGAACGTCGCGGCCTACTACTGTAGGCTAAGGCCGGGGGCTCAGACGAGTCGGAGGCAAGGAAAATGAAAGGGACGCCAATCATGGAAGGTGTTATCTGATTCAAAAAAATCTACGTGCTTGATATTCGGACCCCCACAGAAACTGGTGACACCCCCCTCTCGAAAACCTTGCACTTCACTCGCTTTTCAGCGTGAAATGCGGTGCGTCATGATCGAACCTGCGTGGACGTGATAGCAGCCTTCAACCCCACCACTCGCCTACTACTTTGTCATTGATATTGACGCTTAAAAACAAAGATTATATCTTGGTGCCGCCTTTTTGAAGCCGTGCTCCGAACCCGAGCTAAATTTATGGCCAAGCGCCCTTATTGTTTTGAGAAATCGTGCCAATATGCAGAGGGAGCAGTAGCGCCTGGCGCTACTACTAAACACCCAAGTTGTGGCATTTGAGGAAAGGCATGGCGGGTCCCCCCACTCCTTGACAGAAACAATGTAATCATGAAGCGAACAGCACTAGTATTCTTCTAGCAAATGAAACATATTGTGCATCGCAACCTAGTGCAGACATTGTTCGTGCTAGCTGATTCCCCAGCAACGTCGTCTCGCTTGTGCCATCACTAGCTCGTGCTCAATATTGGCCATTCAAGGAGGGCAAGCATGTACACTAGCAACTACAATTGCGCCTCCTGGGCGTCCATTAGCGCCATCCAATGGACTATGGGCACATCTGTATGGACTATCTCCCTGCCCAGCACAGATGGCAAGAATGTTCTCACCACAGTCACCACGGACGACACTCTGCTAGCGACGAAGGACGACTGCCTATCGGAGTAGTGGGTGGAGCTGGCCTCCGCAGGGCTCCCATCGCAAATTTCTACCAAGATCAACATCATCAGCCGCTTCTAATAGGTGACATTTTAAATCAAGAGCTGCTGTTCATGCTTGGAAATAGATTGACGTTAGCGAAAAGGTGAGGGAAATGTAGAGAGAGAGAGAGAGAGAGAGAGTGAAAGGATCTATTAGTACCTTCAAGAGGCCAAAATGACCTATGAGACCATTGAAACCGTATTAAGCTAAAACCGTTCCAAACTAGTGAATCTGATACCATGTTTGAGTACAAAACAGAGATGCTAAAATGAATATACAAGTGATACTAGCTAGAACTGTGTAGGGTATGTGTGATCACTGATACAATGGGTGTCCATTACAATAGGGTGATCTAATGGGTCATGAGTTTATCCTCTTGTGTACTCTAGATGTCGAGATAGTATGGCTCGAATCCTCTACTGCAGTCCCCATCAATGTTGTGAACCTCCACTCTTTAGTCACAAGCATCTAGATCTCACTAGCTCCAATGCTCAGTCAATGAGAGTACTATGGGTGTGAGCATGAGCCGAGCTTTGCAGTGGTGGCTGCTCCTCTGTTTGTCCAAAATCTAGAGAGTCAGGAATGAAATGAAATGACATAGTACTGTCGTCAAGAGGCCATAATGACCTATGAGACCAAACAGACACAAATTGGTGAATCTGATACCATGTTTGGGTACAAAAAAGAGATCCAAAAAATGAATCTAGGAGTTCTACTAGCTGGTACTGTGTGGCATATTTGTGATTTCTCATACAACGGGTGCCTAGTACTAGAGGGTAATATAATTTGTGATCATTGATACAATGGGTGCCTAGTACAAGAGGGTGATATAATGAGGTGGCTTATACTCCCCTACTCCCATCTCCTGTAGCATGCGCATCAATCTGGCTCTTGGCACCATATTGTAAAATGATTTTTTGCAAATCCACAAAGCTATAATAAATCCATCTTTCCTGTGGCCTCCCCTCCTTGATGATGTCTCTAAGTGTCCGAATGTGGTCAAGAGTGGAGAAGCCTCTCCTGAAATGCTCATGTCGTGCTGCATGTACACCCTCACTCTCTACAGAGCTCCTCAACTTTTGCTTAGGGATAGATGCATACAACCATGCCAATGTGTGTTCAATCATAATAGTATGATAGTTTCTAGCCTTCGTAGGATCACCTACCTTGAAGATGGGCATGATCTGAATTAGACCCTCACAAATGCACGAGTGAACGTGACTGCAAGAACCTTCGTCAACATATCTCTAGCATGTATAAAGTTCTCTACTACTACATGATCATACGCTCTCTTGGTCTTCATCCTGTCAATGGTTGTCTTTACCATCTCAGTGGTAAAGAAGGTACTTGTACATGGACATGGCTCAAGATGATCTGGAAGGGGTGTCTACACATATAAGGATGTTGCATACGGACTCCATACATCAAAAAAAGTAATCACTAGGGGAGGAGAGTGCTTGTGAAAGAGACGCCATGCCTCTCCTGAGTCTCTTCTCAAGAACAACTGGTATAAGTCCCGCTCCATATGAGCTCAGAACACTCGCTTCTTGCATCGCACAAGGTTCAAGAAAGCTATCGGAGATTGACTATGATCGATGATCTTCAAGGGTGGTATATATATATATATATATATATATATATATATATATATATATATATATATATATATATAGAGAGAGAGAGAGAGAGAGAGAGAGAGAGAGAGAGAGAGAGAGAGAGAGAGAGAGAGAGATGAAATGATATATTAACATCTTCAAGAGGTACAAAAAAGAAATACTAAGATGAATCTAGAGGTGCTACTAGAGTCGAAAGAAACTCTACTTAACATATCTAAGGTATATAAACAAGGACAGGCAGTGGGCAGGGGAGGTGGGGGGTTGATGAAAGCATCTAATATATTAATGCCTTCAAAAGGCCAAAATAACCCATGAGACCAATCTGCTACAAACTGGTGAAAGAGGGATGTACAGAGAGAGAGAGAGAGAGAGAGAGAGAGAGAGAGAGAGAGAGAGAGACGTTTTATATTAACCAATCTATCATAATTGGGGATATGAGAAATACTACTAAAGATGTAAAGGGTGGGTAACATGAGCCTCACGCGTTCATATACAAAAGAGGAAAATTAATCTCAAAGAAAAGATAGCGGCCCAAATTCTTCCCTAAATGATAGATGATGATACCCTAAATCAAGACCTTTGCTTTCACCTTTTACTCCAAAGAGAGAGAGAGAGAGAGAGAGAGAGAGAGAGAGAGAGAGAGAGGTCATTGTTATTACAATTGTTCACATGCCTCCAATAGAGGCCAATTATGTGCTTAGCTAGCAATTTTCACTTATAGATCTTGTGCTCTTTCATTAAAACATGGAGAAAGAGTTCTTAAAAGGCATCTCTTTCTAGAATACAAGGGAAGTTACTCGATTTGTTAAAGGCTAGGCTCCAATTGATACACACGCACCATACTCAATAGTAACATCTACGAAAGCAATCTTCTATATATGTTTGCGCCTTTATGGGAAGCCTTGGGAGTGGACATACAAACACATCAAGTTGAATTGCATAGCTGGGCACAAGATAAATTTTCGACCTTGAAGATTTACTTACCGCAAGAGAAGCACGTTCATGATAATGAGAAGGTGACCTCTTCCACTTCCCTAGGTTACAATACTACCTAAATTATCTCCGAGATATTGTAGGCCTTTCAAGATACTCAAGCGAGTGGATAATCGAGCTTACAAACTCTCATTACCACTACATTCTCGTATTCATCCAATTTTTCATCTAAGCCGTTTATGAAAATGCCTACATGGAGCAACAATGTTGTTGACCAGCAAATTTTGGTTGATTTCGTTGAGCCTTCTACCCAACCGCATGAACATGAATGTATCCTCAACTATCATGATTTACGTATGTGTCATCATGTGCGTCGACAGGCTCTTGTCAAGTGGAAAGATCGATCTAAAGAAAGTGCCACTTGGGAAAAAATTCGTGCTCTTAAGAAGAAGTTTCCCACTTTTCTTTTTTAGGACGAAAACACTTCGCCAAGGAGGGAATAATGTCATGCCAATGGCAGAAACGGCATTGGTGAAGGACCAGGCCCAAGGGGCTAACTGCTACTGTGGATAGAGAATGAGGTCCAGGGGCTATTAGTAAAGGGGGGTTGGGAGGTTCATTCTAAGGCAGTCCCACCAGGGGCCTTGCATGTATCCACTTTGCATATCTCTATTTCTGAAAATGACTCTCTACTAAGCACAAATCTACCTATTCACTTGGATCATTCAAACGAAGAAGTGAGAGAGGTAGATTGTGTTCTTTTCCACAAAATTAATTACATGCAATCCCTGAACTTTGGCTATGTTTATTGGTGTTGGTAAATAGTCGACATGGAAGATGTTTGATTTGGCTAAGACCATGGAGTTTCAATCATCAAGTATTTTGTGAGGATTTCATTTTAGTATTGGTTACTTCATGGGTTGAGACCTAATTTTCTGCTTATAGATGATAGTTTATGTAGGTGCTTAACCATGCATTAGTAGACTTTGACGACAGAAGTGATATGGAGACATCTAGATGGGAAGACTTCGTTGGTTTGTTATCTCGTTGAGCTAAATATTGGGACTTGCATGCTAATGTCAATTTTGTTTTAGGATGGTGATACTACACTACTCATTACCATATCAAAAAATAAGCCAAAGGTCATGTGCTTGAACGTAATTGTCCCAAACACAAAGTGTGAAGAACAAACTCTATCTATTAATGGTGTTTGAATGGTATCTATATGTCTACTTATAGTGTGGAAACAAAGAGACCTTCAATGATATTGGTGGTTTGATGTCATTAAAGGGCGCCCCCCTTGAAAGGGCTCAAGAAATTCTTGTTTTTGCAGCCTTTAAAGGATCTCACAAACAAGAAATCATCACAGTGATGTCATCATTTCAAGGGTCTGCTCATTGTCAACTGTTTGTAGAGACTTCAAATCTCTATTTTTGTAATGTTTTTGAGATGGAATGGTTTTTGAAGAGAGAAGGAAGAGAAAGTGGAAAAGCTAAAAGAGTTACCAAAGTTCTTGCTAGATGCAAAGAGAATAACTCTACCCTGGTACAAGCCCTTTTCTTGGTATACTAATCCAATCAAGCATGTTTTAATGTTGTGAATTGTTTCTATTTTATTGCAGGTTTGTAAGTCTAAAAAGAGGAATTTGATTCCTTCTCATAACATTATTGGCTCATGTATTGCTACTAACATCTTTGGTCTTACAAATGAGCGTGTTGCGTTGTAAATTTGATAGATTTTTTATCAAAGTTCTTACACAAGTGTAATATATTTTTTGCAGAATGGGGCACTTAAGATGACAAGAAAAGAAGCGATAGCTCTTAAACTGATGGGCGAGCACAACATAGATGTCATGTATCGGTAACTAGTTGACTTTTAAAAGAGTTGCAATGGACTACTCCGAAGGAATCATTTTATTTCAAGAAAGAATGTCAAGACTCAAAGGCATTGGATGCTTTAGTACGTTGGGCCATTGGGCAAAACAAGATTAAGCTCAAAGATAAAGATATGGGTTAGGATGAAGTTGAACTTGTTTAAAGTCAAGTTCACTATGGAACTTTGGTGATAAACATTGTTGTTAATTCTGACATCTTGTTTGGGCAGTTTGACATGTATTGCGCAGGCGTATATCTGACTTATAAAGCTAAAAGATTTTGTGGGATAAGTTAATTATTGCTCTTGTTATAGTCTTGAATGCTTGTATGATAGTTGATTGATCACTATTAGCAGTTTTCATACTAAACAACTAGCCATAAAAGATGTTTGAATTGATAGTTTTATGTGTACAAGATAGAGATTCCTTTCCATATGTGATAAATTTATAGCTATGAAAATATATTAGAGGTGTGAATGTTTCTAATGTGTAAACTTTTTAGGTGTCAATAATATAACTACAAAAAAATTATATATGAGAATAAGGATCCTTTAGTCATTGTGAAGTGAAAAAATTTACCCTGTTCAATTTTTTGCACTGACGGTGACCATTAATGTCTCTCTTTTGCTTAGAAAATAAGGGCAAGGCTCCAACTAGAAAATTTTTCCACTGGTTTTCTACCTTCCAATGTATTAATTAGCTCGTTAAAAAAATCAACTTAAGAATGAATAATTTTCAATGTCACAAGTGGAAATAATTTACACTCAAGATTGATAATTCTCTCAGTTAAGAGAGGAAATATTTATTATTATAAGATGTGTGAGTAAAAAATATTTGCATTAGCAATAGAAATGTAGAATGAAAATAATTCTATGGTGCACTACAATCTTTAAGAGCCTTGATTAGAAAAAAATTCACACCATGAACTTGTAAGGTCTTGAATGTCTAAAAGTTGTAGTGTATATTATGCAAAATTCCTTGCAAGAGACTGATCTGACACTCCTTGCTGTGGTGGGCATGAAGGATGCATGCAAAGAGGAGGCCAAGGACCACGTGAGGAAGGTGAAGGAAGCGGGTGTGAGGGTTATTATGGTGACAAGGGACAGTGTTGCGGCGGCAAAGACCAGTGCCGAGAAGAGCGGAATTCCTGATGGAGTCGACGATGCAAACATGGTTGTGGATGGAGCCACCTTTCGGAGGTGGAAACGGCTACCAAGATTGGCTGTGTTGGCAAGGGAATCTTAGGCTGATAAGCTTCTTTTGGTTCAGAGCCTTCAAGCTTATAATACAAGGGGGATATTGGCAATTACTGGCCACAAATCCACAGACGTTGAGGCATTAGAGAAAGCTGATGTTGGTTTCTCCTTGAGCAGTGGCACACAAGTGTCCAAGGAGAATTCAGATCTTACACTTTTGGACGATAGCTTTGGCAGCATCGTCGAGTCCATAAGATGGGCTCGCGGGTTGCGTTGCAACATCCAACAATTTGTCCATGTTCAAATCACAACCAGCGTTGCAGTTGCTCTCTTATCCTCATTGAATGGAGCTCAAGACCAATGGATATCTCTCATGACAACACTTGCAGCTATCGCACTTGCCTGCCAATCGCCTCTTCGCAGTCTAATGTTGGAGCCTCCACTCCCTTGTAGTCAGCCGCTCTTCACGTATTCCATGATGCGCGATGTGTCCCTCCAGGCTGCTTATCAAATCATTCTCTTTGGCTGGATGCTAGATGACAATTACAATATGTACGACAGTGTCACGTTCAACACCCTCGTATTCTGCCTGGTTATGAACATCATAATTGCACACAAATTGCAGCATCCAAAGGATATGGTGAAGGTGGTTCAGGGTGCTTTAAGGCTGCTACAGAACGATGGGACGCATGGCCTATACAAGCTGCTAAACGGCCTTGGCAAGTGGTTAAAGCTATCGATCTTGCATTTGAATCGGTATAAGTTGTTAATGACAACCATTACAACCATTTGCATTGCGCAAGTGTTGATCGTGCAGTTCAGCTACAGGTCCGTGTTTTTAACCAAGCCGGAGCCGCTGCAAAATAGTCACAGCTGGATTTTATGTGTAGGACTGGCTTTGGTTGGTTGGGCGATTTGGTTGGGCGATTGGCGTGCTTGGAAAATGCCTACCTGTGCCCTCTACCCCTATCACCGGCCTCATCTCAACGTGATCCCTGCAAGGTAGTTCCACTCACCATTATCCTTATAAAATACAATGTACTTTCACACGCAATCACCTTAACCTTCTAAGCTCACCATTGGTCTATTGTCTGTACAAAGATTCTCTATTGGCACCTTAGAATCACTATTTCTTGATGCCAAGCACTTCAAAAGCCATGTCATCTTTAGTAAACAATACAATGCAAGAATAGTCCCCACCACAAAAAGAAAGTCACAGCATCATTGCAGGCCCATTATATCTCACAAGACAAGCGATCAAATTCAAATAATTGATGTTTACTGTGAAGAAAGCTAAACTTATGGGCCCCTTTATACTTGAGATGGCAAACTTTCACAATGATGATTCTTAATAAGCAGCGTTCAACATTTTGCAAAGAGGCTATTGGACATGGGCTACATCCTATGACCCTTAAATGAATACTACCTTGGAGGATCCTTGGAGCATTTCCCAAAGTCTTTATATATATCTTTCGTTCTCTAATTGGAGCTAGATGGCAATGTCTTATTACAGCCCATGTGTTTACTTGTGTGGCCTTCATGCTTTAGTTAGAGTCTAAAAGCATCTCCTAAAAAGGGCATTTGATTTTTTCCATGTGTAGCCCGATGTTGGACACCTCCTTATATGCTCACTTCTCGATATTGCAAGTTCGCTTTGTTATCTTCTCCTTATGAACGGTTTATTTGATCATTATTCCTAACCCACAAGGAGCTTTTGACATGTTACCATATAGCAATTAGCTTTGTCTTCCATGTACTTCCTAGATTGAAAATGCAAGTAAGGAGCTTTTTGTTGTATTGAACTAGCAAAGTCATACTTTCCTATATAGGAAGTCTATAATTGCTAATTGGAACTAGCAACTTCCAAGTATCTCTACATTTACTACATAGTAATTATGTGGAGTTGCTACATAGAAGTAGTAACTCCTTGGTCCAATGCAATTACTATGTGGAGTTGCTAGTTGGAAGTAGCAAATCTTAAGTCCAACATAATTGTTATATAGTAACTATGTTGACGTGCTAGTTAGAAGTAGAAAATCAGAGGTCCAATGCAATTACTATATAGTAAATATGTAGTTGCTAGTTAGAAATAATAAATGTTATGTCTAACATACTTACTATATAGCAAACAAGATTTTCTTCATCACAATAAACTGACTATTTGGTACTAAGCATTAACAATACTGTGTATTTTTTGGACACAAAGAACTGTAATCTAGTTTGTTTTATTATATGAATTTTGATATTGTGGTGTGCACGGGATTAGGCCCAGTGTCCCGTCCACAAGAGGGCACCTCCTTACATTATGATAGGTAGTTACATATGGGCATTCACACCAAGGCCATCCGGCCACAAACCACACCTCCCCCCTTAGGGAGAAAAAGATAGACATATTTTTAGAATTTTGGGTTGGAAATAGACTCAACAAAAAGGATCAACTCCAATGCCTCATCTGGGGGGAGTGATCATACAACGGCTTAGGGGTTAGGGGATGAACTTGGGGGTACCCTTGACGTAAAGGAGAAAAGAAAACATCTTGCTTGTGCACCAGCATTAGGTCGATATCCCAATGTGCATGGACAAGACGAGGAAGGGCTTAGGAACTGCGCCATAGGGGCAAAGACATGATCTTTTTTGCGGCATCATCCATCTCAAAAAGGGGTTCAATGTGATAGATGGCTTTTTATTGGAAACATTAATAGTGGAAACAAATTTTGCGACCTAAAAGGTAATATTTATGTGGTTATTTTGCAATAGAAAATGAAAAAAATATAGCCATTGTTTTGCTGACTATAGCCCGTTCCAAAGACTTTAGTGGCCATGCAACACATTGAGGACTTCTGATGGATCAGAACGAGGTTTTGCATCCACCATTCTTGCCTTGAAAAACTTTGCTTTGGTTTTAAAGTTGGCAAGTGATGGGAGGGGTCATCACTGACCTACCAGGGATAGTAAAAGCAGCAAAGGGCGATAGGGGAGCTGTAGGACTGCCCTGGAATGCAAGCTACTGCCATTTCCATCCTGTGAGTGCCTAGAAAACCTATAAATAAGTCCCCTTGCTTCACAATTTCACATAGACTCGAAGTCCTGGCCATTTCTCTCTGATCACCTAGAGAGAACTCTACTCAAAAATAACTAGAGAGCAAAAAATCTAGTTGATTATCCACGGTAATTAGCCTAATCAAAGCTAGTTTAATTAAAGTTGAATTAATATAAGATAATTATCAAAGCTAGATTAGACTATCGAGAAGCTAGGAAAAGTATCTCTTAGTTTGTTGACTAATTTTTGTAATCAATTAGGCAAAAATTGGTCTTTTTAATAAAAAATTTGATGGAAAACCTTTTTAATAAGCTCAAAAATTCTTAAGTTAATTATCATAGTTAGAAAACATTGTTAGAAAAATAGAGTAATTACCTCATTAATAGATAATTATTCTATTTATTTAATTAAGATAAAATTAGCTATTTTTAGCCACAAATTAAAGGGGAAAATTAGCTAAATCATTTAGATAATTATATAGTAATTATCATAACTAGAAATCACTACTAAAAATCTGAGATAATTAGGATGAGAAAAAATTAGTTTAGCTAATTACCTTAGCTAATATTGTCTAATTTAGACTATAAATTGAGAAGGAAATTAGCTAATTAGTTTATCTAACTACATGGTAGTTACCAGAGATAGAAAATAGAATTATAAAGTTGGGACAACTATCTTAAGTATAGATAATTAGTTTAAATAATTATTTAAGCTAATGTTGTTTGATTTTAACTAAAAATAAAAGGGGGAAATTAGTGAATCATGTTAGATAATTATGTGCTATTTATTAGAGTTAGTTTACATGTTAAAGAAGTCGTGATAATTATCTGAAGACCAGATAATTAATATAGCTTCTTATCTAAGTCGAACTAGACTAGTTCTAGCTAAAAATTAAAAGAAAAAATTAGTAAATCATATTAGATAATTACATGCTATTTATTAGAGTTATATTATATGTTAAAAAAATTGTGACATTATCTTAAGGTTAGAAAATTAATATAGCTATTTATCTAAGTCAAATTAGATTGATTATAATTGAAAATTAAAGGGAAAAATTAGATAATCAAGTTGGAAAATAATAATATAATTATCAAAGGTTAAAAATATCATTATCTACTTGTGATAATTATATCATAATTAATTATTCAATTTAGAAAATTATAATTCACCAAAAGTTCTATTTTTTAACTAAAGATTAATTAAAGTAAATAGACTTTGCAATCAAGAGTTTTTAGAAAAATTACATTAAGTGTAAACTAGTGATATAAAATTAAAAAAATAAAATCTGTAAGAGAATAAAAATAGAATAAATATTAAGCTTGAAATAAGCAGATTCCAAGCTTGAAATTTGATGGGGAAAATAGAAAAAAGATATAGAAAATTATAAGAGATGTAGGAGGGCTTAGAAAACCCTTAGGGAAGCTTTGAAAAAATTCATCATACCTATATAAGCAAATACAAAATTACAAGGTCAAGAATTTACTAATTAAAACTATCAATTTAACCTTGATTGGCATAATTTACTTAATGATTAGACGTTCTTTTTTATAAGGATAAGACTTTATGGCACATAAAAGGACCTGAGAAAATCCTACATCTGATGATGAAAGGCGGAGCTCCAAAAAGAACTAGAGCGTCGCACGACGATGAAGCCGGGCCTAGTAGTGGACCTATTGATGAGAGTGTATAGGCCCCAGTACTGTAACAAAGGCCACATCAGTCCCAGGTAGGTCTTCTTATAATTAAGTTTAGCTAATTAACATTGCATACGTAAAGAGGGAGTAAGAAATTTAGAAAAGTTAAACTGGTTGAAACAGAAGACGTCTCCAAGAAAGCAATGTCCATTTGCTTGTAAATGAGGAATGAATTGTTTGGGTTAAAACTGGTTGAATTAGAAAAGATATGATTGATCATCCTTAAGACAGCTTGTCTCAAGACACCTCCGACTCCTTGGTATAAATTGATGATAATGATGGATTTCCAGCCACGGATAAGTCAGTTACCCTCATGAACAATGAGTTTGCACTTCGTGTCATGTCCTGATGTTTCTACATAAGTTAGGATACCGTTTTTATCCTAGGGGAGCTGTCTGGTTGTATGGGAAACTGGTTTGGTGTATAGGCACCCCGAACGTTGGGTGGGGGTTTATCCACCCCGGATTGTTAACAAGGAATGGGTGCCGTTTTTCACCCTTATGTGGTCATGTCGGACAAGAAGAGTACTGGTCATGGTTATTATGGACAATGTTTTGATTGACAGTACCCTGTCTTAAGATTAAAGATGTATGTTTGCTCAAAGAATGCTTTCAATGCTGTCTTTAATACTTGATTGAAGAAATCACTGTGATGGAAAGTTAAAAGAAATCATTATTTTAAATGTTAAAACAATGTGATAGTCATTAGGAAACCAAATAGTCATGTGTGAGTGCGGGGTGGTAAGTGGGGATTGACTAAGGTTGTCAATCATGGACGGGTGGACCTGAATAGTCAGGTAACTATTCATCCCTGTGCACTATTCATCACTTGGAAGAGGAGTCCACCCGCAGCTGTGCCCTCACATCCGTTAGGGGAAAAAAGTGTTGGTTGATGATACCTTAGCCCAACTTGTGGAAGTTATAGGGCCGAAATAGTTTTGTAGTTTTAATATGTTGTCTTGTTTTCGCTACGAGATAGGAGAAGGTCTTCGTTTAGGGCTATAGACCCAAGCCATTGTCAATGGTAAAGGTCTATTCCCTGGATTTTTCTTGTTTAGAGACTCTGATTTTTATTAGGTCTAGATACCTATCAAGGATCCCATTCCGATCTTGGTATTGACGAGTTGGGGACCTCACAAGTGGTATCAGAACATGTGTTAATTAAAGTCTTGGACCTAGAGAAAAGTTTAAGGTGTTAGGTTGACATAAGTGATCTTTGACAAATTCAATTAAAGACATATTTAATTGCAAAGAGGGGGAGATAGAAAGAGAGAGAATTATCCCCATCTTTACAGGAAGATTTTCATCAGGCCTACCGTAATTCATGGATTTCAGCAATATATTTATGAAGGCTTGTCTATCCCAACACTATTCAATGCAAAAAAGCGTGATGAAATGGCTAGATAAGAGATTTTCTCCTTTTACTTGGAGGATCACTTGGTCAAGATCTCGTGGAATTTTCTTCATTGATGTGGGAGAGTTAGAAGGTTTAGCACTAAATATGAAGAGACTCAAATGGGTTGAAGATCTCAAGTGATTAAAGTATACTTTTCATTGGGACGAAGAATCTAGAGGAAACCCCTGTAATAGATGATGTCCAAGTATCACAAAATCAGTGGGTGTTTGATCAGGTGTCTAAAGTAATCTACGCAGGTAGAATTAGGCTATGATAGGTGTAGACCCTAGTTTTAGTGGACCAAAAGATGTTTTATATTTTGATCCTATATTTGAGCCATCCAAAGTCCACAAGATTCTAGAATAGATTGTCCTCGCCTTTGTACATAGTAGGATGTTTGGTGGATACAGGTATATATAGGTGTATGCACACCAAACCCTGTAAACACTCTATTTTTTCGAAGAAATCCATGTAATTCAGACAAGGATAAGTTGAAATCATGATGTAATTAGACAATACCCTCTTTATTCCTCTTAGTCTACACCCTTGTAAGAGGCCAGATGGTCATGGGAAAGCCCCCTTATCTTTTTAAATTCAAAACTCTTGTTTTGTGGGGAGAATTATCATTAGCTTGAAAGATAAAAAACATGCATTGTGGAGGCTTCTTACTGCTACAACTTGTAATCTTCTTTTCTCCTGAGCTGGTAATCAGAATTCGATTCCGAATAGCACATTGTGTTCCTTGTCTCTTGCTCTACAATCTAAGTGTGATTATTTCCAATTCTGTTATGGTTCAAGACGCATTGTTTATGAGCTAAATGCATTGATTTGGAGGTTAAAATAGTTGTTTTTTGATGTTTTGACCATGGATAAGTGTTTCTATGCTTAAGTAAGACCTTTCCAAGTACTTATGTTTCAGTTTTATGCACATTTTTTGTGATGGATTGTGATTTATGTACCTTCCCAGATGGTGACAGAACTTGGTAGGAGTGAGCCCTTAAGTGTTGTGATACCTCTCCTTAAGTTTTGTGGCATTCCGAATTCATTTGGATGTCGAAAAGGCGTGATAACCTAGAGTGGTGCGATTGGGCGCATACTGATTGTCTGACTAAGAAGTGGTTGATTTGCTTTTGTCGTAGAACGAGTAGCCCCTAAGTTCACTTTGGTGAAATTGACACTCTCATTAAGTCTCCGTGCCCCATCCCGAGTCTCTTCCTTGCATACTGACATTATGTTAGTACAAAAGAGCTATGCTATAGACGTCCGTCTCGCGGCGACCCGCTAACATTGGCGCCGCTCCCAGGGAAACCAATCCTTAGAGTGACTCAGTGTACAAAAACAAAAAAATACTCCCTTCAAGCTTTTGATACCCGTTCCTCTTACACATAGACAGTGAAGTAGCTAGACGTAGGTTTAGTGCTTGATAGAGATTGGAGTCCATGACTAACCAGTTCCTTAAGAGCAAAGAAAGCTGTGAGTGAAGTACAAGATAGTATTTCATTCTTTGATTTTTCACATGCTTGGAAAGGGCTGTTCCACCACACACTTGATAGTGATTTTTGTACTGTTAAGTTCAGTTATGTTGCAGATTCATTTCAGTTCATAGGAGTAGGTTAGGAAACAAATTACACCATCATTTGGGGCCAAAAGGATAGAGGGAAAAATTGTCAAAAACCTTATTTTGGTGTTTTGAAGACCATCACTCTGACAAGTTGAAGAAGTGATGGTCAGAGCTTCAAAACTGGACCAAAACCATCAAAAATTTCAAGAAGGGGATAAAAACACTTGCTGAAATAGACTGTGCAAAAGACTTTCAAATTTCGTGTCCAACATGGATCATGATCCATGTACCTTTTGGGCAAAATGTGCTGAAACTACTTCCTTTGCTTAGAACAGGTTCTTAGACATCAGAACCTTGAGTTTGGTCAGCAATAGAGTGCTAAAAGATCACAAAAATCAAAATATTGGGGTAAGCAGAGCAAAACCTTGGAAAAAGGGGAAACAAGGAAAAACTCAGCTTTTACTTGTCCAAATTCAAAGAAGGATGAGAATTAGGATCAACTAGAAGCAAGGAATCACAAAACCAAATTTCATGTACAGATGCTTCCCAACATGGATCGCGATCCATGTTCTAGGTAGACATCTGACAGTAAGATTTGATCAATGTACTCCTGATTACTAGTTGAACTACTTTTCCAAAAGGAGACATAGAAAAAAGTGAAAAAATCTGGTCAAAATACCAGAAAAGAAGTTGTTTGCAAAAGACCACAAAGCAGACACAAAATCTTGCTTTGGACTTGGGAAAAAATGATCAAATCCAAAAAGACTTGGGGAATAGTATCATCATACCTTGTGTGATCAGCTCACAAAGTGTCAGTCCAAAATTTTGCCAAACATGGATCACGATCCATGTACCTTTTTGGAATTTTGAGCTGATTAAAGGCAAGCACGGAAGTGATAACAATTGGAACACTTTCTCCCAAAGGAACCTTATCAGAAAATTTCAAAAAGAGGGCAAAAGGGGGCAAAAAGAAGATCAAGGGGGAACCACTGAGATAAACCCTAAAACTGACTTGTCTATCCTAAAAAGCTTTAAAATATTCAAAAACCATATAGCCAGCATCACTGGGTCAAGGACTAGCTGTGGGACAAATTTCAGTGTATTTTGACACCAAGGAACATGGATCGCGATCCATGGTCCCTGACACAAATTGATACCAAACTGGTACCATAGCTAGAGGGCACCACAGAGAGTCTAGTGGTCATTCTAGAGTTGAATTTGGGTGCAGGAAACCATCCCAACAGCTCAGAACTGACAAAAGTTTAGACAAAGTGACAAAGTCAACTTAGCCTCCAATCCAAAGGTTCATTTCTAAAAATTTTGGTACCATAAGACCTCTTCATCATGTTCAATCTGATGATAGCAACAAAAGTTCAATTGGATTCTCAACAAGGATCACGATCCATGTACCTCTGAGTTAGAATAGAGACAGAAACTTACCATACAAAGAGCTAGTCCATAGCAACTTGGTGCTTCTTTCAAAATTGAAATTGGACCCAGATTGTTGCGGTTGTGTAACGAATTGTGTGCTAAGTTTTTTCGAATAAAAGCAAGAACGGTTGTAAGCTCACAGCTATCAAGCAAATTCTTGACAGGTTGCAGGTACTAGAAGATACTACCTAGCAAGCAAGATCAAATGGGAGATTCAAACTAATTAATGAGGTAGCTCAGTTTGGATTTTGCATTACCAATTCTTCATGAATTTGCGATCAAGAAGATTGTACCAGAATAGGACCCCCAGCATCTTTGATCAAGGGAGTAATCACTTGACAGAAGAAAGTGTGAATCAGAGACCACTGCCGCCTTTGGAACCCATTTTAGAGGAGAATTTCTCTGACACTTTGTCTGAGAGATCATACAGCCTCATGACTGAAGATTCTAACAAGTCAAACCCTCAGGAAATAGCTTCAATGGGTGCAGGTCCTTCTCAGCCTGCATCTGATGTAAAATTGTTTTATTTGAAGTTTCAATTTGAAAATGTGCTTAAGGCCAAAATCTATAAGGATGGGATGGACCGCTACTGTGTTAAGCTGGAAAATAAACCGAGTAAGTTTAGAGACCTTGTAGATGTTAATTATGACGTGGATAGATATTTCGACCGAGAGGGAGTAATGTACCTGGTGGTTCACAACCTTTTATTGTGGACAAATGGGGAATGACTGGCACCAAGCACAAGGTAGATAATGAGTTGGCTGATGCAGCACCCAAAATGAAGAAACAAATGCGGTACTCAGACGCACCAATGAGATAGAGCACCTTAACACAGACAACACATATGTGGGGCTTTATAAGTTTAATAATGGAGAACAAACACTCTATTACAGATGTGACGAGCCCCGCATCAAAGAATTGACAAACCGAAAAAACTTGTATGTTTACACATACACGGAGGGCAGAAGTATTCAAGTGGTCATAATGGACAAGTATGGCCGAAAGTACTTTCCAATGGATCGAAAGGAGTTAGAGAGATATACATATTTTGGAGGAACACTTCACCAATACTATGTAAATACGGAAGAGGTAAAAACCACGACTACTCACACCAAACGTGAGACTGTACCTGTGAGCCCCTTGAGAACCAGGGTGGAGGATTCTTATGGACATGAACGAGTCCCAAACAAAGAATCTTTAGGATCAACAGCGTATAGGGATTCCATGAACACACATATGGGCAACACTATTCCTGACATCACTTACACCACTGGAATCCCTCCAACTATTACATGAGATCGACTTGATAAACATATAGAGGATAGGATACCACTGTTAGCACCAAGAGGAGATTATGAACCTAGAGAAGCCATAGCAGGTGGACCGGGAGTTGTTAGAATGGTTGCAGAGGCCAGACGTGTGCGACCATCTCAGATGGCAAAATGCGTACCCAAAAAGTATAATGGATCTGGAGATCCGTATGCCCATGTTTAAATCTTCAAACAAGTGTTGAGAGAGGAATAGGTAACTGATTTCCATACTCAATATGAAGGATTTTGGTTGACATTAGAAGGTACTACCTTGACTTGGTTCCAACCATTAAACAGCCGGGAATTTCCAAGTATTGAGAAAATTCTCCGAGAATTCATTGAGGAATTCTCAAAAAGAGGGATCAAGCATAACACTGTCTCTCAGATCTATGAATTTAGGCAAAAGGAAAAAGAGAAAGTGGAGGAAGCATCTCTTTGTTTCAAGCAGTACATAGAAAGATGCCCTGCTTGAGAACTACCTCAGGATGAAAGACTATAAATCCTTTTCATAGAAGGATTCACAAATGACACACTCAAAAAGGACTTGCACTTGAAGGCATGTGTAACTTTTGAGCAAGTTACAAAAGAGGCGTTGTATCTTGTAGATAACTGCAAGGCATATGGGGAGGTGACTGAAGACATAGATCAGGGGATGAGTAGCCCCTCTTCAGCCACTAGTGAGTCCACAACAAAATGGGGGGGCAAAACCCAACTGTGCCGGACGTTGATCAAATGATCGAGGAAGTGATCAAGAGGATAAACTAAGAAAACAGGACAAACCCAAACACATGACAACCGCCACCCAAAAATGCGATACTTGTGGAGGATATCCTCCAGCCCAGTGGTGCAACCTTCAACAAAGACCGGGAGCAAACGCACAATGAATATTGAAATGTTGTGTTATAGAACAAAAACACGAGCGTTTTTATAATCAGAACTATGTTAGAGAGAGACAATATGGACCACATGGGGGGCAACAACTTCTGCCCCCTCCAAGGTACCAAGTGGGGCCAAATAACGCAATCTTGGGATAGGAAAAGGCTCAACCTGTGTTGGGACATCAACCTCACTTACCCCAGGAAAATAGGGCTATCATGGTAAGGATTTCTCAACCCATAGAACCACCTTCTGATCAGAGTATGGTCCAAGTAGTCTCATAGCGAGAAGATTCAGTTAATACTTATGAAAGGGGATTTGATGGGAATGTTTATGCTCCAAAGGGACATAATCCATGGATAATTCCGAAATAAATGTCGGAGCCCTCATACATAGCACAGCCAACTAAAAACCATTATTTGGTCAATGAGAATATGCTCATGTTCATGGCAAATCAGGGCTACAAACCTATTGGCTACCCTCCTAGAACAGGATGACCGATGGGAGCTCCAAAGCTTCTCCACCACCTGTAGGACCATGTTATGAATGCAGCGATGATCACTAGGCTAGAGTCCAAACAAATGAGAACGGGTGAAATTTTTTGGATTCTGTGACGGATGCACGACCAACCATCTCATTCCACACTGTCCAAAAAACCCCCGAAAACAAAGGAAAAGCAACCATGGACAAAATGGGGATTGTGACAAGCTCAAGTGGATCAAAAACAGAACTGAACATTCTGATAAACGTGGTCACTAGAGCTCAAGCACATGAGGCAGCAAAGAATGTCCCAGCCAGCCAAACAGAGATAGAAAACTTGTCTGTCCGAACCCTTAGGAAATCCTAGAAGGCAAAATGAAACAAGATGAAATCCAAAAGAGAAAAGAAAAAACAGCATTGGAAACCAAATTACTGAAAACAGAGGAACAACTTCAAAAGGAAAGAGACCTTAGGACAATAACGAGATAAAAAAACCATCGGATTTTCCATCAGGAGGGTTAGTCTTAGTAGACAAGGTATTTGAACCTTTGGATGCAATTCTGAAAGCTTACGAGTCAAGGCTAAAGCCTAACCAAACCCAAGAGGATAGGTGGTTAACGTACCCTCATCAAGGCTATGAGAAAAAGAGGCTAAAGATGTGCAAGGAGCTCATCCAAGCCGCTCAAGCGCTTATGGAACCATCAATTCTTACGGCTCCAAAAATCAAGGTACTAATCCGAGAAAAGATTCGGGAGTTAGAGGGGCAAGGAATTGAAGAGAATAACCTACCAAATCCTGTAGGTGAAACACCATTGGATACGAGGGTGGTAGCCAATACAATTGATGGGATGCATTCTCAAGTACCACTGCCAAATCCGGAGGTAGAGGAACAATGGCCTCAAGAGCTATGGGAACAGATCAAGAATAGAAAAGATGGAAGTGCCACACTTGTGTCTCTCCTATCCCAAAAATCCACCTGGAGCATGAGCTCTACCGAAATGACATCAGATCATTGTATGGCGATGCAGGCATAGAAATATTGGAAGACAGTAAACCGCAGTTGTTGAAGACTTTACCTCATTTATTGGTGACCATGAAACTCGATCAGAGGTAAGGAAAGTCCCATCTCAATGGAAAGCCAATCCTAAGATGATGGATACTAAAACTCTTCACGAGCTGATGTCATCCCCTATCCGTTGTACACTGACTCTAGCAGAGTTACTGCATATCAGACCACATCTTTGGGACGAGGTCAGGAAAAATTTGGAAAAAATAGGGCTAGTAGTTCCTTCCCCGAGGCTTCTCCAAATGCACTAAAGACACAACCCTCGAAACAAACTCAACATGAACCAATACCAGTAAACAAGGTAGGGGATTATTGTGAAGGTGAAGAAGGAAATACTACCCTACCGGTGGAGTACAAAGAGATTAAGTCGATAGCAATCTTGGATAGTGGGGCTAGAATAGCCATAGCTACCAAGGCCATGTGGAAAAAATGGGAAAAACGTGCTCTCAAAAGACGAGAATAAAACTTCAATTGGCAGATGGGTATCTGGAAAGACCCATAGGCATCTTGGAGCAGATTGTAGTAACCTCTTGTGGAATTGCATATGAACACACATTCACTATTATAAATTTCTATGAGAGCAGCAATTGCGACATCATATTGGGTAGACCATTCATGCATCAGCTCAAAATGGTGCAAGACTGGGGCTACGACTATATCTATCTCAGGAACAAGGATGTCACTATGAAAATTAGTGTCACAGATCATAGCTTTAGAGACGTAGAAAGAACCCCAGGAGAAGACTTGCATTTCACAACTGACCAGGAAGGAGGAATACCAGCGTGGCTACAGAACAAAGCTCACCAATGGATAGGAGGAGCTTCGGATTGTGGAAGCCTAAAAAAGGAAAACTACATTCTTGATAGGACTACTCAAGACGAGGCATACATACCATAGCCTTTTCCAGAAGAGATGTTCAAACCTTTTGGATGGCAACAAGTTCTAACTACTCTTGATGGTTGTGTAAAGGAGGTGACCCTCACCAAATTTTGTGATGAGGAAGGGTATGATATCATTCCATTCTAGATGATGGGTGTCATCCTAACTCCGAAGACAGAGGGGGAAGTCCCTGACAAGGAAGGGGTGGCCGAGTGCCGATGCATAGTGGACAAAATTTCTATAAGAGACCTTGACCAAACGGATGAAGAAGATTTCCAAGACTCGACTGATAAGATGCTAGAGGATAACGTGGACGATGATCTGTCTAGTAGCTCAAGTTAAAGCATTAAATGGAAGGATTGACGGGTGATCTACTATGATTTCCCAAACCAAAACCCTTGAAGACAACGCAAGTATCGAGATAAACGCAGAAACAACCACAACAAGTACAATGAGGACTCAGTACCTCTAATAACTGACAAAACACAGTACTTAAGATTAGTAGAAGTGACTGACTGCCTCAAGGACAGGATATCAAAGAAATACATGAAACCTAACTCAACCAAAAGCAAACACACAAAAACCAAAAAAAGAGAAAAATAGCAAAAAATCGAGTAAGTTGTTCAAAATGGAGCGCAAAGTCAAATACAATGAATTGAAGCAAGCCCTGAAGGAAGTTTGGACAACACAAATGGAAACTAATGAGGAATCAATTGATGATAAATTTGATGCACCTTCCCACTATAAGAAGTATACCATTCATGATAGAAATATCATGGTGCAAAAACCCAAACGAGATCCCAAAGAACCAAGAATCTCATATGATGGACCTGAAAACACCAAAAGCATCAACTTAGCAGAAGCAGGTGAGGAGCCTAAACCGACATATATTGCCACGGACCTTACTGAGGAGGAAGAGCAACTTTTAGTCGATACGCTCAGATGATATAAAGATGTCTTTGCATGGTCATATAAAGATCTAAAAGAGATAGATCCTGAGATCTGTCAGCACACTATTCTCCTTAAGAGTGATGCCGAACCATGCAGACAATGTCCTTACACATACAATGAAACTTTTGCCAAGAAAATTAAGGAGGAGATAGACAAATCGAAGGACGCTGAGCTTATCTATGAGATTGAGCACACCGATTGGGTGTCCTCGATTGTGGTAGTACCCAAAAATAATGGAAAACTGCATGTCTGTGTAAACCTTAAACAGGTAAATGAAGCCACCATCAGGGATAACTATCACTGCCAATAATTGATCATGTTATTGAGAGGGTAGCAGGGAAAGAGGCCTATAGTTTCTTGGATGGCTTCTTAGGCTACAACCAGTTGACGATTAAAGTGGAAGATCAACATAAGACATCTTTTGCGACAGAGTGGGGTGTATTTGCCTAGAAGGTAATGCCTTTCGGTTTGACCAATGCCCCAGCCACATTTCAAAGACTAATGAGCCATGCATTTAAAGAATATCTCAGACAATTTTTGGAGATCTACATGGATGATCTTTCTGTTCATTCCCATCGACGAAGTGACCACATCACTCATCTGGGAAAAGTCTTTGACAAATGTAGAACGTATCGTATTTGCTTAAACCTAGAAAAATGCGTCTTCATGGTAAGACAAGGTAGAATTTTGGGCCACATTGTGTCCAAAAATGGAATTTCAACTGATCAAGAAAAGGTACAAATAATTGTTGCACTATCAGGACCAACGAAGATAAAAGAAGTGAAAGCATTTATGGGGCATTGCGGATACTACAAGTGTTTCATATATATGTATGTTGTAATAGCTAAGCCATTATACGCCCTCATAACTAGTTCGAATGGACGGAGGAATGTGAGCATGCTTTCAAAAAATTGAAGCAGCAATTAATTTCGACTCCAATTTTTCAAGCCCCTGACTGGAGCAAAATCTTTCATGTCCATGTGGATGCATCAGCCTATGCAATCGGGTGCATATTAGCCCAGCCAAGAGAGATAAAAATGAATTTTCCCATTTGCTACTTTAGTCGACAACTGAACAACGCAGAGAAAAATTATACCACTACAAAAAGAGAAGGTCTGGGAATGATCTATGTTGTCAAGAAATTTAGACACTACCTTCTAGCAAACAAGTTTGTCTTCTTCGTGGATCATCAAGCACTGCTATATCTAGTAAACAAACCTTGCAACACTGGAAGAATTGTTTGCTGGTTTATACTGTTGCTTGAGTTTGACTTCACGGTGGTCGTAAAAAAGGGGACCACACACCAAAGAGCACATCATCTTTCACGATTATTTTATGGGGAAGCACCTGAGGGTGTTGATGATGACGTTCCTGATTCATATCTATTTAACATCAAAATGGTGCCAAGATGGAGCGAAGAGGTCATTCCTCTACTCACAATTGGCTCATTGCAGATAGAGAGACAACCATCAATCATCCATCAAACACGAAATCTCCATCTTTTAGCAGGAAGACGGTATAAACACGATAAGGAGAGGATACTGAGACTATGTGTACAACACAAATATACCACCTACTACCTCAAACAAGCTCATATACAAAATACAGGATTTCACACTGGTGAAACATAGACAGGTCAACGGCTACAGAGACTGGGTGTCTACTGGCCAAACATGGAACACAGTGTCCATACATATGTAGAATCCTGCAATAGTTGTATAAAACAACCCTTGCTGGAACATGCTACCATGTTTTGCGTAGTACAAGCACCTAAATGGAGTGCTCACATAGTAGAGTACTTAAAAAAACAAAACCTTTCCAGAGGAATGGAGAAAATCAAGAATGAAATTGTCGAAGAAGAAGCCAAACACTATCTGCTCATTGCTAACCAACTGTATAGGCGGGAAAAGGACCAACACCTATGGTTGTGTGCTACAGAAAGAAAATATTACGTTATCCTAGACCAAGCACACTCAGGACAGCTAGGGGAACACTTCTCTATTGGTAAAATGGCAAGGCTCGTGCTACACTTAGGCATATGGTGGCCAACCCTGCTTATGGATGCAGAGACATATGTCAAACAATGTGATGAATGTCAATGCACAAAAACACCCCGAAGAAGAGATGAAATGCCACTAGGGCCAATGATGGGTGTACGTGCTTTTGCCAAATGGGGGATTGACTTCATTGGTCCCATCATACCTCTAGGATATAGGACTCACACACAATACATCATCGTAGCAACAGACTACATGACAAAATGGGCGGAAGCAAAAGCAACCCAAAAACATGACGTAAGAACTATAGCTCAGTTCCTTTTTTAGAACGTCTTTATGTGATATGGACTACCAATCAAAATAGTGAGCGATAGGGGAACACACTTTTTGACCGACGTCATTGAAAGCCTCCTTGACGAATTCATGGTGGTCCATCACAAATCGGCACCCTATCATCCACAAGCTAATGGGCAGGCAGAGAGTACCAACAAAATCCTATGCACTGTGCTCACCAAGATAGTCAGCGACTGAAGAAATGATTGGGATCAAAAGCTACACAAAGCCTTATGGGCTTACCGAGTAGCTTTTAAAACTTCCATAGGAACGACTCCCTTTAACCTAGTATTCGGGATTAATGCGATCCTACCATTGGAATTCATAATAAAATCCCTAAGAGTGGCAACACAATTAGGATGGATGGGCCGTGAGCTATCAGAGAGACTAGACACCATAGAACAATTATATGAAACCAGACTTAGAGCGATCGCAAGGATATATGCTCAGAAAAAACAAATGAAAGGTTTCAATGATCAACACGTAATTGGAAAGGAGTTCCAAAAAGAGGATTACATTCTCATGTATACCCTCAAACAACACTCCAAAAAACTCAAAAAGCGAGGAATGGGACCTTTTGTAATAAATGAGATATCGCAAAGTGGCACCATCAAACTTGCAACATTAGCAGGAGAGAAAATGCGTAATTGGACGAGTGGTTGTAGATTAAAGAAATATTTTCTTCCGCTGACACCAGAAGAACTCACAACACTCCATGCAGCAGCTCAGCGCAGACGTCACGCACAGGACATTTGGGACAAGCACAGAAGGAAGCCAAACTTAGAATCTTAGAATGTAAAGAACAAGCAAAATTCTAGAGGAAAGAACAATAGGACGTGGCTATTGAGAATGCTCCAATAGCATCCATACAACCGACAACTACATGGTTAGGAGGAATGGATCTACGCATTCATTTACAACTTGCCGATGGCACCACCAAAAGAGCCTTAGTGGACACAGGGGCCAAAGCTAATGTGGTTAGCTACTCCACTTTCAGAAAAATCATGGAGGAACCTCTACTACCTAACACTATGGGGTTGAAAGTAGAAAACAAAGGCACTATGGACAGTCTGGGCCACATAAATTTTACAATCACCATTGATGGAACCATTGATCCACATCACTTTCATGTGGTCAAAGATAAACATCTTAACAAAGCAGTTATTCTAGGAGTGCCACGGATGCGTACTTATCAAGCGACACCAAACTGGACAGACAATACCTTACTTCTTGAACACGAGGGCCAATCTTTCGCAACGCCATTTGTACAAATGGACCATGTATGGGAACCTCTACCATCGCCACATACACCAGCTCAGCAATACTCCACCACCATGGTCAAGAAAATATGGGTCAAAAATTCAATCATGGAAACCAAGCCTAGGCAATTGTGGATACCTAAGCAAGAAACCAATATACGTGCACCGACATTGCCTACGCAAAAATTAAACCACCACAAATTGGCCACCGCTGTTGTCACACGACCTAACCCAATGGACCACTATCTTCAACATCCAAACACTGTCAAGTGGGTATGGCAACCAAAACAACCTTGCCTTCACGATGCCTCTTCTATCGAATCCAAACCTAAGCAATTTCGGTGGCAACCCAAAAAATTCCAAAAAGCAACCCAACCATCAGCAACAAAACTTTAGCAGGTCACAGTCAAACACAGAGCGCTTCTTCTCCAATTACTATTGTTCGGACCACGCAGCTTCCAAGAAACCTCGCCACCAACAGCCACTGAACATATTGTTCAGCACCTCTCTCTTGCACAACATTTTGTTTCCCCATGCATATCCTCCATCAGCATCATAGAGCCACACTATATGGCTATGCATAGACACACGCTTTATTCCCAAGCACTCTGACACATGTTCGTCGGGGACGACTCACTCTAGGAAGGGGGGAAATGCGGCACGATTATCATTTGTATATAATACTACTATCATCTTACTTCTTTTTCTTTCATTTTCATTCCTTTCTTTTTCTTTAAAAAACACAGACTCTTAGTTGGCATAATCATGAGCCATACCGTCACCATGTAATACCAAAATAAGAGTATGTATATAAGGGAGGCGACACTAATTTTGGCTAATTTTTGGCCGACTAATAACCATTATAAATAATTTTCTTTTACAAAAAAGGAACAACAGATAATCAACAAAAAATTGATAAGTTGAGCCACGAAAGTCAAAATTGACTTTTGAAAGCAAACACCAAAACCTCAAAGCAAGGACTTTGAACATGGAAAATATGGAAAGATTTGACACAAGATGAATTTTGAGCCAACTTCAGAAGGATCAAAACTGCAAATCAAATGCCATTTGCAAACCGAGTTTCAAAATGACGAACGGTTCAAATTGCAGGTGATATGAACAACAAGATCCGACCAATGGATAAATGGGGCATTCCGTGTAGACTGGGAACATATAGTCAAATGGGGCAACATAAGCTCATTTGCATTGAGAGAGAGAGAGAGAGAGAGAGAGAGAGAGAGAGAGAGAGGAGCATAGAGTTTTTGGAGTTGCTTCTGCCCACTACGACCACCTTGATGGATCTTACTACACCAAATTTGACAGGTATGATCATTAACCTTGCAAGAGCATATGTGTGTGTGTCCCATACTGCATCAACAGTGCCAAAACAACAGATCAAAGCAGTACAAGGTTGCAAAATTGGCAAACTAACAGGGCCAATGGGGAAGTCCAAAACCCATCAAAAACCAGAAATATTTCATCAGTAGACCCCAACTAACTCACAGAATTAGCCAAGGTAAAAACAACAGAAAAAAGTGGTGGAACATGGATCGCGATCCATGTTCCCCAAACCCTAAAATCATGGGAAATTTCTCCAGGAGCAACAATAGAGGGCCAGGAACAAACTCCTATGACTGGCTTTTCAAAACTCATCCCAGTATGGATCGCGATCCATGCCCCTTTTGGCCAAAATTAGGATAAAAATGGCTCACTAGCTGGACAATGTACAAATAGTACTAGTGTTGTAAAATGATCAGAAAAAGTTCTCTAAAGATCATCAAACCCTCCGGGATTGCTACTTTCAGTCTGCAAATGGTCTTTTGGTCATTTTCACAGGAAAAAAGGTGGAATCCCAAGAAAAAAACTCAGGAGAGGGCAGGTGCTGGGATGCCAGCAAGACCTATAAAGAATGGCTAAAGATAGAGTCCTGACAAATTGACAAACCACTGCTAAATTCAATTGGGGGACTTCACACTTTCCTCGGAGCCTATCAATAAGCAATTGTAACCTAAGAATGGTGGTAAGATCAAAACTAAGCAAAGGTTTACTTGCAAAATGGTGAAAATTGTAGGATTCAGTTTGTCTTCTCAAAAGAATTCAATGACTGGTGGAATTTGCCAAGGAACCAGGCAAAGCTATGAACTACAGACCTAAATCATCAGAAATCTTAACAACGATAGATCTCAGGCAAAACATGAGTCAAAAAGTGATTGCCAAAAATAGATATGGTCAAAAAGGAGAAAACATGGCCATAAACTAAGAAATGGGGCAAACTAAGGAAAAACATGTCCAAAGTTGAAAAATTTCACCAGTGTACTAGGAAAACCTATGGGAACAAATGTGTAGAAGAACTGTATCAAAATTTTGTCCAACATGGATCGTGATCCATGTACCTTTTTGCCCAATATAAGTAAAAACCATGCCATCTGATTCAGTATGTTCAACAAAGCCAAGCCATGGTGTTTCAAACCATTTGAATCCCAAAATCCCCTTCAAAAAGCCAAAAATCTCTAAATCTGCAAATGGTTTCCAAAATTTATCCCAAGTGTCAAACCAGTGATCCAAATCCCAAATTTTTTGGACCAATGCATAATCTAGATGAACCCTACCAGCTAGTATCATCAGATTTCCAAAATGTTGTCCAACATGGATCGTGATCCATGTACCTTCAACCCTAAATCAAGAGAAAATTGCTCAGTTGCATCCCCATATGCCCAGGAGTGACTTCTCAAAGTTAGAATTTCCAAATGCATTCCAACATGGATCACGATCCATGTTCCTTTTGGCCAAAATTCATATGTTACATTATAGTCTTGTGCCTATAGTACTCCTAGATGCACTGGTAAAATTTGGTCGAATTTGGAGTAGTTTTGACAAAGTTATGCTCATTTTTTCATTCTATGGTCAAGTTTACACTTTTCAACAATTTTTTATCAATGGCTATAACCTATTTCACATGCTAAAATTGGCAAGAGGATGCCTCGAAGGAAATCACAAAGGGAGTGGAATGCACTATGAGATAACCGATATCTCATCAAATGAGAAAGCTCACCTCACCGAACAGGTACTTGAAGAAATTTCGACAAACATCTTCATCAGAAGATTTCAAGAAGCAGACAAAGAAATTGTAAAGACCACAATGTTTCCACAGGAAATGTGGACTTTGCACCAAAAACTAGAAGTGCAAGTAGGGGTCAGGTGCTTATAGCTAGACAACTTCTTACGACTGCCTCCTTGGGGAACGAACTTCAGACGAGCTCACGAGCTCATAAGTTCAATTCAGTACAATGGGGAAGAAACTCTGACAGACAAGGATGGGACAATTGTCAAGGTAAAGATCACAGTGGAAATTATCAATGAAGCCCTCCACCTACCGCAAGGGTTGCACAATCTATTGTAGAAAACAAAGGCAATAGACAATGACAAAGCATTTCTGAAGCAACGAGGCCACAAGCTGACGTATCAGGACCTAATCTACTCAGAAATTGAACTGCCATTGCGCCTTATATCGCAACATTTCAAGGTGTAGAAGCTGCCTAGATATACTGAACCTTTGTTGCATATGGCAGTGGTAATGGCGATGGGCTTGGCTAAAGAAGGCAGAGTGGTCCGTTGCAACTTTGGCAACTATCTTCTTGAAACTATTGTGGAAGAAAAGCTAAATGGGAGTCAAAGAAGAAAATCTTACATGAACGGGGGACCAATGCTCACATGTATAGCCTATCAAGCACTGGGAATGATGGAGGATCTACCACTTGCCAAAACGCAAATAGATCTGATCCACAGATCCAAAAGAGTTGTAAGACCAGTGGTAGGACCTTCTACAAGGCCAAAACCAGAAGTCAAACAGACAAGGCAAAAGTGAATCGCTAAAGGATTTTGACATCGAGAAGATCGAGTCAGATGCTTGGAGTAGCCAAGAAGAGGGGTCCCACCCAAGAGACACTCCTTCAAAGTACTAGTCTTCGGAGGAGGAGCACGATAGCCCATACACACTAGGATATACCCGGTTGAAGAAAAAGGTCGCGCACTAAGGCAAAGGCTATCCCCATTACTCATGCCAGGAGAACAATGGAAGAAGCTCAGGCATTGAGGGAAAAGCTCCACCAACACAAGCAAGATCAGCATCAAACCCAAGGAATAGAAGCGGATGATGAGCAAGAAGAGGATGAAGCCGAGAATATTCCACTGCTACACAAGCAAACAGACACTTTGGAAAGGATCAAGCAACAGAAGAGGTAGGAAGCTGATGAAAAATGGGAAATTGACAGCGCCATGCGGTAGCGCATTCAGAATGAGCTGAAGCGACAAATGGAGCAGAGACAAAAAGAAGAATCAAAGAAGCCACGAATTGATGATCTCGAATCATCTGATGAATCTAGTCAAAGTAAAAAAATGGAAAATCACTCGCAAGAAGAGGAACAACACGACACATAGGACCAACAAGGTCAAGACCTTGGCTCTCCTAAGGATGCTTAGTCACTTCCAGAGACTTCGGAAAAAGAGAAAGGAGAAAGTGAAGGACTATCGGAGCAAGGGGCGGAAGGAAGCAGAAGGAAAACAAAACAGATCAAGAAACAGAGTCCGCACAAACAAAGCCTGCCACAACCTTTGAGGCTCTAAAAGATTCGAAACAAGGAGAAAAGCAAGCTGAGGTGGCTGAGCAATCTGATCGGGGCCAAAAAGACCAACATAGGCCAAGATCACCACGCTCACAAGCGGCCATGGAGAAAGGAACGGAGATAGTCAAATCGTTTGACATTGATGCTCACCTAGAGCAGATCAAGCTACAATTTCAATGTCAAAGGTCTCTTTACAATCTAAGAGAGCTGGAGTTAGAAGACAACAAGAAGGAAGCATCTAGAACGGCAACAGAATCCTTGCAGGTAAAGCAACAAATTGAAGCACTAAAGAAGGCACAACTCAAGGCACAATCGGAGTTGCAAAGAGAACAGGAGAATGCAACGTACTACAAGGAAGTGCAACAATTCAACTAGGCAAACTCCGCATTGCAGATCGAGCAGCAACGCCTCGAGGAGGAGCTAACCAGAGAAAGAGAACTAAATGAGAAGCTAAAAGGCTCATATGCGGTGGTTAGCAGATCTCTAACTCAGCTCCTGGCCATACAAGAGACCCCCTCCTCCTCAACAACGACTGCAGGATCTACTTCCTTGAGTGAGGAAATCAAAGAGTTGAAAGAAGCCCTGAAACAAGAGAAATATGACAGACAGATCATAGAGCCCTACAACAGGCCAAGGATGAGGAAATCGACAAATTAAAAAGGAAATTGGCTGAGACAAGAGGAGAATTAGCAACTCTGAGAGCAGATTAGCCAAAAATATCAGTAGGCCCCAAGGGAATTTGAGCAGGGAGGAGGATTCGAACAATCAACGTTTGATACTCATCAAACAGAGGTGTCCACTACCAGCATTGGAAAAGGCACGTAGGAATCTGTAGATCCAGCCACGACATCCACTTCGGAGTCAGCAAGGGATGAAATTCAGCGCTAAATCTCAGAAGTAAAAGACCCTTCACACAAGGCGTATATGCAGTACAAACTGCAGGTGCTGGAATCGACTGCCCTCCTCATGATCACTCTAGATAAGGTAGTTAAAAATCATGGGCACGAGATGATCAGACTGCCATTGATGCGGCAAGAAGTTAGATTATGGCAACAAAAAATGCTCCCCGAACTTGAACCGAACAACAGAGGGGACTACAGAGAAGTTCCTGTTACGGCCCTTCAGATTCAGGCCCTTCAGATTCAGGCCATCCTAGACAATCATCCCCTCTAGCAGAAAAAATGGTTCGATCAGCGACCAACTGATGAAACATATTACAAGAATGCTCCCCATCATCTCAAGATCGGCCCCACTTACTGTCCAATCAACAGACGACGATCCTGGGATAGTTTTTATACTTGGCAAAGCAAAAGACCGAGTCAGCATGAATGTCAAGTTTAAGGTTTTCCAAGTAGGTGACTGGGTAATTCTTTACAACTCCAGGTTAGGTCCACATCCTGGGAAGCTCAATTTAAGGTACAAGGGGCCATATTAGATTATGACAGACCTAGGTCAAGGAACTTTTATTGTAGCAGATGTTTTTGGCACAAGGGTAGAGAAACCTGTTAATGGATTCAAGTTAAAAAAAATTCAGGGCAAGCCACCCCATTTGGATTGGCTCAAACCTGCTATACCAAAGGTTGCATTTTGTGAAATGGTGGAGTTATCTTCAGGTACTATGGACCAGGTCACTGTTGATCTATCATCAGAGTGCATAGGCTTTGCATTCAGGTCAGGGATCGGATTGTACTACATCAGAGTTTGTTGGCTCGGAGTCTACTGGGTCGGAGTTTACATGATCCGATTACTTAAACAACGTTTAAATTTCAAAATTTGCATCGAAAAGGGTGCAAAGTCCCTTCCACTTAACTCCATCATACGAATTAGGGACGACATCATTACCTCACACACTTTTAGAGGCCTTCGCGCTTGTGCGATTCACGTAAGTAGCGCGCGCATGCATACTCCACAACTTGCTAAGCTTTCTACTACTTCTGCTTCCGCTATGCCTAGGCCTAAACCTGTTTCTGTCATGAGATGATCACCAGAAGATGAGCAAGGGGAGGTTGGTAAGCTGCGCCCTCGCAGAAAAGGAGTAGTGCTTAGAGTTGATGTATGTGACCCAGAAGACGAGGTCGAAGTGTTGCCTGAGGAAGAATCAGCACCAATGTCATCAAGCAAGATGTTGCAAAGTTTAATGGAGCCTTTCACTGATTTCAGGGTGGAAATTGACTGTCAGGCAGAACGAAATGAGAAGTGGTTGAAGGCAACAGGTTTATATGATTTTGCTACCCTACCCTGGGGCCAGTGGAAAGGGAACATTTATGCAAAGACTCAAATGGAGCTGTTATGAAAATCCAAAGGTGCCATTTATGAGAAGGTACATCTTAGTCCTGGTGTGGTAGCTCAGGTATTTTAGCTTCCCTTTACCTCTGTTACTGCAGTACCAAAATGTTCAGATGAAGATCTGAAAAAAGAATTTGGACCAAGAGAAGGAGGTAGGCAGTACTTTATGTTGAAGAATGTTGAGTATTGGAGGAGAGAACAACTGAAATGGTTTTTGGAAAGAGTTTGTTTTCTAGCTAAATATGACTACATGTCTAAGGAAAACTGGGCACCACTGCATTTTGCTGAAAATGGGGGGAAGGTCAGTTGGGCACATTAGGTGTATGATAGGATTCATGCAGAAATCTTTACCTCGGATAAACGAAAGACCCAGTGGAGTAGCAGGCTAGCAGCATTTCTGTCTGCTTTGTTTGCTTTTGCCCAGAAAGTTGATGTAGGGGAGGTCACAGTTTCTCTCATTACTCCTATCAATGAGGTTAGTCCTGGGCCGGAACAGGGGAGAATATTTGACAAAGCAAAGATTAGTAAAAGCATGGATGAAAAGTTGAGGACCATACATGATTTTATTAAAGCAGGATACACTGAGGATGAGGCCAAGATGGGGTTGGCTAGTCATGAGCATAAACTGCTTATGGGGAATTTGCTCAAGAGTTTGGATGTTGAGGCACAAACTCCTAGTAGGGTTATATGCAAAACTTTTAACATGCCCAAAAAGAGGAAGCTAGATAGTGCTTTGCATGAGGTGGCCAAATCATTAGATTTCTCTCCAGCTGGTCCTAGCACTTCTGCTAAATCTGATTTGCTTATCACTGATGTACCAACAGCTCTGAAGATATTGCAGGAATTACAGGGATTTGTAAGGTATCAGCAGCACAATATGGAGAAACAGCTACAAAATATAGCTGAATCTGGTCTATCTAAAGTAATGTTGCACTAGCAGTCGGAGTTGGTGGAATCTTTGAAGCAAGAATTGGTAGAGCTGAAGGAGAAGCATCAACAAGAGATGCAGGTTCAACTGCAACTACATCAACAAGAGGTAGCAAAGGTTAAGCTCTCCTTGGGAATGTTTCAAGAATGGACTAAGGAATTGGAAGGCAGAGTCAATTCTGAGCTGGATAAGATGTCAGGCAGAAATACAGAGTTGCAGGTGGAGAATGAAATGTTACAACAAAGGTTGAAACCTTTGGAAGCTCTGGAAAAGCAAGTATTAGCCCAAGAAGATATCAATGTTTCTGGAGTGCTCATGGATGAAGGGGATCCCAATCTGGTAAGGCAACAGTTGGTTGAGGGGATGCAGGATGTTTGGAAAGCAATGAGAGAAAGGCTGACATCAGTTATCAAGTATCCCTATGAGGCTGTGAGATGAGGATTCATTAGTTCTCATGAAGCTGCCTTATTAGAGACAGTGGAATCTCTGAAGAAGGAAAAAGATGTTTATCAGGAGCAGCTCCAGGAGTTCAAGGATAAACAGTTGCAGGTGGATGAAGAATTCATGATACAAGGTGAAACTGCACTTAAAAAACTAGTGCATGTTTCTGTTCAAACACTGCAAGCTGCTGAGGAAATTCAGAAGTCAAGTGGAGAAGCTTTGCCAATGGAGGTTGAAAATCAGAAGGAGATTACAGATGTTGCAAATGTTGAAGTTCCAGAACTGAGTGCAACAAAGAATGAGGAGACTGTGGTGACTACAATCCAAGAAGCTGATGCTGAAACAGTTCTCAAAGATATGTTTGAAGTTTAGGGTGGTCAGGACTCATTTTAGTCTATCTCTTGCTGATCAAGGGATATGTGAATCTGTGTCAGATTTCTACAAAATCTACCACCGGGTTGTGCCATGTGTTGACAGGCATATCAGAGTGTCAATTTAGTAGTTAGTTGGAAGTTCTTCATCGGATGTAGTCAGTCGGATCATAGTTAGTCGGATGTTTCTTAATCGGATATTTAGCAGTTATGATATATCAAGACTGAGGTTGTTATTACTAGTCTGTTTGTATGGTGGTTATAAGTCGGTTCTGTGAGTTGTGATGGCACAATTATATTCAGAGATGTTGTAGCTCTTCTTGATCAATGAAGTACTCTTGTTTCTTAATTGTGAGTTATCAATTCCTTCTATCTCTTATCTTCAATATGATGTTAGTATCTCTGTGTATTATTCCTGAGTTATGAGATGCTGAGAGAATTGTGATGAACTAGCATTTTTTCTGTGTTGATGAACCACAACAAGCTCTAGGGGATGATGCAAGCAACTCAAAGATTAGAGACGACGTTGACCGTATAGAGGTATGCATCAAGATCGATACATTGTGTATTAAAACTAAACCTTGAATATAGGTTTTTGAGTGCAATGTAAGTACCATGTGAACTTTCTAAGTGCTTCCTAGAGTTTTGGGATATTACCTAACAAGTACAACTCTCAAGATTTAACACCTGACTCTGATTATGTTTTGCATGGTACTTTCCACAAGTCCCAATGGAGTCTTTTTGGTACTTAACAAGGCACAAGTAGATAGAGCTACACAGACTCCACCAATTTAACTAGGATTAAATATGTCATGGTACTTTATATAAGTACCAATGGAGTTGTATGGGTGCTTCACAAAGCCTAGGGATGGTAGAAACGAGGCTTAACTCTCAGATTCCACCATGTCATTGTGATTATATACACCATGGTACTTTTTGTAGTTACCAATGCACACCATATTAGAGAGTTTGAGACTTTAGATCCAATTTGGGAATCACCAATGTCCTGAAGATTTGGCTATAAGGACAAATCTCAAACTAGTTTTTAAATCCAAAGAATTCCACAAGGTAGTACTTGAAAAGCTCTTCCAAGCCATGCTCTCAAAACTTTGGCTAAGATTTGGCCATGTGGTAAAATCTTAAGCTTGTTTTGAAAGTGGGAATTGGGAAATTTCCAAACTCATTAATATGGTGTTAATGAGGCATTGTTGGTGATTCATAGAGATTATAAGTGGTAGCAAATAGGTAGAACTCTCAAAATCCAACATTTGATTGTGATTGAGTAGTTCATGGTACTTTTTGTAAGTACCAATGTTGGGTTATTGACCAGTGGTTCACAAATCTTAGTGATGGTGGTGGAAATCACAAAGGCCTTCATTAGACTAGGATTAAAGGTACTTTGTGAAGCTAAGTAATATGGTAGCTTTCTATATGGTAGTTCAAATTCAAGGTACAACCAAGAGTACCCACGTAGGTACTTTGTACATACTGTTGTATTACAAGGTAGAGTTTATAGTACGTATCATAGGTACATTGACAAAATATATGCCTTTATCTTTCAAAGTACATTTCATAGGTCGATACTTTGAAAGTACATATGCCCTATTTCCAAAGTACCATGCATGTGTTTGTACATTGTGAAAGTACCTCTTTTTTTTGCTAAGTACCATGCATGTGTGTTTGTACCATGGGAAAGTACATATACCTTTGTGTTGCAAAGTGCCTTTCATATGTGCTTGGTAAGTTCTTGTGATTGGTACTCTGAGCTTGTTCTTGGTACTCTCATAGGTACTTAGAGTGTATCCTTGGTACTTTTTTGACATGGACTAATATTTACTTATCAAGTGTGGTGCAGAAACAACTAATTGAGGTGGTACCATCAAAAGCTACATGTGCTGCTCAAGTCACATTTTCTTTATTTTTGGATCAAGTGAAGAGAGGTGACTCAATGTTGCTACGCCCGACAGTTGGCGAGCATGGGAGTCACCAACAAGACAAAGTGAATGTTCCAGGAGCATGTGTTGCATGTGGTTTAGGTTTTGTGGCTTCTAAAGTAGTGTGTGGTGATGCATACCATGCTTTGTGTTTTGTTGGATGGGCTGGGTCAGAGAAAGAATGTGCCAACCCTACCTGTAAGCAGAGTATTCCAAAATCCGGCAAAGTTGATGCATGTGCATAATGGTTGGTTTTCTATTCTCCATGTCTATCGAGATTAATAGAGTTTGTTAAGAATGTAACAAAATTGTTTTGATTACACAAGCTACAACTTCTATGGTGTAGTTGCAAAACTCTCTAGCCTTAGCACTGCGGCTAAGTGCTGTTGATCACATTTTCTCTGTCATTTCTTGCATCTTCTTGGCATATTCGTTTAGTTAAAGAATTACTTCATCATTTTTCTACTAGTCTTCTTGTTTTATGAGCTACCTAGATGTTTCAACAGTCTCTTATGGTTCTTTGGGTGGGGTTGTGGTTGCTTCGGCTGCTTTGTTTCCTTGAGGCTTTGTGGATGCCTCAGCCGTTACCTACTGGGTGGTGGTAGACAGGGTGGCCTCTGTTTCTTGTGCCTTAGGTTGCTCAAAACTGACAGTCTCTTGTGGTTTAGGACTTGCTGTCCTTTTTGGTTCTAGTTCTTTTGCTTTGGCTTGCTCGGAAGTAGTTGTTACCTGTTCTTCAGATCCTGCTGTTTCTTGCGGTTTAGGCTCCTTTTCCTTGGTTTGCTCTTTCTCATTGAGTCTAAGTGTTGGTGAAGGTGCAGGACTTGGGATGGGGTGGTCTTGTTGTTCTGTAGCAGGTGATGATGGTCTAGGAGACATCTCTTCTTGATCGTGCTAGGCTCCACTTTGTTGGGTCTCTTCAGATTATCTCAGCTATTCCGTCGCATCTTTCTTTTGTTTTCTTTCAGCTTCTTTGAGCTTTAATGCTTCTGCTTCCTAGTACATGCATTCAAGAGAATCCTTGGGATCTTCTAGTTCTCTCCTGGTGTGATTCTTGGTTCGGGGTCCTTTTATATCTCTTGGAACCCACCGTGTTGGGTCCTCACCTACAGATTGGCGGCTTCTTTTGTATGTCTCTTTTTTCCTTTCAAGCCTCACCTTCTTTTGTTGAGGTTCTTCTTGATGTGCAGCCACTGCCTTCTTCTTCACCTCCTCTCTTCTGGCTATCTTCTCTTTATTGTCTAAGCTTTCCCTACTATGTGCTTCATGAGAGCTTTTTGCAGACTCCTCATAAGATTTGTAAACTTTTTTTGTCGACCTTGTGGTTCTTGGAGATGGCTGTGCTGACACTATCCATGTGTTTTGATATGGGGCAGGTGGAACATTGTCTGCCATGTCGATAGCATGGTCTGCTATTCTTGTGAGTAACTCAAGTGCTCCCAGATAGGTTATCTTTCCCTCTTTCTTGGTACCCTTCAGCGTGGATAGCACATAATCTACGTGATTAATGGGTTGCCTGGTTGTCGACTTTAACACTTGTGTGAAGGTAGTCGCAACTGCATGATTGGGTGTTGTGTACCTTGGCAGTCTCTTAGCTAGAAAGTGGAAGTGTTGGTGATATAATCGTGTTGGTTCTTCCACTTGCTTCTTGATGAGATCAGCAAAGGTAGCTGCAACGGTCTCCTTGGTGAAGGTATTTGTTGTCTTTCTGTCTCTAGCCCTCATTGTCATCCATTCTGTCGGCAACCTGAGAGCCTCTGCCACAATCTCTTTTGTTCTCACCACTTCTACCTTCTGCCCTTGCTGGTCAGTAATTTGGTTTGTTCCATCTTCTTTTATTGTAGACAAAAGCTCATAGGATTTCTAAAAATCTACACCAGATGGCTCTTGGTCATAGAATTTTTTGAGTCCAAGCCTTTTGTTAGCTTCTTTTGTTTTGGGCTTTGCCGCGATATCATAGACCTCTTTTGGCAACAGCTGTAGTTCTACCTGATGTCCTTCACTTTTAAATATGCCTGTAAAAACTGTGGTGTTGTTTTCTTCAAGATGTTCCTTGGATAGATATGTTGCTTTGGCCATCTTTACTGAACTAGGGTCCAGTTGGTATGGTGGCAACTCTTGCAACTTCTCTTTTTGAGTGACCTTGTTCTTGGCCTTGCAGCTTGCATTGCTCTTGTTAAGTGAATAGAGTGACAAAGTTAGAAAACTTGGCAGATTCTGCGATGAAATGTCCTTCAATCTGAATTGCTGACAAATTGAGTCCAATTTGCTTCAAATCAATTTTTGAACATGCAAAAATTTACAACAAAAGTAAATAATCGTGATTATTTACAGCTGTTGAATTTTTTCAACATTTTACAATTTTGGCATCGTGGGCTTGAAATATATATCAATTAGATACGTTGAGTGAAGTGTGGGCTCGTTTGAGTGCACAGAGTGAGAATGGTGCCAGATTTAGGCTTTTCGTCTCTGAAATAGTAGATATAAGGGAATTTTGAGATGTTGAGCTCCAAATTTGTTCAAACTTGGTTAGTGGGCTTGGGACATCATATGCTTTGGTCCCATGAAGGCAAAGTTGCATTTCCCCCCATCTTGGCAAAAAAGTAAATAATCGCGATTATTAACTTTTGCATCAAAATGAACATATTTTGATGCAAATTGGTTCTAGGCATGATGTAGACCCTGTGTATGTGATATGAGGTGATTTGGATCAAAAAATGTGACTGATAACTCAGAAATTGGTTTGAAAGGACTTCTTTGCGTTTTTTGACAATTTTCCAAGTTATCATTGATCAATTTGGCTCATACTTGAAATGTGGCATGTAATAGGTGTGTACAAAGGATAGGTGAGGTGATGGTATCATTTTCAAGCCAAAAAATTTAAAAGTAAATAATCGCGATTATTTACAGCAATCAACTTTTTTTGCAAAACTTGACAAATTTTGACCTAAAAATATTCAATACACCTAAAACAAGTCCTAAATTGAATTTGGTAAAGTTTCATCTTGTCGGCATCACTTCGTGCTTTGTGGACTCTGAAATCACTGATTTTTGTGACTACATGGCATGTGGAGTTGGTTAGTCACTTTTGAGGCTATGGACTTGTCCGCTACATAGTTTTGAAGCAACTCATCCAATTTTGGCCCATTTGGAGTCAGTTTGACTTCGTATGACAAATTTGACGCTTTGTAGCCTTTGAGCAGTTTTCTGCTTTCCGAGGGCTTGCCTTGGTCGATTTTATGAAACCAACCATACACATTGTGTATAGACCTAGTCTATAAGCTGTCTGTGGAGTCAAATCCCAATTCTGGCATCTGTCAATATACTAGCTTTTCTACTTGGGACCCCCCTCGACCCTTGCTGAATGGTCAACTGTTGATAAAGAAGTGTTCTATTATCTAGGGCATGCTACAGTTCAAGTCTCGTCTGATTTGGTTGAGCTGACAGGCCACTATGGTCAATGTTTGGTCGTAGGTCTTCGTGCACTGCTCGTATTCTAGGGTTTTTTCCTGGGGTTTAAACTAGCTATCACCCATACAAAATGGATCATTGATAAGTATAGAACTTACCCCTCATGTCCCGTGTGAGACGGCGTTGTAAACAAGCGACTGTGGACTCCAGAAAATGCACGCGAAGAAGGTCGAAAAGCTCTCTCTCCAAAGGCGATAAGTGAAAATGACGTGATTTTAGACTACTTGGGTATCTATACTCGGACTTCTCGAACTATTTTTCCCAAATTCCCCTGTTAGTCCTACAAATCTATCTTAGACTCAAAAAATTTCCCAATCGAATTCCTGTAGCTCATTCTGCAAGAATTCTTCAAAAGTAGGTATGACCGCCTAATTTAGGCTTCCCGCGTCCATCCGTCGATTTGATTGAACTTTTTTGTGCCTGTCCACCTTGTCCATCTGATCATAAGCGTATCTTCAATTTTTCCATCTGAACTCATTTGCTATTTATTATTAATTTTTGACCTGTTCATTAAAAAAATCAAAGAAAATAACAAAATGTGCTAAAAAAGCAACAAAAATCCAATAATTAAGAAAATCCATTGAAAAATATAAATTTATTGTTTTTTGTTGGATTTCTCCATTTTTAAGTCCCAATATTTAAAAAAATGATAAAAATTAACCAAAAAAGACTATTTTTGATGATTTTCTGATAGTATATATATTATTCACACTCATCGGGGAGATGTTATTAGTTAAATTCCCATGTGGATGATTTATAAGAGCATTATTAGGTAATTTTACAAAAAATCACACGTTAATATCAAACTTTTTTCCTCCCTCTTCAAACATTGCCCTTAATGACTTGGTTACCTTCCACCCGTCCTAGATGGCATGCTTCGGGACGACTGTGTGCATGGGTTGAATAATTGTGTCTATGCATAGCCTTGGTTGGTTCTACCATGCTTTGAAGATCAATGGAATTAAAACCATTATGTTGTGCAAGAGTTGGGTCTTGAGTAATTAACTCAAGGGTTTTTGATGTCGAGGTTTTCTGATGCTGCCTTCCAAGGATCAAATCTTGTAGCTTGTGTGCTCTTTGCTTGATTTTCCCACCAGGATGCTTTGGCATGCTAATTTCCTGAGCTGTTGATATCAATAATGATTGTTGTTGAGCTTTTTCCCGCCATTGATATCTTGGTTTTCTTTGTGCAAAATGGTGTGGTTGAGTCTTTTGAGACTTAACTCTCCATTGCTTGATCGGTTTTATAGTTTGTAGAGAAGGTAAGTGCTCCTTTTTCTGCCAAATCCATTTCGTTTTAGATTCCCTGTTCGAAGATGATCCTCTTTGTGTTTTGAACCTTGGAGCCATTTTTGGTACAATAGATGATGTTTTGGGCACCCAAATTTGAATCGGCTTATCCTTAAGCTGTGCTTTTGGTTCCCAAATTTGCATGTCTCCTTGCATGATACTTGTAGCATTTTCTTGTCGATAGGATGGAAGATTGATTTCTTTGTGTTTTACTCTGCTGCTAACCTCCTTTCCATTCCTCCTTGCTTGGTGCAATTGGAACAATGAGTTGTCCGCCTTTAGGTGATAGCTTGAGCTGATTGGTATCCCAATCTGGTACTGCCTTGTAAGTCCGCATCCATGGGATTCCAAGAATCATTGTCTCATTCATGTGTTCATTTGGTAAGCATACAAACTAATGAGGGCATGAATATCCATGTACTATCACATTTAAGTTGACTACTCCCAATGTTGGTGTTGGGTTCTTGTTGCATCCTTTAATAGTCGCTATTCCTGCTATCAAAGACTGACTTGTTGCTTTCTTGTACATGGAATAACTGACTGCATTTGCTTGAGCTCCTGTGTCAATCAATGAATTTGTGCTATGATTGCTCATTTGTACTATGATGCGAAGGTCCATTCCATCTAACCATTCATCATCTGTTGACACTGCATCTTTCTGCAATCCCCATTTTCGATCATCTATTTCCAGAGTGTTGATGAGAATAGGTATTTGTTGATTTTTGAGAGCAGCTTTCCTTTTGAGTACTCGAAGCCGAGCCTTTCTGTTGGGCTTCATCAATAACCTATTGTCGTTTTATCTTTCTTTGCTTAGTTGCATGCTTCCTTTCTAGCAATTCATTGGTTAGTGGAAAATTGTACTTCTTTAAACAACATCCACTAATCCAATTAGCCATTGGTTCACCATCTAGGGTGGACAACTTAACTACTCCACTTGGAGATACATCTTCAATGATAAACGGTCCGTTTCTCTTTTTCTTAAATTTGGGAATGTATTGTTGCTTAAGGGAGTATACTAAAACTAATCCCCTTTTTTTAAGACTTTTGTGATTAGATGCCAATCAAAAACTATTTTTGTTTCCACTTTTGTGCATAGATGTGAGCTATAGCAGTTAGCCTTTGCTCATCAAGCTTTTCTAAATCTTCAAGTATTTCTGACAATTCATGTCCAGTCCACTCAAGATTCTTAGCTATCCTTAGTGTCGGCAATAGAAATTCTATTGGCAATATGGCATCAAGACCATAAACAAGGTTAAAGGTGTAGCATTTAAAGCTTTTTTGAATGAAACTTTTATTCGTATGCTCAGCTCGTCCATTTGCTTGTGGGTGATAAGGAGATGATTTGTTATGGATGACCATAAATTTATTAAGAAGATACTCAATTACCTCATTGAGAAAATGAGTTCCCCTATCACTAACTATTTCTATTGGCAGTCCATATCTTGTCAACACATACTCATATAAGAATGCAGCGGTGGTTTTGGCATCATTCTTTTGAGTTGCTTTAGCCTCAGTCCACTTGGTCAAATAGTCCGTAACTATAATGATATATTAAGCTTAGGTTCTATAAGCACGTGGTTGTATTTGCCCAACAAAATCTATAACCCATTTGGCGAAAGCTCTAGCCCCCATCAGTAGTCTTAAGGGCATGCTATCTACACGGGTTGGAATTTTTGCTTGTTGACATGCATCACACCTCCGAACATACTCCTTGGCATCTACAAAAAGTGTTGTCCATTATATGCCTGCCATTAAGATTGCTCTTGCAGTGGTCTCACTAGAAAAGTGATCTCCAGCTAATCCAGCATGTGCTTGTTCTATAATGGGAATATATTCGTCTCTTCATTTGCACAAAGACGCAGATTGTTAGGAAATAAGACGTAGCTAAATAGATATTTGAGTAGATTACTTAATGGAGAGAGATAGATTTCACACACAAGAGATTATAGAGTAGAGAGAGAGAGAGTACACACGATATACGTGGTTCACCCAATGTGGGCTACGTCCACGAAAAAGCAGCCACTCAATGGCTTTAGCATTTCAAAAGAAGAAGTAGTTTACAAAGGGATTAAACCCTTAATAGAGCTCCCGCCTTGCTTCACTCTCACCACCTCACACTCACCTTGTTGCATCAACTTCACACTATGAAATGTGTGTAGAAATGGCCTCCTTTTATAGGCCAAAAGGGCTGCCCTCTCTTATGAGAGACAGCCATGTGTAGCTGCCCTTGTGCGAATAAGTCCAAATCGGACCCTCCAATCCGCCCTTGAGAAGACAAGTCCACTTTTAAATTCGGCCACCGGCCACCGGCCATTGACTTCCGACCACCGGCCATTGACTACCGGCCACCGGCCAACCGACCGGTTGTTTTCCGACCACTTTCCGGCCATAATATTCCGGCGAAAAGGAATATTCCGACGAAAAAAAATTCTCGGGGACGGAGCCTCTAAAGTTGCCCCTGATTCTTGTGCGTGAAAATTTTGGTTTCCGGTGAGTGATTTTCCTTCACGCATGATGGCTTCTCCTCATAATGGGGGCCTTACAAATGTGCGCTTTTACCACAGAAAATTACAAGGGTAAATCAAGCTCCATACTTAACAATCTCCCACTTGGAGACTAATCTCCAAACCAAACCTGTGACTGCTTTCCATTCTGGCTTCTTATCCTTGAATGCCGATTGAAGATGAGCAAAAGCTCAACTTCTCCTTGTTGACCACCTTTGTAAACATGTCTGCAGGATTTTCACTTGTATGCACCTTTCCTAGCTTTAGCTGTCCCTCTTCCAAAAGAGTGCGTATGAAGTGATATCTCAAACCTCAATGTGCTTTGTCCTTGAATGAAAGGCTGAGTTCTTCGCAAGATGGATAGCACTTTGGCTATCACTGTACAAGACACAATTGTCTTGTTTGAATCCAATCTCTTCTAAGAATCTGTGAAGCCACAGAATTTCTTTGCTTGCCTCCGTCATTGCTACATACTCTGCTTCCGTGGTAGAAAGTGAAACCACTCTCTGCAGCTTTGAAGCCCAGCTTACTGCTGTGCCTCCAACCGTGAACACATAGCCAGTAGTGCTCCTTCGAGTATCTTTGTCACCTGCCATATCTGCATCAGCATACCCTTCTAGAAAAATATCAGTTCCTCCAAAATACAAAGCATTTTTTGTTGTCCCTTTTAGATACCTAAGTATCCACTTCACAGCTTGCCAATGCTCTTTACCTGGGTTGTCCATGAACCTACTCACAACTCCCACTGCATGTGCAATGTCTGTGCTTGTCTAGACCATAGCATACATTAGAGAACCTACCGCTGCAGCATATGGAACTTTAGACATATAGGCTATCTCCTCTTGTGTCTTTGGACACATATCCTTCGTTAGTTTAAAATGACCAGCCAAAGGTGTAGAAACTGGTTTTGCATTTTGCATTGCAAACCTTTCTAGTACCTTCTTGATGTAATCTTCTTGAGATAGATTTATTGTCTTCTTCGTTCTGTCCCTTGATATTTTCATACCAAGTATCCTCTTTGTAGCACCTAAATCTTTCATTGAAAAAGATTTGGACAGCTCCTCTTTTAGGTCTTTGATGTCCTGCATGTTAGCACTTGCAATCAACATGTCATCAACATACAACATTAGGATGATGAATTTCCCATCTCCCAAATTCTTCGTGTAGACGCAGTGATCCGAGTTGCATCTTGTGAATCCATGATCCAACATCCATCGATCAAACTTCAAGTACCATTGTCTTGATGCTTGCTTTAAACCATACAAGCTCTTCTTTAATCCACAAACCATTTTCTCCTTACCTTTTACTTCATACCCCTTTGGTTGAAGCATGTAGATTTCCTCCTCTAAGTCACCATGAGGGAATGCCATATTTACATCCATTTGCTCGAGATTTAGATCATGAGCAGTCACAAGGCTGTGCGCTCCTTGCCGCACTGTCGAAGCAAGGGACTTGCCAATACACCATATGCGAGCCACAAACGGCTCCAAGCACACAACAAGCCTAAACTAGCAAGCTCAAGAAAACAAAGGGTGTGTCACTCACCGCTCTACGCTCGCCTTCGTGGTGGATTCCTCACCGCGATGAAGAAGAAGCTGCAGTCGTGCCGCGCTCAACCGCTTCGCCGCCGTCGTGCCTTCGTAATGCTAGATCGCACACACACTCTCCCTCTCTCTCTCTCTCTCTCACACACACACACACAAGGAGGTGAAGAAGAAGAAGATGGAGATGGAGCAAGAGCACTCTTCAATTGCACAAATGAGAGAATGAGTAAAAAGTAGGTTTAGTTGGCTTTTATAGGAGCTCACCCCATTCACACTTGGGCGCCCATGCTTAACCAACTAATCCCTTGAATGTCCAAGCTAAAGTGCGCCTCTCATTGGCGATCACTCTACCTTTCCCTATTGGACCGACAAGCCCGGTACCTGACTCTACCAAATACATAATACGCGTCCATCGTAGGTGATGGGTGTCCGTGTGCCGTGAGGGTTAACATGCCCCCCTTCCTGATGTAGATTCCGTGCTCGGAAGCTATTGAGTTGAAGCGAGGTCGTCGAGGTGGAAGAGCATTTGAGATGAATGTCCTCAGCCTTCTTCAGTCACTGCAAAATCAAACAACATTGGCACAGTAATTGCATTCTCTTAAAAAGCATATGCAGTTTTAGGTAGACACATTGATTGGTAAAAGAATTTCAAACAATTTGATAGCAATGAACATTAAATTGCAATGTAATCAAATGCATAAAAAGATGTAAAGGTAAAAAATTAAACAAGTCTGGGGTCACTAATTTGACGGTCGAAAAGCACTAGAGATCGAATATTAATACCATGGGTAAGCTTCTTAATTTTCTGTGGTCAATTAAGTTGTTTAATCGCGAGAGCCAAGTATTGATGTTCAAGGGCTGACTAGAGGCTATATCTAGAAGACCTTGTAGTTAAGCTACCATAAAAGGAATTTCTCATGAAATCATCGCCTAACTGATTACTTTTTCTTTGACCCCCCAAAGTCTTTTCACAGTGATTCAATTTGATGTGTGTGCTTATTTTGTATGCCTTGGGTTTTTTGCTTTTCAAGGAAAAGCGCCCATACTGGGAACCTCTAGGGCTCTAGTACCATAGGCGATACATGTGAGTGAAGTACCCAATCAAGCTGAGATTTCTCTTCCAGCTTAAGATTTTACAATGTGGCACTTTGATTTTTTGTTTGTTCATTTTCAGCATTTAAATTTTGTAACTTTGGGGGGTCATATAACATTGATACATTCCCCAGGCTCATCACATTAGTAAACTCCCTTTATAATACTTAAGCTAAAGGTCAATAGGGTCAAGCCCACTAGAAAGCCCTAGTACATTTCATACAATGCTTCCTAAATCGGATTAAGAACCTAAGTAACCATTGCTTATTAGGAAGGCATTCCCCATGGTATTAAGAGAAGATTTCTAATACCTAGCTTGGTCAAACTAGCTTAGTCGAACTGCTTGATTTTTAAACCTAGACAAGTGATTATGACAAAACATTACATTGAATTAAATGTTTGATACTAAGCCAATGCGCTGAATATTATGCTACCAATCACAATCAAAGCAGACAAACATGGATGCACAAAAGATAAGGGCAATGCTAATGGACAAGAAACACCTGTTTGTGTTGATGGTCACGCTTGATTTGAAGGTTCCATGAAGGTCCAAATCCTATCAATAGCAACACGCTCCTGTACACACTAGGAAACAAAAGGAATACCTCCAGGAGGCACATCAGTGGGAAAAGAGAACTTCGCTAATCTCTCAACTCTAAAACAGAAACACTCTATCGTACTAATCTTACCTACCCTCAATCACTCAAGTGATGAGGATCAAAGGTGTTTTATGGCATAGGTTTCTGTTTCACTGTACCAGATGTGACATGTGTAGGTCTGAGTCAATGTTTTGACTTTTATTGTGCATACTCGTTTGCTAATTGCTCTTGCTCCTTATTTATTTTTATTTTTTGTGAGTATAAAGCTTTATATGTACATTCCCTAAGATTGGTGATTGAGAGGTCAGGGAAAAAGGTTGAGAGGGAAGCAAGTGAATGATGACTGTCAGCAAACACTCCCCCCTTCCTTGGGTGGATCATACCGTTTGAAATGAGCTTGTCACCCTTTGAAACCAATTGTTCCAGTTGGTAATAGGTGAGGATTTTTGCCAGTAGTTTTCTATTACCCTAGGTGCCTCGTCAAGTTGCAAGGGTGGTAAGGTACTCTCCCAGGATCGAACTTGAAGTGGTTCATTAGGTGATTCTTGAACACTGGGAGGTGTGGATTCTTTTGTAGCTTCATGGAGGTCCACTACTATAGATGGAGGCGGTGTAGAAGCTTTTACCTCTATGGATGTATTACATGAGGAGCTAGAATCTTCATGGGACTCCCCCCTTCCTGAGCTAGGTGGAACAAATCGTTCTTTCTTTGGTACCCAAACTAGCTCGGGAGCGGGTGTGTAGCATTCCATGATTTTTTCCTTTCCGCGATTTTCAATTTGTTTTGGAGCCACAGGATTGGGTTTACATGGGTCAGGTGATAGGTAAGAGCACAATCTACGTTTTGGCACCCAGATTTGATCATTTCCTTGATAGTAGCCTTGGGCTTCCAATAGTCGTTTAGGGATCCATCGCAACATTTTCTTACTTTTCTTGGAGCGAGTGGTACGTTTCTTACAAGGCTTCTGTTTTTTAGCACTAGCTATGGTCACTAAAGAAGCTTTAGGGACCCACTTGTATGTTTTCTTCGTTACATTAGGATGAGTCTTGTTGGAAGCGATATGCATTGCTTGTAGCATATTTAAGGGTATAGGCATTTCATCCCCCTCAGGTGTTACCCAGGTCGTCCCCCTGTTTCCCCAAGTGTCTATGGTTGATGCTAGGTGGACCCAATCCACATTGTCTGATTCCGTCATACCCGGTAACACATCCATATAAGGAGAATCTTGGCCAATGTCTGTATCCTTCTTACAAGTGTAACAATATTGTAGTGGGGCCGAGTGAACTGTGGTGTCAGAGCGATGATCAATAATGGTTTTACTCCCTAAGGGGTGTACCTTACCAGTCACCAAATCCACTCTAAGGACAGAGTCTTGGAATTGCAAATAGACATGATTTTTAGACCAATCGTGAACCATTTGTGCTTCCCTCATGAATGGTCGTCCTAAAATCATTTCATATGACATAAGGTGTTTAGAGAAATCCATTACAATGAACGTATGTCGTACCTTGTGTCCTAGAACTTTGATCTTAAGATCCTTGAGCATCCCCATAGGTTTGGCTATGGTACCATTTGCCATCTTTACCACAATGTTAGTAACACTGAGGCGGGGTTTTCCCATGGATTCCCAACAATCTTTTGTAACGATGCTAACTCCCGCACCACCATCAAGAATTCCCTTTATAGTTAATCCCTTGGTAGTGATGGGTAGGGTCGCATTAGACTCGTCGCCTTCAAAATACTACCCTAATTCGTTAATGGGTACCTCGATCACAGACTCGTGTCCATCTAAGTCAAGTGATTGCACATGATTTTCCTCATCAATCATAATCGAGTCAGGCCTATTTGGTTGCGCAAACTACGGTAATCCCGTTCGTAGCTCTCCGTTAAGGAATGCTCGAAGTGCAAGGAATAACTCAGGATCTCCATACAGCTTTGCTATGATCGTGGTTCGAACCTCAGAAGACATGAAGTCCACTAGTTTGGCAACATTCATTGGTGTTTTGCAAGGTGTAGGTCCTTGACTAGGAATTGGTGAGGATGGAATCTCAGATTCCTCAATGGGATCAGGTATTCCTTCGTTAAACATCCTTTCCAACAAGAAGGGTGTATGCTCACTTTCTGATGTCCCGTCCTCACTCCCTTCTTGGATGATACTAGATATGGATAACGGTCTATGGTTCATGTGGGGTGGATGAACTTGCGTGGGAAACACTGTGTCATGAATTTTGACATGCATGGGTTCTGGTTCTAGTTTCCTTTGAGTCTCCTCCACTAAACTTTTTAGATGTTTCACCTGCTTAATCTCGTCTACTGGGTTTGGGTACGTCCCAATCTTCTTTTTACGATTCTTCCCTTTTTGCCCCTGCGGTTTATCTTGGGGGTCTTGGATTGGATTTGGAAACACTTGTGGTGTTTTCAGAGGCTCTTTATGGTTTTCTCTTATTCGGTTTTCATTTGGTTCCATGTTACGGTTTTCTTTGTCGGTCTTTCCCTTTGTGGTATTGGTTCTAGTCTCCATTGTCTCGACTAAATCTGAATCATCCTCGAGGTCATTCATATACACGGGGTCATCTCCTGTTCCTATGTTTGTTTTGGAACTTGGCTTTGAATTTTCCGTATTCTGCGACTTCTTCCTTCGTGTCTTCTTTTTCTTTGCTTGGATAACTGACGCGGTATCTCTCTCTTCGAGGATATGTCCTGGCCCTTGAAGCATGGACCGTGTAATCGCATAAGCGGGTGCAACGGGTGGTCTTGGCGATGTCACACTAGCAATTTCGACCAAATTCAGGGGTGTGATTTTAGGCGCATTTGGGTTATAGGGGCATTGGGCAATCAAGTGATCTATGCCACAACGATTACATGTGAGTATTGGCATTGCAGACGTGCTCCCTTGATTCATTTGCATCTGTGCAGCATTCTTTTGCAGCCTAATAGGGCACTCCGTTGCCCGATGTGGTCCACCACACTCGTAGCATTGAAGAGGTGGCCTCCTAGCCTGGGTGTTGATATTTTGACCTCTGGATGCGAGAGCAGCAGCTTGATAAACCGGCTTGACTTGTCCCCAACAATCTTCCATGTAGTATATAGGAAATTCTTCCAATGTATCAATTCCGTAGGCAATACTAGTGTCTATTTCCTCCTCACAGCCATCTGCATAAGCATTTGATGGCTCGCAACCCACTTGGTTCATAGGGGCAACTCTTGGATGCGGGGGCTGCGGTCCTAGCACAGGAGGTGGTAACGGTGTAGCTTGTACAACATTTTGAGGTCTAGGGACCATGTGTTGCGGTAGTTGCTCAACAGGTGGAGTAGGCATCAATACAGGAGCTCGAGGTGCATCCGTCCAGGCTACAGGTGGTCTATTTGCCATCATACGTTTGATCATTAAACAATCCTTAGCTTGGTGACCATACCTACCACATGCGTTGCAAGTTCCATTAAATTTTACTCTAAACGTAGGGCACTCACTAGTGCTATGTGGACCTAAGCAAATGGAACACCATTGTTGCTCCCTTCTTGGATACATGTGACTATTTTGAGGGGGTCGATTATCCTTAAGAGACTCTTGGATTGCCTTGGTGAGGTCTGTCAAGAATGTCTCAAATACCTTTGGCTCATTGGCAATGGGCTTTGCAGTCATGGGTTCATACTCAATGGCTTGTGAGCTAGTGGATCTCGTGTCAGTAGACACCCTCATGCCTGCTATCATCAAGTTGTCCTCTAGTTGGATTGCATTGGCAGTGACATCTTCCCAGGTTGTGATACCTCTAATCACTAGTCCATTATAGATTCCTTCATTCCTCAACCCTCGAATGAATCGATCAAGCAGTTGGTTATTGTTGAAGCGCTCATTTACAGGGCAGCGAGAGTTTAAGTGCTTTAGACGACTAATGAAGTCCCTTACTGACTCTCCTTCCTTACGTTCGGCCTTCTGTAGCTGAGATGCTACACCCCAAAGCACACCTTCTCGTATGTACTCCTTTAGAAACAACCTTCGAAGGGTAGGGTAGATTGTTTTCTCGTCCACCCTTAGGGTTCTATACCAATCTCCAGCCTTCCCACTTAATGTCAAGCTTAAGGCATTGCACTTATGTAGTTCGTTGCGTTCCCCTAAGGAATCACATACTTGTTCAAACACTTCAATGTGTTTTCTAGCATCTTCGTCCCCATTGAATTTTTGCGTGAGTTTGGCAATTTGTACTGCCTTACTTCTAGGCTCTCTATCAGATGCATGACGCATATTTTCCGCGATAGATCGACCTATGGTTTGAGCAAACGCTGCCAAGTCACCTATGTGAGGAGGTAGGGCCGGTGGAGGTACTCTTGGAATCATATGTGGGAGAGGAACGGGTACCGGTCTTGGCATATGTGTAGATGATGCAGGATATGGAACATAACCGGGCATAGGTCCACTCGGATAAGGGCTAGGGAGCGGCACTCGAGGAGCATAAGCAAGAGGTACAATTGGAGGTGTGGGGGCCATGTGTGCATAAGGGGCTAGAGGCACATATGGTCGAGGCCCCATATTAGGTACTACGACACTAGGTAGTGGCACTGCGCTAACCGTAGATGTCATCGGTACATTCTCTGTCAGGCTTATCCCTGGAGTGAGCACTGTGTTTTCCTTAATAGAGGGTTGAGCCAAGTTAGGGAAGCTAAAGTTTTCGCTCGGAGGCTCAGATTGCATAGAGACCCTAGGTGAAATGACGTAAGATGGGTCCATGGGGCTCATTAGAGGAGTCTCCATTTGTGATAGAGTAGGCTGTTGAGCCTTGCTCGTATCCAGAAATCTCATGGGGCCAGTTGAGCGTATATTTACCCCTCGGTTTTGCCTTTCTAATTGAATAATGCCATGGATAACATTACAGATCATTTTCTGTTGATCTTCGATGCTCGTGGCACTAGAGGTGGATTGTACAATCTCTATCCATCCTACATGGTAGGCGTGGCCAGAGTGTAGATCCGTCAACACCTCAGTGTGGAGGTCGTATGTTTAATGATCATTAATGAACCATCCTTCTAGAGTCGACGTGTTAACGGTTTCTTGTGAGGTAGAAGCAATGTTGCTCCCCGTGGTTTTACTTGTCACCAACGGTACTCTAGAGGGAACTTCTGAAGGAGGCAGCTCAACAGGGCCTTCTTGGTAAGAAGTTGGCAGGATATCCACATGGACACTCTTTGGGGGTGTGGGGTCCACGTGCGATGTGAAAGGAGAGTCCACTTCCCCACCCCCTTCGTGTGCTTCATTTGCATCAGGTTCCGAGCGAGTAGCTCTACCTAATGTTTCCATGAAACGGCTAAACATACTAGTACTAGGTTGTGGAGCTTGGGGAGGTGCATGGCCTTCTCTCTCAGTGTTTTGGGTAGGGTATGCTTCCATGATTTCTGAGTCGGAGGAGGAATCACTAGCGGCTATTTTAGGGTCTTGGGTGGTGCTACCTTCTGTCCCCGCTGAGGGTCTAGAGCTTATCGTGGATGGGTAATGGGTGTCCGTATGAACAGAGGCACCCTCAATATGCTCATGTTCTAGCACCCGCCCAGAGCGTAAGTGCATGTGCTTTTGATACCCTAAGGTGTCAAAAAGCTGCTCTAGGAGGCCTTGTGACTAGTTTTTAGCGTGTTTTTTGTTTGTTTTTTTGCTAGATTTTTTAGAGCGTGTCGTGGAATGGGCCGTGTGATAGCTCAAAACGAGCGTATCGGTCAGAGGGTCGTGCCGTGCTTTACAGCCCTCCGTTTGGTCACTCTATGCCCTCGGAATCCCTAAAACTGTCAATTTCCAGTAGGGAACTAGGCCCAAACTAGAAAGTCTAAGGGTGCAAGTGGGAAGAGAAAGGAGGAGAGTGGAGGACTTGTCCCACATGCTCTCATTCTCTCTTGAGGGAGTAGGGTATATATATAAGAGTGAGTCTAGTATATATCATGAGACTGAGGACTAAGGCCTGGGCCTGGGCTTGGGCTTGGGCAAAATGATCCCGATCCCGATCTACCTTTTATACAAACCAACCCGTCCGTTTTAAGAGTCGCGTTTTTTATTTTCGAAAAATTTCGCCACCCGCTTGCTCGCGTTTTTAATTTCCGATGCAGAAAATTGAAAAACGCAGAAATACAGAAAATTGCAAGAAAAAAACGCAGAAATTGCAGAAAATTAAAAAAACGCAGAAATGCAGAAAACTGCAGAAATTGAAAACATATGCAGAAAATTGAAAAACGCAGAAATGCAGAAATTGCAGAAATTTAAAAAAACGCAGAAATGCAAAAAACTGCAGAAATTGAAAACGCCGAACTTGAAAATGCAGAAATTGCGGAAATTGAAAAAACGCAGACAATAGCAGAAATTGAAACTTGACAGCAATTGCAGAAAACGCAAAAAACAGAAATCTCCACACACTCCTTCCCTGCCTTTCCTATGATAGAAACTGCACCACAAGGAAGCGTAAAGTGCTAACCGAGCTTAGTGTAGGGCATATCCCCGGCAGCGGCGCCAAAAATGTGCGCTCCTTGCCGCACTGTCGAAGCAAGGGACTTGCCAATACACCGTATGCGAGCCACAAACGGCTCCAAGCACACAACAAGCCTAAACTAGCAAGCTCAAGAAAACAAAGGGTGTGTCACTCACCGCTCTACGCTCGCCTTCGTGGTGGATTCCTCGCCGCGATGAAGAAGAAGCTGCAGTCGTGCCGCGCTCAACCACTTCGCCGCCGTCGTGCCTTCGTAATGCTCGATCGCACACACACACTCTCCCTCTCTCTCTCTCACACACACACACACACAAGGAGGTGAAGAAGAAGAAGATGGAGATGGAGCAAGAGCACTCTTCAATTGCACAAATGAGAGAATGAGTAAAAATTAGGTTTAGTTGGCTTTTATAGGAGCTCACCCCATTCACACTTGGGCGCCCATGCTTAACCAACTAATCCCTTGAATGTCCAAGTTAAAGTGCGCCTCTCATTGGCGATCAGTCTACCTTTCCCTATTGGACCGACAAGCCCGGTACCTGACTCTACCAAATACATAATACGCGTCCATCGTAGGTGATGGGTGTCCGTGTGCCGTGAGGGTTAACAAAGGCTTAAGACAAGCCTAATTGAGTTCATTTTTACAACAGGAGAAAATATTTCATTGAAGTCAATACCTTTCTTTTGAGAAAAACCTTTTACCACAAGCCTAGACTTGTACCTTTTCTTCCCACCTTCTTCTTCCTTCAGCTTGTACACCCATTTGTTTTGAAGTGTCCGCTTACCTTTAGGCAACTCAACCAACTACCATGTTTGGTTGCGATGTAGTGAGTCCATCTCCACTTGCATGCTCTTCGTCCATTCTTCTTTGGATTCATGTTGCATAGCTTCTTCGTATGATTCCGGCTCTCTAGAATCTGAGATCAAGAGATGGTTGAAAGAAGGAACAAACCTTTCTGGAGGTCTACTTGCTCTTGTAGATCTTCGGGGAATAGGTTGAGGCTCCTCATTTGGTTGACATTGTTGCACATTGTCACCGTTTGTAGTCCTTGAGTCTTCACCGTCCTCAAGCTCCATGTACTCATCACCTGTTTCTTTTGTTTGTTTTCTTTCCAAGTAATCTTTGTACATATTTTGTTCGTTAAAAATTACATCCCTACTCCTTAAGATTTTACCATCTTCAGGATTCCATAGGCGATACCCAAAGTCTCCTTCTCCATAGACAATGAAGAAACACTTTTTGGACTTTGCATCTAGCTTTGATCTTAGGCTTCTATCTATGTGCATGAAAGCCTCACACCCAAACACTTTGAGAAATGCATAATTCACCGGTTTACCTGTCCATGCTTCTTCTAGAACTCCCCCATCCAATGTCGTTGAGGGTGACCGATTGATTAAGTACACAGACGTACTTACAGCTTCCGCCCAAAGCTCAAGCGGTAGGCCTGCATGTAGCCGCATGCTTCGTGCTCGCTCCATGATTGTCCTGTTCATCCTTTCCAAAATCCCATTTTGTTGAGATGTCATTGGGGCTGTCCTTTGCCTCCGAATGCCATTGCTAGCACAAAATCTTTCAAAAGCTTGGTTGCAATATTCGCCTCCATTGTCGGATCTGAGGCATTTAACCTTGGTACCTATTTCATTCTCCACAAAGGCTTTCCACCTTTGAAATATGGAAAATACATCGGATTTATTCTTCATGACATAAATCCATGTTTTTCTAGTCGCATCGTCTATGAATGTTACATAGTACAATGAGCCACCAAGTGATGGTGTACTTGCAGGACCCCAAACATCAGAATGAACCAACTCAAGTTTTTTATTTTTTCTTTCATTTCCTGATTTTTGAAATTTTACCCTCTTTTGTTTACCATAAACACAATCTTCACAGAACTCTAAGTCCACTTCTTTCAAACCTGGTAGAAGATTCTTTGTTTGAAGGATTTGCATTCCTTTGGCACTCATATGCCCACGTCGGTAGTGCCACACTGCACTGCCAACTTTTGTAATTGCTGCACAAGCTGAAGGTTGCATGCTAACAGTACACAAGTAAAGTGTACCGACTTTTTCTCCCTTGGCAACCACCAAAGATCCCTTTGAGATCTTCCACCGTTTGTTTCCGAATGCAATGTTGTGACCTTCATCGTCCAATTGTCCTGTAGAGATCAAATTTTTGCGAAGAGAAGGAACATGCCTAACATCTTTAAGCTTCCATTCATTTCCGTTAGCAGTTTTCACAGAAACTGTACCTTTGCCGACAATCTCACAAGCTTCATCATCTCCCAAGTATACATACCCAAAATTACCTTTGGTGTAGTCTTGGAAATGTTGCTTGTGTGGTGTCGCATGGAATGAAGCCCCAGAATCTACTATCCAGGAATTAGACACATTGTCTAATGAGAGAATTAGAGCATCTTGCTCTACTTTACTTGTCACATTGGCCTCCGATGTTGGCTTGTTGTCTTGAGACTCTGTCTCCTTCTTCTTCTTGGACTAGCAATCCTTCTTGACATGGCCCTTCTTGCCGCAGTTCCAACATTCAAGAACTGACTTTGTGCGTGACTTGCTCCGCCTTGAGTGATCACAACCCTTTTGGTTTTTGAACCTCTCCTTAGGCCTTCCTCTTGTTTCCATTGATAGTGCAGAACTTGATGATTCTCCTGTGCTTCTCCTTCGCATTTCCTCGCTTAGGAGAACACCCACAACATCATCAAACTTAAGAGTATTTGTGCCAGAGATAGAATTACTTACAACCATCACAAGGCTGTCCCAACTATCCAGTAGAGATGATAGTATAAGGAGAGCTCGCACTTCGTCATCGAAATTGATTTTCACTGATCGAAGTTGACTTATGTTTGTGTTAAAGTACACACGATATACGTGGTTCACCCAATGTGGGCTAAGTCCATGGGAAAGCAGCCACTCAATGGCTTTAGCACTTCAAAAGAAGAAGTAGTTTACAAACGGATTAAACCCTTAATAGAGCTCCCGCCTTGCTTCACTCTCACTACCTCACACTCACCTTGTTGCATCAACTTCACACTATGAAATGTGTGTAGAAATGGCCTCCTTTTATAGGCCAAAAGAGCTGTCCTCTCTTATGAGAGACAGCCATGTGTAGCCGCCCTTGTGCGAATAAGTCCAAATCGGACCCTCCAATCCGCCCATGTGTGGCCGCCCTTGAGAAGACAAGTCCGCTTTTGAATTCAGCCACCGGCCATTGACTTCCGACCACCGGCCACCGGCCATTGACTTCCGACCACAGGCCATCGGCCATTGACTACCGGCCACCGGCCATCCGATCGGTTGTTTTCCGACCACTTTCCGGCCGCCGGCCAGCCATAATATTCCGGCGAAAAAAAAAGTCTCAGGGGCCTCCGCCCCCGAGGCCTCTAAAGTTGCCCCCGATTCTTGTTCGTGAAAATTTTGGTTTCTGGTGAGTGATTTTCCTTCACGCACGATGGCTTCTCCTCATAATGGGGGCCTTACAAATGTGCGCTTTTACCACAAAAAATTACAAGGGTAAATCAAGCTCCATACTTAACACAGATGTTGATCTTTACCTCTTTGATACAATTGGTTTCCAATAAGATCATAGTCTCTTGCTTCCGTTTCACTTGCTCTTTGATGGTGTTTACTCATATCCTCAGGAAATGTTCGGCTTGATAAGTAAGTAACTAGATAGTTACTCCACTTAGGAACAGACGACATTTGGAACAATGTTACATGAGGTATGGGTGTTTGTTTTTGACATTGAGGACAATTTATCACAAAGAATGAACATCACACCTCATAGTTGACCAAAATACTCCAAGTCTCAAAATCCGTCGCATAGTTTGGTCTTCCGCAAAGTGAAGTCCTACTATGGTAATATGCGCTTGACTTAGGTATTGGGTTTTCTCCTCTGGATTAATGCATAAAAGAAATATTCCATCTTGATTTCTTTTGTATAACCTTCCAGCTAGTAATTGATACATAGCTAATTGCTCATTTAATCCAATTGTAATAAGAAGTGGTATTTGCGAGTCCACTTGAGCTATGGTCATCAATGATACCATGTTTTCCAACCATCGAGGTATCATTTTCATGGAGACCAGATACGCATCTGGTAGATCATCTTCAACACCCTTAGACGGTTCTTCAGAAACAATCCTTGATAAATGATCTGCTCTTTGATGAGTGGTCCTCTTTTTCACAACTACAGTGAAATCAAATTCCAGAAGAATGATGAACCATCTCACTATTCTTTGTGTGTTGCATGGCTTGTTGACCAAGTACAATAAGTCTTGGGTGGTCCACAAAGAATACAGATTTGTTTTCTAATAGGTAATTTCTATACTTTTTTACGGCATAGATTATTCCTAGTCTTTCCATTTTGGTGGTGGTATAATTCTTTTCTGCCATGTTCAATTGTCGGCTAGCATAAGAAATAGGAAAATCAATTTTCCCATCTCTTGGTTGAGCGAGTATACATCTGATGGGAAAATTGGAAGCATATACATGTATGTGGAATATCTTATTCCAATTTGATGCTTTCAATATTGGAGCCGAAGTGAGAGCTTGCTTAAGCTTCATGAAGGATTCTTCACATGTCTCAGTCCTTTCAAAGTGTGTGAGCAAACTCTACATGGGTTTTGCAATTATAGCGTACATGTAAATAAACCGTCTGTAATATCCTTTTACCTTGTCTACCCTAAATGTACACTTTTCAGGATTAATGCAAATCCTATAAAGTCTACATTTTTTGAATACATTTTTGAGCTGTTCATAATGATCAGCCCGGATTGATGAATGTACGCATAGATCATCCATATATACTTCCAAGAAATTCCTAAGATATTATTTAAAAGTCAATCTTTGAAAGGTGGCAGGAGCATTAGTTAACCCAAAAGGCATAAACTGATAGGCAAAAATACCCCATTCAGTTGCAAAGGCACTTTTATGCTGGTCCTTAGGGTCAACCAAAAGTTGATTGTATCCCAAAAAGCCATCTAAAAAGCTGTAAGCTTCTTTTCCTTTAACTCGTTCTAAAACATGCTCAGTGATTGGAAGAGGAAAGTTGTCTCTAATGGTAGCTGCATTCACTTTCTTGAGATTGACACACACTCGTAATTTTCCATTTGTTTTGGGCACTACCACAATTGGAGACACCCAATCTATGTGTTCAATTTCATAAATGAATTTGGCTTCCTTTAGTTTTTCAATCTCTTCTTTGATCTTTTTGGAAAGTCTTTCATTATATGTGTATGGCCTTTGTCTACTTGGTTTAGCATTATCTCTCATGGGTATGGTATGTTGATAGATTTCTGGATCAACACCCTTGAGATCCTTAAAAGACCAAGCAAAGACATCTCGGTATTCTTTCAGTAAGCTTAACAAAAGCTCATCTTCTTCTTCCGTAAGGTCATTTGCAACATAGGCTGGTATAGGCTCTTTCCTTGGTTCGGCTAGATCTATCTTTTTTGCATTTTTAGGTCTCTCGTAGGACTCACCCTGTTTTTGTAGTTCCCTAATAGGTTGTTCGACTATAATTTTTCGGTCTTGGAGAGTATATTTCTTGTAATGGGATGGAATGCTCATTACATCTTTACCATCCTCTTCTCATTAGGAAGAGGATGGGGTGTAGGAGGGCATCTTTATTTGCCAAGAGCTTATGGAGGGAATTAAAATTTTGACAAATAGGTGTATGCCATGTGTGCAAGAATGGTGGGTGTGTAAGAGATGTGTAAGAGTGGTCAAAGGATACACTTCTCCCCCCAAAAATGAGGTGGACAATTTTATGATTTCTGGCCTTCCATAACTCTCACATTTGATCTTCAATTTGAGCGGAGATCATAGATCTACAATCTACGCATCGAGCTCTTTCAATAGATATGCTACACTAGATTTTAAATTTCATTTTGGAGGGAAACTTTTAATTCAAATAAAGTAGCCCTTTTGCCTGTTTGAATTCAAAAACTGTCCTCTGATTACTTTCTTAATACTAAAGGTTTAACTTCCTTAAACTGCCAAATAAAGAGGCCCTCCTAGACCCCATTCTCTTCCTAATGGTGGTTTCCATTTTTGTCGTATATATCTCCTATAGAGATTTTTTTAACTCTTTATACTTCTTTTTCCGTTCAACTCATGTCATGGTTGAATCCTTGTACTAGTTTGTAGGTTTGCCTTGAGTTTCCTTTCTCATTTTTCTCAATATTTTCGTTTAAAGGATATCTACCAGTGATTTTGTCCTTGACACAATCATGTGCATCTATCTGCATCAGGAATTGTGTTCTACTGGAGACCGATGGCATAGGTCTAGCTTTCAAGTTTCTTGTGTCTCTTTTTCATCTATACCATTTTTGTCTTCTCGGTTTTTGGTTTGGAAAGTCAAAAAACTTTTCCTCCCCTCCTTTCATGAGCAATTTAGCTCTCACATGTTCTTTTTCTGACCCTGAATCATTTGAGGTAGCTGAGTGTTCTTCTAACTTATCTATTGCATCATAGTAGAGGTCTGAAAAGACTTGGTGAGCTTTCATTAAGTCCTTGGATTTTGGAATTTTGTCTTCAATGTGAAGGGTTGAGATCATTTGGATGGGAATCATGTCATAGTCGTCCTCAATGCAGAACTGAGTAGGCATAGACATGTTTACACATACATCCATCATTGCTAAAATTTGAGTCCATTCGAATGGCTCAAACAAATGCTCTGGAAAGGGTTCAGGTACATAGGCTTCATTTGTGCAATCCCTTTCTAAGATACATTCTTCTCGTTTTAAGCTCCCATTTTTTGAGGCTCCGCATATCCAAATAGGAGTGTCTTTGTTCAACCAAGATGGAAGCTTAGTTTCAGCCGAGGAGACTGAATCAAATTCTTGTATGGGCGTTTTCATGACATCTCTATAAGTGTGATCTTTTAGATTAACTCTTGTTATTGATCCCACTTGCTTCAAGTATAGATAATTGTTTCCTCAATCTTGGATGAGTTGTACTTGTCCCATGAAAGGTCTTCCCAAGATGATTTCGTAATTGAGTTTCTTTCCAAAGTCTACTATGGCAAAAGTGTGTTGATATTCAATCCCACAGGAACTAACTTCCTAAAGTAAGAGTGCATTGGATGGGTGTAGACATGATTGAATGGATGTTGCCTACTTCTTCTAGTGTCTATTCCGCTCTTTTTATGTCGTTTTACACATTATGTATTCATCTTCATAATCTCCCAAGTAAGAGGGTAGTGTTTTCAAGGTCAATGGCTTAGACATTCCTGAAGCTTTAGATCCGCAATCCCCATAAAAGGATTGTACATGCATGTCCATAACAACAGGTAGATTGTCTAACCAAACTTCCTCTATAGGAGCTGACTTTAGAGTTAAGATCCCATCATTAATCTCTCTAACTTTTTCCCATAAGTGTCCTGGCTAGTCTTCTTTTACGAATGGAATTTCGTATAAGGCATCTTCGTTGTCCGGCACCATAAGTTCTGGCTCTTTTGTTTCAAGGTGGGGTTCTACCACCACTTAGGATTTTTCTTTATTGTTTCCTACCACAAGCTCCTTAGGTTTTTCCATACTCTCGAGCTTGGGTTTTTGTTTTTCCAGCATCTCTTGCGTGATTCTTACCAAATTTTGATAAGCTTCAAGCTTAGTTGCTTCCATGTTTGGAGAAGGATAGTTTTTCCATTTGTTTTCCATGTTTTGGCCTGCTTTAAGTTCCGCTTGGTAAGCTTCCAAGACTGCATTAATTGACTCCAAAATTTTGTCAACCAAAATTGATCCTCCAGATTTCATGGTGGTTTCTTTGATTTCGCTTCCAGTTTCTTTCACCTTTTCCTCGAATAGCTTCTTTGCTTTCTCCTTGATTTCAACCCTTTGTTTCTGTTTTCTCATGTCATAACTTTTGTTTCTGCTTGTCTTGGTCTTTTGAGAGGAAAGTTTTGTATTCTCCGAGTCATCAGAGGAGTTATGTTTCTTTTTCTTAGTCTAGCCTCTAGTGATTACCTTTATTGGAACAATCGGTACACTCTCAGATGAGATAGTAGGTATCACTTGGACTACGATCACTATTGTTTTTCCCTTGTTCAAAGGATTTTAAGGAAAATCTTCTGGGAAGTGTCCTCCCTTTTTGCAACATTGTATGCAATAAGCTTCAACTGGCTTGAGGTTTTTGTCAGGCTCACGGCATTCATTTTTCCAATGATCATCAGTACCACAGTTATGACAGTTTCCAGTTCTTGGCTTAATTAGGGGTCTTACCATAGAAGGTCTAACACCTTGATTAGCTACATAGTACATCGGTGCAAGCTCTGGTGTAGTATAAGTCACACGCTCTTCCATTGGTGGTGGATGTGGATCATATCAGTCTCCTTCTACCATTACTGTTGATGGGTTGCATAGGGTGTAACAGACACTAGTGCTTGTTCATCTATGACTCCCTCTAGATGCATGTACTTTTTAGGCACTGCATTATGTCCTGGATATAGAGGTTATTGACCAACACGGGTTGAGATTTTTTTATACCCATTGGTGGTCTTTGAGCTTGGGCCATATTAGGTTGATATCTATACATGGGTTGTCCTTGTGGCCTCCTAGGCACGTATTGAACATTTCCATCATACTTTGATCGGTAATAGCACTCACTGGTCTCATGGTTGGTCCATTTACCCTCGATTGCGCACCATTTCTACGGCCTAATGAGTTGTCTTGTTGAGGTATCCCTTACCTTGGTCCTCTCATAGGTGCTTTTTGCATGTTATTCATCATGCATTCATCCTTTTGAGCATGTCTTCTATGACTGAAAGCGGTGTTGTAGTAGCCGTTCCCACTTGTGTTGGTTTGGTGGATGCTGTTTTCTCGCTTTGTTTATCCTTAGGGACATCTGGTTTGTTGAAAATATCACAATTGTCTCCAAAGTCAATAGCATCAGACACACACTCTTCTAGGGTTGTATGCTTCTTGCTATACAGTATAGCATGAAGTTCTTTGTTTAGCAGTCCCTCTAGAAACAATAGTCGTTCATCTGCAGGTATCTCCAGCTCTGGGCACCTTGCAATGTATTGTTTCATTCGAGTTTTACAATCCCTAACAGACTCACCTTGTTTCTATTTAAAGCTATAGATTTGAGCTACCATATTGTGTTTGATCCCTGTTTTGGAACAAGCAGCTACAAATCCTTGAGCTAATGTATTCAAGTCCATGATTGACCTTGGTGAAATGTTTTGGAACCGTGTCAATTCTTTCCATTCTAATGTCATTCCAAACCCCTTGAATTGAGTATGGAAATCAAATATTCATTCTGCTCTCAGCACTTGCATAAAGCTTGCTAAGTGGTCATATGGATCCCCGGATCTACTGTATTTTCTGACCCATTTCTGAAAATCAACTGGTCTGACACGTCTATTTCTCCTGGCAGCTGGTCCTGTAGCCCTGGACTGGCTTTAGTGTCACTCGATTTTCTTCGTGATGAGGTGGTTTCTGGTTTCTTAACATTACTCTCAGAAGATCTCTCACGGTGTTCATCTCTTGGAATAATTTCTGGTCCTTGGCCCAATATCCAATCCCTTATGGAGTACCCTTGGTATTTGGTTTGTTCCACCTCCTCAAGAGTCATCATAACAAAGTTATTGTGATAACAATCCCTAAATAGGTAGGTTGGTAGGTCTGTTGAACCCTTATCTTTGATTTTGAAGATATAAATGATCTTCATGGGTGTTAGCTGTCCTGATTTGGCATGAGAAGTCCATAGGAGATCTTTTACATTTCTATCCTCCCAACAATAGACTGCGATCCTAGGATTATCCGTACTAAGCCGTTTCAAAGGCTTCAAATCAACTTGATCGTATCCCTCAAATTCTAAAGTTGGTGGTCCTTCTTTTGCTGCCATATCTAGAATTATGGTATTTACTTCTAACCTACATTTGTTTATCACATCAGGGTTTTCAACTTGTAAATACTGAGTTCCGTTTCTATCCATGTACATTTTTCCTTGTTTATTTGTCCTGATTTCCTCTTCAAATTCAATACCATGGTCATCAATGCGAATAGAATACTCTTTATTAGGATCCAGGTAAACCTGAGCTCCATGGTGATTAGTCTTATAAAAAGGGAGTATATGCTTATAATGCACTGTTGTTCCAGTTTCTGAATGAGTCGAATAGGAAGACATTTCAAATGTTGAATCTGAAAAAGTGTCTGAGACTTCTTCAAGGATAGTGTGCAAGGGATTGCGTTGATTCACACTTTCTTCGGTGAATACTCTACTAGCGGTTTCTCCAAATATGCCTTGATTAGCTAGTATACGACCAGATCTAAGGTTCATATAGACTAGTGAAGCCCTGGATAGAGTACTTACCGTCAGATTTACTTGTTGTCAACTTCTTCCACTTGATTTGAGTGCAACTTCAGTCGAGCTATCGATTCCTTATCTGCAACCTGATTCCTGTATCAGTTTTAATCAAGTTAGCTATTCTTTCACAAAGGCTGTACAATTCTTGCTAACTATTGTGACTGGTCTATGTGTATCACTTCAAATTGAGCTAAGTGAGTTAGCAGTTGAGACTTTTAGATTCTACTTTTGCAAAAAGTCAAAGGACTAATCTGCAACCTGGAAACTGATTGAACATGTACCAATTTGGATCCGATTGAACCCAAAATTTTCCGGTGGCCTTGTAGTATGTTGGTCTAACACTATACAAGTTCAAAAGTCAAAACTGGTGTCTTTGGGTAGCAATAGTAAATAATCATGATTATTTACTTTTCTTAGTTTTTTCACTTTTGGTTTGGTCTGCCAAGTATACAACCTGTTAAGATCTCTGGACAAGTTTCACTAAGTTTGGACAAAATTTGTTCAATTTGTTTCGTATCTACAGACCCATTTTTCAAGAATCTGGCTTAAGTCTCACTTTTGTGATCCAAATTTCACCAAAATTGATTTGTGTGGTCTACTTGATGTGCTTGACCCTTTGGTATACTCAAATGTGCAAGATTATCAATTTTTGTAGCAGAGATAAATAATCATGATCATTTACTTCAGGTATTTTTTTGCAAGTTTTTGTCCCAATCTTGACACAGGTTTGTTAAGTATCTCAACCTAAGCACCCTAGCCAAGTTTCATCAAGTTTGGATAATTTTTTGTTCAAATGGTCATCAGTTTTGTATGTGTAGACTGACTTTGCAAATTCGGCAACAATTTTCAATCCAATGATTCAAATCTTACCAAATTTGGTATGTGGGCTTATTATAACATGGTAAAACTAGTGGTATGCTGACTTGGTCAAAAAAGTTAAAAAATGTTGCAGATGTAAATAATTGTGATTATGTACTTCTGACAAATTTTTGCATCTTTTTGGTCAATTGAGCATGTACACATGTCTATCACATCAATATTAGCCTTTGAATCTAGTTTTATTGAGTTTGAACAAAATTTTCCCCAATTTACACTCAAGTTCCCGAAAGTCAGTACGGACTTTAGTTTTTACCCAATTTTTGGTCAATTTGGTGATCCAAATTCTATGGTCCTTTACAAACGTTGTTTGTACACATGCATAGAGTCTCTAGTATCAACCTTGGTCAGTTTTGAATTGAAATTAAATAATCGTGATTATTTACTTTAGGCCTAAAATGAACACTTTTTTGAACTTTTTCACTAGACAGTCTTTTCATGAGCCAATTTAAGCCTCTGAGTCAAGTCAAAACTTAATTTTTCCTAAAAAGCCAAGAAAAAGTAAATAATTGAGTTTTTGTAAACTCTTGAAATTTTTACCTCAATGTGTCCTTGAGCTTACCCACTGGTTCATACAACTTTTAAAGCATACTCTCCAATCGGATTGAGTGGTTGACAGTCTTTTCTTGCTATTTGTGACCGTAGACCTGAAATTCTACAACTTCACATAACAACTCACAATTGATTCTTTCGGAGAGAGCAATGTTCTGAAATCCACCTTGGATTCTCCAAATGACATCCGTTACAACATCAAATGATATCCAAACGTAATGAAACTTCTAGGACATGTTTATAAGACCTAAGCACACATGCTTATGGTCTCAAATTCCACTTTAGATTAAGTGAAAAAATCGTGATTATTAACGGCAATGGATTTTTGACCTACTGCTTTTCGACCCAGAATGCATCTAAATGCTTAGCAATGATGCCCCAATACCCCGCTTATACTTAGTTTTTGATTTTGAAATGTAAATTCTTAATTTTGATGAATTTAGGCCGCGGGTCGACGATGCTAAAAGCTACCAAATGCTTATATCAATGCGTAGAGATCTTACCTACGGTTGCAACACAACAGACGCGACTACAATGTGACGACCGGGGAGGGAGTAGGAAGTGCGAGAAGGACAGAAGTGAGTGCCATTAGCTCACGCTATGTATTTTATTATCCAAAACTTAATAATAACTTACAAAAATTGGCTTTTATACCTTAGCCAAGGTTTTTGGTGGTCAAAACTAATAATCTGGGAGCTCTAACTAAAGACAAGTTGATACAATCTGGAAGCTTGTAGCCCGGTCTCATCAATTACAAAGTTTATCCGGAAAATAGGAGTTACAGTATACTCGATTCATCAAAATAATAAATGTTTTTACAAAGAGAGCTTCGAAAAATGGTATCTGGGTTACCTTGCTACTAACAGTTTAAAAGCCCATGTAACCTCCTCATGGATCTATCATCAAAAAGCGGACCAAAACATTGAGTTAGGCTTCGGACACGCAAAGCATCATTTGGTCCTCACGGCCAAGCGATGCGTCCATTTGCCACCAAACTTCACAAGCATCATTGACATATCATCGATAACAAAAACGTAAGGTCAAACATCAAGGGAAATCTTCTCCGACCTCCTCCTCACAAAAAGTCACAAATTGAGTGACAAATTACCAAAAATGATATCCATAAAGCCAAAGGTTACATTGGAGCCATGGGAAGGTGCCCTACTACACCTACAAGCTTGGTAGAATGGTCTCAAGAAGAAACACCGCGGAATGTCATCCCCAAAGACAGAAATCCATTTCGGAGATTGAAATGCCAAACAGGGAGTTTTTATGCTAAACACATGTGTTTTAAGGTTGAACTAGAGCTAGATAGGATTGTTCCACTAACACACATCCTCCTAAGGCAGCAAATTGTGATTTTTGTATTCTAGACATCATACACGTATGATGTCTGGCAGCCACATTTACACAGGTTTTGCACCACTTGACCATACGAGCTCTTCCCAAATGCTCATTATATCTCATACACCAGGTTTCATGCATTTTGGATCATTTGAAGCAACCAGATATGGAGTAAAAACTCACAGTTAGAGTCTTCTGGTAAGATTTGGTCTCACCTATAGGAAATGGACTCCAAACCGAGAGAAAACTCACATATGGCAATTCCACATCATTTTTCAAAACTTTGAGTCTAAAACACCATCTTTGCTCTTGGGCACATGCACTCTCAACCAATTCCACTTTTGAGCACATAGACATCATATGCGTATGATGTCTCACAGCATGAAATGAACCAAATTAAAATTATGTTCTTGTGGAAAGCAAGTGTATGTCCTAATTAGCTTGTGGTTCAACTTTGAAATCATTTGGATAGCTAGAAGCTAAGTAAAAGTCAGATTTTGTGAAAGATGCTAACTATGAACTTGGAGTGCACTTGGGATCAATGGATGCCAGCAAATCTCCAGCAAAGAAGAAGAGGCCCGTCCTTAAGGACATCATAGCTATAGTAGAGCCATTCACCATCCTTCAAACAACATAAGGAACCCTAACCTAATTATTTGCACCCCCCCTAGAGAATCAAGGGAGCAGGATATTGTAGAGATGGGGAGGTAACCCTATGGCTAAACCCCTATCCTCACCATCATCAAGAAAAACAAAGTCATCATCCATGAGACCATATGTGCCATCTGTGTAATCATGTAACTCTTCCTCATCATTAGAGGCACCAATGTTTACTAAGAAGGTCACTAGACGTCTATAGTCATCTTGGTCAAAAGGGTAGGCTTGTGAATGGGAGAGACGCTCTCTACTAAGTATGGACCAATCATGGTCAAGAGACGTATCAACCATTCTAACTCCTCAAAATTCCTCTCACATGCTAGCATACCTACAAATCCCATTCACAGGCAAGCACCGAAAAGACTATGTGAAACACTTGTGAAAATTAAAGAGGGTACCTCGCACCCAAGGTAGGAGTGGATGACTCTAGCATACTAGAAATATCTGTACACACAAATAGATAATTGTTAGAGTGCAAAATTTGAAGGGTCGTGTCCTTGTGCATAATGTTAGAGACCTTAAAGCCCACTAAGGCTTGGATGGATGATGACACACTGTAAGCAGAAGGAATCAGATTTTATCAAGGCAGTTTTAGAGAGCCCCAAGGCAATACTATTGATGTGGCCATGATCCCCATATAACTTAATGAATACGCCAGCAAGGACGACATCCTCAACCACCTAGAAAGAGCTGATCTATACAACTTCTTCATGGCTCCTCCAGTAGGAGTGGATACTCAAACAGTACATGAAATAGCCCGTTCTATTCAAAAATATGGCAAAGCTCTGCACAAAAATTGAGATTGATAGATATTGTAATATCGCTACTTTGAAGCATTGTATATAATCAAAACATGGTGAATATAATCTTTTGAACTTCATATTTGCAATCTTCATTCTACTCTCAAGCTATGTTGAACGTGTGAAGTTGTTATCTTGTTTTGAGAGTTTGAGTATTGTGGTTTTTTTTGTAATTGAACTTCCACATCTATGGTCATGTTCTCTTCAAATTTTTCTATAGTGCATTGAGATACACCAACATTGAACTCTTCTTTGTCTTTGTTTTGACAATCATACACCCAGACTTGCATTTTCTCCTTGTAGCAAGCACCATGTGATGCAATATCTTTTTGTTGCAAAACATAATCACTAATCTTTCTGCTCTGTCTACCATTAATCTATTTTGAATAGAGCAACATACTTGTACATACTCCAATTTGTCTCTGAGCTTGAGTTTGTTGCACATTACACTAGTACTTTCATTGCAAGGGGACGTAAGGTCGATTAATACTCTCCACCATTCATCATTCACCACTTCCATGCAGGTTGCTCTTTTTCCATTGAGTGTAAAAAGTCATTTGCAAAAGGACCTTCTTTTATTCTAAATGCACTCATATCTTTGATACAAACAATTCAGTCCTCAACATTGGAGTAGAACGTATTTACTACGTGACAGGAATCACTGATCACCTTTGTATTAGACATCATATCTAAATTCCAATACTGTGGATTAAGCATATAAGCCACACTATGGAGTGGACGAGCACTCTTCCATCTTGAATAAAATACTTGGACAAAATTCTTTGTTGTTTTGTAGAGAATGGTAGACACCAATCCTTCTCTACTACAGAATCTTTTAACTCCTTAGGATTTTCAAGACTTTGTTGGACTGACCACCATGTCATCCACACTTTGCCCATATTTGGTGCCTTCTGACCAAGGTTGTGAATTGCAAACATAATGGGCATCATTACATGGTATGCATCCACTACTCTCCTCCATCATGGAGGCTTGTTTATGGAGCCACGTAAACATGTAATTTTCCCTTTCAGTTTTTTGGTATGCTAAAGCTTCCATTCATCAAATGCTTTGCAATTGAAAGTGTCAGTCATAGCGCACTTATTGCATAGGAGTGATTCCAATGTATAAAAGTGCATGCAAAATTGAATTTTAGTATGTAGTTTTAACATAACTGACATGCGCATTCTATACAAAGCGAGCACCCTTTGTCATTTCAAGATGAACTTCACAACTTGTCATGCTATGTCAATTATTTTGGTGAACCATACGGTTTTTTCACTAGTAAACCAACCTTTAGCACCAAGTTTGAATTGTGCATATTGAAATCATTGGTGAAAATGTATGGAAAGCATTTTTTTAATTAATTTGCTAGCATTTTTACAGCTCTTTGCATTGTCCATGACTACCTGAATGACATGTTCAACATCGATTTCTTTAATTACATTAATCAAGACATCACCAATGTATTTGCCACTTTTAATCGCACTAGAATTAGCAACCGCCTCTATGAACGTTTCTTCCCTTAGACAAACCAGAATTACATTGATCATTGGTCTTCTTTGAACATTAGACCAACCATCACTCGCAATTGTGCATCTGATGTAGTGGAAATGGCCTATGAACTTTGAGAATAGCCAAATTAAGAGAATTAGAGTGAGCATTTTTGTGAGATTACTTTGAGAACATAGAGGGTGAACTTAATTGATGGTAGCAACATAAACATAGTACTTAATTAACTTGACATGAACAGTACTTTTTGCAAGAAAGAGAGTATTAGAGAACATGATAATAGTTAAGGACCAGATTTACTTGGAGCTGGTCCCCCATCAAAAAGGCGTTTGTATTCTAGATTCTCCCATCAAGAGAGACTTGATACAATACAATCTTTGTGTTCCTTGTGACCTAGGTGATGCAATGAAGATGGAAAGCTTCATGCATTACAAGAGAGACTTGATACAATACAATCTTTGTGTTCCTTGTGACCTAGGTGATGCAATGAAGATGGAAAGCTTCATGCATTACAAGCATAACATAAACTTTGCAAAAAGCATTAACCATCCCAAGCCCCATCCCCAGGGCCTCAAACACCTCCAAAGATGGAGAGAGCTAGCGGGGAATGAGGGTAGGGAAGAGGAAGAAGAATCATCCATAGGAGAAAGAAATAGCTCCTCACTTATCATCACTCTTCTTGCTTATCATAGCATAATATCATAGTAATGAAGATGAAGTATATGGAAAGCTTAAGCATTGAAGCATGGCTCTTGGTTGGATTTGCATTCCATAGCCAAGAGTGTTGGTGTAGGCTCTCCACTTCTCAACAAGCTTGGAGAAGGAGATGGAGCTCTTGCACTTTGCACTCCACACAATGAGAGAGAGAGAGAGAGAGAGAGAGAGAGAGAGAGAGAGAGAGAGAGAGAGAGAGTGTGTGTGTGTGTGGAAGAGTATACCCCCCCTCTCATGCTTGGTCCACCTCTCTCCCTCTCTCTCTCTCTCTCTCTCTCTCTCTCTCTCTCTCTCTCTCGTATTATTCAATTATATCATTTGGGCATGTATCCTCTTGTTCCTCTTTGAGAGAAATAACTTAATTATTTATTTTTATGCATCTAAATTTGCATTGGACCCCCTTAAAGCCTATCCAATAGGATTCAAGCACATCATGAGGGCCACATGTGGAGGATCTTGACATGTGTCTTTTGTGCTTCTTAGGATATCATGTTTGAATTGAACACTTCAAGGACCTAGCCATTTAAGCATGGAAACCGTTTATACCTCTTGAGAGTTTGTGTTTGAATTGAATACTTCAATAACCTTAGTCATTTCATAATGAGAGGAACCTCAAGATTGGGAAAGGTTATCACAAACACTTTAAGCACTTTAGTTGTTAACAAGCACGACAAGCACCTCATGCTTGGGTAGGATTCCCACCTCAAGGTCAGCCCTAGCTTGCCTATGGTCAAAGTACTTTTTAACACTAACTTTTGGAGGTCTTTAATGAAGCTACCCCTAAGGTATTTAAGCTCCATTAGGTAGCATTTCTCTTTAACATACCATGTCTCATTGGGACCCCTTTAACCTTGGCCTCATGTTGAGACAGATTCATAAGCACATGTCTATATTCTAACCCTTGTTCTTGTTTATTCTCCCACATTAAATTATCAGTTTAATATGAGAAAATCATTTGGGTTGGTTAGATATTAGATTTTATGACATCCTGAAAGTGATATATTCCTAGGTTATATTTTGGAAACACTCTCTTTGACTTCGCTGTAACATTTGTCATTTCGTATTGTGTAATATGAAGGGGATGAAAATCCTGGGCCAAACTCATCGATTTTGTTCCATGCATGTTTTCAATGATTGTTGTCTACCATGATTAGAGAACTCCCTGTGAAAAAAATGCTTTGTGAGTATAGTTTGTGCGTCTTCTATAGCGAGTTCATTTGAAAGATTTGATGCAATGATTTTTGATGTATTTCCCCAAGTCTACCTTCATTGTGGTGCTTAGAAGGAACATTGCTTGGCATTTCCTCTCTGTTCCTCTATCTCCATAGGTTGTTCTACAGGTTTATTTGGTGTCGCCACAGGATTAGGAGAGTTGATATTTGACTCTATCTGCTCTTGACATGCATCCATAACAGATCTATGTACCTGCTGTCTCTTGCCACCCTCTTTGGTGAGCTCTTCTCTCAAACTCTTTGCAATTACAAGCACCTAAGTATGATCACGTTTCTTACAATTCTTTGTAAGGCTACCCAAAAATGGTCCCTAATATGTGGTGCACCACCTAATTTTGTGGTGAGGAAAAATTTACATTGCCACTCTATACCCACTTCTGCACTATGGTCTGTGCATCCCTCTTGGCCTATGCACTATATTGGGTAAACATTCCTCTTCCAAAATGGTCTCAAACTACCTTGGAAGACCACTTGACTTAACTTTCATATCTAGGGAAATTTAGACACTCAAATGGCTCGTGGGGGGTCTCATTAGCTCCCTTGGTGATGTACGCTCCTAGATCAGTCCCTCATGGAAAATGTCGTGGTCCTTTCCATATCTAGGGAAATTTAGACACTCAAATGGCTCATGGGGGGTCTCATTAGCTCCCTTGGTGATGTACGCTCCTAGATCAATCCCTCATGGAAAATATCGTGGTCCTTTCCATATCTAGATTTTGAATATTTTAATTAAGGTTCCTCCATGTGCCCTATGCCCTAGTGCTTCCAATGAGCCTATGCACACAAAGTTTGGACAAGTTTTTCACCCTCAAATTAGGGTTTTACTCCCTCAAGCTCTAGGTGTACTAATTTTTAAATCTACAAAGTTTTGAGCATCCCCTTTGGGATTGGTTGATACAAATGAGTATCTAAAGGTCAGGGTACCCTCTTAAGCCTATGATCACTGAATTTGGAGTTCAAAAAACCCATCAAAAGGTCCTTTTTCTTCTCAGTCTAGTGCACATAGAATATCATATCTAGAGAGATTTAGGCAACCAAATGAAATTTGGTGGGTATCAGTGGATAGCACTAGTCAAGGAGCACCTACTAGCATAGTCAAAATACAATTTTGAGCATGATTACACATATCGCGATTGGGGCCACTTATGGAAGTTGGCACCTTGAGTGTTGCCTTAGCTTCCATGTCACCTGTAGGTCCTTTTGATGCTATGTGGACTTCCAAATGATGCTTTTCCTGCAAGATATGGTCAATTTTGTCCTACCAGACCTAGTCAAAGATGCGTACACTTACCTGACCTGCAAATTTCAAGTTGTATGACAAAAAAAACATTGCAAGCACCTTAACCTTGGTCTTGTGCAAGTGTACAACAAAAGTTTCCTAATTTCCTTGCTCCAATTCACTCAATAGATCTCAAACCTGTGTTCTTGGTGGTTTTTGATGTTTGGTCAATATTTGACAACCAAATTAGTACATGTCAAGCTATCTAGTGCTAGTGCAAGTGTATGAGCATTAATTTGCAAATTTAGTACTTTGAATGATAACTTACACATCCATATATGCTCTAAATGAACTCTGAGTCTAAAAAACCGTAATGCAAAATTGCATAGTCAAATCAAGCACTCAAATACAATCTTATATGCATGCAACAACACCAAAACCATATCCTAACCTAATTGCTACTCCTAAAAGAAAATCAAAGACAAAATCTACCATAAAACTGAATCAAAGACAAAATCTACCATAAAACTGAAAGAGAACTCAAAAAATAGATGACAAAGGTGGGCGGTGATCTAATCTACTACCACTCACTCCCCAATCACCAAATCTAACCTAGCTATGATAAACCACAACAACTCAAGCGTGGATTCGATGCCAAGCACCAAAACCATCAACCAAAGCTCTCTAACCTAAAGAAAAAGTTTGAGAATCGCATCAAACTCCCAAACTAACCAAACAAAAAACAATAAGCCTCCATGCCTCTCTGTCTAAAGTAAAGTATGAACAACAAACTAGAGTTGTAACACTTCCTACATCCTTGGAAACAGTGCCAATGTTGGTGGATCGCGGCGATCAGACGATGTAGCATAGCGAGAATCAAACCAAATAATTTATAAATCTGAGGGCATAGCTGACCCGACTAGTGCATTGAAATGTTGAATGGAACTCCCTAAGCAACAATGCACTGAGGAGAAAGGTGTCACACTCTCTATACAAGGTAGATCTAGCAAATAGCAAGAAACCTATGTGTGAGTTAACCGAAACTCCGAAAGGTCGTAGAGGACTCAAACAGACTCCAAACTTGATGAAACTTGATATCCTAGCTAGTAAGACCTAGGGAAATCCAAAAATGTAACCAAAAATCAATTCTAGAAAACTAATTGGAATGAGCTACTGTGATCGCGCCACTGCCCACCTACACCAAAAGTGACGAATAAGGGTTCTATGGATCCTCTCTAGTCCTATCTACTTCTGTTCGAGCTTAGAAACACATTTAAACCTCTAATTACCTCTAAAAATCAAGATTAGTACATGTAGCAACGTTCATCTAAAACCACTCCATGTGGTGCACTTACACACTCAAACACATCACAAAAAGCTAAGAGCATGTAGAAGCAACACCTGAAGTTTCATTGCAATGTCATACTCGTACATGAAGATGTGAGCACGCAAGCATAGGCCAAAATTGTTCATAGGCCCCTTAGATCACAGTAATTAGTATCCTTTAATAATTACAACATTTGGCTTATATACCTAGGGCTCTAAATTAGGTATTTGGGCTAAAAAGAGGTAGTTATTACAACAGTGGGTGCACCAGGCTCTCTAGCCTCTTTCATCATTACACAGCTTTCTCAAGATTTAGAAGTTACAAAGCTAACTTTAGGCAAAAAAGTGAAAGAATAACTAATGCGCCTTCGTTAACCCGTTAGATTTGATGTGTGTTGCTGAATCGCTTCAACATAGAGAAAAATAAAATGATCGTTGTAAATTTGGAAAATATTAATTTACAAAATAACATTTAAAAAATCAATTTCCTACTTTAAGAATTGTAAAAGAAAGTGTTCTTATCTACATGTATGTTGTTTACTAAGGTGAAACAAAAGAAAATTCAAATAAGTGAATAGAGCCATGGGAAATAGCTTTTAAAGTCAAGATCTTGCCCTCCCAAAGGGGACATAATTTCTTTTAGCCTTAAGTACATCTAAGCCCCACTTGAGGGACACATGTCCCTCAATAGGAGATGAACAACCTTTCATGCTTCATCCCTATAGCTTTTTTTAGCTTTCAACAAGCCAACAAGGTAAACTCTAAAGATTGAAAAAAAATGTTAATGGAAAAGGTATGATAATAAAAATTAGATGGGCGTCTTGAGAGAACCCTAGAGCTAAGACTTGCATAGCAATGTCATAGTCACATCTCTCGCCTATAGCTTGGGTGCCCCTCCCTGAGGAGGGATATTCCTTCCCGTGTTTCCATTATCTATCTCCTTTATGATGTCTCTTCATTGAATACATGAACATCCCACGATCACCCCCTGCACCTCTCTCTCATTCTATCAGACGTCTCCTCATCCTTCTCTACAACACATAGCTTTGACACCTTCGTGCAATATCGATCTTATCACCCAAGTGGACCAGCAAGCTCACGTAGGCTTTGTAGCAGCATGCACAGAGAGTCCGGTGGGCAGTAAAACCCCCAAAGCAATTCAAACACACCTTGGTGCAATATAGATCTTATCACCCAAGTGGACCAACAAGCTCACGTAGGCTTTGTAGCAACGTCTCCTCATCCTTCTCTACAACACATAGCTTTGACACCTTCGTGCAATATAGATCTTATCACCCAAGTGGACCAACGTGAGCTCACGTAGGCTTTGTAGCAACATGCACAGAGAATCCGGTGGGCAGTAAAACCCCCAATGCAATTCAAACACACATCCGTGCACTATTGAGGTCCACTTAAATAGGGATCCTGATATCCTCCCCCCCCCTCCCCAAACTTTTTGGTGCAGAAGATGATACATTGGGGATAGCCAAGCATCACTTGCTAGAGGTAAGCCCTCCAATACCTTCCCTACAACTCAAATGAGAAAACTTGAATCTGATTTGGAAGTCATGGATGTAGTAGGTCTATTGTCCAGGCTACACCCCCTTGCAGAGTTTCTTAAACAATGGATTAACATTAACTAGGGTAGAAAATGGGCAACATTAGAGACAAAACCACTACTTATTGTCTTTAGAGATGTTGACATGGCTTATAATATTTTGATTGCAGGTCAATGCATGTCCACAGCTCTCTTGTGTGCCTTTTTAGGTGGACTAAGACATTCAATCATGAGGTATTTATCATAACTAATAACCCTTTTTGGGTAGAGTTTCCAAACCTACATTTCCACTATTCCAATCATGTCAAGCCAATAGCAGCTAAATCGAGAAGAGATTATAGTCCAGAAGGTTGTGGGTGCTAAACCTAGAAGGGACTATAATCCCTAGTGGCACCCACAAGTGCTAGTGGAGATGTACATCAAAGGCTCTAATTTCTTAATAATGCCCTTGAAAATGGAACAAGGTTTATAATTTACCATTCTTTTTGGGCACCACTGCAATTAGTGACACCCACTCTGTGTGTTCAATCTCATAGATAAATTGTACCTCTTTTAGCTTTTCTATCTCTTCTTTGATTTTTGTTTTGCAAATGTTTCATCATAGGTGTGGGAACGTTGTGGGCATGGCTTAGCATTTCTCTTGTGGGGTATTGTGTGTTTTCAAATGCTTGGATTTACCTTTTTCATATCTTTGTACGACCATGCAAACGCATCTTTATATTGTTTGAGGGTAGCTTAAACAATTGCTCATCTTCCTTGCTGAGATCTATGGTTATGTAAGTTGGTCTTGTTTCTTCTCCTACTCCCTCCATATATATCAATCTTCTTTGCACTTTCAAACTCATCATATGATGTTTCCAATTCTTTAGGCTCTCGCATTGGGTGCTCCACCACAATATGTCGGCCTTGAAATGTGTATTTTTTGTAATGAGATGGCGCATTGAATTTGTTTGAGCTAGAGTCCCCCTCACTTTCCATTTCTATAGTCCAAATCTCCTTAAATGTCCATTTAACTTTTGGTATTCACTATTGCGTTCAGTTTTTGACATTATTGGTGGTTTTTTAGTCTTGTCTTTCAGTTGTTTTTTGCTTTGTTTCTTTGAGTTTACGAAAACACTTGTAAACTTCAAGGGTTTTCTAGTGATTTTGTATTGGAAACAATCATCTCCTTTGTCACAGGAACCGAATAATAGAGATAGGCAGCAAAAGATAGAGAAAGAGATATTTGTATTGATGGATTTTTGTAGAGTTTTGATACAACAGAGGAGCAATAAAATATAGGTGCACTCCGTTGTACGGAGCTCGAACCTCCCGACCACCCCCGAGCTTCAGTCCGCTTGCATGCAGCGTCTCACTCGCACTCGCACTCGCACTCGCACTCGCAGAAGAGGAGATCTGTGAATGATCCCCAAACGCACCATCCGTTGTTCTTTAATCCTTCTTTTCCTCAAAAAGCATGCGGCTTCTCAAAATAGTCGCTTTTTAGGCGTCCAATCAACTCGATTTTCGCACCGAGTATACCTTCATAATCTCAATTGTAATAATCTACTATGAAGAAACAAATCCACTTCTTGGTTGATAGCAGGGAGAACTGTATGATGTTGTATGTCTGCTTGTCGCTGTGTATACTACACTGCTGCTGCCTTCTGTTTGTTTTCATCATAACTTTTATAAACGAACTCAGAACAAAGCAATCCAAGTACTCAAAACGACGGGAATGGGTCTGGTATACAAGGCAACGCGGACTGAATTACAAAAAAACGTCTCTGTTTGGCTAAATACGCAACTTTTAGGTCGCGACTCTTAAAACCTCTATTTTTGGGTCTCCACTACTTTTTCAACTTATTTTAAGCCTATCCATGCATTTTAAGCTAAAACACATAAATATAAAATATTGATATTAACAAAAATCTCAATTTTACTATTCATAGACAGACTATATGTTATTCATTAATCTTTATCAAATACTTCTCTAGTGTATTATAATATATGTTCTCTCTTAATATCTCAAAATCATTCATATAAGCTCTATTTAATAGACTATTCAACAATCGTGCTAAACAAAAGATATGCCCTACTCCATTCTTTTCGACTTTTAGGAATTCAAAAATTAGTCCTATTACATTCTCTCTTATCAAAATTAACTTTGTCCTCAGAGCTGGTAAGAGAGGAAAATTCTCTTTGCAAAACACTAAGATTAACCCATGATGCATCCTCTACTGGATAGTTCTGCCACTTAACCAAAACTTTCACAATGTCTCTATTTCTCAGATGTTTAACAGGCCTATCTAGCTCTAAGACTGGTTCTACTGTCAATGTTCCGTCATGTTTCAACTTAGAGTTGTCTTGTAAAACATGATGCACATTAGGAATATACATTTTCAATAAACTCACATGGAATACAGGATGCACTTTAACATGAGAAGGCAATTCCAATTTGTAAGCTAATGAACCAATGTGCTTCAAAATTTTAAATTGCCCAGCAAATTGTGGAGACAATATTCTATCCTTTCCAACAATCAAATGAGACTTCTCAGGAATAACCTTTAAGAAAACCATATCACTAGTTTCATACTCCACAACACCATGTTTCTTGTCATAATACAATTTATGTCTCTTTTGAGCTACTCTAATATTCCCCCTGATTTTGGCCAACTCGCTATCCATTTTCTCAAGCATCTCACATGACAATTCTACCTTATTCCTCGAGTCAAGAAAATTAATAAGTGTGGGACAGTTCTAGCCATACATTGCCTCAAACGGAGTCATCCTAATAGATGAATGATATGAACTGTTGTATGAAAATTCAACCAAAGGCAAATATTCATTCCAATTAGATTGGTTTTCATTGACATACATTCGTAACATATCTTCTAAAATACGATTCACTCTCTCCGTTTTCCCATCTATTTGAGGATGGAAAGCAGTAGACATGCGTAACTGGGTACCTATAGAGTCAAAAGTCGCTCTCCAGAAATGAGAAGTGAACTTAGAATCTCTGCCAGACACTATGCTCTTGGGCATGCCATACAAACGAAATATCTCTTTCACAAACAAGCATGCGATGGTGGTCAATGCAGTATCAGTTATTTTTACAGGAAAGAAGTGAGCTTGTTTTGTGAGTCTATCTACCACCACAAAGATCGAATCATACCCTCCACGAGTAGTAGGAAGTCTAATGATAAAGTCCATGGATATAGACTCCCACTTCTGTAAAGGAATGTCTAAGGGTTGAAGGTCACCAGCCATTCTCTTATGTTCAATCTTATCTTGTTGACATTGAAACCACTCATGCACATAATTCTTAACATCCAATTTCATACGCGGCCAAAAGAATAAACTTTTAATCTTTTTATATATGTCTTATTCAATCCATGATGACCAAAAAAAGGTAAATTACGACACTCATGCAGAATTTGCAGAAATACACAAGCAGTCATAATAATACAGATTTCCCTTATACGCAAGAATTTCAAAATAGGCATATAAAAGGAATCATTTTCAACTTCAGCATGTATCTCATCAATCAAATTGGACCGCACAACAGTCAACAAATTCAACATGGGCCTACGACTCAATGTATCTTATTTTCTTTTCCACACAAATACTTCAAATCAAAATCATACTCAGCCAGCAATTCAATCCATCTCCTTTGTCTGTTGTTTAACAATGGCTGAGTGAAAATATACTTCAAACTTTGATGAACAATACGCAATTCAAATTTGACACCAAGCAAAAGATGACGCCAATGTTTCAATGCATGAACAACAGCAAGCAATTCTAGATCATGTGTTGCATAGTTCAATTCATGTCGTCTTAATTTCCTAGACTCATATGCAACCACTCTTCCTTCTTGTGTCAAAACACAACCTAATTGTTCACCACTAGCGTCACATGACACAACAAATGGTTTGCCCATCTCAGGAACTTTTAAAACACAATTTTCCGCTATTTTAGCCTTCAAGGTCACAAAAGCAGTCTCACAGGTAGAAATCCACACAAAACCCTTGTCTTTCTTGGTCAATTCGGTCAAAGGACTTGCTATCTTAAAGAAATCTTTAATGTGTGCTCTCTCATATTGTGCTAGATCCATAAAGCTTCTCACATCCCTTAATCACTTAGATGTTGGCCACTCCACAATAGTCTTAACTTTGTTAAGATCAATGTGAATCCCCTCTTTAGAAATCACTCTTCCCAAATACACAATCTGATCCTTTGCAAAAGAACACTTACTTGCTTTGGCATACAATTTATGTTCACGCAAAACCTCAAATGTTTTCTTTAAGTGCAATGCATGATCTTCTTCATTCTTAGAATACACAAAAATATCATCCAAGAATACCAGAATGAAGTCATCAAGATACGGGTGAAAAATATTATTCATTAAGCACATGAAAGTTTCTGGTGCATTAGTCAAACCAAAAGCAAGAACTGTAAATTCATATGCCCATAACGTGTATGAAAAGCAGTCTTTGGAATGTCCTCAGCCTTGATGCGGATTTGATGGTAGCCAGAACGTAGGTCACCTTTGAAAATATTGTGGCACCACTCAAATGACTAAGCAATTCATCTATGTGAGGAAGAGGATATTTGGTCTTAATGGTCTGTTTGTTTAATCCCCTATAGTCGATGTATAACCTATATGTACCATCCTTTTTCTTTTGGAATAACACAAGACTACCCCAAGGAGATACACTAGGTTTAATGAAACCCTTTTTCAAAAGATCATCAAGTTGTATCTTGAGCTCTTTAAGCTCATCAATATTGAACCTGTATGGAGCCCTTGAATAAGATGTTGCTCCTGGATATAGATCTATGGCATGGTCTACCGCTCTAGGCGGATGTATACCAGGAAGATCGTCCGAAAACACATCCTTAAATTCATGTGAGAGATCCTCTACAAATTCTGGATTTGTCTCTTTCTGTTTATCCCCAGATTCTTCTTTAATCTCATTAGCAAACACAAGGAACGTCTCACACTCTTATCTAAGTCACCTTATCAATTCCATTGCCAAAACTAGATTTAGAATCTCTTTCTTTCCACGAAGAGTGTGACTTATCATCATCAAATGATTAAAGATATGTTTTTATTTCTTAACAATCAATCAAAACATGATTTTCAACCATCTAATTGATACCAATGATAATATCATGCATATCAATGTTTATGTTATAGAAATCATCTTTATGCTTTCGACTCTTCAAAGAAAAAAAAACAAATTTTCTGCTAACTCTTTCGTGAAACTATTATTACCACTGGTTAAATCCAGAAGTCTTTTAACTTCTCAATTTAATTTCAAGTTTAATTTCTCAATCAATTTAGACAATAAGAAGCAATGAATACTATCCAAATCAATTAAGAAATTGAAATTTAAATCTCAACTTCTACGCATAAATTTGATCACAGAATCTTTCAAAAGACGTATCAAAGACATAAAACATGACAAAGAAGGGGTAGATGACTTACCTTTATCGTACGCATCGCCAAAAGTCTCCAATTGAGTCATCGTGGTAAGTATTGTCTTATCGATCACCTTGCTCGAGCATCCGAAAGTCTGGTGATCGTGTTCTCAATATTGAAAGTATAATCCAAATCTTTGAGTTCTTCAATCCACGCTTCTAATCTTCACATATCTTTCTTATGCCATCAAACTCTTTAAAATTAGCCTTCGTTAAGAATGATTTGGTTGTCGCTTCTTCCATATCGTCATCGTTTCTTTTTCGCACGACCTCTACGTCCACCACCACCGTTCTCACCATCACCACTATCATCACCGCCAGGTGCCCGAGCGCCGCCACAATGATTATGTTTACTGGTGGAGTAGCATGGTTTTCGCCTTCATGTTGGCCATCAAAGTCCACATAGATATCACGCTCTCGTGCTGCTTTGCCCCGCAGAGCCTCAGCACGCTCCCGATTTGCTTGTTCCAGATCTTCTCGTAGTTGCCGAATCAGGTCTTCTTGCTCCTTCATCCTCCTCTCGTATCTTTCCATGTCCAGAATCAACCGCTTGCTCTGATACCAATTGTCACAGGAACCGAATAATAGAGATAGGCTGCAAAAGATAAAGAGATATTTGTATTGATGGATTTCTGTAGAGTTTTGATACAACAGAGGAGCAATAAAATATAGGCACACTCCGTTGTACGGAGCTCGAACCTCCCGACCACCCCCGAGCTTCAGTCCGCTTGCATGCAGCGTCTCACTCGCACTCGCACTCGCAGAAGAGGAGATCTGTGAATGATCCCCAAACGCACCATCCGTCGTTCTTTAATCCTTCTTTTCCTCAAAAAGCATGCGGCTTCTCAAAATAGTCGCTTTTTAGGCGTCCAATCAACTCGATTTTCGCACCGAGTATACCTTCATAATCTCAATTGTAATAATCTACTATGAAGAAACAAATCCACTTCTTGGTTGATAGCAGGGAGAACTGTATGATGTTGTATGTCTGCTTGTCCCTGTGTATACTACACTGCTGCTGCCTTCTGTTTGTTTTCATCATAACTTTTATAAATGAACTCAAAAAAAAGCGATCCAAGTACTCAAAACGACGGAAATAGGTCTGGTATACAAGGCAGCGCGGACAGAATTGCAAAAAAACGTCTCTGTTTGGCTAAAAACGTAACTTTTAGGTCGCAACTCTTAAAACCTCTATTTTTGGGTCTCCACTACTTTTTCAACTTATTTTAAGCCTATCCATGCATTTTAAGCTAAAACACATAAATATAAAACATTGATATTAACAAAAATCTCAATTTTACTATTCATAGACAGACTATCTGTTATTCATTAATCTTTATCAAATACGTCTCTAGTGTATTATAATATATGTTCTCTCTTAATATCTCAAACTCATTCATATAAGCTCTATTTAATAGACTATTCAACAATCATGCTAAACAAAAGATATGCCCTACTCCATTCTTTTCGACTTTTAGGAATTCAAAAATTAGTCCTATTACATCCTTCAACGAGATTGAGATATTGTGTTTTGGTCATCAACTTTGGCATTGGTTTCTCAATTTTGTTTTTTTGTTTCTTAGTTCGTCTCATCTAATATCTCTTTTGTCTCCACGTTTTTTGGTTAGGAAACTCGAAGAAAATTGGCTCATCTTGTTTTCTCATATTTTTGTTCTCGGAGGCCACAAAGAGCCATATCCTAAGCCCCACCACCCTATCCAGGCATGTACATGTGTCCAATTGCTCGCACGTGAACCTGACTATTCACAATGTGTACATGTTGCATCTTTTTTAAAACTTGAAACCACTTTGCAAAGTTCCCAAATGCATGTACATATTTTTGTACATATGAACATGCATATACATGCTACTTTGTACACGCCGAAAGCGGTCTATCATCATTGCACACGCTCTAGGTAGAGCATTTATGCTCAACCAAGAGACTATTTGCATCTGGAACCACGTCCCTTGAAAAATATTTCTTCAATATATACCCATTTATTCTATAGTGAAAACGTTCACTATATAATTTTTCAAACTCATATGTGCCATGAAAAAATACATGCTTCACTCTGTATGGACCCAACCATTTGTCCCTCAGCTTCTTTTGAAAAGTAAAGTCCAAGCGAGAGTCATAATTCAACACCAGATCTCCCTCTTTAATCCCTTTCTCTGGCAGCCTCTTATTCATTTTCTCCATCCTTGTCTCTGCTTGCTGAAGATAATAATCACAGACTTTCTCTCTATTCATTTGCAACAACTCTAGAGAAAGAATTATTTCCTACAACTTTTCATTATGTGTACCTTGCATTTTGCACAACAACTTTAAGGCATCCAACTGCACCTATATGGACATGCGAGCTTCCTTTCCATAAACAAGCTCATATGGTGTAAACTGTGTTGACACTCTATACACAGTGATAGCCGTTTTTCGGCTCTCCATAATTGCCATAGTAAGTTACTCCACCCTACCAAATTCACCCAAATGCTATGGCTATCCCTACCATTTCACTGTACATAAGCGTGTGTGAGTTAGGGGGCTTTTTCCATATCTTCTTAAAAACCCTCAGCTAGCTAGTCACTGGGCTAGTTGAGCCAAAAAAATAAAAAAATAAAAGTATATTATGGCTTCTTTGTGTGTAAATATTTCATTGTATATATGGCCTAAATATAGAGATTTTTAATTATTATTTTGGTATTTTATTTAAATATTTCTACTTAGGTGTGTGTTTTATTAAACCTATGTACACCTTCTTTCATCCTCTTACACCATAATTATATTTTTTGCCAATATGTACATACTCTAACCTCATATTTTTCCTTTATACAAATCACTCCCACATTTTCACCCTCACCCTCGTGAAAACAAAAAATTGATTTCTACTCATTGGTTACGTTTATTATATTATTTACTTGCATACCTTTTCCTCTTTCACCCAAAATAATTCAAGGAGGGACCATATCATATGATTCCAATATCTTTCTATATCCATAACTCCTCCATATTTTTATTATTATTATTACTCATTATTCTAACACCATGTGCTCATTGAGCTAAAGTCCATGAATAGTCCATACACTAGTCCCACCATGTATATATTTCTTTCTTCACCAATAATCCTCCTACATGCATGGGTCAAGGGGCAACTTGGATGCTTTGTATTATAATATGACAAAGGAGGGGCTCACTCTTGGATGCATTGTACAAATTCAACAAAGGAGGGGGCCACTAAAAGACTTTTGCAGGCATAAAAACAGGCTTTTTGGTGAGAATTTTGGCACCTATCTCCACTCCGAATTTGGAGCGGTGGTCAAAAGAGAAAATGTAGCCCACGCTTTGAATAATCACCTCAAATTTTTTCATGATTTTTGGAGCTACTAACGGCGAGCTATGATTTTTTGAGTGGACCCCAGTCTGCCCACTTTTCTCACAAGTAGCCCTTAGTCTTCTCTCACCCTTCCACACACCTACTCACTCTTACACATCCCTCCCTCTCCTTCCCTCACTCAAACCTGAAATTTCCATGGCTTCTCCCACCCTCTTCACCATTACCCTTCTCTCTCATCCCTATAGTTCTTTTATGAACCTCTACATACATACACCCTCTCCATGTCTCTCTCTATTGCTTCTATGTTACAATTTCATTTACCTCTCCTAAAAATATCTAAAATTCAGCATCTTAACCATGATAACTTCTGTAAATTGAGGATTTTTCATCAACAAATCCTCTTTTCATCATGGTGGTCAACCGTGGCGGCGGCGTAAAGAAGCGAAGAAGAAGAAGAAGACCAGCGGTCATTTTTTCCACAATCTACACAAGGGTGAGTTCAAGCTTCTTCAAAGCTTCACCATCTCAATGATTCTCTTTTAATTCACCCCTCTTCCTTCATCAAACCAACTCACTCTACCCATTGTAAATGTAACATTAACTTTCTAGTGATTACTAACGACTAACATACTAACACAAAATAGCATTGACCTAACCATAAAAGACACCTCACCTCAAGACATGTGTATAGTAACACACTCTCTCTCTCTCTTTCTCTCTCCTTCCTTACTTTCACCTTATCTACCATCAATAATGCTCTCTTTTGAGCCCACACCCATGACTCAAGCAGACAAAGAAGGCCCGCAATGTTTTGATACTCAAAAAAATCATAATCCTGATTTGTTAGCTTGTAAATTAGGATTTCCAATAATCTTTATGAGGGGTCTCCAACCTATAAATAGACCCCTCTCCTTCTTGTAAAACAACCTCCAACATCTCACATAGCACCCCAACACTCTATGCGTGAGGAGAGACTTAGGTGTAGCAACCACTTGTGAGCTTCACTCTTGGTGTGAGAGAAGCCTTCAAGCTACACATTGCAAGTGAGAGAGCATGAGTTCCACAAACCTCAAAACCACTATTATATATGCTCCTTCATCATCAATAAATTGAGGTTTGGTGCATCAAAGGCGTGATTCGACGTTCAAATCTTCGTCCTTCCATTTGTGCAATACGGTTTGGTGAATTCAAGGTGACTTGTGTATTTGAGTTTTTATCGGTTGATCTTGATTTTAGAAAGTGTTTTAGTGTGTTTTTCATTGCCAGTTTTGTGTCCATTGTAAGAGGGTATTGTGGTGAGAGGTCTCCCACACCCTAAGACAGTGTGTGTGTGTGTTTTGGCAATGTTTTAGCAATCACTAAGCATTGAGTGAGTTTATACAAGTTCTATGATAGCATCATAACGAACCATCTCCATTTGCAAGTCACAAATAAGGTATTACGCAAGATCCTTTTCTCTCTCTCTTCCCTTTGCTCTAGCTCTCTCTGGTCCAGTTTGTGTGTGTCTTGGTGTGAGGTTGTTTGTGTGTGTTGTGTGGTGCATCTTCTTGGTTGTGCCAAAATCTCTCTTGCATCCTAGTTCGCATACCATAACTAGGTGGTGCCCCTATCTTGTTTGGGTTTGGCTGTGGGTTTGTTGTTGTGTTGTGCTTGTGGTTGCCCCAGCCCCAATTGAGCAGCACGGGAGCCTTGAGGGGTGTTTAGAGGTCGCCTCTCTTGTTGCCCGCCTCGGACCGCCTCAACAGTTCTATAAGCCCACAAAAACTTTTCCAAGTCCAAATTCCACTCTTTAGGATGCTCTCTAGCATACTTTGATAGCATTTTCATAATTTGACCATTGCAGTTTTCAACCAACCCATTGCATTGTGGGTAGTGAGGAGAAGAATGCCTATCCTAAATTTTCAATTTCTCCATGAGAGCCGCAACAAGTTTTCCCCTACACCCTGGTCCACGATCAGAAATGATAACCATAGGAGCTCCAAACCTACAACACACCTGTTCATACAAAAAAGAGGCCAATCTTCCTACTGTTATATCTTTTACCGCTCTTACTTCCACTCTCCATTTTGCAAATGCATCAAAATATATTAGAGCTTTTTGAGGCTCAACCAAAATCTTTTGATTTGCAAACACTTGACATTCATTGCATGACTTGCACCAAAAATAAGCATCTCCCATCATAGAGGGCCAACAATAACCTGCTCTCAAAATAGGAAAGACAACCTGATCCTCGCCTTGATGAACTATTTCTTCATGGTAGTGCTCCAAAATCAAGCCTATTTCTTCTTTGTACGGCACTTTTCTCAAAATGTTATCCTTGCCATAAAGCATGAGATCCTCACCTACCAATGTGTAGTTTCTTGGTTTTTGCAACTATTCTCTTACGCCGAACTTTTGACATGCCCTCTGGACATTGCTCTTTACCAAGAAATACTTCTACATCTTGCAATGATTCCCTTCCTGCATACAAAGCTTCCTTGACCTTTAAAGGAGCTACCAAGGCATCCAACTTGTCCCTAGCCAACTCATCAGCTTCTTTATTCTGCTCACGAGGAACGTGCTTAAACTGTATTTTCTCAAACACATGCAAAGGCTTCTTGATGCCATAGAACCACTTCTTCAAATTGTCTTTCTTAACATTCCACAAACCAAGCAACGGATTCATGACTAGCAATGCATCCCCTTTTGCAATGACCCTCTTCAATCCAAACTCAACACACTATATCAACCCAAGGAAAAGCGTGAGATACTCGGCCTCATTATTACTTTCAGCTTCATCAAGATCATAAGCTCTAGAAAAGATTAAGTCGTCTTTTGGTTTCTTAGTGACTACCCCACCACTTGCCTTTTGAAGAACTTTCCTGTATGCACCATCAACCATCATTGTATACGTATTTGTAATATCTACTTCCTCTTCATGATCATCCTTTCCACCCCTTGGGTAAGATGGAAGCTCGCCTCCCTTGTGTACCACTATGTCCACCAGGTGAGCTTTAACATAATGATCCACTTTAAACTCAAACTCATACTCTTGAAGCTCCAAAGTCCACTTTAAGATGTGTTTTCTAGGCTTTTAAATGTTGTACTAAATCCGGCAACAGGTTTGATGTGGTAAGCACATAGAACTTTTGGGGCAACAGATAGGTTTTAAACATGCGACAAGCAAGAACCAAGCCAAATACCCACTGTTCCATTTCTGTGTAGAAGAACATGCTTACATTCTTCACCTTGCTCTCAAAATAGACTGGCTTGAAGTTCCTTCCCTACTTTTGTAAGAGCACGGACCCAAACACTACTAACCCCACACTAATAGATACATAGAAAATTGATTGCAAGTCAGGAGGACTCACTATTGGTAGAGCATATAATACCTCCTTGATACCATCAAAATTGATTGCAAGTCAAGAGGACTCATTGTTGGTAGAGCACATAATACCTCCTTGATACCATCAAAATCTTGTTGCATGTCCTCATTCCATTCAAACCGTTGAACTCTTTGACACAATTTCTAGAGAGGATACACATATTGACATAGCATCCAGAAAAAATGTGACAGGTATCTAAGCTTATGCACAAACGATGCCAAATCCTTTGTGTTGCTGGGCAGATCCATAAGCAACAAAGCTTTAACTTTCTCTAGGTTGGCCTCTATTAAATTTTGGAAACCACATGTCCTAGCAAATGGACTTTGGCATAAGAAAACTTACACTTCTTTGGGTTGAGTTGCCCACCCTCTTGTTGAAGCCTTTCAAAACTTAACTTCAGTTTCTCCACATATGTGACCCTGGAGCTATAACATACACTGTCATCCATGAAAACTCGAATGAACTTACCCAAGTAGGGACCAAACACTCTATTTATCCATCCTTGGAAGGTAACATATGCATTAACCATCCCAAAAGGCATTCTTTTGTAGGCAAAACAACCCCAAGGAGTAATGAAGGTCGTCATCTTCAATCAATCTTCAATCACTATCAAGATCTGGAAGTAGCCAGAAAATCCATCCATGATTGAGTAACGTTCATGACCTGCAACCTGATTGAGGATTTCATCTAGAAAGGGTAGTGGATAATGATTCCTTTTTGTGGCAGCATTCAAAGGTTTTAAATCAACACATATCCTAAATCTTTTGTTCTTCTTGGGCACAATAACAACTGGAGAAACCCATTCGGACTCCTCCACTTGAAAGATGAAATCTACTTCCAAATGCTTCGTCACCTCTTCACGAAGTGCCTTCTCATGAATGACCCCAAACCTCCTAAGCTTTTGAATCTTTGGCTTGGCACCTTCTTTTAGATTGATTCTATGCTCGACCCCTTTAGCTCCTCGCAACTCTGTATATGCAGTGGTGAATAACTTTGGAAACTCCGTGAACATGTCTTCATACTCCTTCTTTTCTTTCTCTGTCAAGTCCTCTCCTAGCATGCTCCTTGCGTTCACTTTGGCAGGCTCTACAATTTCTTTTGTATTGTCCTTCTCCTTCTTGACCTTCACATCATACATGGATGCTTCCTTTTTGACCCTTATCCCAAAAATATCAGGACATAGTTGCATCAAGCCTTCCTCTACACTTTCTTCTGATGACGTAGAAGAAGCATCACTATCATACAACGTAGTTTCTGTTGAATCTGTATCTTGCATCTCCAATAGGGGCTACGTATGACTCTCATGCGTCTTCATGTTGTAGACAATGGTCCTTCCTTTATCTTGGTCGGGGATGGTGATCAAGCCCATGCCCCAATATTGCTTAACACTAAGGGTTATAATCCATGGCCTCCCTAAAATGATCAGATAAGCATTCTCACCCACTTGCATCACGTAGCAATCAACCAAGCACTCAATCCCCAAGACTTTTATCTTCACATCTTCAGATATCCCAAGAAACCTTGCCTTTTTGTGGTTGGCCACCCTCATATGGATCAAAGCATTCACTGACATCTTGACACCTGCTTCCTTCATCATAGACTCGGTCATAACACACACTTGGCCACCACCATCCACATATGCTTACACTTCCATCTTCTTTCCCAACATAGCTTCAACTATTGGAACCATATCCACCGGGTGACCAACCCTCAAGGACACCATGCTTTGATGCTTTTCCTTTTTAGAAGGAAGCTTCATACTCACACACTTGGTCCACTGCCTCCTCAATTTAGCATTCAAATCCACCGATTGACCAAAAGATATATTTGCCTTTTGATTTCGTATGTCGTTGACAATATCATAGTCTTCAACACCTTGGCCAAGGGGGTAGTCCTTTATCCCTATTTTCCTTCTTTGTTGCCTCTTGCTACTCTCTGGTTTGTCTTCTACCATAGCCTTTCCTTTTCTTACTCTTGTTTCCCTCTCTTCTTATGTCTCTTTCTCCCTATCATGCCTAGATCTCTTCTTCGCCAGAACATCCATATCTTGATGCTCAAGGGTAATGATGTTAATTGCCCTACCTTCTCCATTTGCAGGCAACGATTGTGAATGTTGTTTTGGCGGAGGTGCTTATAGTGCCAGCTCTTGATGATTTTCTTCTATTCTCCCTCAACCACGTCCATATAAGGGGTATATCCCTCCCCCCTCTCTTGGTAGTTGAGGATAATTAGGGGTGTAGTGACCCACTTCATCACAATTGTAGCATCTGCCTTGTATCCTCCATCCCCTACCTCTCCCAGCTGGCTGCTCTTCTCTTTGGTTTCTATTCATTATGTTAATCCTTAATTCTTTCAATTGACCAGTAAGATCATGCAAAATTCGGTCTGTATAACGGGATCCGGACCTTGAACCACTCGCTCCACTCTATCATCTGCTGCCACAAGGACCATTGGTTGCACCACAACTAGCTCAGCATGTGTCATGCCTTGCTCCCACCTTCTCTTTATCTTCTTGCTCTTGGCCTCGGCAATTTCCACAACTCTTTTAAATGTAGCAGGCTCCTCTTCATCGACCTTCTCCCTTACACTTAGATGGAGACAATCCATAAACTGATGAACTTTAAAGAAATCCTACGGAGGTACTTGGGATGTCGCCTCTAATTGCACCCAAAGTCCTTTGAAGTGTTGTAAAAACTCTTTAAAGTTAGCATGAACATCTTGCTCCTCTCATTTTTGTCATTGCTTCTATTGTGGTTAGCTTCTTTCCAAATCTGTCAAAAATTTCTTGCTTCATCTGCTCCTATGTTTTCTTTTTGTCTACCTCTAAACCTTCAAACCACTCGCGAGCTTCTCCTTTGAGTGCAAGAGTAAATACATGAACCTTTGCTTCATCATTCACAATATTCATACCAGGTGTATGCCTCTCGAAGTCCGCAATCTAGTCCTTCACATCCTCCTTCCCTGTGAACACTGACCAGCTATACGCCATCCCTTTGAAGTCACTTCTCCCTTGCATGCGTAACTCCACAAAATTTGAATTCTTGCACCTCAACCAAACCACCATTTTTCTTCAATGAAGCTCGAACTTCATAACAAAACCAGTTCACCCTAGTGCACAACCGACAAATTTGCGCTCCCCAGTGGGATCATCAAAGGATGATGGAGCAAAAGATTCCATGCCCACACTCGCACACCTAGACAACTCACCATCACTCAAGAGCTCCCTAAAAATTCTACCCACAAGCTCGATTCAAAATCCAAACACCTCGACCTACAAGCCCTTGCCTGCCCGCAGACACTACAAGATGAGTTGAGTTTATCAACACTTGAAATCACACTTGATGGTGACCAAAATATACAAGAAAACCATCCAAAACTCCAGCCACAAAATTCCTCTCTCAAACCATCGCAAAGCCTTCACCAAACTCCACTTTGTTGGACTCTTTGGAGTAGCGCCAACCCTAATGGCACCGATACAGGGTCATATAGTCTTGCAGAAAGCCGCACTTTCTTCCCTCAATTCCTCGCACACACACATCCATGGAAACCACAGAACTTTCATAGAGTCCCCCAAGTGAAAAATTGAAGAGAGAAATCTCCCATTCACTCCTCCACACACTCGAAAACAGGACGTGAACGTGACGGGACTGCACTAGACCACCTGTAGAAACCCTGCTTTCTCCCACACATAGAGAGGTGAAAGTGTCAAGAATTGTCTTCAAAAATTCTCCCTCATCTGGAACACTCACGGCACCGTGAGTGATGTGGAAATTTGAAGCATTTTCACACCATTTTTGGCCATTTTTTGATCTCTTCTGGCCCAGCTTTGGCCAATTTTGACCCTCGACGGGCACTTTTTGCGAGAAAAACCCCAAACAGACTCCAAAATTCACCAAATTTTGCATGATTGATTCTTGATACCAAAATCACTACCACATCCCCACATTCCATTTTTTACCACTTCTAGGGCGGTGCACGCATCACCGCACATCAGGCACCGTAAATAGACAGTTACTACATGTGATAAACTTCTCGGGTGGGATGAGAGTGCTCGCAATTATTGCTTGCATTATTTACATTCTATAAATATCAAACACATTCTCTAGATCCAAAAGAGGCCACCAAAAACCATTTTCAAGGCCCCAATACCCTATCCAAGCATGTACATGTGTCTGACTGATGGCACGCGAACCTGACTATTCACAATGTGTACATGTTGCATCTTTTTTAAAACTTGAAACCACTTTGCAAAGTTCCCAAATGCATGTATTTACATCTTTTTATACATATGACCATGCAGATACACGCTACTTTGTACACGTCGAAAGCGGTCTATCAGCGGCTCAAAAAGAAGAGATCATAGACTTCCAGCCATAGAGCAAGAGTTAGAGATGTGCCAGTATATGCTCAATTGGGTGCCTTCTTTTATGGATACTCTGGTGAAGACCATGGCACATGCACACACCAAAGGAATTATACAATGTGACTTGCACCCATGGAGCATCATGACTGACTTCACTAACGAGGGTGTACCCCGTGTGGGCATTGAGAAGTGAGCGACCAACATCAAAGACCCCACAGAGCATGCCCTACGTCCTTGGAGGGTCTCCGAGCTTTATAACCGAAAATACGCTTGTTCGTATTTGAAATCCACTGACACCTATGCAATTGCTTCTTGCGTTGAGCAACTATGTGATTGGTGCAAATATTTTTCAGAGTATTACAATGTGCCATGGAAAAAGCGAAAGCAAGCTGATTGTGGCATGATTGCCTCTATAATGCGGAAAAACTACTTACAACAACCACTTAGGCAGAGAAAGACATTGCAGAATATGAGTGATCATTTAGATATTTTAGAGCTCAACTCAGAGGCGTGTTTGCGCCCGCTTAGTGAGATGATGCTGCCTAGATTTTAGTTTACTTTGGTCACTTTTGTAAACAATGGTCTTTTTCAAATTATTTGACAAATGTAAATGGAGGTTTTTGTATATTCATGGACCATTTAATTAAATTGTAGCTTTTTATAATGATGGAGTCATGGTGCAAAGCAATCAATACACAATGTGGTTTGTCATGATATTTTTTGTTGAATTTTAGAATCTACATTCTAAAGTAAAGTCTTTTTATAATGATGGAGCAAAGTGATTAAGACAGAATGTGGTGTATTGTGATATTTTCTATTGAAATCTAGACATCTATTTGCAAGTAAATTCTTCTTGTAATAATGGAGTCATGGTGCAAAGCGATCAATGCAGAATGTGGTGTGTTGTTATAGGTTTTGTTGAAATTTGGACACTCTATTCGCAAGTAAAGTCTTTTTGGAATGATGGACTCATGGTGCAAAGTGATTAATACAGAATTGGTGTGTTTCGATAACTTAAGGTGTACCACCACTGGATTTGGAATTGTATCTATGATGCAAACTTAAGTTCTATCACACATTGAGATAGTGTAAATGTGTTTGTGCCAAGTACGGATGAGCATGAGAAATCTAAAAAAGCATACGATCGATTGTGTGCACTTGCAGATGCAATTGGCCTAAATGACCAAGCAAGAGTTGCCACAAGGACCAGTGAGTGGGCGTCAAAAAATGTCAAGCAATGGAAATACATCAACAAAGACATCACCACATAGATGGTCAAGGAAGCATGGCCAAGTGTGTCTGACTTCTCTATCCGCAAGGGAAGATGGAAGCTGGATAAGTGTGATGTGACAGACATTTGCATGCATAGCCAAGCTATATACCTTGCATGCACGGGGAGTACACTAAACCACATAGATTGTCCCTTGTGGTTTGCAAAGATGCTATACATCCACCTCCTAACAACTCTCTCAAGCATTTTGTAGCACTCTCATGACCTACACCATTACATTTGCCTCCATTAGACCTATTAGTTGTTCCATTCCTTGATCCAAGGAAGTGTCCCAAATACAAGGTGCACCTCCTCATTTTTCTTTGCCACATAATTTGCAACACCAATCTATAAATGATCTTACGTTCTCAAAAAATTTCTACCCATGCCCTCACACCTTACCACCGACGGCCTTGTGCTTCCTTTTATTGGAATCTCCATTGTTTGATACTTCACCACTAGTCGATGGGCGACTAGAAGTAGCTGTATTGATGTTTTGAGAGCAAGCATTGGCTTCCATGATAAGTTCATAATCCACCTATACATTCATATTGAAAGGGTGGTGGTTATGCATGTGCTAGTCTCCACCCAATCGTGCTATCTTATAGCCTCCCCCTAGCGTACACACTGTCCGGTCATGCCAGTGGCCTTGCCCGTAGGGCCCATGTCCTTACATTACCCCCCCCCCCCCCCCCCTTGGAGAATCGATTTAGTCCTTGAAAATGAATGTAGGAAAACGTTTCTTAAGTGCAGAGACATTCTCCCATGTAGAACCTTCTTCAAGTCTATCTAGCCATTTAACCAACACCTGTCGTCTAACATGATGTCTGGTGCAAAGCTCATGAGAATCAAAAATCTTTTTGGGATCATGAGGAATGCTTGGCATCTCGATAAGGTCAACTAGCACACCTATGTCAATGACATTATCATTCTGTCATAGCTGTTTTCGTAAACGGCTAACATGAAAAACAGGATGAACTCGTGAGTGCTCTGGAAGAGCTAACTTATAGGCCACTTGACCTATACGTTTGAGAATGGTAAATGGTCCACAATAGCATGGTGAAATTTTAGCAACATTTCCCATGTTCAGACTTTCTGAATGCTCCGGAACTTTAAGGAAAACCTTGTCTCCTTCTTTGAAAGTAGCAAGACGACAATGCTCATCTGTGTACTTCTTATATCGATCTTGAGCTTGCTCAACATTCTGTCGAGCAACTCGAAGCATGTCAAAATGGTCTTGGAGAAAATCCTTCGCTTGTTGTATCTTCTCCTTAGACAACCCCACCGTAATGGGTGATCTAGGTTGAAATCCATACAAAAGCATAAATAGACTAAACCCTGTAATCACATGCTTTGAACTATTATAAGAAAATTCCAATATAGGTAAGTAGTCTTCCCAATTGGTTTGCTTCTTGCTAACGTACGCTCGTAGCATATCCTCTAGCACTTGATTATAACTCTTTTTGTTTGACCATCTGTTTTTGGATGATCAGCCGTACTTAGATTAAGTTTTCCAACTTTTGGAACATAGCTCTCCAGAAGTGATTATCAAACTTTCGATCTCTATCACTAATGATACTAGCTGGAAGATCATAGATTTTATATATATGCTCTACAAATAGATGTGCTAATTTCGGTGTCTTAACCGTAGTCTTAGCGGGAATGAATCGACCCATCTTTGTGAGACGGTCTACAATTACCCAAATGGCATCATGGCCACGATTTGTAGTAGGTAGTCCTACTACAAAATCCATAGAGATACATCATACTCTCCCACTTACCTTGTGGAATCTCTAAAGGATGTAAAAGGCCACCTACCTTGAGGCAATCTACCTTATTAACTTGGCACTGTTGGCAATTTAGTATGTACTCTTGAACATCATGATGTAAGCCCGGACAATAAAATTTACATCGAACTAATGCATACGTCTTACGGATACCTGGATGACCAGCACTTGGATCGTCCCTTGTGATATCGTAGCTTACAATCATAATCTTGAAGGATTTCTGCCCATCTAGCTTTATGGTCTTTCAAGTCTGTTTGAGTAGTAAACCATTTGATACTCTCATGGTCAAAAACTATTTCAAACTCGGTACCATATAAATAGTGTCGCCACTTTCGTAAAGTGTGAATATGGCATAGAGCTCTCGCTCATAAACAAAATAATTTTGTTGAGCTCTATCTAAATTTTTACTTTCAAAGCTATAGGTCTTCCCTCATGGAGAAGTACCGCACCAATGGCTTTATCTAGCATCACTCTCTACCACAAACGGCTTAAGTGGGTCGACGATTGCTAGGATGGGAGCATTGGTTATAGCTACCTTGAGCTATTCAAAACTACGTTTTTGGGCTTCTTCCCAAGAAAAGGTCTTACCTTTTGCTTTAAGTTGATCCGTCATAGGAACAATGATTTTGGCATAGTCATGGATATACTGTCAATAAAATCCAGCCATGCCTAAAAATATTTGAAGCTCCTCAACCGTGTTGGGATGTGGCCATCAAAGAATGGCAGCGACCTTGTCAGTGTCCATCTTGATGATAGAATAAGAGATCACATGACCGAGGTAATGTATCTCTATTTTAAAGAAATCGCACTTGCTTTGCTTAGCATACAGCGTTAGCTCATAGCTGTTCGAACACTAATCATAAGTGTTCTATGTGTTCATCTTCAGTCTTATTGTAAATGAAAATGTCATCAAGGAAAACCACAACAAATTTTCCAAGATAGGGACGTAAGACACTATCCACGAGTGTCATAGATGTAGTTGGAGCATTAATTAGACCAAAAGGCATTACCAAAAATTCAAAATGCCCGAACCATGTTCTGAAGGCAGTTTTGGAGATATCTTGTAAAAGGATACACACCTAGTGGTATCTTGAACAAATATCTATCTTTGTATAGTATCTTGCCCCATGAAGTTGATCAAACAACTCATTTTCTCTTGGCAAAGGATACTTGTCCTTGATGGTTATAGCGTTTAATCAGCGATAATCTACGCACATGCGCATAGTACCATCTTTCTTTTTTACCAATAGAATTGGTGATGCCCAAGGTGAAGTGCTAGGTCTAATGAAACCACGCGCGAGGTATTCAGTCAACTGACTCTCAACCTCCTTGGATTCTTTAGCACTCATACGATAAGGTGGTTTAGTCACCGGTTTAGTGCCTGGCAAGACATCTATGCCATGCTGCACATCACGTGTAGAGGTAAACCCAGTGGTAAATCACTTGAGAACACATCACTATACTTTGTGAGTAAGTGAGTCATCTTTTGCCGTGCAAAAGGAGTAAGTAAACTAGAGTTATGCTGGGATGGAGAATCTTGTAATTCTTGTAATGTTTGTTTTACAACAGTTGCATGTTGCTTTATAGAATTAAAATTGAGAGCACTTTGCTTGTTAGATTTGTTAACACTTTGTTTATCAGTAGAATTCATTGCACTTCGCATACCATTACTAGAATTCACCACACTTTGCTCTTGAGAATTCACAAGACTTAGAGACAAGCAGTAACACAAAAAGACTTCATCTATTAAATCTGCCTTTTGCAAAATAGAAATCTTGGCTATACATATAAGAGGGGAAGATGGTATATTTTTCTCACCAAGCAAAAGCACATGTTTACCATTGGCCATAAGGGATAAGGAGTTGTGTTCATAACTAGTGTGGAATGTGTTTCCTAAACCATGGAGCCACTCCCATCCTAAAACTACATCATCATGGTCCATGTTCATAACTTGGAAGTCAAGGGTCATCATATGATCTTGAACAATAAGCTCAACCCCTTGAACTACCGTGTCTCATACTTCTTTATCATTTCCAGACGTCTGCTCCACCACAAACGCTAGAGCAAGGACTCTGTGTAAGCTTCAATTTCTTGACTAGCTTATAGTTCAAGAAGTTATGAGTTGCACCATCATCCACTAAAATACGGACACGTTGTCCGTTAATAGTGTCATGCATGCGAATCAAATCATGGGGGCCAAAGGTGGGCTGCCACATTGAAGCAGGCACACAACACTTGTGCGTTTCTTCCATATGAAGAACCTCTACAGCACAATATTTAGGAGATGAATCTAATGTGAGGCATTGCACCGTGTGCATGGCCTTTTCTTTGCCTTGCAAAAGAGGACAATGTTTCTTGTTATGTTGGTCCGAAAGCATCTAAAACACAAATTGTGTTTCTTTGCACACTCAAAATCAGCAGTGCTGAGAGACCCATGTGGAGTATCTCGTGATTGCTTAGGCTTCTTAGCCTCTTGTGGGTGTGGAGAGGTAGATTATCTCTTATTCCTCTTGGAACGTGTGGGAGATCTACCTCGCCATTGACTCTTAGCCACATTGCTCTTAGCAAAAGTATTCTTAGAGAAGGGAACATTTCCTTTCCTTTCTTGGTTATCATCATATCTTTGCGCATGACTGATGGCTTCTTCCAAAGTTTTTGGATGTTGGGTCTTGACATGAAGACGATAGTCTTTGTCAAGACCCCTATTAAAACCCCGTAACTTTTGGAATTCATCTAGACCTTCTACTTTTAATATGATTTCTTGATATTTCGAAAGGTACTGTGTGTGAGGGAGAGGCCAGACATGCGGCATGCATCTCATGCTAACCAATTCTTATCTTCTTCATTGGAGTCCAAAAAATCTTTGGAGAAAGAAGCTTGAAACCCAGCCCAAGACGGAGGATTAGCATCTATTAGAAATGTCATCCACCACTTATAGGCCTTGCCTTTAAGAGATTCCACAGCCATCTTTATATCCAGGGTGTGTCTCAATCTATGAATATCACTCCATTTGTGTAAGAACGTATTGACTACATCCTTGTTGCGATCACGCTCTTCCCTGTGAAACTCAGGAATGGTGATATTCTTAAGTAATGCATTGCTACCTTCTGCATCTTTTGTAGCACTTATCTCTTGGACTCCTTGAGTCGTGCGAGCTTGGTTCCCTTGAACCGTGGCACTTGTGGCTCCTTGAGTCGGCTCTGAATTCATAAATTTCACAAGTAACTCCGAAAGATTGGTAACATTTGCATTGAGTGCAGAGAGGTTGCTTTCAATTACGCTTTGGCAATGTTCCAAAGTCTTGAAAGAAGCCATATCTACAAGCCCATGATCTCCTAGATCATCATCATCATGCATATTACCGTCAGCAGCACCTATGGTGATCTGATTTTGATCTACGTGCTCAAAATCAAATGTGTGTGTAGGTGGAATATCCTCACTAGCCATGGTAAAAACACACTAATGTAAAGAGAGAGAGAAAAAACAACAACTTGTACCTTGAGAAATTGAAGTCTTTGTGTTTTGTATGCTTTGTGATTTGCGCTACATGCGAGCCTCGCCTTGCGGGAATTTGAGCGCTTCGCTTGTCGTTCGTTGTAAGAACACCTGTGATGATTCTTCACAAAAACCTGTTGTTTTGTTCACTTTGAAGCTACCTCCATGAGGGAAAATTAATTTTTTGGAGGAAAACTTGCCTTCCTCCAAGAAGTGAAAAGGAAGGGTGAAGCTACTTCCTTGAAGTTTGAAGCTTTCCCTTTCCTTTTAGTTTTCCTTTCAACACAAGTAGGCTATCTTTCCTTGTTATACACAACAAGGGTCAATAGCTTGATGGTAAAGTGTTGGCCTCTTATCCTCATGGGGTGGGTTCAACCCTCCATCATGCAAGTGTTAAGCGGGCCTTCCTACGTGCGCAACCAATGGTGCCAACGGAAGCCTTCTGAACCTCGTTGCCATTGAGTTGCCTTGGTCCCCCACCTTTGGACGTGTGTCTGTTTTCTTTTTGTTGCATAGTGGAGACGTCGCTGTCTTCTGCAGAACGTGGGAGACAAGTAGAGCGTCGCATGCACATACAAGCCGCTTTTAGCCTCCTCCCAAAAATAGCTCTGATACCAGTGAAAGGAAGGTGGTAATGCATGTGCTAGTCTCTACCCAACCGTGCTATCTTATAGCCTCCCCCTAGCGTACACGATGTCCGGCCTTGCCCATAGGACCCATGTCCTTACACATACAATTGTAAAAATATTAGCTTTTTGAAAAACAATATTTAATTGAACGATTGTATAATAAAGTAAAATAATATACATATAAACATATAGCAAAAAGAAGTGAAAATTTGATTTTAGCAATAGAAATGGGTAGACAAGTATGCCGGTGTAGTGATCATGAGCACTCCACTCCAACCATAGAAATGAGTCCCAGGAACTTGCACCATCTAACCCTTCACAAGGATAGACACCTAGGGAAGGTAACTACACGTAACATACAACTATATCATTGCAGTGATAAGAAGCGCTTCATTCCAACCATAAAACTGAGCTCCAAACATTTGCACCATCTAAACCCTTCACAAGGATTCTCATTACCCAAACCTATTTTCAGGCGGATAGACACCCAAGGGAGGTAACTCAACGTGACAGACAAGTACATTGGCGTAGTGATAAGAAGCACTCCATTCCAGCTACAGAAATGAGCTCCAAGCACTAGCACCACCTAACCCCTTCACGAGGATGCTTCCTATCCAAGCCCCAAGCACTTGCACCACCTAAACCCTTCGCAAGGATGCTTCCTACCCTAACCTGTTTCTAAGCAGATAGACACCCAAGGGGAAGTAAGTTGTAATTGTTTGTGATGTTAAAGAATATAGGAATCAAATGTACTTGAATGAAAATCAACACCTCAACTAAGCCAACAAGTGTGCCAAAATGGATGGATGTAAAGATGGGACATTGTTTATATAGACACCTCCAAAAATGGGGAGCAAGAGGAGGTTATAGCCGAGCCCGCCAGGCATGACAGCTTGCCTGCCGGGCTAGAAAAAATGCCCACCGGGCTAACAAGAAGGGCCGGTTCGAGCAGGTGCTTTTGAATTTGATGTTATTATCACTCTCATGGAGTATTAATAACATGAGCTATTACCACTTTTCACTTCACGTGAAGACGTAAGAGAGGATGAGGGGGCACCTGATTTCCTAAAGAAGGATCGGTTTGTGGCTGGATTATGGCCAACTCTTAAAGAGAAGGTGAAGGGAAGGTTTCCTGCTACGTATGAGCTAGCAATTGAAGTGGCCCGCCTTAAAGACAAGAAGTTGCGCCTACAAGCCAGGAATATCGATGGAGAGGAAGCCGTTAGGACCCGACCACCTCTAGCACCACTTACAACAGCTGCCCAGAGGATTCAACCACAAGAACCAATTGAAGATCAGCAAGACCTGCTCAATCGAATCACCAATCAACATGAGAATCTCTCAGTCCATTTGATATAACAAGGGCATGCACACAATCTCAACCAAGAGCAAGGAAGAGGACAACGAAGGCAGAATTTTTTAAGTAAAGAAGAACCCCGAATCTGAAGGAGTGTTCAACATAAAAGATGTAGCTCGTGATCTCAACTTTTAGCTCAATTTTTTTCATAATTTTTGGAGTTATGAACACGGCGATATGATTTTTGTAGTGGACCCCAGTTTTCTCGTGTAATGGTAACACAGGCCATCCTCAATTTTCTTCCCTCTAGAATGGCTATGGTTCTACAAGTCTTCAAACATGATTACAAGAGACAAGTCTCTTTTAATGAGGCATTGGCAAGTTTAGAGTGATTCTATCACCATTTTTGGAGGATCCATCCTCATCAACAACTATCCACCTTTGACAATCTCTCTTGTAAATTTCTTACCTCTCTCTTCTCTCCCTAATAAGCTTATGTCTAGCCAAAGCTAGACTATTGTAAATATCTCCTATCCTCTACATCCTACCCACATTCTCTCATCTTCTCTCTCTATTGACTCTGGTATTTTAAATAATGAGGAGACAAGATGGGAGCCACAGTCACATGCACCCCATTTTCCTAGTCACCAAAGTGGGACACTCACCTCAAATAGAAATATTGCTAAATCCTCCCCTCCTTCCCTATATAAGGAGGCCATGAGAGCTCACTTGAAAAAAAGAGAACACACACACACATACACACACACACCTATCCATACACACTCTTGTGCTACATGCTTGTAGCATGAACCCTAATCACATAATCACAACACCATCATCATCACCATCACCATGCACAAAAGATGAGCACCACACCTCCACACCACTTGTAATTAAGGGTTGAAGGCACAATTTCAAGAAGAAGAAGGGTGGACACACTCATGATATTCCTCGCCATCAACTCCCATCTCTCCATTATGCCTCCTACGATCTTGTTCCCTTCTCATTTTCCTGGCATACGCTACCTATTGTATTCATCTTTTGCAAGCAATCAACATACTCCATCTTGGTGCCATACTTTGTGTCGCTTTGGATACATCTCATTGTGAGTATGGTATATGCTTGTTCCTTGCCATTTTTTTTTCTTTTTATGTTAAGGTGTGTGGATCTGCCACCATACACACACACTCTCTCCCTCTCATATTCCTATCATCTTGCTACTTCCATCTTGAGGTGTGCGGATTTGCCACCTTTTGTATGAGAAGTGAGCATATTTGCATGTATCCCTGACCTCGTTATCTTCCTTACTACATGCACGAGTAGCGAGCCCATTCTCACTCACTCACCACTCCTCTCACCTTATTCTCTGACCACCCCATTCCACATTTGGGTGTGGATCTTGAAATTGTTTTCCATGGCATGTTTCATTGTGTATATGTATGCGTCCTAGCCGCATATTTTGCTAGGTGGTGCCCCTATTGCGTATTCCCCATGATGAGGCCATTGTGCATAGTCTTGGTGTAGAGGCCACCGGGTCTATTTTTTCACTTCCGCCTCTCAACATCTTTACCTCGAGGGATATGGGCGGATATACTCTCTCTCCTTATGGTGGAGGAGAATTTCCAAACTAGAGAGGAAGTACAAAGACTTGTCACTACCACGCATAATGGGGAAGAGAAGAAAAGGTTGATGTCTACAGATTTTTTTGTACCAGATACCTTCCGAGCTTGGTATTATTATGTTGCAAGGAACCCCAAGTTTAGACCACCTCAGCATAAATCCTCGCCTGTTGGGAGTATCGAGTGCCTTGTAGATTGTGCAAATATACACGGTTCAGTGGGATGGGACACACCGGATGTATTTCCAAAGAACCTAATTTCTTCGATAACTACTTCGGGTACAGGAAGGTGATTATCCATACCAAAATGGGAGAACTTGTAACCAACAAATCTCTTACTCAGGAATGGTATGACTTACACGCCAACGAAGAGATGTTCCAGCCAAATATCATAAAGGATTATTGGAATCAACCATGAGACATACTCAAGGAATGGGACAACTATACTCCATTGGTGGAAGGATGTCATAATGGCTATTAACGAGTGCATTATGTTAGAGCCACTAGGATTTATTAAAAAATTTCAAGACACTTTGTAGACTTTTCAAAAACACAAAGTTTTGTGATATATAAATTGGGTTAATTTATTCATTATCCTTTTTCCTATTTTCTTCTCATCTCATCTTTAAGTGCATGTTCTATTTGATTTAAGAACTTCAGGCGGATTAGAATATTTTACTAAATGTGACCTTGGTTGATATGGTGCAGTAAGTTTCCATGTCTCCTAGAGGAAATACAACTGTTGCTAACACAAATACGCTTATTGTTCCTCAACACACCATCATCAATAGAGACATCGATGCTATGCTTTGCAAGTCTCAACCTGAAAATTTTAGTGGGAAAGGCAAAGATGTAGGCAAAGTTCTTGAAGATTGGATTGAGCGCATAGATGACTACTTTGACTAGGCCCATTCGTCAGTAGTAAACAAAGCTATCATCGTTAAGTTCAAACTAGAGAAAATAGCCAAGCATTGGTGGAGAGATCATTGCACAAAAAACAATGTGAATCCTAATGCTGCAACTTGGGATTATCTTAAGACACAGCTTAAGAAGAACTATCAAAACAAAGTCTATCATTCAAATCGTATGAATGAGTTTCTTGACTATACTCAAGGAACCAGAGAACTGGAATCATACTATCAACATTTCTTTACCCTTTTCAAGTATGCTCCAGCAGGGATGACTCAAGAGGTTAAGGTAGCTCGACTCGTGTCAAGGTTACATAATCCTATGAAGACTAGACTCCATAGTCTTTGTCTTACCAATTTTGCAGATGTCCTTGATATAGGCAAACCCATTGAAATAGAATTATCTACTACAAGAAAGAGGAAAATAGAACCTGTCCCTATTCGTGAAATCAAAAGACCTCGTCCCAAGGAGGAACAAAGATCTGGGAATCCACAACAAAGAAAAGAAAACTTATTACGTATAAAAGCTAGACAGGATCATATGTGCTACACTTATCTTGATCCTGGTCATCAATCCAAGGATTGTCCAATTAACAATTCAAGCTTCACAAGATTGGTGGACAATTATGAACATAGAAACTTCAATCCGAATCAAAACTTCAAAAATTTTAAACCCAGACCACCGCTAGTTCAGAGGAACTTCAATCAGAAAAACTTTAACCAACCCAGAGACAACCTCAAAACCAAAGGAATTTTACGTCAGGCAATCCACCTTTTGTTCGAAATGGACCTCTTATCAACAATAACAACAACCAAAATGTTACTTGTCAACCTCGTCCAGGAGGAGGAGGAAATCAAAGACCTCAAGGAAGACCTCAAGGAAGACCTCAAGTTAACAGAGCTCAAGGGGCTAGAGGTGAAAGAAATCAGGCAAACATGGATTTTCATGCTGCAATTGAACATCGGGGAGTGAATGAACAATTTTCAGTTATTCAAACCCCAGCGGAATATCAAGGTAATCATTTTACCTTATTGATTGGTTCAAGGAGTACACATTCTTTCATATCTCCTAACTGCATCAGAAACCTCATTTTGCCTGAACACCCCGATACAGACCTTACAGTAGAATTAGCTACGGGTAGGAGGGTTAGATTTTCTACTTTGGTGGGTAACTTGAATTTCTTTTTGGATGTTCATAATACTTCTACGAACTTCAGAGTCTTACCCATAGGAATTTAAGATTGAATCCTAGGAATGGATTGGCTTAAAGCCAATGATGCTCACATAAATTGTACAGACACTTCATTGACTTTTGAAAATGATCAAAACTCTAGGGTTACAGTTTTACTGGAAAACGAGGGAATCCTAAATCACACTAGTGAACTTTACCAAACTTATGAAGAGTCATAGGAAGAATGAGAGGATTTACATAGTAAAGCTTAACCCTAAGAAGAAGAAGATAGATTCACATGAATCCAAATGGATAACAAAATTTGATGATGTATTTTTCGAATAACTTTCACAGCTACCACCCCAGCATGATGTTGATCATGCAATAGAGCTTACTCCAGAAGCTCAACTAGTTGCTCATAGACCTTACAAAATGTCAGTACCTGAATCCGCAGAACTCAAGGAGCAATTAACTCAACTCCTTGAACAAGGATTTATTCGACCCAATGTTCTCCATGGAGTACTCCTGTTCTCTTTAATCGGAAGAAGGATGGTACCCTATGTCTTTGTATTGATTATCGTGGATTGAACCATGTAATAGTCAAGAATAAATGTACAATACCAAGGATTGATGAACTACTTGACCGATTACATAGATCTTCTATCTTCAAAAAAATTGATCTTAAGTTAGGGTATTACCAAATCTGAATCAAGGAGGAGGACATACCAAAGACAAGATTTAATACTCGTTTTGGACATTATGAATTTACAGTTATGTCTTTTGGACTTACTAATGCTCTTGCAACTTTTAATTGTCTTATGACCAACGTATTTCGAGAGCATCTTCATGATTTTGTTATTGTCTTCTTTGATGATATCCTAGTTTACTCAAGAAATAGAGAAGAACATGAAAAACATGTACGTCAAGTACTTGAACTTTACCAAAATCAGTACGAGAAGTACGTGGCATTCTTGGTTTGACAGGATGGTATCGTACATTTATTCAGGGTTATGCTAAGATTGCATCTCCATTTACTAATTCTCTTAAGAAGGTTGAAGTGTTTACTTGGAATGAGCGTGCTCAAGCTAGTTTTGAGAAACTCAAAGAAGCCTTGGTGAATGCTCCCCATACTACAGCTTCCAGACTTCTCTAACACATTCATTGTGCTCACTAATGCAAGTGTACAAGCAATTGGTGGCGTTCTGCCTCAAGAAGGAAAACTAGTAGCTTATGAGTCTTGTAAGTTATGTATACATAAGATAAATTATCATAAACATGACTTGGAATTATTGGTCGTTGTGCATGCTCTTAAAGTATGGTGACATTATCTTCTTGAAAGGAGATTTGAACTACATACCGATCATAAAAGCCTAAAGTGGATCTACACCCAATTTGACCTTAATATGTGGCAACAAAGATGGATGGAGTTTTTATGAAAATATGATTTTGGAATTGAATATAAACATGGGAAGGAAAATCTTGTGGGGCCGATACTTTGAGCAGGAAGAGTACTGTAGGAACTGTCACAACCTCTACTACTTCTTTAATTGACTTTATTCGAGAAGGTATGACTCAAGACTCGTATTACTGAAGAATCTAGTACTTCATGAACTTAAATAATCGCACAGAGAAGCAAGAAAGGCAAATCAAAGGCTTTCACATTGAAGGTGATGACCTTTACTTCTGTAATCATCTTTGTATTCCAAATCAAGGTAGAATCAAACTTCAGATATTACAGGAAGCTCATGATATACCTATAGCAAGACATCCAGGATACATTAAAACTTACTCTATTGTAAGAAAGAGTTTCTTTTGGCCGGAACTAAAGCATGATGTGTTGAACTATGTTACAGGTTGTTTAACATGCCAATGTATTAAACCTAAATGAATCCGATACCCCGGTAAGCTTCAACCTATTGATGCTCCACAAATGAAATGGGAATGCATATCCATGGATTTCATTACAGGACTTCCTAAATCTATGGGATATGACTCTATTTTTGTGGTTGTTGATATGCTTACAAAAATGACCCATTTATTTCCAGTCAAGACAACATTTACAGCTAAGGATATAGCTCAGGTCTTTATGAAAGGTGTTTTCATGTTCGCGGTTCACCTAGATGGATAATTTATGATCGTGAGAACTGATGGGCAGACAGAAAGGACAAATCAAACCATTGAAGACATTTTGAGAGCTTACTGTATACATGAGCAAAGTAAATGGAATTGATATTTGTATTTGGTTGAATTTACGTATAGTTCCTCATTTCAACACTCAATTGGAATCTCTCCTTTTAGAGCATTGTATGGACAAGAGTGTCTTACTCCACTCAAATGGACAGACCCTCCTCTCAAACAAGTTCAATCATCCAAAGACATGTTGGATGAAATGAATACAAACCAATCTTATACAACAAGATATTAAGACTACTCAGGATAGACAGAAGAGTTATGCTAATCCAAAACGATCTGCCAGACTTTTTGAAGATGGCGATATGGTATTTTTGCGAGTGAAACCCAAACATAGTTCTTTATCAATGGGTAAGTGTAAGAAGTTGAGTGTCAGATATTGTGGACCTTTTGTAATCACAGAGCGGATTAATGATCAAGCTTACAGACTCTTGTTACCACCACACATAAAGGTACATGATGTTTTTCACGTTCGCTTACTCAAGAAGTATGTACTTGATCTGCAACATATTCTTGATGATTCTCTATTATCTACCTCTACTGGTGGAACTTCCGAAGTATATCCCAAAGTAATACTTCAAAGCAAAACCAATTCTCTACGTAATCGGACCATTATTGAACACCGTGTTAAATGGTCAACGTATCCTCAAGAGGATGCCACTTGGGAATGTGATGATGTAATGATAAAAAATTATCTAGATTTCATGTTGAGGTGAGGACACCTCGAATTTTTCAAGTGTGGGAGGATGTAGGATCCCCAATTTTTGGGTCTCTTCTAAAAATAAGAAAAATAACTTTCAATATCTATTTTGCCAAATTTTTTACTTAGGATGCTTGATTGAGAGTAATGGAAGGTTCTAAAGTAAAAAGCAAGGTTGTTTCCATGTTCCAGTAGGTTAGATGGGAGTTTGGGTCAGTTTTGAAAAAATCCGTTATTTTTAACTTTTCATGTTTTTGAGCGTTTTTTTGCAAAAAGCAAGGTCAGATCTTTAACACTAGGTTGGTAACCTAACAGGACATAAAAGTGTCCTTTCAGGGTTTTGAAAAAAACCTCCAAAACCATAGTAGGTCCACTCATTTTGTAAAATCCTTTCATGAGGTTATAGTTCAAGGCCTACTAAACATGGAAAAAATAAGAAACTTGTAAAATTTCTCATCTTTTGGTCACACCAAGCCTCCAAAGTTGATGGACCAGTGAATTTTCATCAAAACAGTCATTTCTTACGTTTTGTTGCATAAAAATAAGATTAGGAATTTTTGTAGGACTTGAGATAAATTCCCTAGTTAACTTCAATGGGTTGGTGATCAGAACATATGATTGCTTCTCACTTACTATTTTTTGTTTTGCCAAAATAAATAGGTACAAAAAAGTTGAATTTTTACCATTCTACAAACCTATCATCAAAGTTTCTATAGCCACACTCAATAAAAATAATATATGCATGTTTTCTTAGTTCCCTTTTTTCCTTTATGTTCATAAGGAGCCATGGAGCATATCAAAATAATAATACATCTCTTACCAAGGGGAATATTGGGGACAAAGATGAAGTGTTAAATACAGCAAACATGAAAAAACTGGGTTCAACATTATGAGTTGTAGAATCCCATAGAAACTATTCAATATCTAGCCAAATTTGATCCTTATGACTAGATATGGTTACTACCTACCAAATGCATGTAGTTGTCACAAGAAACTAACAATATTGAAAAAGCTATACTTGATATACTAGAATGTTTCATTTTCTTCTATAATTGAAAAAATCAACCATCGTTGTGTACTATGCAAAATAGGGTATTAGGTGCCCCAAAACTCAAGGAATGTTAGCTTTATGTTACAATATGCGCCATATAAAATAAAAAATGTATTTGGATATCATGAAATCCACCAAAAAAATCATAGAATAGCTAAAATTGGGTAAAAAACAGGATTTGACAATTTTTGTAAGTTGGTCATAACTTACAACTTTAATATTTATTTCTCCCTAGAAGCATCAGGACATGTTGAGGACTACTAGAGATAGTTCTCTAGCATTATAGACCTCACAAACATGAATTCTAGAGTGGTATAGTTGCAAAAAGTTGAAAAAAGGCAAAAACAGGACCCGTTTTTTCACACAGTTTAGGTTGTGAAATGTTGTGCAAGGACAATGTTAAAGATGGAATTGATATTCCAAAAAAATGTCGCGTTTTTTTCAGCTCATGAGACAAATTTCTAGATAGATAGCACCTCAAAATCCATTTTGAAACTCTTGACATAATTCAAGGAAAATGGTCACTTAACAGGACATAAAAGTGTCCCATTACCAACCTAGTGTTAACCTACGTGTTCCATGGAAGCTATGGTTCAATTTTGTAAAAATCTACTTTTTGGGTGCTTTTCGCTCTATTTTTAGCTTTTCATGGTTTTTAGTGCTTTTTAGTGAACAGCAAGTCCGCTTTCTTATTCCAGTGGACGAGGGGAACTCGTGGTTCAATTTTTAAAGAAATTTGCTTTTTTTGCTTTTACGCTATTTTTAGCTTTTCGTGCGTTTTGGCATTTTTGAAAAGCAATGTGATTTTTATGACCTAAACATGAAAATATTAATTTTAGTCTCCGTTGGATTTAAAATGGTCAGTCGGAGCAAAAACGGGACCAGACGAGATTTTTATGAGAATTATTTTTATAAAAAGTGATATTGTGAATACGTTGGGGCAGTACGGGAAAGTCATAATTATGTCGGGATATTACAATGCAGCATAGTCTAGGTACGATTCCCAAAAGTTGGCCAAATACTTCTCAGATGGCCAATTTTGCTATAAAAATTGAATGGTAAGTGGGAGAGTTGACCACCAAAAGCCAAGCCTTGTTTTTAACAAAGTCCCAAAAGTTGTGTAGCTATTCCAAGCAGAAGAGGTAGCGCTACCTTCTGGCTTGGGAGTTACTCCAGCCTCCTACACTTGCCTATAACTTGCCGGTTAGTGCTCAATTCCCAGTGCCGTTTGTTGCGTCTACTACCACAAGGCTATACGTATCTATTATACGGAGTGGTGCAAGCTCTTCATCACCATCTCCATAAGCTCTTCTCTCAAGAAGAAGAAGAAGAACAAGAAGAAGGATATTCTCTCTCTACTTGCTTATTATCTTCTCTCAGTTGTATGCGCTCTCTGGAAGCTTTCGTGGTAGATACCTCTACGTAACTCTCATCACCACTCTCTTGCGGCAAAAGCAAGAAGCCTTTTCATAGCCCCAAATCGATTATAAAGCACGGTGAGAAGCTCTAAACTCCACAACTGTTAGGTTTAATGGCCATGTGGCTGACCGCCCATCACTAACTGCCGCTAACCCTAAGTGTACAGCTATACACTTGTGTGAGCCATTAACACTAAGTACAATGTGTATTGTGCCTTAGTGCATAAGATAAGAGAAGAAAGAAAGGGGGCATACAATACGTTGGCTCTCCCCCCTCAACCTGTGTGTGGCTATGGTGGTGTGCGTGTGAGTGTGTGCGTGCGTATTCTTCTTCCGTTGTGCTCCCAGCTCCTCCCCATCATCTGGTATCAGAGCGGTTTCATTCCCGAAATCGTTTCCGCGCGCGCGTGCACTTTCAAGAGAGCAAACAGGATTCCGATTTCTCCATTGGCAAGTTCAGCTTCCCGAGAGCGTTTCCAGCAGGTGTCCTGGGTGTCTTGGAGTTTTACCCCCCTTTCGGAGCCATTCGAGCCATCAGAAACCCCATTCGATCTACGGTTCAGGAGCTGAAATTTTCAGCCCTCTTGTGGTAATTTGTGTTGCAATGCTTCCATAGCCAGTTACAGGTACCTTTGTTGCAGTCTCTTCCATCTACGAGAGCCCACGGCTCATTCGGGAGTGTGTAGCCTCTTTAGGAGTGGCCTCATACACACGCATAGAGTGGGAGCTTAACAGCATTGTCTTCTTCGACTACATGTACAGGTACAGGCTACAGGTTTCAGTGCTTGCGATATTATGGTTCCAGTGGGAGCAGTTTTTTATGCGTACATGCATATGTTGACACTTTTGACAGTGTTTGAGCTCTTTTGAGAGAAAATTGACTCCCTGCAGGGATGTTTAGTTGCCGGCACATGCTTTTGACGCCTGTTTCAGCGTCTTGACAGCTTTGTACGTCTTTGTGGATACTGCCATTGTATGCTTTTGTGGAGCCATCTTTTGGCTAGTATGGCAGTCCCGGCCATTTCTGAGACTTGGTCCGGAAGATAGCCATTTCTGAGACTTGGCTATACGTTTTTTGCTGCATAACCTACATTGTTGAGGGTTGATAGCATGAGGTTTTTATTGAGCTGGGGTATTCTCAAATGTGGAGATACCTTCAGTGATACAGGTAGCTAGAGCATCCCTTACGAGGCCTTGCCATAGGATATGTATAGAGTGGTATAGGTTCTTTTGACGGGTGTTGTCAAGTCGATTCTCAGATACTTGAGTGGCACTACAGATAGACAATTATTCTATGGTCGTGGAGAGTCATCCATTCAGGGATTTGTAGACAGTGACTATGCAGGCTGTGTTGACAGTCGTAAATCAACAACAGTTTGGATTTACACATTTGCTGGTTCTGCTATTTCTTGGAGATCTGTTCTTCAAGATTTTACATCCATTTCTACCATAGAGGCAGAGTATGTTGCATTGAGTGAAGCATGCAAAGAAGCTGTTTGGCTTGCTCGCCTAGTGAAAGATCTTGGATTGGAGCAGTGTACATCAGTTCTTCATTGTGACAGTCAAAGTGCTATTGCCTTGGCTAGCAATCTAGTGTTTCATTCCAGAACGAAAAACATTGATGTGCTCTATCACTTCAGTCGTGAATGCCTGGCAAACAAGAGCCTTGCTTTAGTGAAGATTCCTACATCAAAGAACACAGCCAATGCACTCACTAAGAGTCTCTCCAGCCATCAGTTTCAACACTGTCGTGAGTTGATGGGCATTGGGTGAAGAGTGGTGCTCTTCCATTTTTATAGTCTCCCACATTGGCCATCAAGTGGGAGAATGTTAGGTTTAATGGCCATGTGGCCGACCGCCTATCACTAACTGCCGCTAATCCTAAGTGTACAGCTATACACTTGTGTGAGCCATTAACACTAATTACAATGTGTATTGTGCCTTAGTGCATAAGATAAGAGAAGAAAGAAAGGGATCATATAGTACGTTGGCTCTCCCCCTTCAACCTGTGTGCGGCTATGGTGGTGTGTGTGTGTGAGTGTGTGTGTGCGTATTCTTCTTCCATTGTGCTCCCAGCTCCTCCCCATCAACAACCATCATCATCTCTCTCTCTCTCTCTCTCTCTCTCTCTCTCTCTCTCTCTCTCTCTCTCTCTCTCTCTCTCTCTCTCTCTCTCTCTCTCTCTCTCTATGTCATTTTTCTGAGTAGTCACCCTCTCGGTGATTTTTTTTCGCATATGAGTGCATGTATGGATCAACCGAGTACGTACGAAGTTGCCCCATAATTATTACATCATGTTTAACACATTGATTTATGCACATGATGCGTTTATGGTCACATGTGTGCATAAAAAGCACTTTTAGTTTCACGTCATAGAGGCGGTAGTAGGAACATTGTTTTGGTCATAAATCACAAACAGTTATGAATGAGCCCGAACCCTTTATACCAGAGATAAAACACCACATTAGAACATTTCCTCTCTTTGGTGTCATGTGAAAAATATGCATGAGCTAAGAGATCTGGTCAAAAAACAGCTTGTTGCCCACTGCACAACCAAATTTTATGACTCCAACCTCCTTAGAGAACCACTACATAGATTCACTAGATGGGCAAACCCACTTAAACAATTGAAAATCTTGATGAAACTTGATGATAAATGATTTTAGGTCTCCATTATCACCTCGAGAATGCGAGTTATTAATGCTCTATAACTGGTTTTACCTACACGCGTAGGGGTGCTACCAAGGGGGGGCATCATATGACGTCATGAGTTAATCGAGCTATTTTTATATGTTCTATGGTTTGTTTTGGTGAGTTGATTTCAATTATTAGATGGCCATAAACTTATGTGGGAGTATATGGTTAAACATCTCGAACCGCATAAACAGATATGACGAAAGTGTCTTCCTTTTGGGATTACCGTTCGTTGTATGAGTACCATATGGGTGAAATGATGTGATAGAGTGATAGTATATATTATGGAGCTGAGCTTGATGCATTGGTTTGACCTCAAATACTTTCACTTGCATGTTTTGCATGCTCTCAAAAAAATGCCAAAAAGTCATTTTTTGCGTATGTGTGAAGTTATCGTTTATGGTTGACCTACAGGTCGAAGCTGCTTTGCATCATGTTTATGGTGATGGAATGTTATCATATGATGTATGGGAACTCATGGGTTGGTGTGGATGTCCCATATGCATGGTTGTGATTTCTTTCCACCTTCCTAGGTCAAAACTAGCTCTATGTGCTATGGAGGTGATTATATCTTCTTTTGCTAAAACATTAGCTTCATTTTGAGAATCTTTAGCAAAAATCATGTACATGGAGATAGAGATCTTTATTGACTTATTGAAAGCTTGATTATGTACAGTGGGTATGGTGCTACCGAACTCCTTAGCATCTATGTACATATCTTTTTCCCTGTACCTTAAATAGATTGGTCTTTCAAGGAATTTAACATTGGCAACCATGCAATCAAACCATGGTGCCCCTAGGATTACATCCTCGTGTTTGAGAGGAGAGATGAATAAATACTCCTTGTCCAAATAGCTTTGGACATGGAGCCTCAATTTCCCAATTAAGGAAGTGGTTGAGGCTTCTTGTCCCTTGAAAGCACCATCAGTAGGTAGGACATCTCCCATCTCATAGGCCTGGATGCCTAGCTTGGTGGACAACTCTGTGGATATGAGATTGTGAGTAGAACCAGGGTCAAAGAGAATAAAACCATCATGTTCTCTTACCTTTCCCTAAGCATGACATAGAGGAGATCCTTTGTGATGAGCATCCTCTTCTTGAATTTCGACCAAGGTAGCTCTGGGAGGCTCATTACATGTATTCTTGTGGGGACAAGCACGATAGGCATGCCCTTGCTCCCTGCACTTGAACAACGCTCTAGCTCTTCAGGAGAGAACTTATTTTTGCCTTTATAAACTCCCTTCTCCTTGGCTTTGTTGTTGTTGGAATTGCCTTTGGGAGACTTTTGGAATTTGTCCTTCCCCTTAGGCTCACTACGGTCCTTGTTTTCCATGGGCTTAAGATTTCTCTTAGCCCCTTGTTGGAAGTTGATTCTTGAAGCCACCATGGTATAGTGTATGACCACAGATATGGTGCGAGGCCTTTAGGGTTAACATACTCCTCCATATCCGCAGATAAACCCACAAAAAATTATTTTTTTTGCTCTCAAAACCCATCTTTTTGTAGACAGTGGGTTTGAAATGTAAATCCCAAAACTTGTCTACATATTTGTGAATAGATTCCTAGGGAGAGAGCTTCAAGCTTTGCCATTCGGTGAGTACTTTGTCTTTGGCATCACTAGCCAAAAACTGCTTCATGATGGAAGATCGTAAAGCTTTCCATGTTCGTGAAGCTTCATCGTTTTCTCATAGGCTAGACCACCATTGCCTGGCGGACTTTTGAAAATGCATAGCTATATGACGTAGCTTAGAGGACTCTGTGAAGTCCTCATCTCCAAACGCTGCATCGACTTGTTGGATAAAGGCCAAGACTTTGTCCGTAGCACCAAAGGTGCCATCGTAGGTAAGGAAAGAGATGTTCTTTTCTCCCTCTTTGAACTTTTCTAGGTTGCATAGGATTTCCTACGGCCTCTTCTCTTGGGCGGTTTGAGAGCTGCACCATCAATTTCTTCAGAAGAGGAAGAGGATGAGGAGGATGGAGAAGAGGGTGACCTATTTCTCACCTTTTTCTTCCCTTGTTCCTCCTTTTCTACACCATCACTTTCTTTAGAAGAGGAAGAGGATGAGGAAGATGGAGAAGAGGGTGACCTCTTTCTCGCCTTTTTCTTCTCTTGTTTTCTCTCGTCCCTCTTTGAATTATGGTGAAGAGGAGTATGCGATGGTCTTCTCCATTTAGGGGTTGTTGGAAAAAAAAATTCCCACCATCTTCGTGGAGCCATCTCTGTCGAGGTGGCAGGAGACTTTCTTCTTTCTCGTTCTTTTGGTGGGGGCTCTACCATTGAAACTTGGGTTCTCCTTTGAGAGGAAGATGCCTCATTGAGTAATAAGTTTTTGAGCCCTTCGTACAGATCCTCCTCTTCTTCCCTTATCGGACAGAGTCCTCTTTTGGAAGTCTCACCAGGAGCTTTCCTAGGTACTCTCTCTTCTTGGTGGGGAGTTTGGAGGAGAATACCATGGGTGCGCAATTGCTGTAGCACTTCACCTTGGAGGGATGGATTTCCCAGGGCTTGTTGAAGCCTAGAAACAAGATAGTTTACAAGCATAGGGGCATCATTAGTTTCTCTTTCATTAGCAAAATCAAAGCTATCAACATTCATTTCAATCTCTTGTCCCTTGTCAGCCATACCAGCAAGTTTTAGATGTAAATTTTTACTTCTACTTTGGCACTTCAAGCCCTAGTTTCTACTCCTCTTTATCTTCAGAGATAAGCACTCAAGCATCTATACTCGTGGCTTGAATATTACTAATTGCAAGGAATAGAAGAGAGGGTTTCACATAGCCGAGACAAGATCGGTTCCTGTCATGATTCTAATAGCTCAATAATGGTTAAGCCATAGGCAATCCCCTTAGGACTCCATTATTAAGACCATAGCTCTTGACGGTATCCCCATTAACTGCATAAAGCAGGTGTGCTTCAAGGATGAAAAATCCCTATTCTACTTACTCTTTTGCAATTAATAACACCAACCATTTGTAGAAAGCTTGAGGACCTCTCTTCTTGAGCAAGAAAAGAGAAACCAACAGCTCTGATACCAATGTAGCATTAAATTGCACTGGTAACTTGTGTGTAGTGGAAAATGATAACATAGTGAGCATTCCATTAAGAAAAAGCTCAAAATGAGCATAGAGACAGTATTTCATTGGAGAAAGCAACATAGCAATTTACACCTAGCTAGTTTGGCATAGACAATACTTGGAAAGAGAGAGAAATAGAACAACTAACAACAGTTGAGGACTGGATTTACATGGAGCTGGTCCCCCCTACAAAAAGGCTTTGTGTTATAGCTTGTCCCATCAAAGGAGACTTTTGTACAATACAATATTTTTGCTCCTTGACAAAACTCATTAGTGCAATGAATATGGAAGCTTTATGCACCAAATTATGCTTGAAAAACACACGTAGTGGACCTAGCCTCAGTACCAAGACCTCACACACCTTCAAAAATGGTGAGAGCTAGCAGGGAATGAGGAAAGAATGAGAGGAAGAAGACGTATCTTATGAGAAAGAAGTATTCTCCTCACATAATCACTCTAATAGCATAGCTTAGCATATTAATTAGCAACAAGAGGAAATGAGCATGTCATTGAAGCTTGGCTCTTGGTTGGGGAATTGCATTCCATAACCAAGAGTTGTTGGTGTAGGCCTCTACTTCTCAACGCTTGGAGAAGGAGATGGAGTTCTTGCTCAACACGTGAGTTGTGTGTGTGTAGTGTGTGTGTGTGTGTAGAAAAAATAGATAGACTAAAATGCCAACCTCTCTCTCTCTCTTGGTCGACCCCTCCTCCCAATTACTCTTGCAAGCTTCCCATTGGCTCTTGCAAATCTTAGCCAATAACAGTTTAGAAGCATAATTGATAGCCTTGTGACATGTGTCCCCCTTCTCCCTTTCGTGAGAGATTTGGGTAATTAAAATAATTTATTTAAACTCTCATTAGACCTTTTAGTCTTCTAGCCAATAGGAATCAAGCACGCGATTGGGCTGTTGGATGCTCATTGGACCCCTTGGTAGACTGTCCAATAGTCTTCTAGAGAGTTTAATATCTGTTGGTTCTTTTATCAAGAGTTTTTAAATTGATTAGACTAATTTTATTCTAGCCTAATTCTCATTGGTCCACCTCTATGGACATCCAATAGAATTTGAGGGGAGATTGGGAGCATCTGGGCTAGGAGCCTGCCATGTGTCCATTATTCCCTTTGTGTAAAGGGGGAGCTTGGGAGTGTGTGTGTGTGTGTGTTTCTCTCTCTTCCCGTACCATTAGGGATCGCCCCCTCCTTCCTAGGGATGTGGGAAGACTTTTTAGTCTTCCCATAACCATCCAATTTTCCCTACTTTTGGCCATTGGACAATTTAATTAAATTTAGGAACTTTAGCTTATGGAAGTCTTAATGGAGTTGAACCTTAGGTCTTTTAAGCTCCATTGATTCACATTGCTCTTTTGCAGACTGTCCCCCTTTGGATCCCTACTTTCCCTCCTTTGGATCCCTACTGAGACCGGTCTGGCAGCCTTACCAATATTCTAGCTTTTACTCCCTTGGTACCTCCCCATATTCAATGATCATTTTAACATGAGAAAATCATTTGGGAGAATTAGAAATTAGCTTTTATGACAGAAGCTATGTGGGAAATCAAAAGAACCCCTCTCAGAAGTCATGCAACATGTAGTGGCACCCCCAATGGTGGATAAAGATGTGGACAAAATATAGTGGCATGTAGTAAAGGGACTCATGCACCATCTTTTGATAGGTATAGAAAACACCCAAATGGGCTACTCAGGTAGTGGTTTTGATTCTATCCCATACATGTTATTCATTGCTATATGGTGGATCATAATAGAGAACCAAGGCCAGCTCCTCCTCCAACAATTTGGTCGATTGATCTTGGAACAAATCTCACCATTGAAGAAGTTGAGATATTTCTTGAAGGAGGATTTCAAGTGGATACATTTGGAAAAGATCAAATGAGTGCAGCAACAATGCAAACTCTTCCTAGGGGTGGAGGTGATTCCTCTTCTACTTCAACAAAAGCAAGTAGCAGTGGTTCAATACTAAGAAATGGCATAAGAGTCAAATTTTGTACTTCCATTTTAGAGGAGGCAACAAAGAAAATTGGTATGGCTCTTTGTTTAAAAGCTAAGATGATTGAAGAGAAATGCATTGTAGACAAAGCACATGAAGTCCTCAAGGTTGAGTCTCATGCAGTAGACGAGCATGTGGGGGTGTATGAGGTGCACATCAAGGATGAGTCCTACTGCACATGACAGAATTTAACCAACAAGGTGGCCAAGAAAAAATCAAATTTGTCTTGCAAGAACTTGTACTTGATTTTCTTGAGAGTGCTTGGATTGAGCCATAATGAAAACATGTTCATACATCAACCTGTACTAAGCAAAGTAGATGTCTACAATGCTCTTATCTGTGAATGCACATATCCAAACTTAGAGTAAAGCCCCATGATTGTATAATTTTGTGACACATTTTCTGCCTTGTATTGAAGCTGGCAAAGTTGATATGGATTGGGTAGGTATTGGACCTTTGGCAAAGATGTTTTGGATTATCTTGGTTTATAAATTATTTTTTTTCTCATTTTGTTAACATTAATCTTGATGTAAATTGATTCAAGTGTATACTTATCCGTGTGTGTGTGTGTGTGTGTGTGTGTGTGTGTGTGTGTGTGTGTGTGTGTGTGTGTGTGTGTGTGTGTGTGTGTGTGTGTGTGTGTGTGTGTGTGCGTGTGCGCGTGCGCGCGTGCGTGCGTGCGTGCGTGCGTGTGTGTGTGTGTGTGTGTGTGTGAGAGAGAGAGAGAGAGAGAGAGAGAGAGAGAGAGAGAGAGAGAGTGATAGGATATGAGGCTATTGAAGTGTCACATCAGTAAGAAAGTAATGAATATTAAATCAAGTCTACTTGGAAAAATCTATGAGAGAGAGAGAGAGAGAGGCCGAGGACGACAGAGGATCAAGAGAAAAAAAAGGAGCAAAAAGCGATGGTGACGATGATGTTTGATCAAGGTGTGTTTTCCAAGGGAAAAATCAGAGAGAGAGAGAGAGAGAGAGAGAGAGAGAGAGAGAGAGAGAGAGAGAGAGAGAGAGAGAGAGAGAGAGAGAGGATGGGGGGGGTGTTGAAATCAGGGTTGCAAGAAAACACACACAGCTTGGCAAAGACGAAGGAAGCTCAAGGCACACAACAGAGAGTGTATTACTTAGTGTGCAATGGAAAGATAAGATAGCCCTAGAGTGATGGGCTAACAAATCCCCCCTAGGAGTGATGTGGTGAATGAGATCTAGCACATAGGGTATAGGGAAGTTTCATGCCATGTGAGGACATGATCAATCCACAAAGGGGAGTAAGCCCAAAGCTTTGTGGAAAGCTTCAAACTTCTCACGAGACAATGCCTTTGTGAAAAGATCTGCAAGGTTGTCATGTGTTGGCACATAAGCCAAGATGATCGCTCCTGCTAAGGGCCTCTCCTTGACATAGTGGTAATGCACGTCAATGTGCTTTGTGCGAGCATGAAAAACTGGGTTCCTCACAACTGCCAATGCGCTCTGACTGTCAGTGTAGATAGTGTTGGCAGTGTCTTGTCCAACACCCCAATCAGCCATAAGGCATCTGAGCCATACACACTCAGTTGTAGCTGTGAAGAAATCTTTGTACTCAATATCACAACTAGAAGTGGCCACAATAGGTTTCCTCTTGCTCAACCATGATATACATGAGCTACCAAGCATGAAAAAAAAACCACTTGTGGGTACTCGCATGTCAAAACTACAAGAGTCCAAAAAATCATGTAAGTCTGGCAGCAATGATCCCCCTTGGGAGAAAACAAGCCAAGATCTAAAGTGCCACGCAAGTAACCAAAAATCCTATTGAAAACCTTCCAATGCTTTGACCCTGGTCTATGCATGAATATACTGACCTGTGAGACTGTAAACTCAATATATGGCCTCATGTTGCATACATACAGTGAGGCAGCCAATAGTACTTTGGTAAAGAGTGACATCGGCAAGATCACCACCATCATGAACACTCAATTTCAAACTTGTTTTTGCGGGAGAGGTAATAGGTTTGCAATCCTCAAGTCCAAACTTACATAGCAATGTCTCTATGTAACTTGTCTGACACAAGGCAATACCACCCACCATCACACTGCTTAAACTATATACCCAAGTAATGATGCAATAGCCCCAAATATTTCATCATGAAAGTAGCATTAAAATCAGCCTTAAATTCAGCAATATGTCTCTCATTTGGTCCAATGATTAGTAAATCATCCACATAAAGAAGGACAATGAGAAGTTTGACCAAATGAGTTTCAGCCTTCTCATACCAAGCACGAGGAGATTGCTTCAACACATACAAAGCTTTCTTAAATTTTCACACTTTATCCTCTTGTCCTTTCTTGATAAAATGGCAAGGCTACATCACATAAACTTTCTCAAATATGTCACCATTAAAGAAAGCAACAATGTCTGACTAACGAACATCCTAACCAAAACAAGCTGCCAATGCACATAGAAAATTCACAATTATCATACAACAAGTAGAAGAAAATGTCTCTTCATAACTATGCCTTTCTGTTGTGCATAATCCAACAAGTCGAGCCTTAAAGAAATCAATCTCACCATTCGGCTTGCATTTCAACTTGGAAATTACTATGAAATGTTTCTTCTTCCTCTTCCCTACCCTCATTCACTGCTAGCTCTCTCCACCTTCAAAGGTGTTTGAGGCCCTGGGATTGAGGCTTGGGATAGTTAACATGCTTTCCTCAAATTTTATGTTATGCTCATGATGCATGAATCTTTCCATCTTCTTTGCATCACCTAGGTCACAAGGAACACAAAGATTGTATTGTAACAAGTCTCTCTTGATGGGAGAAATAATAAGACAAATGCCTATTGGAGGGGGGACCGGCTCCACATAAATCCGGTCCTCAATTGTTGTCATGTTCTCTAAATTCTCTCTCTTGCAAAAGTATTGTTCATGCCAAGTTAACTAAATTCTATGTTTATGTTGATATCTTCAATTATGATCACCCGCTATGCTCACAAAGCAATTTCTCAAAAGTACTCTCTCTAATTTTTGTTACTCTCAAGTTAATATGCCAATTCCATTACATTGGTATCAGAGCATTTGGTTTCTCTTTTCTTGCTTAGGAAGAGAGGTCCTTAAGTAGCCTATAAATGGTTGATGTTCTTAATTATATTAGGATAAGTGGAACTGGGATCTATTATCGATTTTGTTCATCCCACTACGTGGGATATGGTGCACACCTTGGGAGCTTTGGACTTAATAATGGAGTCTTTTTAGACTTGCCTACGGCTTTACCATTATTGAGCCATAAGAAGTTTGAAAGGAGCTAGCCCTTTGCTATGTTAGACCTACTCCACTACTCTCTATAATTAACCACTTCAAGCGGTGGGTGTAGATACTTAAGAGCCGATTTTCAAAGGCTAAAGGAGTGGCAACTAAGGTTTTAAATTGGCAAAGCATACACTAAGTACGTACAAAAATTTTGTTAACATGGCTGACAATAACCAAGAGAGTAGAATGAACATTGATAGCTTTGAGTTTGCACATGAAGGTGCTAATGATGATGCCCCATGTTATTGTCTCATAACTAGGTTGCAGCAAGCTATGGGCAACCTTGCTTTGCAAGACAAAGTTACTCAACAACTTCGCGCTTATGGAATTTCCCTTCCTCTCCAAGAGGAGAGAGAGCTTAGGAGGCCTCTTGAAGAGACCCCCAAAAGAAGAGACTCTCCCATACGAGAGGAGGAATCCAAAGAGCAAGAAAGCAATGAAAATTTAATTTTCTCTAAATATGTGGCTGAACGAAGACGGCAGTCTAGACGATCACCCACTCCTCTCAAGAGGAAAAGATCAACACATAGTCCTTCTCCTCGTCATTCCAAAAGGGAATAAAGGAAACAAAGGAAGAAAAGGTCTAGGAAGAGATCACCCTCTTCTCCTTCTTCTTGACCTTCCTCCTCTTCCGAAGAAATCTATTGCTATTCTCCTAGAGAATACAAGAGGAGAGGACATCACAAATCATACCCTGCATGGTGAAGGTCACAAAAGCTAAAGAAGTTCAAGGAGGGAGGAAAGAGTATCTCTTTTCTCACCTATGATGGCACCTTTGGTACTACCAACAAAGTGTTGGCCTTCATCCAGCAATTTGATGCGGCCTTTGGAGACGAGGGCTTCACAAAGTCTTCCAAGCTACACCATGTAGCTATGCACTTCCAAAAATCAGCTCATCAATGGTGGGCTAGCCTTCGTGGCAACGGGGAATCCCCAAAGACATGGAAAACTCTACGAGTTTCCATCATGAAGAAATTCCTTGCAAGCGATGCAAAGGACAAAGTTCTTACCGAATGGTGCAGCTTGAAGCTTCTCTCTCATGAGTCTATCCATAAGTATGTAGACAAGTTTTGGGATTTGCATCTCAAGGCTACTTTCTTTCAGAAGATAGACTTTGTTGAGCAAAAGCAACAATATTGTGCGGGATTATCTAAAGAGATGGCCGAATACATCAACTCTCAATTGTTTCTTTTGCCGAACAAAGGCAACAATTCTGTGCAAGATTACCTGAAGAGACGGCCGAATACATCAACTCTCAACGGCCTGGTTCTATCACTGAATTAATCCATCACACCGTGGTTGCTTCATGCATCAATTTCCATCAAGGGGCTAGACAAAATGTCAAGCCCATGGAGAACAAAGAAAAAAATGATGCAAAGGGGAAAACCAATGCTCAAATTCTTCCCAAGGCACTTCCAACAATAACAACAACAATCGGTCCAAGGAGAAGGGAGTTTACAAAGGCAAAAACAAACTCTCTCCTGAAGAGCTTGAAGCTTTTTGCAAGGACCATAAGTGTTTCAAGTGTGGGGAGTAAGGACATGGCTATCGTTCTTGCCCCAAGAAGAATTCTCGCAATGAATCTCCTAGGGATTCCACCATCAAAGCTCCAAAAGAGGATGTTCATTGCAAAGGATCATCACTTTTCTATTCTTGGGGAAAGGTAAGAGAGCATGATGCCTTCATCTTGTTTGACCCTGGCTCTACTCACAACTTCAGATCAACGGAGTTGGCCACCAAGTTGGGCATTCAAGCTTTTGATATGGGAGTTGTGGTAATGACTGACACAGCTTTCAAGGGACAGCAAGCCTCCGTTACTCCCTTGATTGGGAAGTTGAGGATTCTTATCCAAAGCTATGTTGACAAAGAAGATTGTTTTATCTCTCCTCTCCAACATGAGGATGCTATCCTAGGGGCTCCATGGTTTGATCACATGGCTGTCAATATGAAGTTCCTTGAAAGGAGAATCTACTTCACCTACTGGGGAAAGAACATGTATATAGATGCTAGTGAGCATGGTCGCACTATTCCACTTGTAAACCCTCCTGCTTTGATAAATCACTGAAGAGCTGAGTTTCTGCATACATGATTTTTGTCAAAGAGTCTCTAAAAGATCCTAATGTCTCATCAAATGTAAATGGTAGGAATCAAGAAGATTCAGACTTGTCTAATTTTCTAAAAGGATTCCAAGATGTGTTCATTGATGATATCCCTATGGACGTACCTCCAAAAAGAGGAGATGATGACTCATCGAATTGAGCTCCTTCCAAGAAGCTCACCGCCTAGCAAGCCTCCTTATCGAGTCTCTCAAGCTCAACAAGAGGAAATCATGAGGCAAGTACAGGAATTGGTAGACAAAGGGATTGTGAAGCCTAGTTCCTCTCCCTTTTGTACTCCAGTTCTTTTAGTGCAAAAGAAAGATGGTACATACCATATGTGTGTGGACTATTGAGCACTAAACCATATCACTATCAAAAACAGATTTCCCGTGCCTCGGGTAGAAGATTTGTTTGATAAGCTACAAGGTTCTACCTACTTCAGTAGGATTGACCTTAAAAGTGGCTATCATCAAATAAAGATAGTGGATGAAGATATTCTAAAGACCGCGTTTTGCACAATGTTTAGTCTTTATGTAGTCATGCCTTTTGGCTTGACTAATGCACCAGGTACGTTCGATCATCTAATGCAGAAAATTTTTAGACCTTATCGTAAATTCAATGGAGTGTTCTTTGATGATATCATCATCTACTCCAAGTCTTTGGAGGAACACAAGCAACATCTCTAAGTGATCTTTAAAGCATTGAGGGAGAACAAGCTTTTTCCCAACCAAAAGAAAAGCAATTTTTTCCTCCAAGAGATTCAATACCTAGGTCATATTATCTCTCAAGATGGTATCCATATGGATCCATCAAAGTTAGAGGTAATGAAAGCATGGTCTAATCCAAGGAATCCACATGAGCTAAGAATCTTTATTGGTATGTGCGCATGCTATAGACGCTTCATATAGCTAAATTCTCTCAAATAGCAGGACCACTACATGACTTAACTAAGAAGAACGTTTAGTATGTATGGACTACTAAGGAACAAAATGCTTTTGACAAGCTCAAGGAGAAGCTTACCTCCCAACCAGTCCTCATGCTTCCGGATCTCTCAAAGCCACATTTGAGGTCCAATGTGATGCTTGTGGTGATTTTCTTGGAGCGGTTTTTCTTCAAGAAGGGCATGCCATTTCATATGAGAGCCGAAGGCTCAATATCGATGAACGAGTCTTGAGTATTTATGAGAAAGAGCTTTTAGTTGTGCTACATGTCCTAGACACATGGAAGCACTATTTATTGGGCACTCCATTTATTCTACAAACTGACCACCAAAGTCTCAAGTATTTCGTGATGCAAACCAAACTTTCCAACAAACAAATGAGGTGGGAAAATTTTCTTTCGCAATTCAATTGTCATATTGCTCACATTGCTGGTAAGCACAATCAAGTGGCTGATGTCACTTTCACGACGACCAAAAGTTAATGCGGTGTCTATAGCTACTCACAATGATCTATCCTCTATGATAGATGAGTATCCTACTGACCTTGATTTTAGAGACATAATGTCAGCCCTTGCTTTGAGGAGCAAAGAGGAACCATTCACCTTGCAGGATGGTTATCTTCTCCACGGCAATAGGCTATGTGTTACCCATTGTATGAATCCCATGATCCTCCCTATGCGGGGCATGGAGGTATTCAACCTACTTTTCGAGGAGTAGAGACGTATTTATATTGGCCTACCATGAAAGTGGTCATACAAGAGTATATTTCAAAATACATAGAATGCCAAAAGACCAAGTATGATATAGGGAAGCAACCTTAATTACTCCAGCCATTGCCTATCCTAAATTCACCATGGGAGAGTATATCCATGGATTTCATCTTTGGATTGCCCAAGTCTATCCATGGGAATACGGGATATATGGACAATAGTCGATAGGTTTAGCAAGCAAGCACACTTTATTCCTATCAAAAAGACTATTAAGGCACACCAAATGGCAACTCTCTTCATATCTCAGATTTTCAAACACCATGGATTACTAACATCCATCGTGTCAGATAGAGATCCTAGAATGGTCAGTAGTTTTTGGAAAGGTCTCTTTGAAAATCTAGGAGCAAGATTGAATTTCTCTTTGACCTATCACCCACAAATGGATGGCCAAAGTGAGATAGCCAATCTTATGATACTCGATCTACTCAAGAATTATGTTATTGAAGTAGATCAATGCTCACAATGGGAAAAGTACTTACCTCTTGTAGAGTATGCCTACAATAATATTGTACATACTTCTATGGGAAAAGCACCTTTTGAGATCATTGAGGGAAGACCTAAAAGTCCCTTGCTACTCCAAGTACATGGGAAGATCTTTGCTGCCGATGAGTATAGCTGTGACCTACAAGAATCTTTTCAAAAGATTAAGGAGGCTATATCCATCTCTCAACAAAGGCAAAAAGTTGTTGCTGACAAGCACAAAAGGGCCTTGAAGTTCAAAGAAAATGATTGGGTCTTACTTAAGTTTCCTAAGGCTCGATTAAGGCAAACGATGGGCAGAAATCCTACGGGCCATCAAAATTATTATGCTAAGCTAGCAAAAAGATACTATGGTCCTTTCCAAATCTTGAAGCCTATCAATGAGACGGCCTACCAACTCAAGTTGCCCAACCATACACAATGCTTTTCATGTAAGTCTACTCAAGCCCTACAAAGGTGAGCTAACAAGTGAACCAATTATTGATGACCCTCCCGAAGTTGTAGACCAAGAAGAGGTGCTACAACCCGAAGCTATCCTTCGGCATGAAGACAAGGTACTACGACATGGTAAAATTATCTGATGGTATCTTATTAAGCTCAAAAATTATCCTTTTGAAGATGTTAGATGGATGCAAGGAATACAGCTTAAGGATAGTATGAACCTTGTCAATGCTACATTAGAGTAAGCAAATGTACAAATTTCTTTTAAATGACCCATGTTTTTGTTTTATAAGACTAGTTCTCTTTTTAATTGTGCAAAAATTTTTAGAATCATGTTTGTGATGACGATGTCTCTCAAACACCAAGTAGAATTTGTCACTCTACTTTGGGAGAATGAAATGGAATAAAGAGCATACATGCTTGCGGCAGCTATGTCTCCCAAGCACCAAATGGATTAGTCATCCATCTTGGAGAGATGTCGCAGGGTACAATGGGATCCTCTACCCACTAAGTAAGATTGACTAATGACTAAGGCTTTATCTCTTCTACCTCATAGTCAAGGACGACTATGATTTCAAGAGAAAGGTAATTTCATAAAATCTAATATCTAACCAACCCAAATGATTTTCTCATATTAAATTGATCATTTAATGTGGGAGAATAAACGAAAACAAGGGTTAAGATATAGACATGTGCTTATAGATCCATCTCAACACTGGGCCAATAGTAAAGGGGCCCAAATGAGAGATGGTCTATCAAAGAGCAAGGCTAACCAATGGAGCATAAGACCTTAGGGCTACCTTCATTGAAGACCTCCAATAATTAGTGTAAAATTCCTTTGACCTTAGGTAAGCTAGGGCTGAGCTTGAGGTGGGAACCCGTCCAAGCTGAAGGTGCTTGAGGTGCTTGTCGTGTTTGAGGTGCTTGAGGTACCTTATGACTGAGATGCTTGAGGTGCTTCATGATTGAGATTCTTGAGGTGCGGCTTGTCATGCTTGAGATACTAGGGTTGTACTTGAGGTGAGAACCCAGCCCAACCTTGAGGGGCTTAAGGGCCAAGCTTGTGGTGAGAACTAGGCCCAAGGTTGAGTGGCTTGAGGTGTGCAAAAGTCAAGATTCAATCCCTACAAGGAGGGGGCGAGCCCTACAAGAGGGTGGATGAGAGAGAACACACACACTCATGCAAGGCATGCTTGGTACAAAGAAAGCAAAAGGGACACTTGTCAAGTTCCTCCTCATGTTGCCCTCATGGTGTGTGCCTGAAGCCTATTGGTTGGCCACCCGAGGGGTTCAATGATAATTCAGGAGACTTAATTAATTGATTTTGCATTTATCAAGTCCTCTCTCTCAAAGAGGACACGGGGACACTTGTCCCAAGGCTACCCTTGTTGCTTGGTATGACTCCTGCTTATGATTGGCTAGGCCTAGAGCGATCCAATGAGCTTCAAGCATGAGCTACAAGGGGGGGTCGACCAAAGCAAGTAGGGGGCCTTCTTAGGGGGTATACTCTCCCACACACACTCTCATTGTGTGAAGTGCAAAGTGCAAGAGCTCCCTCTCCTTCTCCAAGCAAGTAGAGAGGTTGAGAGCCTACACCAATACTCTTGGCTATGGAGTGCAAATCCAACCAAGAGCCATGCTTCAATGCTTAAGCTTGCCATCTTCTCCATCTTAATTACTATGCTATAATTATGTATGCTAGCAAGAAGAGTGATGATAAGTGAGGAACTAATTCTTTCTCCTATGAAATGTTTCTTCTTCCTCTTCCCTACCCTCATTCCCTGCTAGCTCTCTCCACCTTCGAGGGTGTTTGAGGCCTTGGGGCTGAGGCTTGGGATGGTCAATGCTTTCCTCAAAGTTTATGTTATGCTCGTGATGCATGAATCTTTCCATCTTTATTGTATCACCTAGGTCACAAGGAACGCAAAGATTGTATTGTAACAAGTCTCTCTTGATGGGAGAAATCATAATACAATGCCTATTGGAGGGGGGACCGGCTCCACATAAATCCGGTCCTCAATTGTTGTCATGTTCTCTAAATTCTCTCTCTTGCAAAAGTATTGTCCATGCCAAGTTAGCTAGATTCTATGTTTATGTTGCTATCTTCAATTATGATCACCCCCTATGCTCACAAAGTAATTTCTCAAAAGTACTCTCTCCAATTTCCGCTACTCTCAAGTTAATAGGACAGTTCCATAACATTTTGGGTTTGGACCTTTGGATTGAAAATAAGATCTATTTTTGCACTTTCTTAGATAACATAGACAGTTTTAGGAATTTTGACGTGGATTTTAATGTCTAAATGGTATGAAACTCTGAGATTATGCTAGAAATAGCATGTAGATCAAAGTGGCTAGGTTTTGGCTCAAAAATTTAGAAACGATACATGGATCGCGATCCATGTTTGGAGAGATTCTGACCCCAAATTTGAATCACTTTTCGATGAAGGTATTTTTTAGGTTATCTTAAAAATATTTTTAAGTTTGGATCAGTTTTGGTCAGTCAAAAGTGAAACCCTAGATCTATTTTAGCGGGTTTTGACAATCTTCTAATTTTGGCTCTTTTGACCATTTTATTCAACTTTTTTGCCAATGGGTCTTTTGGAAAAAGTGTTTTTCTAAGCCTCAGCTACCTACTATTCAAATCTCATTCAAAAAATATAATGAGATTCATGGATTGAGATCAATGTTTAACCTCCTTCTTGCTGACATAAAACTTGGTCAGCTTATATTATAGTCTTGCTATTTTGAACCTATTCCCAAAATCTTGAATTTGGATCACAAAAAGTGAAAAATTTTCAAATTTTGTTCAATTTTGACTAGCTTTTGGAGGTTTTTTTCAATTTTCTTGTTTTGGATGTAATTTTGGTTTCAATTTGATCTCAAATTTTGATATCAATTGTTTGAAGCCAATATCTATTAGGTGGTCTCAGTCTTGCCCAGTTCTCTCTCAGGGGTACATGGATCGCGATCCATGTTCCACCATAGATGAATCTGTAATTTTCACAATTGCTAAATAGTGATTTTCTTTAACTAATCCACTTGGTCTTTTGTGATTTGGATCTTAGAATCTCAAGATACGCCTTGTTTTGTGTTTGAAACCCCTGTTTCTATGAGTTTTGCACTATCAACCAATTTTTATATGATTTTTGAAATTTTCTTACAACCAAACTTTCTAAGAGCAATATTCTACTGATATAGAGTGTCATTGCTAACTTTCCTACTAAAATGGCCTCTGGGGTACATGGATCGTGATCTATGTTCCTTCAAAGATTTTGTTGAAATTTATCAAATTGCTCTATTGAGTTTCCTAAGGCCCTTGGACACCAACTTTTTTAGTTTGGATCAACATTTAAATTTCTACCATCAAATTTTTAAAATTTTAGAGTTATGATTGTTTTGGTCAAAATATGGTTTCCACTCCTTTTTTTTTCCGGATCTTTCAGTCCAATTCTCTTGATCTTCCTAAATCCATCTAGTTTCTTTTGTTTGTACTTTAATATAAACATCTAGTTTCTCTTGTTTGTACTTTAGTATGAACAAGATTGTGCAAGCGAACAACGTAGGGGAGAGAGCAAAGAATGTAATCTTGAATTAATAGGAAAATAGATCTAGCAATACAATTGAATATTGAATATAATTGATACAAGCTGAAATTTTCCTAGGAGCCGGAACCAATATTCGCAAGTCAACAAAATTGTGGGGTGATTATTGTATGTGCAGACGTATGAAATATCGAGTTCATAGGTAGACATTTCCCAAGCTCCCCAATAGCCCAACTTGCCAAAGCCAGCCCTAGTACAGACAGCATCCAATATCTCTTTTTCAAGGGCACGGTCGAAAATATCGACCTGAAGAAGTGCATCAACAAAACATGCACAATGCATACCATTGCGCATATGATAATTACACTCCACCATTGCTGATACAGATGCACAATTGCCCGCTTTAACCACCTTCCGTGGCGTTTTAACAACTTGCAAAGACCCTGGAAACCATCCTCTTGTAACAACCTGAAAGCTTCATGAGCCAGCTGCACCATATCCTTTGATTCTTGCAATCTGTGTGCCGGCCATTACCATGTTCATAATCTGGCAGAATATGAAGGTGTTGAACCTCACTGTATTTTGCAGCTCCTCATCTGCAAAATGCAGCATCCAGCAGACTGCAGGAACACATGGCACCAAATCGCGTTCGTCAAAAGAGGCTGACCACAAGGGAGCGGAGGTTCTAACATGATACTGTGGCGAGGCACTTGCCAGGCAAGTGCCGTAGCTGCAAGTGTTGTAATGAGAGATATCCACAAGTACTGAGATCCCGGGGAATTGAGGATGAAAACAAAACTGCAACACTCACTGATAACTGGAATTGTTTGATGTTGCAACGCAACCCGCGAGCCCATCTTACATCCTCGACAATGCTCCCAAAGCTATCATCTAAAAGTACAAGATCTGCATTTTCCTGGAATGCTTGCACGCCACAGCTCAAGGAGAAACCAACATCAGCCTTCTTCAATGCCTGAACATCTGTAGGTTTGTGGCCAGTGATTGCCACTATGTCCTTCGGGCAATAAGCTTTAAGCTTCTCAACCAAGTGGAGCTTATCACCATGGGATGCCTGCGCCAACACTGCCAATCTCACTAATCCAAGTTCCCACTACCATATCTGCGTAACTGATTCCATCAAGGATTCCACTCTCCTCTGCTGCAACCCTTGCTGCTGCAACACTATCGCCTGTCACCATAATAACCCTCAAACCGGCTTCTTTCGCCTTCCTCACATGATCCCTGGCCTGTTCTCTGCATGTATCCTTCATGCCCACGACAGAAAGGAGTGTCAAATCAGTCCCTTGCAAGGAATTTTGGATGCTGTATCCCTCATTTTGGGATTGTGTACTGTGGGCATGCTCGAAACTGGCTCTATTTACTTCACAATATGCCAATGCCAAACAACTGAGACCTCTCTCTTCCATTTTGGCGATTGTGTCCTGGACTTTGCTTCGCTCCTCTTCTGCAAAATCCACAATATCCACATACCCTCCCTCTGCATCTGCATTGCATGCCCGTCTCTGACAAAAAGGCAGGATAACTTCTGCAGCTCCCCTCCAATGCACAACACAGCAATTCCCCCAACCAAGACCAGTTGTGGCTACTCCCGATCGTCTTGTGTCCGAATGGAAGGGCTCCATGGCCAAGGTTGTGAATGTCCTCCTGACTCCGTCAATATCCATTCTTGTAAGCCCATCTCAAAAGCCCCTTTTCTGTAGGGCTACCATAGGACATCTTGAAATCTCCTGAAAATCCCTCTTTGTAGAGATTTCCAGTGGTGTTCAAAGCTATTCCTTGAAACAGAAGTGACTGGATGGGCTCGGATTTCATATCCAGTGATTGATTTTCTGAGTGGGTCTCATTGACAAGAAAATCTGCTATCCGAATGCTTCCAACATTCACTGCATTTCGTGTTATCACTCCCGCTTTTCCAGTGCAAATGGTCGTGATGAACCCAAGCTTTACCTCACAATTTGAAGGATTACAAAGTGAAACCTGCGCGCTGGCTGTCATCCGGGAACCTACATAGGCCGTGGCAAGGGGAACCATGTAAAAGAGGCCTTCGGGAATGGCAATGCCAAAGAATGATAGACTGTTGCGCGGGTTTGCCCCCCAACAAATACATGGCCAGAAGATCCTTTATACACTCCTAGAAAGTAAAAAGGAAGAAGGATAACCAGAAACAAACATCTAATGTAGAAATGCAGCTTCTCAAAGAGCGATTTCAAGGATTGAAGCTGTTTGAGAAGAGGGGTATGATTTTCGTCCGTGTTTTCGGATATTTGGTCGCTTTCATCATCGTTATTGCTGACCGCTGTGACCAGCATTGTGCCAAAGCCATAGAGCACAATGGTACCCTACACAAGGAAGGTGAGTGGCCCCTCGACTTCAACATCGCCTGAAAACTGTAAAGCATTGTTTTCGACCAATAACGTCCCATCTGCTGGAATCTTGTCTCCAGCCCAGAGCTCCACAAGATCGCCTACCACGATTTCATGAGGTGAAATAAGCCATCTTCTATCAAACCTTACAACTTGAATCTGCAAATGCTCCTTCTGGCCTCTCTTTACATCCAGCCGTACCCTTGAAACCCAGCGAGCAGCAAACATAACAATGGCTAGATTCATGGTGAGAAACAGTACGATTGCGAGGCTATCAGAATCCTTTTGGCTCTCAACGTCTGCATCTGCAACATTGCTCAAGATAAATAGCAGAATTCCACAAAGAGCGTACAATCTTGTTAACTTGTTACTTCGTTAGCGTAACATCCTTGTTTAAAAAACTGTCTTCTCACTAACCCACGTGGCACAGCTTTCGAAACCGCACGATTTGTTATATACAACGTTGGCTTTTTTTATCTCGTAACACAACAGGTCGTCGTAGGCCTAGGTCTTGCTTTTTCATTCCAGCGGGTCATTGCAATTCTTCAGCCTTTCACCTTGGCATGACGCATCCAGTTCCTCAGCATGACGCAACACATGCAACATGTCGTCGTCAAGTTTTGCAGTCAGTCTCTCTCTCTCTCTCTCTCTCTCTCTCTCTCTTTTTCTTTTTCGTTGTTGAAACGCTTCTAATTCCACCTATTCTCTTTACGATGTTCAAACTGGGCTTGCTTTCAATTGAACGTGTGTGCATGTTCTGAAACAAGCTTCTTAAAGCAGGCTTGCTCTCAATTAAACATGTATGCATGTTTATGTCGCCTCTTAAAACAGATTGCGGAATGTCGTCTCTTCAAGTGAATTGATTGCTGGGATATGCCCGACAAGGATAGGGCCAAGAAGCTATAGCTACCTGTAGCGCTCTCAATTGAGCATGCCCGCATGTTTATGTCGCCTCTTTAACAACACTGATTGTGGGATATGCCCAGCAGAGACAGGTCCAAGAAGCTCTACCTGGCTGTGCCGAACATTGGTGGGGCAAAGAAGCTCTAGGATATTTCCAATCTGTGTGAAGCGAGCACATCTGTCTATATGAAGCGAGCGCATCTTTGTAGATGCAAACACATACTCGAAGCAAGTAGGCTTGCTTTCAATTGAACATGTGAGTTATAGGAAAGAAGTTGTGCTTGGCATTGCCTTGGACGACATTCTATACAAGAAGCTTCTCAAGCATTTTTCGTGCTTTCTGAAGAACACCATATTTGGCCTACATGTGCTTGCTCTCAATTAAACATGTATGCATGTTTATGTCGCCTCTTAAAACATATTGCAGAATGTTGTCTCTTCAAGTGAATTGATTGTTGGGATATGCCCAACAGGGATAGGGCCAAGAAGCTCTAGCTACCTGTAGCGCTCTCAATTGAGCATGTGCGCATGTTTATGTCGCCTCTTTAACAACACTGATTGCGGGATATGCCCAGCAGCGACAGGTCGAAGAAGCTCTACCTGGATGTGCCGAACATCGGTGGGGCAAGGAAGCTCTAGGCTATTTCCAATTGATGCGAAGCGAGCACATCTGTCTATATGAAGCGAGCGCATCTGTAGATGCAAAGAACAGACTCGAAGTAAGTAGGCTTGCTTTCAATTGAACATGTGAGTTATAGGAAAGAAGTTGTGCTTGGCATTGCCTTGGACGACATGTAGGCCAAATATGGTGTCCTTCAGAAAGCACAAAAAGTGCTTGAGAAGCTTCTTGTACAGAATGTCGTCTCTTGAAAAGTAGTGATTGCGGGATGTGCCGAACAAGGGCGGGGCAAGGAAGCTCTAGACTCTTTTCAGCTGATGTGAAGTGAGCACATCCCTCTATATAAAGCGAGCGCATCTCTGTAGATGCAATCACCTATGCTTATATCTTGAAGGCATGCGGTGATTTGGAGGTTGCTGAGATGGGCAAAAACCCTAGGTTATTTTTCAACAGATGCAAAGCGAGGACATCACTCCAGATGCAATCACCTACGCTTTCGTCTTGGAGGCATGTGGCACTACCTTAAAGTCCGTACAAAATGACAAAATTGCATGTGCAGACCTGGCTGTAGTGGAAACGGAGGCCGAAATGAGTCCGAATCAGAAATCTGAGCAAACCAAGCTCTACGAATTACCCCAAAAAAAAATTCAACCTGCAAACACTCACCAAAGCTCACTCAAATTAGAGAAAATGAGCAGGCGTGTGATGGAGCTGCTGACGACTAAGCCCGAGAGGATGCAACCTGCTCTGATACCAATTGTTGGAATAAGGGTTGCAGGAAAACATACACAGCTTGGAGAAGACGAAGGAAGCTCAAGGCAAACAATAGAGAGTGTACTACTTAGTGTGCAATGGAAAGATGGATAACCCTAGAGTAATGGGCGTATATACAATGCACGGGAGAAAAAACCTCCTAAACGGGAAAAAAATGCCCCGACGGTCCTAGTGTGTTTACACACATCACTACCACATGTATATGGTAACCCTCGACTGTTTCCAGCAGATCTGAAGCGAGGGCCTCTTTCCAGATGCAATCACAAACGCGTGCATCTTGAACGCATATGTATGTACACAAGATGCCGATGTGGGCCTCTCTCCATATGGTATCACCTAAGTGTCCAGATTGCAGGCACCTGTCTCTATGCAAGAGGCTGATACAAGCACAAAAAAATAGCTTTTTATTTTTGTTCAGAGGCTGCTAAAAAAAGATGTCGCGCTTGGCACAATCTTGGTCGATAAGTATGACACGTGTGTTGCGCTTCAAAAAAGTGACGGTTTCTCACTAGTCAAAGTCTCTTGGAGTGCTTTTATATTCAGTTATGCCAAGCAAGGGCAGGTGAGGAAGCTTTGAAATTAATTTCAAAGATGTAATATGACATGGGCATGTTCTTCATAAGCAATTTTCCCAAAATGCTACTTGTCAAATGCATTAAATTATGGGAATGGTGTCTCTTTCAATGCATTGGTAGCGGGATACACACCGAAGGAGAAAGCCCAAAAAGCTCTAGGCTATTTTCATATTTCTATCTACAGTGTGGACTCCTTGAATGCAGTCACTACGGGATGTGCGCAACAAGAGCAAGGCCAATGAGCAATACAGGAAATAAGTTGTGCTTGGCTTTGCCTGGGACTATGTGTACATTTCATATGGTGCTCTTCAAAACGCACGAAAAGTGCCCAAGGAGCTTCAAGTGTGGAACACCGCCTCTTCAAATGCACTGATTGTGGGATGTGCCGCACATGAGCGTTGCAAGGAAGATCTTGACTATTTTCAGCTGATGCGAAGCGAACATATCTCTCCATACTGGTGAGAGTGTACATCGATTGATATGTATGCCAATTGTGGTGCCAACAAATATCCATAGAGAGGCAAAACATCCACTAACAACTCCAAGAAACAAGCAATACTCGCAACACAAATCAAGCATAGACATGAAGAGCATGATGAGTAGTCAAAACCATGGCTATGGCAATGAAGCTCTAGGATGTTTTAACCAAATACTAAATGAAAGCCTTTCGTCTCTTCAAGTGCATTCAAATGCATATGATCAAATTGGATGCAAATTGAGTTTTCTCACTAAACAAAGTCTCTTAGAGTGCTCTTATAAGAGGGTAACGGGCCCCCTACTGCAATGTTCCTCTACCACTGTAAAAGAGCCCTCTCAGCTCTTCCATACCAAAGCTTGGTGTAATGGAAATGGCCTATGACTTTTGAGAATAGCGGAATTAAGAGAATAAGAGTGAGCATTTTTGTAAGACTACTTTGAGAACATTGAGGGTGAACTTAATTAGCAGTAGCAACATAACCATAATACTTAATTAACTTGGTATGGAAAATACTTTTGCAAGAGAGAGAGTTAAAGAACTTGACAACAGTTGAGGACCGGATTTATGTGGAGTCGGTTCTCCCTCCAATAGGCTTTTGTATTATAGATTCTCCTGGCAAAAGAGACTTATTACAATACAATCTTTATGATCCTTGTAACCTAGGTGATGCAATGAATATGGACATCTTCATGCATCACCAACATAACATAAACTTTGTAAAAGCATTAACCATCCCCGGCCTGAGTCCAAAGGCCTCAAACACCTTCAAAGGTGGAGAGAGCTAGTAGGGAATGAGAGTAGGGAAGAGGAAGAAGAAACATTCATAGGACAAAGAAATAGTTTATCATCACTCTTATTGCTTAGCATACATAATAGCATAGTAATGAAGATGGAGAAGATGGCAAGCTTAAGCATTGGAGCATGGATCTTGGTTGGATTTGCATTCCATAGCCAAGAGTGTTGGTATAGGCTCTCAACTTCTCTACAAGCTTGGAGAAGGAGATGTAGCTCTTGCACTTTGCACCTCACACAATGAGTGTGTGTGTGTGTGTGTGGGAGGAGGGGGGGGGGGGGGGGGGGGGGGGGGGGGGGGGGGGGGGGGGAAGGCGGGGAGTATACCCCCCAAGCTAGCCCATAGCTTCCTTGGTCGACCCCCTCTTCTAGCTCATGATAGAAGCTCATTGGACCTCTTCAAGCCTTGCCAATCACATGCAGAGTGGTGTCCCCCTTTCTCCTTTGAGAGAGTGGACTTGATAAATGCATACACGATTAATTTAATTATCTACATTATCATTGGACCCCTTGAGAGGCCAATCAATAGGCTTTAGGCACCTTATGAGGGAAACATGAAGAGGAGCTTGACATGTGTCCTTGTTGCTTCACTAGGCAAGGCTTGACTTGTGTGAGGGTGTGTGTGTTCTTTCTCTAGCTCCTACAATGAGGGCTCGCCCCCCCTTGTATAGGGATGTGCTTTGACTTTGTGGAACACCTCAAGCCCCTCAAGCATCTTCGTCATTAAGCACAATAAACACCTTAGTCAGCAAGCACGACAAGCACCTTAGCTAGCAAACACCTCAAGCTTGGGCTGGGTTCGGGTTCTCACCTCAAGCACAACCCTAGCTTGCCTAAGGTCAAAGGACTTATAACACTAACCTTTGGAGGTCTTTAGTGAAGCTAACCCTAAGGTATTTAAAGTCCATTAGCTAGTCTTGGTTTTGGATAGACCATCTCCCAGTTGGACCCCTTTAACCTTGGCCACATGCTGAGATAGATCCATAAGCTCTTGGTGATGCAGCTTCATGCTTTGCAATGTCCTCTTCGCCTCAACTATCATGTTTGTTCAGAGCAGTGCGGTGATATGAAAGGTTAAATGCAATCTGTGTGCATCGACGATAATCGCAAGGTGAGTAAGTGTTTCCATTCTTAAAATTTTGACACTGAGAACGCAGTTAATGAACGCGCTAAAAATTGCACGCAGCCGTGCGAATGGCACGTTTTCTCGTATTATAAGAATTGGGGAGGATTGTGCGAACTCCCCCATGCCAGAAGACTTTCATGTTTATTTTTTTTTAAGCATAAAAATGGACAACAGATAATTAATAACATTGCCATCTTCTATGATTACAAACATTGACCTTGACAAAACTCTCTGTGGTTTTTTGCGACATACACCTCTGAAACACTATGATCGGTATCCCAAACACGCTCTCAGGTAAAAAGATCTACCACGCTTTGACACTCTCTCTCTCTCTCTCTCTCTCTCTCTCTCTCTCCTCTTCATTTTAATGTCTCTCCTAAATATCTTAGATAGAATTAATAGCATCAAATAATAGAATTTGTCGATTTCTATTCATTTAAGAATGTTGAAATGGCATATGCAAATGACAAGAATTTAGACAGTAGAGCGAGATTGAATCAGAGAATTGATACAATCCAAAATCTAAAAACATATTTAGAAATATCAACATTGGGACATGAAGACAATCGCATTGTCAAAATAGGATTATGTCAACTTAAGGTAATAAGATTTGTGGAAAACAAAGCACAAGCTCTCTCTCTCTCTCTCTCTCTCTCTCTCACACACACACACACACACACACACATAGAGTGTTTTTCTTCTAAGTTCTTGTTTTCTCTTACCCTTGGACCCACTTTAATTCAATACAGGTATGGCTAACAAAGCACTCTAGTTTTTAAGGATAAGTGTCTTGAAGATCTTCCAGAGTAATGGGCCCCTTGTGTGAGAACTTAGAGATTAACTTAAATGTGATTAATATCGCTATTAATTAATATGCTAATGTCAAGACATAAGAGAGTGCAAGATAAAAATAGAGCAATGACAATAGATTGCACTTGAATGGAGAAAGAACACCTTGTTACAAATGAGGGCAGCTAGTGGGATTTATATACAAGTTGAGGGAGTGAGGATTATCCATCACATGTGAATTATAGGGTGGTGGGAATAGACACATGTTGAGACTTACATAGATAAAAGGGGTTCATGTGGGAATTAGGTGTAAGGACTTTGGGAATAGAGGTAGGTGGAAAGAAGTCCACACTTAATAAAGTAATAAGTTACTTTTACATCCCCCCTTAAGGGTGGACTTTTCGTTGTAATGCATTGAGATTGATGAACAAAAAGCTTTGTGAAGTAGCCATGTCATAGATGTTGAGTGGTGCGTAAGTAGCGAAGGGTGCGCTTTGCAGCTTGCTTGTGCACTTTACAGGGCTTTGACATAGAGCGAGAGAGGATATGGCCTGTGTAGCAAAGATCAAAACGGGTGCAAGAGATAAGATAACGTAATTGTCCACTGAATTTTGGGAAATGAAAGGATGGGCAGTAGAGTGCATAAGTGTGAGTGTAGTCATGAAATTCAGGAGCAAGCTTGTGCTTAACAGACAAAGGGGTAAACTCAGGGATTGAAGCAGACATACCATAGAAGAGGAGGATTTCTTCAATGTATTTGGATTGGGATAATTGAATAAATTTACCTGTTGGATCTCTTATGACTTCAATGCCGAGAAAATAAGTCATAGGTCCTTTGTCGGTTACTGTGAATTCATGAGAGAAGCAATCAATTGCTTGTAGCAACATGTACTCTGATGTTCCAAGAAGAGGAATGTCATCCCCACAAAGAGGCCTAAGATAGCCATGCCTTTAGAGGTCTGCCATATGTAGATATTGTAGTCTGCCATAAGACGTTCCCAACCACATTTGAGCAATTAGTGGTGCATGCGGATGTACCACTCTCGTGCAGACTGTTTTAAGCCATAAATGGGCTTATGCAATTTACATACATAATCAGGGTGGTGAGGGTCTTCAAAATGAGGAGGTTGTAGCATATAGATGAGCTCTTGGAGCAAGCCATGTAAGAAGGCTGTTTTTATATCAAGATGATGTAAAAGAAGTTTAAACTTAGTAGCAAGTGCAATAAGAAGCCGAAATGCAGTCATACCTAGTATTGACGAATAGGTGTCGAAGTAATCCACACCCTGTTGTTGAGTGAAGCCGCGAGCGACAAGGCGTGCTTTGTAGCGATCAACTGAGCCGTTGGGGTGGTATTTCTTCTTTAATAGCCATTTTCAAGAGACAATGTTATGATTCTTAGGAGGTGGCACAAGCTCCCAAGTGTTGGCTTCTTTGAGGGCTTGGAGTTCATCCAATATGGCAGCATGCCACTCCTTGCTCTCGCTAGAAGCAAGGGCATCGAGAACAGAGAGGGGAAGGTCATCTTCAAGAGGCTCTGGTGGATGTTCAAGAATCATTTCATCACTGAGGACAGCAGAGAAATTGGTGGCTTCATAGATCTCGCGAAGAGAGCGTGTGCGGCCATGCGAGCTAGAGGCGGCTTGGTCCAAGTGTATAGCCGAAGTGTGTTGCGATTGCGAGGTGGCAGAAGTAGAGATATGAGGCTCGACTTCGTCGACATCTGCTGGGATGGGAGTAATTGGCAAGGTTTCATGGGAGTTGCAGAAAAAAGATGGCAATTGTGAAGGTGAGACGGGTAGCGAAGGTGATGGGAGCTCACGAGGTGGAGCACCGAGTGTCTGTGGTGTGATGGAAGTAACGGCAGTCGGGACGGACGGTGTTGGTGATGGTGTCAACTGTGAGGAGATGGGTGCAAGAGGTGGTGCAGGAGTGTTGCCGATTGGCTGTGCATGAGAATGCGAGACACGAGGAGGTGGATGGGTGATGAGGAAAGGCCTTTGGATGGTGAAGGGAGGCTCAAGATTGTGCCTAAAAGGGTGGGAGATTTGCATGGGTGTGTGTGTGGGTGAGGCCGTCAACAAAGATTGATGAGAAGAGTGGACTGGTGATGAGAATGTAGGGTGCAATGGTGGAGAAAATTTGCCTGAGATGATGAATTCCTCATCAAAGACGACGGTGTGGGCAAAGATAAACTTGTGATGGTCTGGGATATAGAGGCGGTATGCCTTGATGCCAAAGCGATCACCATAGCCGACAAAAGTTGTGTGTTGAGCACGTGGTGATAGTTTTGATAAAGGTTGCATCACAAGTGGGTATGCAATGCTTCCAAAGATGCGAAGGTGGCCAAGATGAGGTGGATGACCGTGCCAGAGGGTGTAGGGTGTAGTAGTAGGATTGCGGGTGGATGGAATGCGGTTTTGAATGTAGCACGCAGTGGCAGTAGCTTCTTCCCAATAGGTGTCTGGGAGGCTAGCTTGAAGAAGCATGGCACGAACAGCTTCAAATAGTGTGCGATTCTTGTGCTTGGCACGACCGTTTTGTTGTGTGTGGTCGATGATGGAGAATTAATGTCGAATACCAGCAGAAAGACATAGATCTTTGAATGCAAGAGAAGTGTATTCCCCACCATGATCTGTGCGGAGAGTTTTAATGTGGCAGCCATGTTTAGTCTCAACTAATGCCTTAAATGTGCAAAAATGAGAGAAGGTTGAGGATTTCTCGGCCATGTAGTAAGTAGTTGTGTATTTTGAGAAATCATCTATCAAAGTAAGCATATACTTATTGCCAGTGAGGGAGTTGATGGGCAATGGGCCACAAATATTAGAGTGGATGAGGTCGAGAGGTGCAGTGGCTTGTGATGATGAAGTGGGGAATGGGACATGATGTGCTTTAGTAAGAATGCAACCCTCACAAAGTGTGATGTGAGTGAGGTGCTTGGGAAGACCTAGTGCAAGTTGGCAACGTTGTGCATGCAGTGTCGGCTCAGAACGTCTCATTTTGCAGACAACGAACTTGCTAGGCTTCTTTCCCGCATCCAATGTCACTGGGTTGCCGTTGTGCACCCACACGACTGGATTTCTAGCAACCCCTTCACCTACACCCTCTTCAATGGAAAGCTCCACAATAGCGAGTAAAAGTACTCAGATTATAGCATATCTTAATAGTGATCCATTTTGCATATTCAGAGTGCTTGAAAGTGTATCTTGATTATCTTAATTGTTTCATGTAGTGACGCAAAGGTTCCGAGTGACAAAGGGGGAGACATACATGCTCAACTGGTGAATGCCGCCATCAATTTCCCATTGTATTTTGCAATAGGAAATCACACACTTACTGTAGTAGAAGCAGATGCAGAATATACACAACCACTAGAAACAGATGTTGCCGACCACAGCTCCACCTACCGGCAAAGCAGAAAACTTGACTCCGCTGGTGGGTAGTCAGTTGCACGAGAGGCTGGTTGCGCGCATGAAAACTTGACGCTCCCCTGCAGGCTACCCAATTAGCCTCGTTGGTGGCCTGGCGTCATCTCATGATAGGGTTTGTAGCTGAAATTTTGATCGTTGCAGGGGTTGCATGAGGTGCAGAAGCCTCGGACCATGCCACTTATGTGTGCTCCTCTCTCTCTCTCTCTCTCTCTCTCTCTCTCTCTCTCTCTCTCTCTATATATATATATATATATATATATAAAAACTCCCTGAAGGAGCCCACGCCGGCGTGGACTCCTGCAGAGAGTTTGCAAACAAAGGATTTAGAGAGATCACACTGCGTTTCTCTCTCATCGCCATTTTTAACCTTCTGTATTGTAGACAAAAACAAAAGTAGAGATACCACGCTATGTTTCTCTCCCATGCACTCCTCTCTCTCTCTCTCTCCCTCTCTCAATATAAAAAAAAACTATCTGTAGAAGCCCGCGCCGGCGTGGGCTCCTTCAGAGAGTTTTTTTATAAATATATAGAGAGAGAAAGAGCCAATTCATCTCAGTGATGAGAAGCCATGAGTGGCGCAGGTCATGCCCGTCCTCCTGACTATGACTATATGCAGAAAAATAACGGCGCCCTATAAGCAAGATTGGTCCGAATGCTGAATGACGTTGCAGATCAATTAGTTAATGGAGACAAGGTCAAACACGGCAAGCTCTATAGGGGGAGATGGTGGATGGTTGACTGCGAGCAGCTGTTGTAGGCGGCCTTATATACATGCAAGCTCTGATCCGTGAGCCTGGCATGCTGCATATTGGTGGACCACGTCCACCTACGCACCAGCGAGAGGCTATCGAAACACCCACAAGCCGAGTCAATGTATTATGTATTGACTCTGGCCGCATGCTGATGTCATGACACTAGAAATTGGGTTGCGTCAAAGCATTATATCATGGCTAACACGCCAGCAGTGGCCAGAAATCTCATTCCACACTTGACCATGCACAGCTCGGCCACCCTTCTCCAATAATTTTTTGACCTTGCACATACCCCCAATAATTTATTGTGCCACACCTCATCCACCTTATCCAATACACCAAAATCTCATTTTTGAAAACTAAGCGCTGCTTCTCATATCATTCTTTTCTCCCATTCCCTCCTATGTGCTCTTGTGCATGAATATTGAATGTTAATCTTTCCTCCATTACCCTCACCTCTGGCACCGTCTCAATGCATACATTGTGATTCGTCGCTCATTGCTCTGCCTACATTAGGCACAATGCAAAAGAGCGCTATGACTATAAAGTTGGTAAGCAACAAGAAATGTGTGTGTGTGTGTGTGTGTGTGTGTGTGTGTGTGTGTGTGTGTGTGTGTGAGAGAGAGAGAGAGAGAGAGAGAGAGAGATCACATACTTCATTGGTTGCCTGCATGTTTGTGTGCAACCAGCAACCGACCGTGTTATGTTCTTGTGATAACTACGAGCAGTTGTGCAATAAAGTAAATATAGTGTCTCAATTTGTGAGAACCTAAAAAAGTACATCATGAGTGTTGATTTACTTCTCGTGGTCTTCGATTCCCAATCTGCTCCACCCCGTGCCTAGAAGGTGTAGGGTCGCAACTGGTTGCACCCTTTTTTCTCAATTTCTCATCTGATTGGCAACCATTTGGGAAATGAGCCTTCACGTGAACTGGCTCAGAGAACTCCGAAAACTCAAAGAGCTCAAAAAAAAACTCTTTGAAAGAGTTCATGCCGGCACGAACCCTTTTAGAGAGTTTTTCTAGAGAGAGAGAGAGAGAGAGAGAGAGAGAGAGAGAGAGAGATAGATTTTATTATCGTCCTCGGAGGTCAAATATGACCTATGGGACCAAAGTTACATGTGATGTAGTATGTGTATGGCTGATGAGTGACTCTCGATGCTCCAAAATTGTAGTCATGAGAGTCGCAATGGAGAGCCCACACTTTGGCTGGGAGAGGAAAGTGTGTAGGTCTAAGTTATGGCTGAAAATGTGAGAGAAGCAAGTTCGGATGTGATCAAAAGTTGAGCACTCTAGTAGTGTGTGGTACTCAGACTCTCGAACTTGCAATGAGCATAATGTGCACAATCGATTTGACTCTTCTCCATTGCCCCAACGCCCTATCTCGCATCGAAGGAAATGGGAGCTAAGCCGAATTGCTGCGATAGTGCGTATCGCGGACAAGGGAATAGGCTCAAGCATGTAAGTGTGAGTACGGTTTCCTCTCTCAGCGAAGAACATGGTTTTGTAGTTGGGGGCAATATAGGTGGTGTAATGTATGAAGCGTGACCCACCGGATTTCTCCCAAGCCGTAATACATTGGCGTTGTAGAAAAGCTTCATTCACTTGAGAGTCAATTGAAGCATCATGTAGAAAGTGTAATGCATCCCATCTCTCAAACCACTTCTTTATGTCTTGCATCCATCCCGTGCTCAAGATCTTGCTTTTATGCGTCTTTTGAACTTTTTTGCTTGCTTCCCATGCAATTGTAGGAAGTCGATGTGAGGGGTTTTGACGCATCTTTATCATGTACTCCACAACCCTTTCCATGCCCATAACCTCAATTGGAAGAGATCCCGACTCAAGAAGTAGGAGCATATATGGTGTTTGTGTCTTAACTTGGAGAAAGTTTGTAAGAAAACGCTTTTGGACATTCTCAAACTCTTTCCAAGTAGACTTTGAGATGCTCCCGCCCCACACTTCAACTCCATAAAGAAGAACCGGTGTCACCAATGCATCAAAAAGATACTTCTTGAGAACCCAACACTTGATGTTTCCCGCATTACACATGTTCTCAAATGCATAATATGCTCTCTTTCCCGCTTCCAAACGACGCATAGCACATTCATGCCACTTGTGATTGGATGGAACCTCAAGGCCAAGGTACTTAAATCTCTCAACAACTTCAAGTGTCTCGTTGTTGTACACAATGCATGGCTTCTCCTTATGGTTGGTTTTCACAAGCATAACCTTTGTTTTGGATTCATTTACAATCAGCCCACTATGCAAGCAAAAGTTCTCAAGGACAACCATAAGCTTTCGTGCATCTTCTAAAGTGTGTGCTAGAAGCACTACATCATCCGCATACAACAAAAGCATGATTACCGCATTGCAAATAGTGACCTCTTCAATGCCTTCTTATTGCATAAAGTCAAGTACCATTTGTTCCAATTGATCGATACATAGACCAAAGAGAGTTGGTGACAATGGACATCCTTGTTTAACCCGAATAGTGCTTACAAAAAATTTTGAAATTTCTCTTCCCATGCGCAATTGACAAATCACCTTCTCATAGATTCGAGAAACCGCAAGCATAAACTCACTTGGCACTTGGAGTTCTTCCATCCTTCTCCACAAATTGTTACGTGGAATCATATCAAAGGCTTTCTTAAAGTCCACAAAACAACAATACAATCGCTTTCCTTTCAACCGACTTTCCTCCATGAGAACACGAAGAGTGACAAGATGATCAATGGTGCTATGGCATCGACAAAAACCCGCTTGTCCCTTTGCACGCTTGTCATTCTCTTCAGCCCAATCACTCAATTTCATCTCCATTATGCACCCAAACAACTTTGCCATAAGAGACCCAATCATTATAGTCCGGTAGTTGCTTACATTCTTTACATCTCCTCCTTTATGCAAAGGCTTAACCCAATTAGTACTCCAATCATAAGGCATACCATGTTGAAGTGCAAGGTTGAACATATCACACATCCACTCATGGGTAAAATCTCCTATCCATTTGATCATCTCCAGCTTGATACCTTGAAGATCTCCCGCTTTGCGAGTGGCCAACTTTTCAAGCCCACCGCATACATCCTCAATAGTAAAAAAAGACGGCATACATGGGAGTGAACCATAAAATGGCATTTTTTCAGTATTTGCTTGCTCATATAATTGCCTACAATGTGTGTACATATCCACTAGACTCAAGTTACCAAAATTCTCAACCCGCTTGCCTCTCAAGTTTCTCCAAAATCTTCCACATGCATGTGCCTTTTCTTGGACTTGAAATTCTTGTTGCTTTACTTCCCATCTTCTTCTCTTCTTTTGAATCAATGCCTTGTATATATGCAAATGACTTTGATAGTTGTCTTTGTCCATAGTTGCATCAAGCTTTATCAAGGACTTTCGAGCATCTTGACATTCTTTATCAAACCACCTTTTGCGTGATCTATCTTTGTTCATACCATGGAGATGCTTTATGGCAAAGCATTCTTCCGCACAAGAACAAATAGCTTTCTTGAAAGCTTCCCATTTAGTTTCCAATGGTGCATCACATTGAAGCTTTGTCATCCATAATTTTTGCTCAACCATTTCAATGTACATTGGTGCCCGTTTGAAATCCATACATAGTGATAACTTCTCTTTCCTTTGGCTGAGATTATCATGCTTAGTTGCTTCTCCACATGAAAGGTCAATACATAAGGTGCGATGGTCGGATTCCGGGGTCCATTGACCAAACATAAAACTCTTTATGCGATACATGATGGCTTCAGAGAGTAGCATATAGTCAATCACACTATCCCCATTATGTCTCCTATATGTAAATCCATTGGTTCCACTCCACAAAGATACACCATTGTCAATGAGCATACCCGTGCTATTACACATGTGTAAAAGTAACTTTCCATAGTGATCCAGCTCTTTCTCATCCATTGAAGTACGATCATACAAGTGAACTTCCTCCAACTCCCTTGAAATGTATGGCATATCAAATTGTTGAGTATCATGTTGCAATGTTTTTGTGAGAGCATTCATATCCCCAAATAGAATAACATCACCTTCACCTTTGAAATAAGCAATGTCCTCTTCCAAATCAGAAAATGGTTGATCTCTATCCATGCAAGCATAAAAGGGAGAATCATGATGAGGAATGTAGCAACCGGCTACAAAAATGGGTGCTCTTTTTGGTGTCATAATTTTCAGCCATACATAACGTTTGTACTTGTCATCTTTCACAATTGATACAAAATATTCCAATCCTTTCTTAACCATACATGCTAACCCTCCTTGTCCTCTTCGTTGCTTGATATTCTTTGACCACATCAATGAATGTACATTGTAATCCTCCAAGCCGTTAATCCTTTGTGTATCATGCTCCCAAGTTTCAACAAGAAGTACAACATCGGCTTTGCTTGTTAGTTCATCAATGCCAACCCCCGCATTCCATGGGTATCCATTACAATTCCAAAAGCATACTTTCAATTGTAACTCGGTCTCATAGGTCACGCATCCCTATTTGCTTGAGAGACTTGCCTCCTCCTTGGGCACATTTTCTTCATGAGAGATCTCCTTGTTTTTATTATTCTTTTCCTCATATGCCTTGCGGCGCATATTTTGTTGCTTAATAGTGAGATCTTCACATACAAAACATTTTGTATTCCTCAAATAGATCCAACTATTATCAAGGATAATCTTTCGCTTGGTCTCATCTGGCATGGTGCATACAATTGGCCGTTCTCCCGAGCGAGGAGCTTCTTGCTTCCCCACTCTATGTGCTCCATAGACCATAACTCCGGACATGCCAAAGTGGGTTTTGAAGAAATCTTCAATAACAATGGCAAGAGAAGGAGGTGTCTCTAACTTCTCTTCGGGAATTCCACGAATAACAATGTTCTTGGAACGTCGCTCCCGTTCCTTCAACTCCTCCACCTCCCGTTCCTTCAACTCCTCCACATCCACATTCTCAACATTCTTTGTTTGAACCATAGCTTGCATGAGTGAGGAATTAGAAACCGCATTGCTACCACATACATCAGCCCAAGACTTGTTTGTGCATACATTTTTCATGTCGCATACATCCCGGCTCATAGTGTCAAATTTCTCCTCTTTCAATACATGGTCATGCTCTACTTTGCTCATCCGCTCCTTCAAAGCATTCAAGTCCACAAGAGAGCGTTTACATTCCTTGACTTCCTCTTCAAGTTGCATCAAACGTGTTGTTTGCATCTCAAGTGTCCTCTTGAGATTCTCATTCTCAACCACAAGTACTCTTAGTGTGCCATTCTCCATTGCAAGTGCTAGTAAGTCTTCGCCTTGTTTGTTTACGGTCTCTTGCAATGATACCAAGTACGCCATGATCATGGTTTCCGATGTCGTTGGTTGGGTGGTTGTGTTGCTATCTCCACACTTAGGAGATTTTGGATCATTTTCCACAATGGTTGTGGACCTTGTTGAAGAAGAAGAACCCTTGCGAGTGCCGGAAGACATTGTATGTAAAATAGGAGATGAGAATCAATTTTGTTGAACCTGTTCACTTCGGAAATGCTGCTATAGAAATGCCTTCCATAACTCTGAAAATTTATGTCTTTACATCAATGCGTAGAGGACTTTGAGTTCTTAGATTGAGGCTATAGATCACCCAAATCGGAGTTCGGATGAAGAAGTTATGATCAAAAGAGTGGACTGTTGTCTACTAGGTCAAAAAACAGCTGAGAGAGAGAGAGAGAGAGAGAGAGAGAGAGAGAGAGAGAATTCTATGAAGGAGGCTGGTTGTGTTCACGTGTTGAAATGGTTTTCATGAGGGCTAAGATTTAAGTGGGAGAATACACAAGTTGAAGAGAAAGCGAAGAAAGATAAGGCAAAGATCAGATAGATCTAGTTAGCTCTGTCTCTCGAAGTGCAAAGACTTTTTCCTGGAGATTCTCCAGGCTGGAAATTTTGTTGTAAAGACATTTTGTATCCGTTGAAAACATACTGCTTATTGTCTCGGTGATAGTGATATTGTTTCTCTCTTTTTTTTAGAGAGAGAGAGAGAGATATCTAAGAAGCTTCTCTCACTTAGCAGCATTCTTCCTGGTGGATGGACATGGTCAATACAATGCGTTGTCAATACAATGCAATTCTTTCCCTCATATTCCAGCTAGCAAGATTTCTATACCACCTCATCAATCTTGAGTAGACAAAAGCTCAAAAGAGATTGAATTTTGCTTCAACCAAATTATGGCCTTCCTGACGTCTACTAGATTTTTCCAAACAATGATCCAAAATGGAAAGGAGCCGCATCTTTAATCTTTGTGAAAGAAGTTGTTCAATTGATGCATGAAGCGGGATATACTATGTGAAATTTGAATGCCACCCTCATATTATGAAGGCCAAAGTTGAGTCCACATACGGAGGCCATAAAGTTGAACCTCTGTGAGATGCTTAGTTAATATCAAGGCTAGTACCTGTGAAAAGGTGGATAGCTTAGGATAGAATCATAGCGTTGCTACCCACATTATTTTGTTATTAATGAAGAAATAAGCCAACAAATATATAGCAAAGGTTTGTAGGCTTTAATGGCTACAAATGTTTACCAATTAATTATTGATAAACAATGATTGAGAGAAAGAGAGTGAGGCTGATACCATCAGAGACTAGCAATGGTGCTGATATTTATTGTTTGGGTTTGGAGAAATCTCTCTCTATAGAAGAAGTATACATATACTTGAGAAACTCACTTAATAACTTTGCTCGGTTTTGAGTTTGCTCGAATAAGTTTGCTCGATGTTTGGTAGAACTTTGATACTAGAAAATGGTATTCCAATCATGTCGAACCAAGAAGACATTTCAAGCATTTAAAAGTAGCATGCAAACTGTTGCATACCCTTGCAAGTGTGCATTTATCATGTCGTTCCCACCTTTTTCCTTTATAGAATATTTTACTTCCTTTTTCCTTTAGTATTAGTAAAACTATCTAGTTATCTTTCAAGCAATCACATATACTCCTCCAGGCATATCCCTATCCTTGTCCCAGGACTCGGGTATCCTGTCTCCTCCGTCACGTGTAGAGGCGGAACCATGACACAATTTACAATTCTTATTTTTATTTATCTTGTGTGGGAAAGGCTTACGAAAATAATCTACTATAGATTCTTTTTAAATCAATAATCAGAGAAGTAGAGCAAAGGTTCGGCTGATGAGGACAATTACGGAATAGCCCATTTAGGTTCCTAGTCTTTCCAAGGTTCCTCTATCAATCCTACCCAAAAAGGACCATCCCACGTTGCATCCCACAGGTAAACACCTGTGTCGGCCTTTTTCAAACATGTAAGACAAAGTTCACACTTAAATCTTCTATGTTATGCTAGGGCTATCCATGTCAAATCTTCTCGGTAAAGTTTTAATCCTATTTAAAATTTTTGAGTGAGTTCCTTGAGTTATAATCCCTTAGTTCCTATTTTATTTTAGTATCTACTCAAACAAGACCTTAAGAAAACAACGAGTCTCTTAAGAGTTTAAGGTTTTGTCTTGACGTAAGTTTCAAGTTAACCCCATCATAAACGAATCCCACATGTTTTCTTTGCATCACTTGCCATCCATGGGGCATCTCTATGAAAGTGGAATAATGCTATTATATGTGTAATTAACATGCTTACACTAATTATCTTACTACAATGAGAAAAAGAAAAAAAAATTGGTCTCCAATCAATTTACAATGCCACTAATGATGTTATGTAGCTAGTTCTACAAGTTGACTCAATCTAATGACATCGCGAACATAAGAAAACAAAATACTTAGCTATTGATTATCAGAGTATGTGGTTACTAGAGTGTAGCTTGTGCTCTGATACCACTACAATAGACGGGAGCACGATGTGCTTGCAAAATACATGAGACAACATGCTACACGCAATAAAATCAATAGATCTACATACCTCGCAAATTGCACAAGCACATAATCAAAGATATACATAATTTGAGAATAAAGAGTGGGAGAGAGAGAAGCAGAGCACGTTCAAGTGCACCTCCTAGAGCGGAGTGCTACACATGCGCGGAGAGAGGAAAGGTGAGAGAAGAGAAAAAGGACATAAGCACTGGCTACAATTTCCCTTGTGCAAGAGTAATCATTTTCCTCTTGCATGTATTTACTTAGAGATTTCTTGAATGCTCAAAATGATTACAAACTGTCCACCCCGACATAAATTGACCATGGTTCATGAAGATCACTTTAATAATGAAATTTCCATAAACTTGCTATCCTTTTGCATAGCTCATAAAGGGCACTTTAATAATGAAACATCCATAAATTTTCTATCCTTTTCCATAGTCCATAGTCCACATAATTTTTCCACCCATCAGGTACACAATAAATAACTATTTATCAATTATCATTGTAAGAACTTATTTCCTTGAAAGTATAAGTTTGAAGAGGCCAATTATGACCATCAACACTTATGGAGTGATGTGTCGTACACAAGTCCCCTTGGACCCAAACAATGTGCTTCCAAAGACACATCCGTTTCTATAAACAAAGCAATATCATGTTGCAATCCTATTCACAACTGGATCATTTAAACTATCATATCTCCCCATTGAGAGAAAGATTGGCAAAAACCCAAAGAAAGGAATGATACTAGGTATTCTTTAAATGTTTTTGTTTAAGATATGCCTTGCATAGATTTAAGAGATATGTTTGATCAGAATAACTCAATCCTAAATGTGTAAGTGCAAGTCCATAGAACAACACTGTAAAAAAGAGAAATATTGGCAAAAACTCAAAGAAAGGAATGATACCAGGTATTCTTTTTGTTTAAGATATGCCTTGCATAGATTAAAGAGATATGTTTGATAAGCATAACTCAATCCTAAATGTGTAAGTCCATAGAACAACACTGTAAACAAGAGATTTCTTACCTTGAGGCTCTCTTAGATGGTTCATGTTATCACATGAATTTGCTTCTTCGTGGCTAGGCCATGCCTATAAAATAAAAAAATAACAATTTTTTTAATAATGCATGCACCTTGTGCATAGAACCAATGATATGTATAGTGTCTTGGGATGCAATCATATGCAATCAGTAAAAACAAACATACCAACCTCAAGTGCTATTAAGGAGAAGGTGAAAACTATGATTGATTCCTGCAACATCTTCATAATCATCAATAAAAATCACTAGAAAAAAACAAAATCTTACCTTTTCTAAAGGAATCCTGTGTCGTATCAGAAGTGAAAGAATTGCTTATGTGGAACTAAGTCCACTGTACTAACACACCTTGCATGCTACCTAGAATACATTGATAAGCCCTTGGCCACAATGAAGTACCTACCTCTATAGTCTTAATTGACACCATAGTGTCAATAAATACCCTTAAGGCTCTCTGAGAGGGTTCATGTTATCACATGAATTTTCTACTTGATGTCTAGGCCATGCTTATCAAATACAAAAATGACAACAACTTCTATAATGCATGCACCCTGTGCATAGAATCAATGATATGTATAGTGTCTTTGGATGCAATCATATGCAATGAGTAAAAACGAATATACAAGTCTCATGTGCTAATGAGTAGAAGGTGAAAAATATGATTGATTCTTGCAACATGTTCATGAATCATCAATAAAAGTCACTAGAAACAAATAAAATCTTACCTATTCTAAAGGAATCATGTGTCGTACCGAAAGTGAAAGAATTGCTTATGTGGAACTAAGTCCATTGTACAAACACACCTTGTATGCTACCTAGAATACATTGGTAATCCCTTGGCCACAATGAAGTACCTACATCTATATTCTTAACCAATACCATCGTGTTAACCAATATCCTTAAGTGCCTTGCACTATTAAGAAATCTAGAATCCATGACAGATCATGGACAAGGGGCAAAAACCTTGCTTCTAGTTATAGTATGGTTTGGTTTTGATTGTTTGAATCTCCAAAAAAAGAGCTCAGCTAAGAGGAAAATTCAATCTAATTTTGCAATCCTTGATTGAATCTGGCTCATAGCCATGACGCTTGAAGTATGTTACTTTCACTCTAGCTCATACTCGTGGAGTCTAATGTACTTAAACCTCATTATACGTAGTTGTAAGCCCCTTGGCTTGGTGCATATCATCACACATTGAATGATCATGCACATATAGTTGTAAAGCCCCCCCCCCCCCCCCCCCCCCCCCCCCCCCCCCCCCCCCGCCCCACCAAATTTGTATGCTCATAGCATATTCAAACTTTGGAAGGTAATATCCCATAATGAACAATGGCATAATTTGAATAGAATTTTTTTTTTGCAAAATTATTCATACCAAGTTTGGGACATTTTTTGGATATTTCCTCGCATATTATAATTAAGAATCCTCCCAGAAATATTTGAGAATGGTAATAGAAGCCAAAAAATTTCTCAGTTGTTTGGCTGGCTCCAACAAAGCACGTCAAACCTTCTCATGTTGATTTGCTTGTATGATAAGTCAACAAATGCATTGGTAAGCTATTAACATCATAGAGTGCTTTGAACCAGTTTACCTGATTTGTGGCCTGTAAACTTGCAAGTCCCAAATAATCTTATGATATATAAACCTTGTTGTACATAAGCAATTTGATGCTTCTCTTTTTTAACTTGCTTGCAAATCTACTTTTTTGGTGGCTCAACACAAACTCCTTTTTTGTCTTCAAAATTCATGCGGTTGTAGGAAATCTTGATTTGCTGCCCAGCCATGCAAACCCCCATCTCTTGTGTTAGGACAATTCAACCCCTACTTTACACCAATGCATGCTCTCTTACACACACTCTCTCTCTCTCTCTCTCTCTCTCTCTCTCTCTCTCTCTCTCTCTCTCTCTCTCTCACACACACACACACACACACACACACACATAACTATCTCTCTTTCTTATTGCAATGATCCCACACACAATGAGTGAGCATTTATAGAAAACCTCAAAGAGAATGGCATTGAATTTTTGAAGTACATCATCATCCCATAAAAGCAGATTTGATAGAAAAAGAAGTACGTAAGGAAGCATCCATATTCAGTCTTGCAAGGATTTTAGAGGGAGAATCTATATAATGACCATGAGTAGGAGATTTTTGAAGTATGTCATCCTCCCCTAAAAGCAAGATTGCATAGAAAGAGAAGCACATAAGGAAGCATCCCTATTCAACCTTATGAGGATTTTAGAGGGAGAACCTATCAAATGAGCATATGATAGACATGAGAGCAGGTCTAAAAGACAAATATACCACAATAGAGATGACGCATTTAGAAGGAATCATAGCTACATGAATGGTGATCAAAGGACTTGCAGAATGCATGATCATTAATGTGGATGCACTTGGAGTAATGACAATTATGAACATACAAAAACTCTCTCTCTCTCTCTCTCTCTCTCTCTCTCTCTCTCTCTCTCTCATGCGCACACACACACACACATTGATCTTACATTCCCTATTCTCAAGTTAAGGATATCATTGCTACCAATGGTCCCATGCATGTTTCAATTATCAAGCTATCACCATGTAGGAGTTCCTCTATAACCACACAATCAGCCACATGGCTTTGAAAATTGCCATCTTCTCATGACCTTGAAGATCCCTAGGCCTCCAAGTCTCCATGGAGCTATTAATTCATATTTATCTTGAGGATTGGCCTCAATTGAATAGCAAGGTGCTAAAACGTATCAAGTTGAAGCGAATTTTTTTCCTTCAATAGGATCCAATCATTCATATATCACCCATCATCTATCTCATTGATAGTGTAAAAAGAGACCAAGACTACGTTGGGACACCTAGAGGCAGCTACCTTTCAAAATTTGAGATGTTTGTCCACTTTTTTTCCTACCTTTACACAATAGCATGGTCTTTTAGGCTTTTGGACACATCCTCATGTTAACAAGAAACACGGTTCTTGAACTATTGTATTTCCTTGCAATATGATCTTGGAATTGGTATTGTGGAAGTGTTTATATTTGATTTAATCATGTTTATCATTGTCATAGAGCCAAGCAATCATTGTTTATTCATGATGGTGCATAAACTCTTCATCCTCTCAATCTCTCTCTCTTGCCCTATCTCTCTCTTGGGGTTTTCCAGCAGGGTGCGTAAGGGTTGCAATCCGCTCACAGTCCACAACGGTTGACTGAAGGGGTGCTATCATTTATGCTCTAGTAACTACCACACTTTTAGCAGTAACTTAGAGGCATAGAAGCCTCCCAAAAGCCTTGTGTGAGACTTCAAAATTAGATAGTATCAATGTGCATCACAAAAGGGAAATACTTAATTTCAATAGCCTACATAGCAATGCTAGTAGGATCTCATTGACCCTTTTAATGAATGAATTTAATTATAATTTGTGGTTTTATTATGGGATGATTTTTATGATCCTTTTGTTATCATTGTGATTCTTTTTCCACGAGCACGCAGCTTGACATTCATGAATTTTTTGCTCATCTTAGCAACCTCGTCAACATTTTATTTAATGGTGGTTAATGCTAACTTTCTAAACATATATTCTTCTCTTCTCCCCTTCCCCCACCCACATACACATGAACACATTGGCTAACAAATAACAAATATGACCTATTTTTAATTAATCCTAGTAGAGAACTCAATTTGATAATATCTGCAAACACTTCTACTATAAGCTTGTTTTTGTGACCTCTTTTTGCTTATTCCAAGTAAGTACAAAGTGTCAAACATTGACGTCTACCTCGATCCCCTCATCGAGGAGTTGAAGTTATGGAGAGGCATCCCTGTTGTAGATGTCTCACTTGCAAAGGGGGGAGAGACGACCTTGTGATGGGAATCTTTATGTGGACTATGCATGACTAATTATACTAAGGTTCCTTATATGGATTTTACACAGCTTCTTTATAAATTGATGTTATTAAACATTATAGACACATTTGCAAGGCTTTAAATTTGTAGCACTTACAAATTTGTGGATTTTCTTGATTTTGTCTTCTTCAAATGACTCATTGTTAGATTTTTCTAGTTGTTGCTTATGTAAAAGTGATTAACATCATTACCTCTATTATGTTTACACAAATTTTAAGGCAGTACAAGTGTGTGTCTGACTAAACTTAACCAAATGACTTTGATAATGTTGTCACTGCTTCACAAACACCTATGACATAGACCACAATGTGGATTACTTCCACTTTTGAGCTTACTATAAGCATACCCTTAAGGACACAAGTATTTGGAAAGAAGCAGTCAGATAAGTCCTCTCCTACTTTTAGTTATGTGCTTCATCAACAATAAACAGAGGTTCCTTCACATCACATAAACTAGAAAGAACTAAAGCATAACAATTTGATACATAAGATACATGGCAAGAACCTGAATGAGTACGACTAGACATAGGTGCATCCAATTTACTATCATGCATAGTATGCACCATCCATTTTGGCATACCTCTAGTCTGCTCATTCTCGGGCCTTTCCACATCAAGTACATCACGTATATCTGCATCAAAAATAGGCTCATTTGTACCATTTTTAGAAACCCCCATAAGATGTACATTTGCCTCATTGGAATTTACATGCATGTTTCCACCATTAAAAAAAGGGAGAAAACTGTCATAAATGTCTTGTGGGCTTACATTACTGTCTCTAGTACATGACAACAAAGGCTCAATAGAATCATTCGCAAACACAATATCTCATGACACCAAGATACATTTTGTTTGCCGATGGTATAACCAATAACCTTTGCTTTTATTACTGTAATTAACAAAAATGCATTTAACAACCTTATCATCCAATTTTTTGTGCTACGTTTGTGGCACTAAAGAATAATCTAAACAATAAAAAACACGCATGTGATCAATAGATGGCTTCATATCATGCCAAGCTTCATAAGGAGTCATAGACTGCAAAGCTTTTGTAGGACACTTGTTAAGTACATAAGTAGCATACGTGATGGCTTCAAGCCAAAACAAATGTGGAAAAGCTTAACTCTTGACCATACATCGTGCCATTTACATAGCGACGTATTTTTATTTTCAGCAACACCATTTTGTTGAGGTGTATATGGCACTGTAATTTGTTGTTTTATCCCATGACTAGCCAAAAATGCGTTAACCTCATGAGACATATACTACCCCCTCGATCTGAACGGAGGGTGTCCAGAGTACATTTAGAGACATTTTCAGCCATAGCCAGAAATTTCTTGAAGCACATAAACACTTCAAACTTAGATTTAAGAGGATACACCCATGGATGCTTGGAGTAATCATCAATGGAAGTCACCAAGTACATGTAATTTCCTAAGGATGAAGTTTGCATATGCCCACAAACGTCACTATGTGCAAGTTGCAATCTGTGTGTAGTCCTAATTGACCCATCCTTTGGAAACTTCAAACACTACATATTACCCAAAACAAATCCTTCACAAACATTCTTCACAGGTGCTTCAAGAGACGGCAAAGAAGCAACCATATCATATTTTTGCAAATGTCGTAAAATGGAAAAATTCAGATGTCCAAAACATGCATGCTAAAGTTTTGCATGTGAAACAGCCTTTGAATCCACAACTGCATTTGCATAATATATTGCACACTTGTCATACAAAGTGAGTTTATATTTCTCATGACACAAAATTCCAGATGCAACAATTTCACCACCAAAACTGAAATCATGAACTGTACATCTGTCATCCACAAATTTCACAACAAGACCAAATCTAGCAAGTGCAAACACACACAAAAGGTTATTTTCTATCCTAGGTACATAAAGTACGTCAACAAGTGGGAAATAATTGCCATTTGCAGTAGTCATCACAATCTTTCCAAATCCTTGGATTGGATAAGAGGCATCATTGGTACAAGTGACTATATTTCCATGAGGAATGGACTTGAGAGAGGTAAGCCCGAGGTAAACAAGTCACAATGTGAGGTAATGTGCTTTGTAGCACCACTATGAAAGTACCACACATGTGAATCTACAGCAACTGGCATACATGAATCACAAAAAGAAGGATCATAAGTGCACTCTGCAATAAATGCCCACTTTGGATATCACCATCACAATGTCATCTCTGACTGCATGGCCAATTGCCAATTCCCGGAGTCCTTCATTTGCACTGCTTCCTTGTAACATGAAGGCTCATTGCAATCAGTCAACATGACATAGTTCATAGATGGAACAAACCTATCAGGAGGTCGCATGACACGTCCAGATCTACGCACAATAGGTGGCTCAGGCTCAGCCACAACCTCTGGTTCCACTCTATCCTGTCCTTGCTCCTCTTGAGCCCTGACATTTTGTCTTGCACGTGCAGATCCATCTTCTTGGAAGACAACTCTTCTAATCTCCTCAACCCTCTCTGGTTTAGAATGATATTTGGATTCATTAAAGTGAACATCATTGTTGCGGACAACCTTTCTGGATTCGGGATCCCAAAGTCTGTACCCCATCTCACCAGAATTACCATAGCCTAGAAAGATGCACTTTCTACTCTTTGGCTCAAGTTTGTTCCTAAATTCCTTTGGAACGTGAGTATATGCCTCATAGCCAAAGACTCTGAGATGCTTGTATGAGGGCATTTTGCCTCACCATACCATCTCTTGCACTGAATCCTTATGCAAAACCTTGCTAGGAGATCTATTTACAAGATGAACAGCTGTTGATACAGCTTCAGCCCAAAACCCATTTGGCAGTTGTGCATTAGACAACATACTTCTGACCTTCTCTTGTATGGTCCTATTCATCCTCTCAGCAACACCATTTTGAGGAGGATTGTAAGGAGCAGTAAGTTCACGTTTTATACCTTTTGACTCACAAAAGTCCTGAAAGGCCTTTGAAACATACTCTCCACCATTTTCAGTGCGTAAGCATTTAAGCTTCTTGCCACTCTGATTCTCCACAAGTGTCACAAACGTTTTGAAAACACTAAACGCTTCATCCTTGTGCTTGAGAAAGTAAACCCATACTTTCCTCGAGTAATCATCTATAAATGTCATAAAGTAAGAAGCTCCCCCTAGAGATAGGTTAGGCATAGGTCCACACAAATCACTATGAACAAGTGCCAACTGTGTATCTCTTCTACTGCTTCTATGCTTATGTGGCTGCTATGTTTGCTTACCATACAGACAATGTTCACAGAATTCAAAATCATTAAATGAAAAGCCAGGCAAATAACCAGATTGAGACAAGATTTCCATTCCCTTCTTGGACATATGTCCTAACCGGCTATGCCACAAAGAAACGTTCGGCTGCTCGGTTACATTGATTACATTTTTAGAGACATTTGATACATAAATCATGTAAAGTCCTCCAGACTTTACTCCATGTGCTACTGTCATAGAACCCTTGGATATCTTCCACATGTTCTGTCCAAAAGTGGTGACGTAGCCAGCATCATCAAGTAAACCTGTGCTGATCAAGCTCTTTGTAATTGCGGGAACATGTCTCACATTCTTCAGCATAAAAGAAGAGCCATTTTGAAACTTCAATTGAACATCTCCAACACCTAAGATCTCACATGTCTGCCCATTGCCTAGTCGAACATGATCTTTAGTGGTCACATAAGAAGTAAACCACTCCTTGTTTGGAGACACATGAAGTGATGCCCCTGAGTCTATAATCCAGTCACTCAGTGCATTTCCATCAGATGCTGTAAGAAGAGCTGAGTCCATTGTATTCTTCAAGAAGTAGATGTCTCCTGACACTAGACTGTCATCCTCTGCAACAGTGTTTGTCACATTTATTTCTTGAATCTTCACTGAGGACTTGTTCTTCTCACCATGGTCTTCAGCTTTCTCTTTGCCTTTTTCTGCTTTCCATTCTCTGCAGTCTCTTTTCATGTGACCCTTCTTGCCACAATGGTAGCATTCTATGTCACTCTTGCCTTTAGCACTGCTGGACTTGCTACGAGACTGATTTATCTTTCCACCTTTGGACTTTTCTTTGGTCCTTCCCCTGACAACTAAGGCTATTCCTTTGCCTTTGTCCATTGTCTTTCTATTGGTTTCTTCAGTAAGCAGACTTCCTTCTACACCTGCTATGTTCAAACCATCTGGAGGTGCAGAATTACTCAAAGCTGTGCAAAAAGTATCCCAACTTTCCGGCAATGTGATCAACAGGAACATAGCTCTAACAGGTTCATCAAACTTGACACCTTGAGCTGACAACGGACTATAGATTGTGTTGAATTCATTCAGATGATTGGACATAGGTGTCCCTTCTTTCATCTTCAAGTCAACAAGCTTCTTAAGCCAGTATACCTGTGAAGCTGCACTCTGCTTCTCATAAAGATCACTCAGCTTTAACCATGCTTGATAAGCCGACATCTCGTTTGCTACATTGAAGTAAAGGCTTTCTGCCAAAGTCAGCATAATGGTAGAAAGTGCCAATTCATCCATTTCGCTCCATTCATCTTCGTCCATATCTTCTGGTTTTATCCCCTTGAGCTTTATAGGTTTTATCTGCTTCTTTTGTACCAACACATGCCAAATCTGCTTCTTCCACAATGGGAAATTGGTTCCATCCAGCTTCTTGATATTGTAAAGAGCAGTGTCCTGTGATCCAGCCATAGCTACGCTTCACAGTAGTTTACTTTCCTGGGAAAAATTCGGCAGAGTTTCCCCTGTAAACTGACCTCTGAACCAATATCAACGTGTCAAATGAACCAAAAAAGCTTCAGATTCTGCATAAATTTCGGCAGAGTCTCCTTTGTAAGATAGCTCTGGTGTACTCAAAAACATACCAAAAAACAGCTCAAAAAACACTGTCTCTCTGACACTGTAAGCTGCGGGTAAACCTGTCCTGCATTTGTACTATCTCTCACTGTCCTGTCATTGTCCTATAAGCATAGACTGCGACAATGCCGCAACGGCAGTAAAGCAAAGATGCAATCCCAACTGTCCAACTCACAGTCAATACATCCTAGTTGCCTATCTAAGGGTGCTCGAGGGATCGCTCCAAGACCTGTATCACCGAAAGGATCTCAACATTCGAGAATCTCCCAGCTCAATAAAACCTCACTCGACCCTCAACAAAGGCTGCAGTAAATCTGACAGTACATAGACTTCCCACAAAGTCATACATCCACAAATTTCCCACTATATGCTGTAACCGCTGCGGCGGTTGTTTGCTGCGTGACTCACAGGCAGCAAACCCTCAACAGACATACATCATCTCTGACAATACATCCCATGTGGAAGTACCTGCAATGTCAGGATGAAATCTAGAATATCAAGCAGCAAACACAAGCTACCTGATGAACTAGTGGATGTCGCCTATAGTCTGTGTGTAGATGCGCTCGTGTCGTATGTGACACACCTCCAAGAACTGTGAGCCGTCCTTCGATGTGTAGACAGCCACAAATCAACACTCTGGGAGTGTCGATATCCTCAGCACCTACAGTCGTAGGCCGAAAACCCCAAATTTGCAGAGTCGGATCTGCACCCGTCGAGACCACATAGTCGAAAATGGCCTGTGCAGACCTTTGTCGAAGCTGAACGGTGGCCGAGATGACCTCAGAATGAAATTCTGAGCACACCAAACCCTTTGGGCTTACCCACGAGATTTGGGACCGTGTCTTCGCCTGTCGAATTTCACTCCAATCTGAGTTGGTGACTCTAGCCTCCTGCAGTGCTGCCCCGAGCCTCGATCTGAGCTTTGATACCAGTTGAAGGAGTACGAGCGGAAGTGCGACGCGAGAGAGAGTGCGAGAAGAAGAGCATGACGATATGGTGAACTCGCTCTACTGTAATGTGTAGAGCATAGTGAGTTCTTATTAGGTTTTTACAAAAGAATATGTGTACATACCTGGCGGCCCGCCCACTTACCTGGGCGACCACATTGGGCTTTATACCCCAACATCTATTAGCGACCACTCTAGCAAGTTTGCACATGTCAATAAAAGTGCCCAATTTTTGCTCTTTTTTTTTTGGAAAGGAGTAGAAGTGTATTAAAATAAGACTCAAAAAGGTACAAAGTTCCCATAGGTAAGGGGTGGGAACGCCCTACAATTGAGGATCAAGTACAACAAACCGAGCATTCTGCTTCTAGCAAGATGGTAGTACATAGGGGCAATAGAGCTCCATTTTTTCCATCTTATTGATTGTAGGATGGAAGAGACAGAAAGATCCTCATGGAGAGCTTCTTGGACTTTTTTACAAAGATTAAGGAATGAGAGCTTTAAGTCATGCTTTAGAAACCAAATAGGGTAAACAGGCTGGCTCTTCAAAACAATTGCATTCCTTTGATTCCATATATACCATAGCATGAAACCTCTCAAGATGTTCCATAATGGGATGTCTAGTCCTTTGCAGCTCCCAAGATGAAGTCCTTGAAGTCCAGAGATTTTAGATTAATTTGACTAGTGACATTCTGCAGAGTACTTAAAATGTCTACATTTGCTTTACATTTGAACCATAGGTGAAGGCTGTGTTCCACATCTTTATAGCATCTGGTACAAACACCATTGCTCACTCCTGCTCTAAGGGCTCTACTTCTATTCCATATCCCATTGTGTAAGATAAGCCACATAAGAGTCGAGTATTTTTACCTCTAGAGGGAAAGACCATATGCACTTAAACCTGTAAGTCCACTGTTTGCAGCTCCAGCTGATCTTCCAGATTTTGTTTAATCTTTTTTTTACCTCTTCTTCCACTCTTGCTTTGGGACAAAACTGCTTGAAGGCTTCAACTGCCAGCTTAGCCAGGCTGCTAGAGGGTTGAAAAGCTTTGAGTGGAACACTAATTTGATCCAATTTTCCTTTTGCTCGGGCCTAACACCACTTAGCCAGGGACAGTGGGATTGAATATTGTAGGTGTAGTTGCCTATCTAACTTTAAAGTCCCTTGTGATAGAAGATCAGACTTGTAATAACTGATGCCAGCTTTATGGCACTTTTGTGCTTTTCTACATAGTAAAGCATTTGATTTCCCTGCAAAAAAGCCAAACCAAAAGGAGTCCTGCAAAAAGTTGGTTTAGCTAACAAAGAAAGCTGTTGTAGGTTTCCAGTTGACTTTGATAGAGTTCCAAGCCTTCCACATTCTCCACACAAGTTTTGAACTTGCTAGATGAATTGAAACAGAAGAAAGCAGAATCTCCCTGAGGTGAAGATTAGTCCAGGATTTGTAATTTAAGCATCTCAACTTCTAAACGTCTCTTAAGAGCTGCCCAATCATTGGACTCTGAGGCTCTGAGAATCCATTTGGCAACCATTTTAGTTGAGATTCTCTCCAAATTAAGCAGCCCAGACCCACCTTTAGCCTTAGGTTGACAGTAGATTTCCCATGGGACTTTGGACAGTCTTTTATGTGCATTATCTCCTCCCTACAAAAAAATCCTTGCCAAGGAGAAAATCTGATTTATCTTGTATTTGGCTGGAGACTAGCAAGACAAGTAATAGATTACAGAAGGTAGCACAGATAATGATTCAAAACAAAAAATCTGGATGAAATGGAAGAGTGGTAATTTTTTATTTTGCTAGCCTCAGTTTGAACTTGGATAGAACCTATCCCCACCTCTCAGAAAATGTAACTTTGAATCCCATTGGAATGCCTAGCAGTCTGAAGATTTGACCATTCTTGAGTTCTAGGCAACCAGAATTTGTAATGACTTGAGGAACCAGACCATTCAAACTTTTGAACCCTATTTTTCTATGATTAATCAGTGAGCCATTGGCTTTATAGAAGGTGTGAAGGCACTGCCAAAACTGCTCTATTGTAGCATTGTCATTGGCCATTATTGAGTTAGTGTCATCTACAAAGTATTGTAGGACAAGGTCTTTGGCCATTCCTGGGATCTTTAAGCCCTGCATGAGTCCTTTGTCCAGTGCTTATTTCACTAGCCAGCCAAGAGAATTAGAGCAAATGGCATACAGCATTGGGGCTATAGGGCATCCCTGCCTGATAGATCTCTTTAGTGCAAACAATTATGATAAGTCTCCATTAATGGAAATTCTTGCACGAGCATTACCAAACAACACTTGGACAAATTTAATGAAATACTTTCCAAATTGAATATCATATAGAGATTCAAAAATGAAGTCCCATTCAATTCTGTCATAGGCTTTAGCGAAGTCTATTTTGAAAAAAAGGAATTCCTAGTTTGGGGGCGCGAGGTGGCTTTAATCTCAGTCGTCGGATCACGTAGTGAACTGGGGGTGAACTCGGGGCAAAAATGGCACCCCAAGTTCACTCCTAGTTCACCCTGAGTTCACCCACCTCGCGGGCTGTGGGTCGAACCTGGGACATCTCGATTGCCACACGAATGCCCTACCACCATGCTAGTGCGCGTCACTATCCATGTTGTCATGGCACATGATCATACCCTAGTTTAGGCACCCCTAGTTCACCCCTAGCTTACCCGCCCCTAGTTCACCGTTAGTTCACCCTCAATTCACCCCCAGTTCACCCACCCCTAGTTCACTGTGTGATCTGACGACAGAGATTAAAGCCGCCTCGTGCCCCCAAATTTGGGCCCTAGATCCCCTCTAACCCGGAGTCGTGCCATATAGTGACGAGGATGGCTTTTCACAGAGATATAATAGCATCCAGAATAAATCTACCCTTTATGGAACCTTTCTGTTCTGGCAATATAATATGTTGCATGTGTGGACTCAACCTTCTAGCTAGGGCCAAAGAGAAAATCTTGTATATATAGTGAGACAGGTAATAGGTCTCCAATTACATAGATCCTCCTTTTCCCCTCTTTTATAGATTAATTTGATAAACCCTGTATTCATAGAGGTGGAAAGGGCTTCTACCTTTAAAGCCTCCCTCCATATGGGCAAGAGATAGGGCGACAAAAAAATCTTTATATGTTTTAAAAAACTCATTTGGTATTCCATCTATACCAGGAGATTTCCCATCTTTGAGAGCATCTATGGCATCTTTCACCTCCCCCTCAGTAAAGGGCTGATCCATCACTTTGGTTGTAAGCTCATGCACATTGTTTTTATCGCTTTGGAAATAGTGGCCCTGGAAGATGTGAGGTCTGCTACAGTCAAAAGCCTAGTTTCCCTGCAAAATACTCAAAAATAGCACATAGCAAGACATAAACGACTAAATCTACGTACCTGCCGACTCGCATAGCACATAACCACGACGTATGTATGCAAACAGAGAGAGATAGAGAGCGGGAGATATTGAGAGAGCACGTGCAAGCGCACCTCCTAGAGCGAAGTGCTACGCCGGCACGGCGAGACAGAAGAGAGGAGAGATGAGAAGAGCAACGCAGACACTGGGTGCAATCTCCCCCTGTGCAAGAGTGACCATTTCCCTCTTGCACGTATTTGTTTTATAGATTTCTTAAATGGTCAATTGTGAGTACAAACTAGCCGGCCGGTCATAAATGGCCAAAGCTCATACAGAGCACTTGAATATACATAAAATATAATGTCCTGCATAATCCATTATCTGCTAATGCTTTTGCCACCTGTCAGCTGCAGTAAATGGATAAATATCAATTCCATAACATACCTCTCCATTGGAAAGCAATTGTCCTTAGTTGCAAAGATAAGAAATCTGCAAACGATACTTGTAAAACAAAATGATTAGAAATTTGTCTCAAAAAATAGCATATAGTAAAATGAATGAAAGTAAACAACATTGCTTATTCCTGCCGTCATCCACCTACTACCTATTCTAGTGTCCCATACCACTAGAATAAGCAGTATATGTCATATCCTGATGAATCAGGATATCATTGGTCACACTCATTATTCAATAATCCATTGATCTCATCAATCTCAAGTTCAATTCTATAAATAATGTCGCGACAGAAAATCATCATATACCAATTCCAAATCCCATTTCCAAATCCAAATCCAAAATATCTTTCATTTTCTATACCCGGGTAACAAAATCATACCAGTTACAGTGGTGGCCAGCCACAACAGCATGATTTTGTGATCGGTGTTGCCTAAATCGGCGAATCTGCATTTGATATATGTTCAAAAAGCGTGAATCTGTAGTTTGTTGTTGTGCTGCCTAATTCGGCGAATCTGCACTAGATGAGCATTGACACACTACTTAAATCGGCGGATTTGTGTGCTTGTGACCAATGGACTAGACAAGGCATAAAGGAGAAAATAAAAATAGTTACTATGTTGATATTGCAGTGCATATCAAGGCAGTTACAAATTGTTGTGCACTATCCCAAAACACCGTAGCTCACATGAGTAGCTGCAGGGCTTATTCACAAATCATCTTTACAAAAAATACTTGTAGTACAATTAGAATCCATGATAGGAGCATTTGATGGAGTATTCAGTGAGCAGATAATGTAGAGAAATGAAATTTAAAAATAGGATTGATGAATTTGAGATTCCATTTTATAAGTATTAGTGATGACATGAGAGATGTTGGGTTGCCTAATCTATAAAAGATTGTCAGTAAAGCAATTACGAAAAGGGGAGTGAGGTTAATGTACATAACTTGAGGGTACACTGCATCAAAATTATATGAGCCAGTGTGTTTATGGAGAGAGATACAATCGTAACTTGCATCTGAGGCGTGTCAAATAGATTTGTAGAAGCTAAGGAGAACTGCGACTATCAAACTTGCACCATAGTATAATTAACAATTCCAAAATATGTTAATTTTGTGTTAGTAATTTGAAATGAAATAAAAGACTATGTTGTCTGTTGAGAATTTGATTCTAGATTAGTGTGAGATCACATATTTTGAACATACATTGTTAGCACTTTGATTCAACAATCGCAAAATAAATTAAATGAAGCTGGAACACAAATTAAAAGTTAGCCATAGTCCTGCGAAAATGAAAATGTGAGAAAATGTTGCAGTCCTAACGAAATAGCACAGATAGACAAAAACCACGAACAAGGCAGAAAAAAGAAAAAAGAAGAAAAAAAAATGTAGGTAAGGAGATCTAATTGGATTTTATAGTGCAATGTGGGAGACAAAATTACATTGAGGATTGACAGACGTCTACGATGATTAACCGTGACTGAGTGGACAAACAACCCAAAAGTAATTTTGATCTTGAAATGCCTTTGCCTAGAAGCCTTTATTTATGACAAATTATTTGTTAGGTAGAGCTAGAATTAGGGATGAGAATATAGACTTTTGGTGCGTCAAGGAAATGCCTTACAAAACCATCTACTTAAGCCTCTGGATATTAACTGGGAGGAGGTAGGATGGAAGTTGGTATCTTATACAAGTTGCCTAAACCTGACAAGACAATGCGTAGATAGTTGGTGAGCACAGACCGCAGTAGTTTTAATGACATATTTCGACATAAATAATAAATCATTACATAATGAAAATCATTGAAATCATAGGAGAAAGGGATCAACGTTCTCCTCGGTAGGTATAGCAATCATGGATGATGAGGGTTCCGTAAAGACTGCTTCATCATTGCCATAAATGGAGAAAGAGGTATCCAGAAACCTGCTCCATGCATCATCAAAGTCCATGCCCCCCAACGTGCAGCAACACTACAGGAAAGGCAAGCTCCTCAATCTGTTTATGTGTGTGTGTGTGTGTGTGTGTGTGTGTGTGTGGTTGGGCACTAGCATGCATCACCTAAAGTCAATGTGGGCAGCTCATGGCTGCAGGGATTTCGACATCAACTATATGACGAGGTCATGAACATATACAACAAGATGAAAGCAGACCTTGTAATATTTTATGTTGCATTTGAGTCTTGGGACAAAAGACCTTAAATTCTCGGAGCTCCAAAAACCTTGGTGAAGCTGCCTGCACTCAAGTGAGTCAACATGACACACGCACGTCACATTAAAGAAGCCCTAATGAGGCTCGTAGCGAACTGCATGTGTACCGCTTCAGACAGTCAGTCAAGGATGAACTGTTCCAACAAAGAGGCCTTCCATTTGAGTGCTAGAGAGAAGAGGAAGAGAGAGAGAGAGAGAGAGAGAGAGAGAGAGAGAGAGAGAGTAAATGCATCATGTCAGCGTTCACGAAGCTCAGAGTGTGCAAGGAGATGTCGATGTTCTCCCTCAAGAAGCGATCACCTACTTTAGGAATTTCTTTGAGCAAGAGGATCCCGATGTGTTGGAAGGCTTATCAGACCCCTTTGAGGCTCAATCTCCCAGCAAGCAACCAAGCCGCCATTACAGGTACATTGTCTCATGACCAGCTTCCGATCTTCTTCCTGGAAAGAGAGGTGGTGTATCGCTAAGCCACGAGTGCGTGGCTCCTGTCTGGCATTGAAGCAACGTCTGTGAGAGTACTGCTGTAGGTGGTTAAAGGTTGACAAGCGCTTAATTTCCGGAGTATGGCTATCCCACCTCACCGTGGTGGCAGAGAAAAAGGCACGCCACTTCGAGCTTGATAGGTCCTGTCTCCTTGTCAAATTATTGCAAGCTATTTGCCTTACATACCAAGGCCTCTGAATTTGTTGCCATCGTGGAGGAAGACTCTCCTGCTTTAAACTTGAGTTGCAGCTCTCCCATCATCGACTTTAAATAGCAAGAAGAGGTGACCATCCCTGAAAGCTTCACCAAATGCTCGTCGACAAAGATTGTGGGAAAAAGTGTCCGAGAGAAGTGCCCTACCCGCATTATGGCTTCCTGTAATGCTTTGAGTGTAGGATATGGTCAAACTGGGCAAGAAAGTACTGGCGAGTTTTGGTAGTTGGTAAAGGAACCCACCTTACTCGAGTTTCGGCCAACAGATCATCTATGATATTGTGGGGGTGGGTAGCACAATATGCACGCAAGCTCATGTAGAAGTTTGGCCCACCCTTCAACCTATCTCCTAGCTGGCCTTACATTGCAGCGGTCTGCAAGACCACGTCGCATGCAAGTGGGGGTGAGAAAGTGAGAGTTTGCATGGCGATTGGTGGCTGCAGTACTAAGAGAAAGAGAGACATGCTGTGGTTGGCGAAAATAATAAAAAAAAGATTGAGAGATGGTTGTGGTTGGCGGAAGCTTGTGTGCTGCATGGTGGGTGAGTGAGGTGAGAGAAGGATTACGACCGCGGCCAGTACATGCACGCATGCTGGGGAGAGAGTTGGTGGGCGAGAGTGAGTTGGAACTGCAGAGTAGAAAGGCCGACGACTATGTGTGAGATAGAGAGAGACCGTGGTGGTTGGTGATAAACGTCAACAAAAGAGAGGTTGATGGAGTGTGGTGGCCAGAGAGAGATAGAGACAGAGAGAGAGTCACGATTGTAGAGAGAGAAAGAGAGAGTGACTACTGTGGTTGGTGTCGCTCTGCATGGGAATAAACCAAAGGCTGAGAAGACGAGAAATGGACAAAAAACTACGAGAGGGCCATCCTGATCTGTGCGAAAGAGTGAGAGAGAGTGCACTATGGATCTACATGGTACACGCCATAGAGGACTGCAGTGTGTCCGAAGACGGCTACTCGCATGCTAGACTCTCTTTGTGGGCATGCAATGGTCTGTGGTGTCATAGCTCTTGTCATAGCTCTTGTCTCATGAGCCTCCTCAACGCTCCCCCTTCCTTGTGCGCTCAATGATTTTCTATGAAGGCAAATTGCCAAGCTTCGCACGCCACTGAAATTGCAACAGAGAATATATCTCAAAGTTTGCAAGTCGTGTTTCCCACCTCTTTCCCACGATGGTGTGCACCCGAGTGTGGCAAATAGGTTATCCATTGGGGCTTGAGTCAAGAATTAGTGTGCAGGTCTAAGAGCTCTCTTAGAGGCACCCATTGTTGTCTCAATTCCCTCGATCTTCTTGAATAATTGGTCATGAATGCAAAACTCATCAAACAAATTTTAGACACCTCTCTTGATATCTTCATCTGATGTAAAAACTTCTCTACTTCTTCTTCGTCATTTGAGTTTATTGTTTCTTTGATGCTGAAGCTTTTCTTATTCTTCATTCCATGCTAATTTGTATTAATTAAACTCCTAATCAAACTAATCTTATTTTAATTGAATCACATAACCATTTTATGCACAATCATGTTAAAGCATTATGCTAATAAAATAAGTAAAGTAAACAAACTTAGCCGTGGGACATGATTCATCACCATGCTCATCGTGAGCATGTTTCTAGCACTGCCAAGAACGTTTTTGCAGGCTCTGATACCACTGCCCTGCAAAATACTCAAAAATAGCACATAGCAAGACATAAACGACTAAATCCAAGACGTATGCAAACAGAGAGAGATAGAGAGCGGGAGAGATTGAGAGAGCACGTGCAAGCGCACCTCCTAGAGCGGAGTGCTACGCCGGCACGGCGAGAGAGAAGAGAGTAGAGATGAGAAGAGCAACGCAGACACTAAGTGCAATCTCCCCCCGTGCAAGAGTGACCATTTCCCTCTTGCACGTATTTGTTTTATAGATTTCTTAAATGGTCAATTGTGAGTACAAACTAGCCGGCCGGTCATAAATGGCCAAAGCTCATACAGAGCACTTGAATATACATAAAATATAATGTCTTGCATAATCCATTATCTGCTAATGCTTTTTCCACCTGTCAGCTGCAATAAATGGATAAATATCAATTCCATAACAAGGTTAGCCCCTCTTTTAGGAGGGGAGGAGAATATTTCAGCAAAATAATCCTTTGCAATCTTCAAGTTCTCTTTATGTGAAGATGTCTGATTACCATTCTTATCCTTTAGCAAAGGGATGAAGTTTAATCTAAATTTTCTTAAGAAGATTGAACATTTGTTTATCTGGTTTGTTGATTTTCCTTGCCCGGAATTTTCTTGTCCAATGGAGGGAGGCTTTAGCAGCTAGGAGCTCCTCGTCTCTATGACTAGCTTTAAGCTCACCTAAGAGGGGGGAAGGAGGACTACTAGGTTTAGAGAGAGCTTCGAGCTCTTCTATGTTTCTCCTTATCATTATCCTTCTGTTTTCTCTTATGGCCCTAGCTTTCTTTTTTTATTCAGTGAGCAGTTTATGAGTTTCTCTAACTACACAGTCCCAAGCTTTGAATGAAGAGACATTGTTACAGAAAGCAAATTCAAAGATATTCTCAACTTTCCCTTTGACAATATCTAAAGAAAGAAGTGATTGATCCAAATGAGGCCACCCTGCCTTATACACACACTCTTCTTTTGGGAGCTCAAAGATAAATGGCAAATGATCAAAGAGAATAACATAGTTATCTTTGTAATAGTTTACCTACCAGTACTCCTGCATTAGGTTGGAGCTCATGTAGACTCTGTCCAACTTGGCTGCCCTATAGCAGTCACCATTTTTCTTGTTGTTCCAAGTGTGCCCAGTACTCTTAGAGATATCAATTAGGTTGAGCTTTCCTAGGGCATGTTCCCACATCACCTTTTCAGAGCCTCTTATAGTAGGACCAAGCTGATTCCATATGTCAAACGAGGCCTCAACCATGTTAAAATCTCCTACAACAATACAAGGACCCGTGAGTTTAGAAATCTCTCCCCAGTCAAAAGCTCTTTCCGAAATCAAATTAGAGGCATAGACAGAGATCAGAGTGTAGCTGAATGGTTTGCCAAGGGTGACAGCTATCCAACTACCCTTTTGGGAGGAATGCTGATATTCCACCGGATGATTATACTTGTCTGAGATACCCAAAGCTGCTCCACCTCTACCTTGCACATGGTTGGTCGTATACCAGCTATAGCCAGAGCCAATTATTTGAAGGTTAGAGATTAGATTGGCTCCATTGGCCTTAGGCTCCTACAAACAAATGAAGTGAGGCATGAGGTTAGTATCATAAAGCCATTTTTTAATGACATGGGCTCTTAGAGTATCAGTAAGACCATTGCAGTTAAAGGAGAAGGCTTTAATATTTGGGCACTTCATTTTTTGCTACTTTTTGCAGGTTTAGCCATGGAGATTGAAGTTCTGGTTGGGTCCTTGGAAGGCTCCTTCTTTCTTTTTGAGTTGAAATTTGGAGCCATTGGTAGTCTCTCCTCCTCTTCTTGGGTCATTAAGATGTCAATTGACTTTTAAGTTTCGATGTATTTACGGGCTCTACACGAGTTCTAGATTATATATTTGATGCTACCATGATGCCTAGGAGTTGTAGAGATGCACACAGTTTGTGAAGAAGGTGGAGATGGTGATGCATAGAGTGGAGCTTCATCCTGTGCTTCCACTCTTTTGATGGCATCTAATTGAAAGTTAAGTGCTCTTCTTCTTCTATCTCTTTGTCATTTGCACTAATGGTGTGTGGTTAAGTGTTAATTAATCTCTAATTATTGCTTCTCTCTCATTTCTCTTCTCCTTCGATTCATTTGTGAGCTCTTTCAATCACTACTATATCCTACAATTGAGAGTGCCACAGTTCAAGCTCCTTTGTGGGGATAATCACTACCTCTTCAATAGTCTGCTCAAGATTTGAAGCAACTGATTTGTTCTCTTCCTCCTCATAAACACTTTCACGGGGAGAAGGGTTCTGAGGTAGAGAGGGAGGCTCCCCTCTGTTACAATTGTTTTCTTGTAGAACAATTTCCAACTCAGGTCCCTGTTGTATCTGCCTAGAGAACTCTCTTATGTCTTCTAGAATTATAAGAGGATTAATCCCAACAATTAGATTAGCATGGGGGAAGACTCCCTTACCTGGAAAGATAATCTGTGGAGGATTTTGAGGCATAGGAGGTCTGAAGGTGAACATTCCTACTTGGTAGAAGAGGGAGGGTTGGGGTTTATTAACCATTGCCGCATACGAAGGAAGATGAGGCCCAATACTAGCTCCACTGAAACCCGAGTGTTCTTGTCCAGAGGTTAAGGAGTATGTTGAGACCCCACTGAGGAGAATCTGAAACAGAGGTTTAGGGACTAGGTTAGAAGGTTGAGCATGTAGGGATGGACCCGCTGCGTCGCCCTCACTAAACCATTACGCACAGGGCCTCTTGGAGGTCCATGTGCCCCCCCCCCCCCCCCAACAATAGGAGGGGCGAAGAAGCGAGAGGGGATGGAGAGGACAGAGTCAGCTGCTCAAGTGAGGAGGAAAGGGGAAAGCAAAAGGGGGTTGCATGCAATCTGTACGGCACATGCAGAGGGGAGTCTCAACTGCAACAGTGTTAGGATTTGAAGGGCAACCTATTCTTTCAAAAGATAGGTTGTAGAAAAATGCACCCTTCCCTATAGAAGGGTCTATTTTCAGTTTGCCCTTCCAATGAGAAAATTTCGCATAATTTACAAGGCAAGATACTATATTCTGTCAATGAGTATAACCAATAGACATATAGATATTGTAAATGAGCATTAATATATAGAAAATGTTTTTTAATTAGCCCTTCCATTGACATGTATTCTATTTTTTCACCCTTCTCTATAGAAGGATAATTTTTGAACAAGCCCTTCCAATGACAGATTCAAAAAAACTTTGGCCTTCATACGACCGGCAAAATGCCTTAAGAAGGGCAGATGGGTGTCAAATCCTATCAACAACAATGACAATGAAGGCTGAGTGAGAGCGCCTTTCCTTTTCTACCTCGAGCCTCCGGTTAGTCCTATAATAGGATTTTTTCACTCCCATAAAAGGTGATCTCCTGCAAATTAAAACAAAACGATGCATTAGGTGGCAACGCGCAGCTGCCACGTACGTAAACCATTCCAGGGAACAAGGTCGTCCACCTTGCGAGTCAGCCATGGGATCCCTCGCACGGCGCCTGTGGCGACCACTTCTAACCAGCAAGCCCCACGCACGCTTTATCCCTGTTGCTCGCTTGATTTCTTACCTAGTGCCGCCTACTGCTGAGGAGGCCACAGCTATGGACATGATCAAATACGCAAAATCTCTCAAGAGTGAAGGTAACCCATGAAAGGTTTCTGCATGTGAGCTTAACGTAGAAAGCTTTCTTGGCACCCATTTGCAGAACGCTGAAGCATGTATGCGTTTATGGAAGCATCCGTTGAATATTCTAATTTTTTGAGACGTTTGTTGAGGGAGGAGCATCATTTGAACTGGTTGTGGTCATTAGAGAGCTGGGAATAGCTATCACTTAGTGGTGCTCAAAACTTGAATGATCTAACTAGTAGTGCACGTGCAAGCATGTGTTGACTTAGCAGTAGCTGCCTAGCTTCACCAAAGCCTGCAACAACTTAAGAAGGATGCACATGGCCGGTTTTCATATTAGTCCTTATGGTTGCAAAAGCAATATCCGTTTGATGCATTACCATGACGAGTCATTGTAAATTGTGCAAGCTTCTTAAGTATCACAAGCCTCACAAGACTTTTGGTTCAGCTGTCGTAATAGAGATGGAACACGAAGATAGGAACTTTCAGCCCATGTATGCTTATTTGATGCCATAGGTTGAGAAAATAACCTCAAAATTTGATCGTCGATCTTTAATAAGAAATGAGCCAAAGAGACCCAAGTCAAATGAAGTTTATTTTAAAACGGGTAGGATGATTTTCCGGAAGTTCGTGGTTTTGTTAGACCTCTTGAGCGTTAGAAGCAGGTCAAGACAAAAGACCCTAAGGCTCTAGAGGATGCATTATTCAAGCATGCAATCATGATGACCCTAATAATGGTAAGCCACTTGTTTAGCCATCGCACTAAGCATAATTCATCATGCATAATACTAGTGATGCTACACGTGCATCATTGCATGCTAGAAATAGGAGACATTCCAAGAGACCCAAGGGGCGTCGATGACCTCTCTCTCAGCAAGACATTAAGAGCTAAGAAAGAAAACCTTTGTTTCAATTGTTAAGGTAGTCATTCTAAACAAGATTGTCCAAAGGGAAAGCACAAGGTGTGGGAAAGGAAAAAGTAGTGCACATGGTGCAATTACTTTCTCTACGCCCTTCTGCTAAGCATGCCAATGTGAAAGAATCACATATGGAAGAGGTTCATGAATGCTATATAAATGCCTCTATGTGACAATCAGCTTTTCGACCACATAACCTCGTGAGAATGCACGTCACTATCAAGGGGCACAATATGCGTATCTTTGTAGATGATGATGCCTCTCATAGCTTTCTTAACTATAAGTTGATTAAGAAGTTAAATCTATCACAAACTCCCAATTTCACATCGCTACAAGGTAGCACCGATTAATGGGAACGAGACAGAGGTGTGTTACAGTAGGCTCCTGAGCAGGCAGCCATGGAGGAGCTGACGAGCGTTCTTGCTAAGATGAACATCTAGTTTTCGACTTTCAAAGGACTCTCCACCAAGGATGCCGACCACGCTAGGAGGTTTGTATCCCTCTGTAGAGGTCGGGGCCTAAACAGAGAAGATGCCTACTTAGTGCTCTTTCCGTCCACCTTGGATGGCTTAGCATACAAATGGTATAGTCAGTTTGGAGAGAACCACTTTATGACTTGGGCAACATTGAGGCGATAGTTCTGTGAAGCTTTCAATCCGGGTGACTTTCAAGAGAAAGTCTTGGAAAATTGGCAAATTTGGTGCTCCAACCTAGTGTGACATTTGCAGAACTCATGGCAAGAACAAAGTCTGTGGTGGCCAAGCTTCCTCAACAACTTGGAGACTTCATGATCAAGAAGTGGCTCTCCCGAAGACGTTTCAACAGAAGCTGCAAGCAACTCTGGAGGAGTTTGTCGCTGCCGCTACTAGAATCGAGGGGGCAAGGCGGTTATTCAAGGACTCCCCCTAGGTAGAGTCTGCCTTAGTCCTCATGCAAAGTGCATCTGACCCTTTGATTTCTTTACGCAAGCACTGAAATTACAACGAGCTCTTCAGGAGGAGAGGTCCTCCTCCCTTCGACAATAGATGTCCCCACATCAAGAGACTTTAGACCAGATCAAGCAACAACTAAAAGAGCTAAAAGAGCTCAGGGCTTACCAAGAGTCTAAAGCGGTGGTTTGATGTAGGTCATGTCGCTCTCTAGGGCATCCCCCACACGAAGGGAGGAGAGGTCCTCCTCCCTTCGACAATAGAAGTCCCCACATCAAGAGACTTTAGATCAGATCAAGCAACAACTAAAAGAGCTTAGGGCTTACCAAGAGTCTAAAGCGGTGGTTTGATGTAGCTCATGTCGCTCTCTAGGGCATCCCCCACACGAATGCCCTCTTCAAGCCTATTGCCACCTCTATGAAAAATCTGGACATGACGACAAGGATTGCTACTATCTAAAGGGATTACGACACCTTCAACGGAGCCTTACTCCTACTCTTCAACAAGGCCTTGGTTGGCACCTGCATCTAACATAGTTTCCCCTTATGGCCATTTTATCTACATGCCACCTTTGCTGAATACCCCTATGCAAGGTCTGCAGAGCAGTTTTCCATATGAGGGTTTCTATCACGTTAACACTCCCTCAGCCCCTCAGAGCTTCTACGCCTCAGCCTCCACCTCCATGCAGTAGGAGCAGAGGCCACCTCATCCCCCGTCTCGCCCCTCCAATAGAGCCATTTTGTGCTACAGACGTGGTGAATATGGGCATTACCAAAGCAAATGTCCCCTACTTGAAGGATCTCCTCCTTGCTGTCATTACTCGGAGGCTAAGGATCACTATAGTAAGGATTGTCCTAAACAATGGGCATCCACCTCTTCGAGCGCGAATCGGTTTCAACCAGAGTTCACGTTTCCAAAGATCAACCTGATAGCAGTGAGAAACATTCCTTAGCTGTCACTTGCTACTCATGTGGTTACCCCTCAGAGCAAGCTGCAACAGGTGCAGGAGTCAGCAGGTGTCCTCACTCGGGCAGAAAGGGCAGCCCTCAGTCTCAATCTTCCCAAAGGTCCAATTCAACCATCCCCAATTTCACAACCTAGTCCATCTCTAGCAACGGAGAAGCCATGCATTGGTGCCAAAGGCCAAGCTACCTTACTGCTATCTGATATTGATGGGGCCTTAAGAGGCAATGGCTGACTTGCAGCAGATCAAGGTACCAGAGAAGGCCCTGATCAAAAGAGAAAACCCTACAACAAAGACTATCTTGAAGAATATCTTTTAGCAAGTGTCACTCTATGACATGCTCCGGCTAGATGCAAATCTTTGAAGTGTCACCCTTACAGTCATTCAGTCCCTACCCTGGAGTAGGGTCTAGTGGCAAGCACCTCCCAGTGCAGCCCTCAGAGTCCTACATAATCTCATATCCTGCTCCGCTCACTATTTACAAGAGTCCTCGTCTCACTGGGTCTATTCTAGGGTGCCAATTCTTGGGTGTAATCGTCAATGACACCCATTCGACTTGAAGGAGGCATGGATTGTGTAGTGCATCATAGTTCTTTGTCAGTGGAGTCTAACCCTGAACTTGCACAGTCTACTCCACCTGACGAGCCAGAGGAGGACCTGCTTGAGTGGTTAGAAGCTACAAAGTCTATGCCTTGTTATGTGGTTTCTATTCAATCCTTGCCCAAGGATACCCCATCTATCACTATCCCTACAGTAGCCAAGCAAAGTGTGCAACCTAGCCCAAAAACAAGTGTTGCGGTTATGAATGCTCCTACTGTCGAGGCCTATGGGCTTGGTGAGCCAATCAAAGACCACAGACGAGGTAAGAAATCTCCTTTATAAGAATTTACCTAGCTGTGAACCTCCTCGATGTCCGACTCCGCGACCAAGGCAAAGTTCTCTTCTGTGTGTGATGAAATCCCCTTTGACGAGCTTCCACAAGGATGGTTACAAGAAGAATATGCTGATTTCAATATTGATAAGATGCCAGCGCATGATGTCTCCAAGCTCCAAGAGGCAGCAAACTCTTCCTCCTCTGACGCATCCTTGCCAATAACTCATCCCGAGTGTGTGAGGGAAGTCAACCTGGGGGACCTTGATAACCCTCACCCCATTCTTTTAGTAGCTTGGCTGCAAGATCACTTGGCATTGCTTGACCATGTAGTTTCTTTTATGCACTCTTTCAAAGATGTTTTCGCTTGGTCTTACAAAGATTTGGAAGGAATCGCACTAGAACTAGGCGTTCACACTATCCCTCTGGTCCAGGGGGACTAAGCCAGTTAGAGGCCGAGCTTACAAACTAAACCCCAAGTATGTAGAAGCTCTCAAAATGGAGCTAGAGAAAATGAAAGAAGCAGGCATCATCGTGGCCGCGGAGCATTGCGAGTGGCTGTCCCCCATGGTAACAACTCCCAAAAATGTCTGGTAGTTAGGTGCGCTCAATAAAGTAACAATGCCGTATGGATTTCCAACACCTTTCACAGAGCGAGTGCTTGAAGATGTGGCTGGGCACATCCTCTACAGTTTCATGGATGGGTTTAGTGGATGCAATCAATTGGGCATTCATCCTGCTAATCAGATCAAAACTGCTTGTGACTCCATGGGGTGTTTTCATTTACACCAGAATGTCTTTTGGGTTAAAAAACACTCCACCTTCTTTCAATCGCACAATACATTTCATCTTTTATCCTTTGCTAACTGATCATCTTCGCATATTCATAAATGATTTTTCAACCTTCTCTGGCGCTCAATATTGCACCCCAGTGGAGAATTTGGAGGAGCACCTCGCTTAGCTCTCTGTTGTCTTCCTCAGGTGCAAGGAGGGTTTCAGCACAATCCAGCCAGCGTTCTGCATTTTAGCAATATCCTCGTTGCCGTTGTCGCCGTCATCTTCATCGTCGTCGATATCAACATCGTCATCGTCGTCGACATCGTCATCATCAAGTACCACAACATCAGTGCCCATTAGCATCAACATCTCAACATCCAATTATTGTATGAGCATTTGTGCAAGAATAAAGAAAGTACTTGCTCTGGCAATAGAGCAAGGGGGGCCTTGAGGGTTGGGATCGGACATCCCCGTGTCGTCTCTTTTCTCTCTCTTTCTTTCGGTTCAGTCGAGTTCCTTCCTGAAGTAAAGTGTTCCTTGTGTTTGAGCGGAGTACTAGATCCGAGCTAAGTCCTTAAACACTTCCGTTGCACTTGACACCAGCCCACTGAATACCACCCCAAGATAGGTGTGTATCTGTGTACTCCACTGTCTCCTGGCCATACGTAAATGTGGGTGCTGACCTCTTGACCCACTGTGATGTGGTGTTGAACACCATAACCTTGGTTTTCCCAAGGTTAACAGACAATCCACTATCATGAGCAAATATGTGCAAAGCATCTAAATGACGCTGCATCCCCTCCGGAGAGTTAGAAATCAAAACAATATCATCAACATATAATAACAGCGGAATCCATGTCCCTGCTAGCTGAGCACCTCTGTCATCGGAAAGGCCAAGACTTGCAGTGTTTCAAGATGTTGGGTCAAGAGCCCCGTGCATCAAGCAGCATCTCAAAACGTTGGAGCTCAAAATGCATCGCATAGTGTAAGTGTTTCAAAACGCTACTCGGTGAGGCTGAAAAACGCCTCGAGCTTGTTGCTGAAAACGCCCTCACAGGGAGCCAAAATGCTTGAGTGTCTCAAAATGTTGGCGAGAACGTTAAGTTTAGAAGCCGATCCTCCCTAGAGACACTTGTTTTGCATTTCAAAACACTACTCTAGAAGCGCCGCCCAAAGGATGCCCTTCTTCTTTTCCCCTTCATGGGAGAGAAGAAGAATAAGAAGAAGGGAGTTTTAAGGTCGTAGGAAACTATCCCAAGAGACCTTAAATATCTAGCCGACGAGGAGTTGAACTCAAGACCTGTTACTCAAGAGGGAAATGGCATAACCAATCTACCACACTTGAGTGATAGAAAGGTTATATCATTTTCCTCTTTTTATAAGCGTGCGCACACACACACCCACCCACAGACCCGAGAAGAAGAGAGTTTTAACGTTGTAGGAAACTATCCCAAGAGACCTTAAAGATCTAGCCGACGAGGAGTTGAAATCAAGACCTGTTATTCAAGAGGGAAATGGCATAACCAATCTACCACACTTGGGTGAGAGAGAGAAAGAAAGAAAGAAAGAAAGAAAGATTTTTAACGTCTATGTCAGGCCGAAATCGGCCTATGAGACAAATCAAATGTACATGGTGTGTATGTCATCCGTCTATCGGAAAGACAAATGAAACAAAACTGATACAAAACTGAACTGAATGTAGGTAGTGGGGTATCTGAGGAGGGATGGAGCTCTATCTCTAGGGGTATATGCATGTCTATATGCTCAAGGTAGTACAATCATGAGAATGCATCAAGCTATCTAGCTCCATCCTGTACTAATGGGGGGATGTAAGATGTGGTACATGGGCGGGTCTGGTGCCAAGGCTGCCCGGATGAAAGCTGTCGGGTCGGCCCTCATCTGGGCCACTCGCTCCTCAGTGGCACTGCGCTCCCGGGCTCGGATCTCCTCGATCTGTCCGTAGTGGGAGCGTGCGCCCCTGTAGCCTGTGACTCGTGGTCGTCGTCTAGCTCGGCTCACCTCCGCCTGTGGGAGTGTCACTCCCCTCTGAGTGTCTGGTGGGGGAGGGGCGGTAATCCTCTGAAAGAAGTCTGTGAGCTGCGACTGTCTCCCCTCTGTATGTGTAGCTGTGTGTGGCTGTAGTAGTGTGTCCCGATGGCTCTGTATCTCTAGTAAGAACCGTCCGAGCTGTCTCTGATCCTGAGAGTCCATGATCTCTCGGAGAGTGGGCTGTCCTCTGAATAGGGCCTCATACCTGCCTCTGATCTCAGTGTATGCTCTGCATCTACATACAAAGTGCTCCTCACTCTCCACCTCCTCTGTGCAGGCTCTGCAGACGCGCTCCTCCCTAGGGACACCAGTATGTCTCCCGATCTCAATCTCTAACCTGTGTGAAGCCACTCTCAGCTGACCAATCGCCACCCGTGAGCTATGTGGCATATATGTGTCCATGTAGCGTGGTCTCTGTATGAACCCCCCAGACAATATGGTGAGAAACTGGTCTCTGTAATCTGACATCCTCGTCCCCAAGCCAGGTGACTCCCAGACTCTCCTAGTGTATAGCTGCCACAGATCCTGTCTCAGTACCAAGTTCCTCTCACTGCGAGAGAGGTGAACATATGGTGAGTGGGGGTCGTACTGGAAAGGTGGTAGGCTCTCCATGTCAAGACCGTGTCCCTCAAACCATGCTCTGACCTGTGAGTACCATGCTCTCTCATGCCCACTCTCTGATAGCTGTATAGCTGCCTCAAATGCTCTACGAGTAAGTCTGTCAGGAGGTAGCTCTCTCATCCTCTGGATGAAGCAGACTGTCTGGAATAGTGCCTCTACCACCATGGGTGGTGTGGCGAGCTCGGCTCTAATAATGTCATGTGGCACTGTCTTCTTGCTGCGGAGCAAGCGTGAGATCATACATATCTGTGGCCTCTCAAGCTGTGTCCACTGGTCAGCTGTCAATCCTGGTGCCCATACTGCCGCCGAGTACATCAAGGCCGGGGTGACTAAGGTGTCGAAAAGCCACCCCTTCGTGCGGGGTTCCTGAAAGTGTGCCTGGTGGCATCTCCGCTCTAGCATGGCCAGAGCTGCATATCCTCGGGTGAGCCTGTCAGCAGCAGCCTGCCTCATAGTGAAGGGTCTTGGTAGGCTGGTGAATGTGATGCCAAGGTAGACATAGGAGGTGACTACATCAACCTGTCCTCCTGCTGCTGTGAAGGTGGCAGCGCTCCTCACTGCACTGGATGTGTGAAAGATCATAACCTTGGTTTTGCCAAGGTTCACAGTCAACCCCCTGTGTGTGCTGAATTCGTCCAAGGCCTCAAGATGGCGTTGCAAGCCCTCGGGTGACTCTGAAATCAACACAATATCATCAGCATATAACATGATGTGGACCGGAGTACCTGCCAAGTCGCTCCCCTCTCCCCCTGCTCGCAGTATGTAGTCGGAGATCTCGTCGATGTAGAGCCCAAAGAGTGTCGGGGAGAGTGGGCATCCTTGCTTAACACCAATGGTGCTAGCAATGGTCTCTGAAAAACCGCCTGGGCAACGAACTCGACCCGTCACCTTCTCGTAGAGAGCATATATGGCCCAAATCATCTCTGTTGGTACCCCAATGCTGTGAAGGCGCTGGAAGAGTCTCTCGCGTGGGACTGTGATCAGTGGTGGAGAAAGCTCGTCTGAAACCTGCCTGGCTTGGAGCTCGTAAACCCTCGATCTCTGCGTAGTAGCTGAGCTGTGCCTCAACTACTGCTCCATATAGCTTGGCCATCGTGTGGCCAATCATGATAGTCCTGTAGTTCCCTGGATCCAGGGTGTCGCCAGATTTGTGGATAGGCACTATGGTGTGCTGTGTCCACTCCTCTGGGAAGCCCTCCCCTATAGCCCGGTTGAAGACATGTGCAATCAACGGGGCTATAGTGGAGGCCGCATAAATGATGTGCTCACTCTGTAATCCAGTATGGTCAGCTGATCGTCTGTGCTGCATGCGGCGTATGGCCCTCTCTACCATCTGTGCTGTAAAGAAGGAGGAGCACGTGGGGCGTGGCTCTTGTGGCTGTGGGATAGGAGGCTGTCCTGGCACCTCGTAAAGTCGCTCTGCATAATCATGCCATATCTGTGGATCCTCAATAGCTGTAGTCGGACGTGGCTCGCGCAGGGTGCGCCATGCCGTCGCGCTATCCATGCTCATGAATAGGCGGTATAGCTCAAGCTCCTGTGCCTCTTCGAATGCTCGCCGCTTTTGGCGTGTCAGCGTCTTCATATGCCGTCTGGCCTCTCTCTCTATGATCTCTCCTAAGGCTCGCTGTGCACGGAGGCGTCGGTATAGCTCTCTGCACTCATCATCATACCAGCGGTTCTGAGGCATAGTCCCGGGGGGGGGGGAGTGCGTCCTGTGTGAGTGGTGTGTGGAAAGGAGCTAATAGCTGAAGTGTGGAGAATGGAAGAGATATGTGATGTGAGAACTGAGAGTGGTGTGGATGGGTGGAGGAGGCATAGGCCATGCTCGACCTCGGCCGAGTAAAGAGAGGCTAGCTCATGTGTGAAATGGATGGTGGTGTGTGGAGTGTGTGCTGTGGAGCTGTGTGGGATGGTATCTCCGGTGATGGAGAAAGAGAGGTATGTGTGGTCGGCTCCGATGGGTATGGGTGGAATGGTGAAGGATGTGATAAGGTGTGTAGCCTCCCTGGGTCCCAGAATATAGTCGACTGTACTCCCCCCTCCCTCTGCAACTCCATGTGGCATACAAGTCAGGCCCCCTGAGGTGGGCCACTGGACCATCCCGTTATAAATAACGAGACGGGGCTGGGAGCCAAGTCGAAGTAGATGTCGTCCGTAGGCTGTGACTGGAGCTCTGTCTGCTGTATCTCTCATAGTAGCCTCCTCATCTAGAGTGTGTAGTGCCTCTGGGTCCTCGTGGTCATATGCCTCACACTGCTCACTGCGCGTACGAGCATTGAAGTCTCCCATAAGGAAGACTTCACCCAGTGTGGAGTACTCCATAATCTCCTCCGTGAGGCATGCGTATGGTGACTCCTGCTCAATAGGGGCGAATCTGGAGCCTGTGGGAGCAAAGTAGCAAAGGGCAATGTAGACGATCCTGTCTCGTGAGAGCTCGAGGCGAATCCACATGTAGCGGGCCTGTGGGTCCCGGGCAACAATCTGTAGTCTGCTGTGAAGCCCCTGTCTAAAGAGTATGGCCACTCCTCCTGAGCCACGAGTGGTGTGCTGGCGCATACATCCCCGATGTAGAGACTCCCACTGGAATCCATGTATCCGTGGTAGCCCTCTCTCTGGGCTCTCGTGTGTCTCTGTAAGTAGAATGATGTCTCGACCTCTCATCACCTCCTCAAGTCTCTCTGGGTGTGTCCATAGGTCTCCATTGCAATTCCAAACCGTGACATGAATCTCCTCGTGTGTCCCATAGGCCGCGAGTCCCTATGCGATGGTCTTGCCATCAATGATAACCCTACCATCTCGATATACTGCCTTCTTCCCTTCTTTGCGGGCTTGGTGGACTCTAGGCATGCACGCGCGACGGTGATCTTGTTGCATCTTTGTGAGGTCATCATCAAGATAAATCGGGGGGCCTTCTAGCCCTCTCAAGATGACCCTCTTTCGGAGGAAAGAAGTTCGAGACTCCTCGGAGGCGAATTTGAGGATGAGAGCTCTCTTCTTTGGATCTTTGCCGGCTCTCCAAACTTTGGAGATTGGGATTTCTTCTTCCTTGTATCCCACTTTCTTGCATAAAGCTTTCCCATCGCTCTCGGGTGTAGACCCTTCTTCTTCTTTGATGCCGGTCACTCGCACATTGAGACGGTGAGCTTGTCGCATCTTCTCCTCCTCGATGGTTGTGTGTACGATGAGTACCTCATCTTTTTGGGCTTCCTCTCTTGCAACCTTCTTGATGTTCTTTTTGACCACTTCGACCCATCCTTCTTTGGTGGCCTCTAATTTGTCCTCAATGCTTGCGGTGAGGGCTTTGGTGATCTCCTCCTTGAGGGCTTCCTTAGCCTCCTCTTTAATCTCTCCTTCTTCGGGGGTGAGGGATGTGATGGAAGCATGAAGTAGATCGATTTGTGCCTTCATCTCTTCTTGCTCTTTCCTCCATCTCTCCCTCTCCTTCCCGTTCTCCCGTTCCCTTCTCTCCTTCTCCTCTTTGAGATTTTGGATTTCCGCTCTCATGTCCTCTTTCTCTTCGTTCCATAGCTTGATGAGGGTGGCTTTCTCCTCCTCCCATATCTCTCTCTCCATCCGCCATTCTTTCATGTCCTTCTCCAATTGTGCAAGCCTCTTGTTCGTGAGCATGAAGGTTGTCTTCATTGTCGATGCCGGCGTCTTGATGATGGGGGAAGACATGGCTGTCTTCGTAACTACCCTCTCTTCATATTGTGAAGAAGAGGGGAGAAGGGGAAGAGAGGGAGTACTTGTGTGTATGCGTGTATGTGTGTAGTGTGTGTGTGGGTATGTATCCGTGTGTGAGAGATTGGGGGCAGCGGGCCTGGTGCACTTGGTAATGCTGCAACAATGAGGCAGCAGCAAGTGCTACAGCCTTGGCAGCGTGCAGTCGCAACAGGTCAGCCACAACGGGTTCAGCAGCAGCAGCAGTGGCGCGCGCAGGGGGTGAAACAGCAGCAGCGGTGGCGTGCACAGGGGGCAGCAGCAGTGGCGCGCACAGGGGCAGCAGCAGTGGCGCGCGCAGAGAGAGAGAGAGAGAGAGAGAGAGAGAGAGAGAGAGAGAGAGAGAGAGAGAGAGAGAGAGAGAGAGAGAGAGTTTGCTCAGAACCAACCAACTTGGCAATGAATTACATGATTATACAATGGGAAGTGAGCGCTCTTATATACCTACTTGGAGACCTTGAGTAATCCACCCTAGTAAATTTCCCTACCTAGAATCATGTCAAGTAAGTAAATTAAATACCGAAAAGCCATAATTAATAATAGGACCACATTGGGCATTCACTTGAGATGCATGAACTTCAACAAGATACTACACTGGTGATGAACAATAGATGATACAACTTGGGGGAGGGAGGTGGCAAGTTGCTCAACCTCACTAGGAAAACTCTACCACCCAAAAGTAGGGGCCAAAACTGGGAAACAATACGCCCGTAGGTGGAAACTAGTGGCACTGGCCAACAACAAAAATACCCTAGTCCTTGGGCCACCAAAGCAATCTCTTTGACATTGCCAACAGTACAGGGTGGGAAAAATAATGGCAGGAACATGCCATAATCGAGAAGACTACCTCAATAGGCTGGACACAGACACAAAACAGCCCTTGTCACAAAGTGATGACGTGGCATGCCCAATTGGAAAGAAATAGCCGGGAGGAAAAAAGAAACTGAACCTAAAAAACAGAAGAAGTCTGAACCCAGAAAGAATGGCCAAGGGGCCTAAAATTGAAAGAAACAAGGGATTTTTAAATCCTAGCTCCCACCCAACTTGCGGAGCACCGGCCGAGGGGCCTAAAACCCTAAAAACCCAAGACTTGAACTTTGAGGCCGATTTTCGTAAATTGTGTTGACATGCTGACGTGGCAAAGGGTGCAGATGTTGAATGGGAGGGATGTACGGATTTTCCGTGTTTTGCGCTGGCTGTGCCACAAATGGCAGGTTGGCAGATATTTGAGTTTCTGCACTAGCTTTTGGGAGCAGATGCTTTTGGGGTTTAGTGCTTTTGGTTGAAGTGCTTTTGGGGCTTTGCTTCTAGGCAACCCTTGTACTATTTATAAAGGAGCCCAGGGCCTCACTCTGCACAACATCTGGACGCAGATGTTGATAGTAGAGGACCTTTGGGAGTTGTACCTTGATGACTCAATCATAAAGAAATATTAGAAGGGACGCCAATCTTTTGGGGCTAGTGCATCTGGCCACGGAACTCCACGGTGCCGTGTCGACTCTCTCTCTCTCTCTCTCTCTCTCTCTCTCTCTCTCTCTCTCTCTCTCTCTCTCGTAAAGTTAAGTGATTCTGCAGTTTCTGCTCGTGTGTTGCTATTGATTTCTTGCTTGGAGTGTCCAAGCTTGTAACAGTGGTATGAGAGCTCATAAAGATTCTTCTTCTACGGAGGATCCGATCCCTTTTGCATTACACATGGGTTTTTGTGTAGAATCTGACGGGAACAACAACTTTCTACGAGGAGGTGAAGAAAAGTTGAAACCCAATGTGGGAATTGAAGAAAACAACGAAGAAGTAGGCGAAATCTTGGTGGGGAACTTTGCCAGAGCGGAGTACAAGCATCAACTACTGGTTGACAAGTGTGTAAAAAGATTGATGTACTCCCAGAACCCGAAATATGTGCTTACCCGATGGAATGACTCAAGGGAACTGTGTGACAGCTCATCACTGGATTCCGGAGCAGTAAGGGAATTTAGATGGTGGCGCATCAGAGGGTTTCGTCGAGCTAACGGAAATATATGCAAGTTCATCAGAGGATTCCGGAGAAGAAAGAGGATCAAATGATAGTGTGTCTCAAGGTTTCAACAATTGAGACCAATGTGCCAGCGGACAGGGAGGCCAGCTAGGTTACCCACAGGTCCCAGGGCACAAGGAAAGAAAGTAAAGGGAATCATTTGGTATATCAGAGAATTCCACAGATCCATATGGAGGTGTCCAGGATAGGGACGCCTGCAGGGCTACCAACAAGTCACAGGGCACAAGAAAAGAACAAAAAGGTATGCTAGGTCCACCGGATAATTTGGTCAAGGGTACTTTTTGGCTCTCCATGCAAAGTGGATGGTAGATTGAATAAAGTCACTATTTCTCTTTGAGATTTTAGGGGTACTGACAGGCTGATAGTATTTTGCGGAATGACTTTATGAACAAATGTGCATTGAATTGAAAATTTCCATAATTGAAAACTTGTGCTCTTTCATGTGTGTATTGTTAGAGACATGTAGAGAGAGATGAAATGTTTGCAGCATTTTGTATGAACAATGATTTTAACTTAGTGCATCTAGACGTCTGCTAGAGATCAGTTGGATCTGGATGTGATGGCTAAGTGAATGCGAAGTGAATGAGATTCTAGTACATCAAGATGTCTATTTGGATAAGATGACTGGATATCACTGTGAGTGCATGAAGAATTTCGGAAGGATGAGATGGCTACACAGTGATCTAGGTGCATCATTTGTTTTGGACATAATGAGATGGCTAGATTAAATGATTGAAACACGGTATTCAGTGTGAACTAAGTGTCTGATTTTGTGAACTGAATGCTATGTCGATGTATTGTCTTGTGGGGATAGTCATGGGCATGGTTTGCTTGATTGAAATGTGAAATGAAACGATATGAATCTGATAGTAACAAGATTTAGTAGATCTTGCAAGACATCCGTGAAAAGATCAGCGCAGTGTGGATGTGATTGCTAACGGGTTAATAATGATCAGGATTTGTATCTTATTAGACCCTCGATAGAAATGCGATCGAACAATGACTGATGTCTTTGTAGAAGTGTTGCATTTGTGGAGTCTGGTGCATGAGTACATAGAGTCAGTGTCTATTGAAGAAAGTTTCTGTCCTATGGCTGTTTTGCAGTTGTAATCGAGGGCGATTGCAATTCTTTCAAGGGGAGTGAATGTCACGAAGTGATGATGTGGCATGTCCAATTGGAAAGAAATGGCCAGGAGGACAAGAGAAACTGAACCTCAAAAGCAAAAGAAGTCTGAACCCAGAAAGAATGGCCAAGGGGCCTAAAATTGAAAGAAAGAAGGGATTTTTAAATCCTAGTTGCCACCCAACTTACAGAGCACCGGCTCAGGGGCTTAAAAACCTTACAACCCAAAGCTTGAACTATGAGGCCGATTTTCGTAAATCACGTTGACATGCTAATGTGGCAGAGTGTACGGATGTTGACATGGTAGAATGTCACAAACTATGACGTGGTGTGTCCACAACACACGCATACACTCTCTCTGCTGCCCACCTGAAATCCGGCGGAATGCTGACGTGGCACTGCTATATGGACAGGGTCCTGTAAATTTCGGCGAAGATCGCAGAGCTGCCACATGACAGGTTGTACGGACGCCAGTGGGAATTGCGCAGATTGAATTGTGGCAGATTTGCTTTTGGGCATGCTTTTGGAAATCTCACGCAATCTTTGAAAGCTGCCATTTTTTACATTAAGCAAGAATGAGAGAGAAAGAGTCTCTTGCTTTATTTTTCCAAAGCTTTTAAGGCTTTTGAGTTTAATAGCTTTTGGGCTCTGTAACAACCCTTGTACTCTTTAAATAAGTGGGTAGGCCACTCACAACTGAGAGCATCTGGACGCAGAGTCTGACTGTGAGCGCCTGCCCGCACTCTTGTACTTTGAATTCAGATTAATACAAAAAGAAATACCGAAAGGGACGCCAATCTTTGGGGCCAATAACTCTAGGCACGGAACTCCGCCGGGTCAGTGTCGAATCAATTGTAAACTGTGAACTATTTTGAAGTGGTTTTATTGTGCTGTTGCGGTAGATTCTCGACTTGGAGTGTCCAAGTCTGTTGCAGTGGTATCAGAGCACGGCCGATTTCTCTTCTACGGGAAATCTGATCCCTAATTTTTCCGATCCCTAATTTTTTTCCGCGGCACCTATGGCTTCATGCAAAAATCAGTCGACTCCTTTTGCATCCGGAGATGCGGGAAGGGATCACAACGAAGATTCCGGCAAGGAGTATGGCCCGCCTCAGCCTACTTCGGCGGAGCGTTGAGAGATGGAGCGTCAATGATTGATCGGCGACGCAACAAAAATGATGCTCAATTTTGCGAAGGATCCAAAATTTGCAAAATATATGAGCGAGACCTCTTTCGATGACGTGCATACGCAGTGGCAGAAGACCACAAAACCATCCCCCAAACCCGCTTTCAAGAAATCTCCTACTCCCAGGAAGTATACAGAGAAAGAATTAGAAAAGGTGGTTGATGCAAGCATTGCTCAGCTTTTTGACGCGCAGAACAAAACTGAAAAGCACGGCAAAGAGCAGAAGAAAGGCACTGACTTCCCGGGCTATTTGGGTCGTCAGTCGACATTTGAAAAGGCAAAGAAACAGAAGAAGCGTGTTCGATTTGATGGAGTACCCAGTTCTTCTTCTTCTTCTTCTTCTTCTTCTTCTTCTGATAGTTCTTCTAGCTCATCTGACTTGAGCGAAAAAGACCGAAAAGTCAAAGAGCGAAGCAAGAAGCAATGCTTCGGAAAGGGCAAGAAAAAGGCAAAGAAGCCTAAATCTCGCCCCGTGAGTGACAATTCTACAGAGGACTCGTCTACAAGCAGTTCAGACTCTGACGACAACAACTTTTATGCAAAGAAGAAGAATTTTCATAAAGCCAACCAGTATGACTTTCTGGAAGACAAAAGCAAGAAAGTCCAAGAGTTTAAGGAAGGTGGACAGTCAATTAAATTTGACACGTTTTCTGGATATAGAGATGCTTCGAAGGCTTTGTCTTTTGTACAGTAGTTTGACATCGCTTTCGCAGGAGGGTGTTACTCAGAGCACTCTAAGATTCGGAGAGCTGCCTCTTACTCTAAGGGGAATGCTCAGTGCTCGAACTTGGTGGTCCACGCTTCTATTAAGCAAGACTGCGCCAATTAAATGGTTGAAATTCAAGAGGCTTTTTATTTCTTCTTGGTTGACTCGAGAGTATGAACGCGACATACGAACTGCATGGAAGTGTGTTCGGATGACCAAGAAGGATACAATGGACGCTTATTGCAAGAGATTCTAGAGCTTTTTTCTACCCGCCTCTTCATTTAAGAAGATCTCGTTCAAGAAATAGATTGAGGGGTTTACCTTGCGTCTTCCTACAGAGATCCGAGATCACTACTTGGAATAAAAGTCAACTTCTATTCAGGAGTTGATGAGTCATGCGAAACGGGGTTTTGCCATTCACTCTGGCAGTTTGACCTACCCCACCGATGAGATCATGACACAAAGAGCCGAACAGACTTCGACAAATGAAAGTAGAAAGAGAAAGAGCAACCCAGAAAAGAGGGATGCACGACCCAAGCTTACTCCTCAGGAGCGGGCTCGCTTCATTAGGGAAGGGAAGTGCTTTGGATGCGGGGAAATTGGACATATCTCCGCGAAGTGCCCTAAAAAGGCTCAGAAAGAACAAAATGACAAGAACGACGAGAGGTCTGAGAGTTCGAGAGCAGCTGAGGAACGTGGAAGAAAAGGCAAGATGAAAACAAGACTGGTTCCAGATTGCGTGGGTACCGATCCCAGCATGTTGGACGAGAGTACAGAACTTTGCCAAGCTTGGGGCTAAGTGAAAGATCAAGAAGCCTTGATCTTCTTTGATGGAGGAGCCAAGGCCAACTTCATTTCACCGGAAAAAGCGGTGCGGCTCGAGATCACTCCTGATCCGATGGGACCACTTGCGAAGGCAGTTCTAGCGGCACCCGGCAAGGACATAGCCATTACACCTGTCATTGGCAAACTTCGGTTGCATTGTCAGGGGTATTTGGGGCATGAGGACTTTTACATAATGCCTTTAGAAGGTTGTGATGTCCTCTTGGGAATTCCCTGGTACCACCAGAACAACGCCGTGGTCGACTATCGGGCGAGGAAAGCGACTTTGATGACCACAGAGAAGGGCAGAACCATTGTACTTGACATTAAGCTTAAGGGCGAGTCTGCCCCTATTGTATCGACTTCGGCCATTTCAAAGTTAATGAAATCCAATCTGTTTGTTTACTCGATCTTTATGAAAGAGTTGAGTGATGAAGATAGGAAAAATATGTTTGAACTTGATAAAGAACGCCAAGATTTTCTCCACTCTCATGCCGATTTCTTCTTAGAGGGTCTGCCAGGCGAGTTACCACCTACTCATCCTGAAGATCATACCATTGATCTGATACCTGGAAGCACACCACCGAACCGGCCACCTTACCGTGTGAGCCGAGCACAGAACGAAGAGATTATGAACCAAGTGAAAGACCTCCTGGAAAAGGGTCTTGTCCAGCCTAGTACTTCACCGTACTGCTCTCCTGTGTTGTTGGTTTTGAAGAAAGACGGATCTTGGAGAATGTGCATCGATCATAAGCTCTCAACAAAATCACCATCAAGCACAGATTTCCAATTCCTAGAATCGATGATATACTTGACTGACTTTAGGGATCCTCGTGCTTTAGCAGGGTCGACTTGAAAAGTGGATATCATCAGATCCGAATCGTGCCGGGAGATGTCTACAAGGCAGCCTTTCGGACGACTTTTGGGTTATTTGAGTTTTTAGTGATGCCTTTTGGCTTAACCAATACTCCTGCAACATTTAACCGGATGATGGACAAGATTTTTCAAGAGTACAGGCTATTTGTTGGCACTTTCTTTGACGATATCATCGTTTTCTCCAAGAATGAGGCAGAACATAGAGATCATCTGCTTTAGGTCTTTCAGGCATTACGAGATCACAAGTTAGTGATTAATGCGAAGAAAAGTGAATTTGTCCTACCAGAGATACACTTTTTGGGACCATTGTGTCAGCAGGCAGGAGTGCAAATGGATCCGGCCAAGATAGAGACTATCCGTGATTGGCCCCATTTGAAGAATGTCCATGAAGTTAGAAGCTTCTTGGGATTGTGTTCGTACTACAGGTGGTTCATTCGAAAGTTTGCAGAGGTTGCTTCCCCTTTGCATATCTTGATACAGAAAGGAGTCACTTTCTCGTGGGGACCCACAGAGGTGACGGCCTTTCAAACATTGAAAGAGAAATTGACTACGAGACCAGTTTTGACTTTGCCGGACTTGCAGAAGTCATTTGAAGTATACTGTGATGCTTGTGGTCGTAGTCTGGGTAAGAGCACTGTTACAGACCTTACAGACCATCAAAGTTTATGCTACTTCTTGTCACAGTTTCACTTGTCAGCCTTTACAGACCATCAGAGTTTATGCTACTTCTTGTCACAGAAGCAACTATCAGAAAAGCAGACGTGGTGGGCAAATATCTTGTCACAGTTTCACTTCCAAATTGTCCATGTTCAGGGACATAAGAATTTGGTGGCAGATGCTTTGTCTCGGAAGCCGTTGGTTCTGGCATTTCCGCGATGCATTATAGGAGCTTCGAGGATATGGTCGACGAGTATGCCATAGATCCGGATTTTGCAAATGTTTTCACACGGATACGGGATGGGGAGACAGTAGCGGGATATTCCATTCGGGATGGCTACTTGATGAGGAAAACCATGTTATGCGTTACACAGCCGTTGAGGGAAAAAGGTTATGACCGAATGCCATTGTCCGCCTTTTACGGGTCACCGCGGCATTGCTACCACCATGAAAGGGGTAGAGAGACTACTTTTGGCCAAGACTCAAGAAGGATGTGGACGAGTTTGTGCGCAGTTGCTTGGTATGCCAGAAGGTCAAGTTTGACAGGCATAAAGCACAGGGATTGTTACAACCTTTGCCCATACCCACCCGCCCCTCGGAAAGTATTGCAATGGATTTCATTTTTGATCTCCCGAGAACACGGAGTGGTCACGATGGTATTTGGACTGTTATTGATAGATTTAGCAAGCAGGCTTATTTCATTCCGGTGAAGAAAACAGTCAAGCCAGATCACTTCGCGAGACTGTTTGTGGCCCAGATTCAGATTACATGCATGCCTGAGACGATTGTCTCCGAAAGGGACCCCAGATTTACGAGTTTGGTTTGGAAGGCAATTTGGGAGAACATTGGCACGCGGTTGCAATTCTCGTCATCTTTCCACCCGTAGACTGACGAGCAATTTGAGATTGCCAATTCAGTGGTTTTAGATTTATTGAAGTCTTATATCTCGGATCAGAAGACTCAATGGGAAAAGTATCTAACTTTGGTGGAATTTGCCTACAACAACACGATACACTCTTCCACGAGGAAGGTGCCATTTGAGATTGTTGTGCCGCGAAGGTTCCACCCTTCCTAAGCACGACATATAAGATTTTTGAAGCTGATGAGTATATGCGCGACTTAGACACAGCTTTTGCCAAGGTTCGCGAGGCTTTGCAGAAATCTCAGGAAAGACAGAAAAAGGCAGCGGATCGTCATTGTCGCGATTTCAAGGAGGATGATTGAGTGCTCTTACGTTTTGAGAAGGCACTCCTGAGAAAGAAAAAGGGAAAGGAAAGGCTTTTTCCAAAGCTTAGTGTGCGATACTACGGACCTTTCCAGATCTTCGAAAAGATCAATGATGGCTCCTTTTGACCGAAACTGCCTGACACTTGGAGGATTCACAATGCATTTCATGTGAGTCTCTTGAAACCTTTTAAAGGTGATGTGCCTGAAGATGGGGAGCCCATGAGCAACCCAAAGTGGAGGAAAACGAGGAGATCCTTGTTCTTGAACAGATTTTGGCACATATGGACACAAAGAATAAGGGTAAAGGAAGAAGGCGGTTCTTGGTTAAATTCAAGAACTATCCTGCATTGGAAGTGGATGGAGGAGGAGGACCTAGCAGATACTCCTCAGATTGTGAACCTTTACCTTGAAGCTTTTGGTTTAGCATAGTCTATTCCAAATGGAACCCAGAATTCAGCTTGGCCGCAGATTTGGTGCAGTGGGATGCACAAGAGGGGAGTTACTCCGCTCCTTTGTCAACAGATGCCTTGATTTTAGAATACTAGAGTCACTGATGTCTCTTTGAGCTTTAGGGATAGTGAGAGCTGACAGTATTCTGCTGTATGACTTTATGAAATGGAATTCCTGAATATGAAAATGATTTGTTCTTGACTTGTTTTTAAGTGCAGGAACTGATAGACGAAATGACTGCAGCATTTTGGTCTAATTGATCTCGAATAGACATGGTTGCAATAGGGGTTAGTCAATCGGGCATCTATGAGATTCTTGAGTGGATCTAGATGCGATTGCTAACTGCATTGCCGATAAATCATGGTCTTAGATCCGAATGAATGTTGAATGTGATTTGTCATGTGATGTCGAGTGATGTCCTATGATGTCGTGTGATGTGACTACCGATTGGTACATGTGCTAGATGTGTGTTCCTAGTACATAGGTACTAACAGTCAGTGTCTGCTAAGGCAGTTTATGGCTTCTGTCTGTTTTGCAGGCGTAATCGAGGGCGATTACAATGCTTCCAAGAGGGGGGTATGTCACAAACTGTGACGTGGCGTGCCCACAACACACGCATACACTCTCTGTTGCCCACCCGAAATCCGGCAGAATGCTGACGTGGCACTGCTGTACGGACAGGGTCCCGCAAATTCCAGCGATGATCGCGGAGCTGCCACGTGGCATGTTGTACGGACGCCTCTGCAGGAATTGCGGAGACTGAATTGCAGCAGATTTACTTTTGGGCATGCTTTTGGAAATCTCATGCAATCTTTAAAAGCTGCTTTATTTTTACATTAAGCAAGAATGAGAGAGAAAGAGTCTCTTGCTTTATTTTTCCAAAGCTTTTAAGGCTTTTGAGTTTAACAGCTCTTAGGTTCTGCTTTTAGCAACCCTTGTACTGTTTAAATAAGTGGGTAGGCCAATAACAACTTAGAGTATCTGGACGCAGAGTCTGAGTGTGAGCGCCTGCCCGCACTCTTGTACTTCGAATTCAGATTAATACAAAAAGAAATACCGAAAGGGGCACCAGTCTTTGGGGCCAATAACTCTAGGCACGGAACTCCGCCAAGCCAATGGCGAATCAATTGTGAACTGTGAACTGTTTTGAAATGGTTATTTGTGCTGTCACGGTAGATTCTCGACTTGGCGTGTCCAAGTCTGTTACATAGAATGTACGGATCTTTCGAGTTTTGTGCCGGCTATGCCGCGTGGCAGGTTGTACGAATTTCTGTGATTTGCATTGGTAGATTTTGGAGTTTCTGGCGCTACCTTTTGGGAGCAGATGCTTTTGGGGTTTAGTGCTTTTGGGGCTTTGCTTCTAGGCAACCTGTCATGAGGACGTGGCAATTGCTAACTTGAGTTGTTGGTTTCTTTCGGATGATTTTTGTTTAATTTTTGAGACCCTCTTTCTGAAGTTGCAAATGGTCGGACATTGCGAAACCCCCAGAACTGTACATGGTCATCTGAGAAGCCCAACTAGTGGGGCATTACCATATGTGCAAAGGGGAGAGAGAGATACGCGAGAGCAAATCATCGCACTACATAGAGCAAGGGAGAAGGCAAGCTTTCCATTAAAACTGTGATCACCTGCATCCACTACTCACACACACTGTAGCAACCTCTTACGGGCTGAAATCAGCCCCCTCTCTCAAATTGGGCTCCCCCTCTTCATGCAAATCTGGCAAAAGCATCAGGAGCCGCCAAGTGTCCAGTTTGCCACTTTTGAGTTAATTTTCCTAGTACTTGCCAACTTATAAGTGTCGCGAGGGGCCTAAATGACTTTGAACTGAGCCTAGACACCCTTTTACTCCTCGGATTCCAGTGCCGATTAGCCCGACCAACTCATGGTGACCTGCCCTTCCCAACTGCGGTTCGATCACAAAGGAATGCGAAGACGGAGAGTTATCTCGTGTGAAAACTCGTCCGATTTATAGGGGAACTGTCCCATTGCGTACTGGAGCACCTGAGACACGCGTAGGCATGCTCGCTCCGCTCGAAACGATCCAAAACAAAGAATTACAGCCTGCTGTGTTTTTCTGCAGGTTTAGGGTTTCGCACCTAAATTGCAGGGAATTGTCAGGGGAGCCTCGGAAAGGCCTTGTGATGCTTGTACAGGGCAGTAGGCACCAAATAGTGGAAAAACAGTAAATTACAGCACGCTGAAATTGACCTACAGATCATTGGAAAGCTTCCATACCGCAAGGGAAAGTGTCCGTGACGTGTCCTTTTGACCTACAGGGATATTTGCGTTGTTATGTTGGCGAAATTGTGTCAAAAACCTGCATTACAGCCATGGACAGGTTTGGACAGCTTGGTGAGGGCTAGGTGCAAGGCTTCGGATCGTTTATTTGTCAGGGAAGTCTCGGGAAAGCATTGGGTGCTTGTACATGCTATTTTGGAGAGATTTCCCGTGAGAAATCTCGTCTAATTCAAGGGGCAAGTGACCCTATAGGTGCGAGAGCTCGAGGTCTACCCAGAAAAGTGATCGGCATGCAGATCGGAGCGCAAAAAACAGAGAATTCAATGAGCTGCAATTTCTCTCCAGGTTTTGCAAAGCGCTCTAAAGTGCGTGGAAAGTCAATGTTTGCTTGGGATTTTGTCCGTGGAGACTTCTACTGTGGTTATGTTACCGAAATCGAGTTGGAGTAGAGGAATTTCAGCCCGATAAAAGTGGGACATCTTGTGGAAGTTTACAGGTTTTTCTCAAGTATAATAAGAATAAAGAAATATCGAAAGGGGCGCTAGTCTTTGGGGCCAACAGGGTGTTGTTGTCTGCTTGGTAGCGCTCTAGCTGCCAGGCCGTGGTTTGTCTTGAAGTGTTGAATTCCAGTCACAGGCTTATTCGTGAAGTTCCTTTGTGTCGTAAAGTCTAAAATAAAGAATTTTTGGTGAAAGCCAACGCCTACAGCCCTACGGGCCGGTTTCATGGTTCCATTGCCGGGATATCAATCACTTTTTCCTTAAAGAGTGAGCCTGGATTGTTTTGGGTAAAGACACAGAGTACAGGAACTTGGAATTACACTATGGCTGACAAGACAGATGACATCAAGGAAGAGGGTTCCTCTTCACAGGACGCACAGGTCGCCCTGCCAAAAAGTGGTCATATTAGGGCTGATTTTCTGCTGCGTTTTTAGGGTTTGCAAGTATGAATCAAGATGGGATAGGGAGAGGTCTCACGGTGGTAGATTGGCCACTTGATCTCCTACGGGAGTGATGTGGGTCTGCCAGGTGATACGTTGCTTGTCGATTCTCTGAGGCGATTGCTTGGATTCTTTGACGCATCGGTAAATCATCTTGAAATTTGAGCTTACTTGGTCGTGGGTGGTACGTCACAATGTTGTGGAATTATGCTTGTTTGCAGAGGCAAGAGCCTTTTGCACACGTGAAAGTTAAGGGACAGGTTGCAAAGATGCTACTTGGTGAAGTTCAAGAACTATCCGCCTATGGATGCAAAGTGGATGGAAGAGCATGAACTATCAGAGTTACCAAATGTATTGCAGCTTTACCTTGACGCCTTTGGGTTACAGCTATGTATGCCCCAACCCCATGTCTGCAAAGGAGGGGTAATGATAGAGCTAGCAGATCAAATGCACTCATGGATTCAGTGCAATAGCAGTGTACAATTTGACAAAAGTATGAAGGTCTCATTAAGTCATTTATACACATGTTTTGACAATGTTTCTTGCGGATACATGTGATGATAAAAGAGTGCTAACAACACAAGATCATCAGTGGCATGTATGTATGGCACGCAATCGAGGACGTTTGCGATTTTAAGAGGGTGGTATGTCACGAGGACGTGGCAATTGCTAACTTGAGTTGTTGGTTTCTTTCCGATGATTTTTGTTTAGTTTTTGAGACCCTCTTTCTGAAGTTGCAAATGGTCGGACATTGCGTGGCTAGTGTGAAACGGCAAACAGCCAAGAGTTTCACCCGCGTCGGGAAGGGCAGGTCACCACGAGTTGGTCGGGCTAATCGGCACTGGAATCCGAGGAGTAAAAGGGTGTCTAGGTTCAGTTCAAAGTCATTTAGGCCCCTCGCGACACTTATAAGTTGGTGGGTACTAGGAAATTAACTCAAAAGTGGCAAATTGGACACTTGGCGGCTCCTGATGCTTTTGCTAGATTTGCATGAAGAGGGGGCGCCCAATTTGAGAGGGGGTCGATTTCAGCCCATAAGAGGTTGCTACAGTGTGTGTGAGTAGTGGGTGTAGGTGATCACAGCTCTAATGGAAAGCTTGCCTTCTCCCTTGCTCTATGTAGCTCGATGATTTGCTCTCGCGTATCTCTCTCTCCCCTTTGCACATATGGTAATGCCCCACTAGTTGGGCTTCTCAGATGATCATGTACAGTTCTGGGGGTTTTATGCGCGTTTGCCAAGGCAAGAGCCTTATGTACAGGAACCCGATTAGCTCATTGCTAATCCCCTTCAGGTAGGCACATCGCGAAGGAATGCGAAGACGGAGAGTATTCTCGCGTGAAAACTCGTCCGATTTACAGGGGAACTGTCCCATTGCGTGCGGGAGCACCTGAGACACGCGTAGGCGTGCTTGCTCCGCTCGAAACAATCCAAAACAGAGAATTACAGCCTGCTGTGTTTTTCTGCAGGTTTAGGGTTTCGCACCAAAATTGTAGGGAATTGTCAGGGGAGCCTCGGAAAGGCTTGTGATGCGTGTACAGGGCAGTAGGCACCAAACAATGGCAAAACAGTAAATTACAGCACGCTGAAATTGACCTACAGCTCATTGGAAAGCTTCCATACCGCAAGGGAAAGTGTCCGTGACGTGTACTTTTGACCTACAGGGATATTTGCGCCGATATGTTGGCGAAATTGAGTCAAAAACCTGCAATTACAGCCATGGACAGGTTTGGACAGCTTGGTGAGGGCTAGGTGCAAGGCTTCGGATCGTTTATTTGTCAAGGGAGTCTCGGGAAAGCATTGGGTGCTTGTACATGCTATTTTGGAGAGATTTCCCGCAAGGAATCTCTTCTAATTCAAGGGGCAAGTGACCCTACAGGTGCGAGAGCTCGAGGTCTACCTAGAAAAGTGATTGGCATGCAGATCGGAGCGCAAAAACAGAGAATTCAGCGAGCTGCAATTTTTCTCCAGGTTTTGCAAAGTGCTCTAAAGTGCGTGGAAAGTCAATGTTTGCTTGGGATTTTGTCCGTGGAGACTTCTACTGTGGTTATGTTGCCGAAATCGGGTTGGAGTAGAGGAATTTCAGCCTGATAAAAGTGGGACATCTTGTGGAAGTTTACAGGTTTTTCTCAAGTATAATAAGAATAAAGAACTACCGAAAGGGGCGCCAGTCTTTGGGGCCAACAGGGTGTCGTTGTCTGTTTGGTAGCGCTCTAGCTGTCAGGTCGTGGTTTGTCTTGAAGTGTTGAATTCCAGTCACAGGCTTATTCGCGAAGCTCCTTTGTGACGTAAAGTCTAAAGTAAAGAATTTCGGGTGAAAGCCAACGCCTACCGCCCTACGGGCTGGTTTCACAACCCTTGTACTGTTTATAAAGGACCCTAGGGCCTCACTTTGTAGAGCATCTGGACGCAAAGTCCGAGGGAAGATCACTTTAAGGAGTTGTATCTTCACGACTCAATAATGTAGAAATACCGGCAGGGGTGCCAGTCTTTGGGGCCAGTGCATTTGGGGTGGAACTCCATCGTGTGCCGTGTTGTCTCTCTCTCTCTCTCTCTCTCTCTCTCTCTCTCTCTCTCTCTCTTAAAGTTCAGTGATTTTGCAGTTTTTGTTCGTGTGTTGCTATTTATCTCGCTTGGAGTGTCAAAGCTTGTACTGCCCCCACTTTCTACAATTAGCTATTGGGACACAAGCAACTCTGCCAAGACTGATCAAAGAGGTGACAAACTTTAACAAAGGCTACCATTGCATTTGACGTTACAAATTCTATGGTGGACTATCACTTCAACATTATACCACCAAGCATACTTAAGAATCTGGGCTTATCTTGGATTCATCTAGGTATATTTTTTAGTCGTATAGCGGACATGCAGACTTCACATTGTGAAGTTTTCGTTCGAGTTACAACCAGTGGATATTGTGCTAATTCTTTCTATCTTTTGTGGTGTGTAATACGTATGCCCTATCAACTACCTCATTTTTGTGCTAATTTTTCCGATTTAATGCTTCTTTAGTGCTAGGCTTCATTATGGCTGAGTCTGCCCTTGATCTTCGGAGTCATGACAGAAACTCAGTACGTTGAACTTTGTGTTGATGTATGCTCGTGTGTGTGTGTGTGTGTGTGTGTGTGTGTGTGTGTGTGTTCTGTTGTGTCTAGGAGCATATGTTAGTACTCTACACCCACTATTGGGCACTGACGACGTTAGTGGGGATGTCGTGGTATTTAGTCAATACTATGCATGATGGAGCTGATGGTTATATTGTCTTGTGGGTGACTACCATGGGTCTATACCTTGCACTTTCCTTTCTGGGTGAATCTGGGCTTATCCTGGATTCATCTAGGTATATTATATCACCAAGCATACTCAAGGGTAGAAACGTAGGCTTTACACTATTTAGATGTCTTGAAGTCATGGAGTTTAGATGTTAAGTTTTTGCTGGTATGAGAGGCTGATCAGCCACATTGGGACAAGTAAGAGTTGAGAGTTTTATGTGGAGGTCTAGGTATATTATGCTTGTTATAAATTTCAGCCTACTATCTAATTTGTGTTCACAAAGAATATGCATTTGCAGATCTTTGAGAGAAATGAGTTTTAGTTTGTGCCTAAATGTTTATCTTATGAGTTATTTTTTGTTTACGACCATCATTGTTACAGAGCCTTCTTACTCAGAAGCCATGAGGATTTTACAACAAGGTCTTTCCTTCCTCTCGGCAACAGATAATTCCTCTTCTCATATGGCTTTTGGTCGATTGCAGCTCAGCCTCGCTACAATTCATGCCAAAATGTAAGTTATCTTCAAGTTCATAGCAACCTTTTCTATTGTAAAGCTAGTAGAATTTCATATTCCATTTGTGTTTGCTTCACAAGATGAGTTATCACACATTATAACTAAAGCCACTTGGTAACTTCCTACTTTGTTCTCATGGCATATATCTATATATATATATATATATATATATATATATATATATATATATATATATAGAGAGAGAGAGAGAGAGAGAGAGAGAGATGTTAGACTTACACTACTCTGCTGCTTCACAGGTCTAAGGAATACATGTACGGCTAGTATGTCTCCGGGCTGGCCACCCATAGTCTAGGTTGTACCTGGTCCGGCCGCGCGAATTTGGGGCTAGCCGCCCACATTTGTCCGGGCGCCCTGATATATTTCCAAATATCATTTTTATGTTGGGTCGTGGGGATTTTTATCAAGCCTTGCCCTACCTCCCCTTGGGCACCTATTTATGGGGCCAGGGGGATACCCACTTCCATCATATACTGATTTACTGAGGGTCTTTTGCTCATGGTAGTCATGGGGGGTTGATCGCCCCCTCTTCACCATATCTTGCGTTTGTGGTCTACTCTCTCTCTCTCTCTCTCTCTCTCTCTCACATGGTATCAGTCGCCAGCATTGAGGGCGCTTCTGCATCACGTTCTTCCTCTCAAGATTAGATCAGCCAGCGTTTTTGATGTGCTTGATCTGCTAGCGTTTTTGCATCAGCTAGGCTAGTGATGGAGTTTGGAGCACTTCTATCGCGGAGAACTCAGTTTCCATCTCCGTTTTGCATTCACACAGGGCGATCACCTCTTGGCTGCCTAGCTCTACCCTTTTGGGCACCATCCGTCGCCGAAAAACCCCTCCCTCCATCAGCGTTTTTGCAGCCCATCTGCGTTTTTGGGAGCATCAGAATTATCAGCGGAGGGGGGCAGCGCTTAGCTTCTCACCCACTTGGATCTTGCCTTCCACACCGGCTTGGCATCCGGTGCCTTGCCGGTCCGGTTCCTCTCCTTTTCCACCAGATTTCAGCCATACACCACTGCTGTTTTCTCCGTTTTCAGCTCTTCGACAGCTGTGCACATAGAAATAAACCCTCCCCCACACCCTCTGCACTGCTTTGGACCTTGCCGGGAGCGTACGAGCACACTGAAAATCGCTGGACAGCAGTGTTTTCATCACCTCGCAGTTGTGTTTTTGGGTGGATAGCAGCCACAAGGTTTGTGTTTTTTACAGAGGATGAGGTTACCTCCTGCTAGGACACCATTCGGTGGAGGTCCATGCGATCTCTCAGTGACTACTGCAGTACATGGTATCTTCGACAGCGGCTTGGTCATCTACGGGCGTACGATCCTTGGGAGATCCATTCATTTCAACCATCATTCGGCGGTTGCACACTCTAGAGGGATTGGTGACTTGTGGTTTGCTATGGGCACACCTATCCACTCATTAGAGGCGTTTACAAGAGATACGGCCATGCTCATGGCATATGGGATTCCGACATTCCCAGAGAAGACACCACCATCTTGGGTGGACAGACACTTACCACTTGAAATCGACACGTCAGATCTACTGGGTAGCCACGTCACCAGTTTGTGACATACCGCCCTCAATTACGACTACAAAACAGACAGAAGCCATAAACTGTCTTAGCAGACACTGACTGTTAGTACCGACCCACTAGGAACACACTTCTAGCGCTCGTACCAATCGAGAGTCACATCACACGACATACTTGACATCATAGGACATCACATGACAAATCACATTTAATATTCATTCGAATCTCAGACCATGATTTATCAACAATGCAACTAGCAATCGCATCTAGATCCACTCAAGACCTCATAGATGCCCGATTGACTAATCCCTATTGCAACCATGTGTATCGAGATCATTCAGACCAAAATGCTACACTCATTTCGTCTATCAGTTCCTGCACTTAAACAAGTCAAGAACAAATCAGTTTCATATTATCCGGAATTCCATTTCATAAAGTCATACAGCAACCTGCGCCTCCTCGAAGGCCCGCCGTTTACGGCATGTAATGGCCTTCATCTATCGCCTGACCTCACTCTCAGTGATCTCCTCCAAGGCTCGTGGAGCCCGTAGCTGTCTGTAAAGATCTCTGCACTCCCCGTCGTACCATCGGTTATGGGGCATCGTCCCAGAGGGTGGGGGTCGACCACTATGGGTAGTGTGTAGAAAGCATCTGAGGGCTGAGGTGTGTCAAACTGCGGAGAGCTGGCTAGTGAGTGTAAGAGTGGCGTGTCTGGGTCGAGAGTGTAGATCCCCTCATATACATGTGATGAGTAAACTTTGGCTAGCTCATGTGTGAAGTGTATAGTGGTGTGTGGTGTCGGTGGAGGTGGTGTGTGAGAGATAGGTGAGCCAGTGAAAGTGAGGGCGAGATATGCGGAGTCAGCTCCAATAGGTAATTTTGAAACGGTGAAGGATGTGAGCTGGTGGGCTGCCTCCCTGAAGCTGATGATGTAATCCATTGAACTACCTCCACTGGCTACTGATGGCGGTATACAAGTCAAGCTGCCGGAAGATGGCCATTGTGCCATCCAGTTATAAATAACAAGACGGTATTGTGATCCTAGGCGAAGTAGGTGTCTCCCATATGGTGTGGGTGTGGTGGTATCTCTGGAGATCCTCTCTGCCCCTGTGTCCTCCACGGTGGAGAGTAGCTTTGGGTCGTCAAAGTCGTAAATATCACACTGTCTACTCTGTGTCTTGGCGTTGAAATCCCCCGTGAGGAAGATTTCACCCAGTCTAGAGTACTCCATGATCTCCTCCCTGAGACATGCATATGGTGAGTGTGTATCGTCCTCCTCCTCTCCTCTCTGTGTATGAGCCTCCTCCGTCTCTCCTCCGCCTGTCTGTGCAAACCTAGATTCACTAGGTGCAAAGTAGCAAATGGCAATGTAGAGGATGTGCTCCTCAGATAGTTCAATCCGTATCCACATGTAGCGTGCCTCTGGATCGCGGGCTACTATCTGTATCTTGCTATGAAGTGAGCGGCGATGGAGGACGGCTACTTCGCTAGATCCTATGGAGGTGTTGTGCCATGTACACTTCCTGTGTGTAGACTCCCACTGATAGTCCTGTACTCGGGGTAGACCTCTCTCTGAGATCTTGTGTGTCTCTGTGAGTAGTATTATGTCTCTACCATGCATCACCTCTTCCAATCTCCCTCGGTGGTGTGTCCATAGAGAGTCGTTGCAGTTCCAAACTGCCATGTGTATCTCCTCGTAGAGTGTCCCATAGTGTGTGTGGTGCAGCAGGGCTGAAAGCGGGTGGGCTTGGAGGGGGTGTGAGAGGGTGCGGGGTGTGTGCCGGGGGGGTTGGGTGTTAAGGCCTACAGGCGGGGTTTGCCGCATAGGCAAGGATGAGGGGTGCAGCCCAAGGGCGTAGGCACCAGGGTGCAGGCCAGGTGGCGCGCGTCTCCAAGCTAGCAGCACGGGCGATGGCGATGCAGCAGGTGATGGCGCAGCAAAGCAATAGGTGACCAGCAGGGGCCACGTTGATGCGAGCAGGCAGGGGATGGTGGTGGTGCGCGCGCGCGAGAGAGAGAGAGAGAGAGAGAGAGAGAGAGAGAGAGAGAGAGAGAGAGAGAGAGAGAGAGAGAGAGAGAGAGAGAGAGAGAGAGAGAGAGAGAGAGAGAGAGAAATGAATGAAATGAAATGATATATTAACGTCTTCAAAAGGCCAAAATGACCTATGAGACCATCAGATACAAAGTGGTGAATCTAATACAATGTCTGAAGTACAAGTACAAAAAGTACTGAAAGTAAAAATAAAAATGAAAACTGAAATGAAGTGTGAAATGTGAAATGTGAAAATGTAGAATAGGCCCTCAATGACAATTTGGGTGTCGTGCTAGAATGCCTCTGATCCTCTGCTGAAGTCTTCGTCGATGTAGTGTGCTCCTGTGTCTCGGTCGTAGTCGTCTCGATCTCCCGAGCTCAATCGCCCTGTCAATGAGGGTGCCTCTGGTATGAATGTGGGTACAACCCTGTGCTCGTGGTTGGTCTCTTGGTTCCCTCGATCCAAAGAAATCTGTGATCTGTCTCTGCGACTGTCGTACTCCATGTCTCCCCAACAGACTGTCTCTATGTCGGTGTAGCTCAAGTAGATATAAGCCAAGGCATCTCTGGTCCTGATATCTCATGACTCTATCTAGGGGTCCAAAACCCTCCCTGAATAAGCAATGGAAGCGCCCTCGTATCTCATAATACACAGTGCAGTGGCATATGTAGTGTAGCTCTGTCTCTGGCTCTCTACCGCATAGTTGACATATCCTAGACTCTGGTGGTATCCCTCTGAATCTACCCGTCTCAATCTCCAGCTGGTGTGAGGATGTGCGAATCTGACCAATAGCACATCGCAGACCATGAGATAAATGAGTGTCCATGTAGTTCGGACGAGTCACAAACCCATCCCCTGAAAGTTGGAGAAGGTGCTCTTTGTAGAAAGCCATCTTCGTGCCCAACTCCTGTATCGGCTCTACCCATGTCCTCCTGGTGTCCAACTGTACAAGATCCTGACGAATGAGTCTAGTGATCTCCGTCCGTGTGACTGGCAGGGAGGTGCGTCCAGGGAGTACTGAAACGGAGGCAATCTATCCATATGCTGAAACCATGTCTCTGAAACCATGAGGTCATCTGTGCATACCAACATGATGCATCTCCTTGCATCGCTAACTGTCTAGAGGACTCAAGAGCCAGTCTAGTATATCTGCCTCTATGTGTATCCCATAGACTGTGCATAAAGGACACTGATCTGGTAAGAGCCTCAATCTCTATAGGAGGGGCGGCTACCTCCGCTCGAATAATCGCATGTGGTACAGAAGCCTTGGCTCTAATCATCCGGGATATCATAAATACCAAGGGTCTCTCCATGTTCCTCCAACTGTCATGATTCACAGATGGTCCCCAAACTTGGACCCCATAAAGCATAGCTGAAGCAACCAAAGTATCAAAGAGCCATAGTTTTGTTCGTGGTTCTTGAAACTGAACCTGCGAACACATCCTCTCTAGCCCTCCTAATACCGCATAGGCTCTGGATAGTCTAGTCTCTGCTGCTCTCCTCAGGGTAAACCTCGGTCCCGTGAATACCACCCCCAGATATGTATATTCATCTGTGTACTCCACAGTGTCCTGGCCATATACGAGTGTAGGTGCCGATCTCTTGACCCACTGTGGTGTGGTGTTAAACACCATAACCTTGGTTTTACCAAGGTTCACAGACAGTCCACTATCCTCTGCAAAGTTGTGCAATGCATCCAAATGTCTTTGCATGCCCTTTGGCGACTCTGACATTAACACAATATCATCAGCATATAATAATAAAGGGATCCATGTCCCTGCCTCTGTCACCCTCTCTGTCAATGTAGTCAGAGACCTCATCTACATACATACCAAAAAGTGTAGGGGACAAAGGACACCCCTGTTTCACTTCAATAGTGGAATGAACAATGTCAGAAATCCCCTCAGGAGTGCGTACCTGGCCAATCACTGAGCCGTATAAAGCCATGATCCCCCATATGATCTCTGTGGGTACTCCCAACTTCAGTAGCCTGTGCATCAATCTGGCCCTCGGCACTGTGTCAAATGCCTTGCGGAAGTCCACAAAGCAACAATACATCCGTCTCCCATGTGCCCGACCCTCCTCAATAATGGCTCTGAGTGTAAGAATATGGTCCAAAGTGGAGAAACCCCTTTTGAACCCAGCCTGTCCTGCTGCTCGTATGCCCTCATTTTCTGCCCATTTACTCAGTTGCTGTTCAAGAATGGATGCATACAACCGTGCCAATGTGTGCCCTATCATAATAGTACGGTAGTTCCCTGGTACCGTGGGTCCCTTGCCTTGAAAAGAGGTACGATAGTAGATAATCTCCAGGACTCGGGTAGTCCCGTTCACAATTGGTTCCTGTCCAGCTAAAGCAAGTTGCTTTGGATCATTGGACACCGCTAGTTGCTCAACCACATGGGCTTTCCCTTGAGCATCATGAGTCCTCTGCGCATTGGAAATCTCCTTTTCCTGCAACGGCTCAGTCATGCCCTGTGTAGGAGGCTGAAAACCCTGTGTCGGAGCCTGTAAGAACTCCTGCATCCTTGGGTTGTTAGCCAACTGCTAAAACATGTCCATGCAGCAACGCAGTTGAGTTCTAAACAACCTGTCCTCTTCTTGAAGAGTTGAAGGAATTTTCTCCGTGCCATGTGTGGAAGATCCCTCTTCAGGTACTTGGTCTCTCTTTTCTGCCATAACGACAAGCTCTGTGTTACTTTCACCCACAACAATCCACGCTGCACTTTTTGAAGAAAAAGTGACTATCCCGTCGATGGAACCATATAACCAGCCTGTACAACGTAGAGGGCGGTACTATTTCAATTACCTATTAACTTTACACAGAGCACTGAGAAGGGAAGAGAAAACAGTTGCATCCAGCGACTAGAATGTCACTGCGCACACGAGACTGACACCCTGTAGGCCCCAAAGACTGGCGCCCCTTTCGGTATTTCTTTATTCAAATTAAGGTAGACGATCCGACCACTTCGCACAAGCTTTCACAAAGCTGTCCAAACCTGGCGAGGGCTGAAAACGCAGGTTTTCGACCTGATTTTAGCAGCATAACGGCGCAAAAACCCCTGTAGGTCAAAAGAACCTGTCTAGGACGGATTCCCTCTCTATCTGGAAGCTTTCTGGTGAGCTGTCACAGAAATTCAGCGGGCTGTCATTCCCTGTTTTTCACTGTCGGGTGCCCAAAAGCCTGTACACGCATCCCAAGGCTCTCACGAGGCTCCCCCGGTGTTCCCTTGTAGTTTAGGTACGAAACCCTAAACCTGCAGAAAAACACTGCAGGCTGTAATTCGCTGTTTCGGATCGTTTTTAGCGGAGTGAACACACCTACGCGTGTCCCAAGGGCTCCCGCACGCAATGGGACAGTTCCCCTATGAATTGGACGATTTTTCACGCGAGAAAACTCTCCGAACTCGCAATCTTTCGCGATGGAACTGTGCGTACCTGTGGGGGATTAGCAATTAGCTAATCCGGTTCTTGTTCAAAAGGCTCTTGCCTTGGCAAACGCGCATAAAGCCCCAGAACTGTACATGTTCAACTGAGTAGCCCAACTAGTGGGGCATTACCATATGTGCCAAAGGGGAGAGAGAGATGCACGAGAGCAAGTCACCGCGCTACATGAGATAGAGGAGAAGGCAAGCTTTCCATTAAAGCTGTAGACCTGCACCCACTACTCACACACACACTGTAGCTCACTTGTGTTCAAAATCAGCCTCCTCTCTCAAATTGGGCGCCCCCTCTTCATGCTGGAAGTGGCAAAACTGCCTGGAGCCGCCATGTGTCCAGTTTGCCCCTTTTGAGTTAATTCTCTAGTTCCCACTAACTTATAAAGTTATAAGTGACTTTCCGAGTGGCCCAAACTTCATTTGGCGCATACAGGCTTCCATACTCATCAGAATTCAGTGCTAACTGGCCCGACCAGTGCCAGACTGACCGACCCAGACTCCCACTGTGAGAAACCTATTCGGCCACAGCCGTTTCACACTGGCCATGCAATGTCCACTTGCACCTTTTCAAGGGTTCCGGGGAAAACAAGTAAAAATAAAATAAATAAAAATATCTAGTACTTATTTACGAAAGGCAACAGGAAAAATACACCTCCTGGTGACACCCACCCCATAAAGCATAGCTGAAGCCACCAAAGTGTTGAAAAGCCACAGCTTTGTTCGAGGTTCCTAAAACTGAACCCGCGAACACATCTTCTCCAATCCTCCCAAGGCTGCATAAGCTCTCGTCAATCTAGTTTGTGCTGCTCTCCTCAATGAAAACACCGGTCCATTGAAGACTACCCCAAGATAGGTGTATGCATCTGTATACTCCAAGTGGGCACTGACCTCCTGACCCACTGTGGTGTGGTGTTAAACATCATAACCTTGGTTTTCCCCAGGTTAACAGACAGTCCACTATCGTGGGCAAATGTGTGCTAAACATCTAAATGATGTCGCATCCCCTCCGGGAGTCAGAAATCAACCCAATATCATCAGCATATAACAATAGTGGGATCCATGTCCCTGCCAATTGTGCTCCTCTTATCACCATCCCTCTCAATGTAGTTAACAACCTTATCCACATACATGCCAAATAGTGCAGGAGATAGTGGGCAGCCTTGTTTCACCACAATAGTGGAGTGAACTAAATAAGAAATCCCCTCTGGAGTGCGTACATGCCCCATTACTTGTATAGACCCATGATCCCCCGAATCAACTCTTTGGGTACTGCCATCTCCTGCAGTGTGCACATCAATCTAGCTTTGAGCACTGTATTGAAGGCTTTGTGGAAATCCACAAAGAAACAATAGAGCCGTCTCCACGTGATCTCCCCTCCTCAATAATGGCTCTGTGTGTGAGAAACCTCTTCTGAAACCCACCTGTCCTGCTACGCGTACACCCTCTCTCTCTACCCATCTACTTAACTGCTGCTCAAGGATGGATGCGTACGACCGTGCCAATGTGTTTCCAATCATGATAGTGCGGCAGTTCCCAAGCTCCATAGGATCCCCCGACTTGAAGATAGGTACGATAGTGGACAAACTCCAAGTATTAGGTAGGCCCTCACACGTGGCACTGTTGAACATCATTGCTAGAAGCTCTGCAAGCAGATCTCTGGCATGTATAAAATGCTCTTTTACCAAGCGATCATGATCATATGCTCTCTTGGTCTTCATTTTGTCATTGGCTTTCTTTATTATCTCTGCGGTAAAGAAAGCACATGTGTGTGGGTACGGCTCTGGCGGGTCTGGAAGAGGTGGCTACCCCGAGACTGTGTAGAGGGATGATGCATACTGACCCCATACCTCCATAGAAGTGATGACTGGTGGGGGAGAGTGTTCATGGAAGAGTCGCCATGCGTCGCCTAAATCTCGGCTCAAAAACAACTGATATAAATCTTGCTCTAGTCGAGCTAGAAAAGCCCTCTTCTTCTGTCGTACCAAACGCCGAGAAGCAATCCGTGATTGCTTGTGAGTAACGACTCCTAGAAGTACCTCCCTTTGAAGTCCGGCTCTGGTCTCTCTACACTACTCATCATACTAGCTATTCTGGGGTATGCTCCCAGAACGCCGTATCGCTACCGAGGCTGAGTGTGTGGGTATGCCTCTATTGTTGCATCCTGTAGTGTCTTTGTTGAAATATTTGTGAGCTCCCCTATAGGTCTCTCTGGATCCTCTATACATAAGCTTTTGTAGATACCATCTATGCAGAGAGAATCAGTCTCCGAAGTAAAAGTGTATTGGCCCATGAAGGCATCTATTCCTTTTTACTCCATTTTACTCCATTATTTGGCATTCGGTCTGGCTTGATACTGCGTCTACAGTAATGATTCTTTGCCACTTGGTTTGCTCAAAGATGTATAATTAAGGTAAGTGATACAAACTTGGGAAGGTTGGATTCCATAAACCTTAATGGGTATAAACTATATTTGTCCTAAAAAACAAACAAAAGCTAATTTGATACTCTTGAACTACGAAATAAATTTATTTTAGGCTTCTTTACTTTATGGCTTAATTTTTTCTTTAAAAAAAGAGAGCAAGTGGATATGGAGCTTCACTAATCTAGTAAAGAAACAAATACTGATAAGAATGATGGGGGGACGAGTCACTTGGATCAGAAGGGGTTATGGCCTCCTAATCAGAAGAGTATTCACGCCTTCCAATCAGAGTAATATTCATGCTAAAAAATAAACTTTGGGATAATAAACACATTCTAAATATAAATACTCTGGACGGCCCGGACCCTTGTGGTTATCTGCGGGGGTAGTATTGAATGTTTGAAAAGTGTTGTTTTTACTCATGGCCCGGACCCTTGTGGTTATTTAGGGGGGGAGTATTGTTGTTGTTACTCATCGCTTGGACCTGGATGGTTATTTGCGAGGGAGTATTAAGAAGTCTGAGCAGTGGTTACTCTCAACACCTCCAAACGACGCAGGCTGCGGTCTGGGGGGCGTTTCGTTGTAAAAGGCCTCTATATCTCTCGCCCCGGACCTTTTTAGGTTATGTGAGAGGAGTGATGAGGGAGTCGTTGAATATCTCCTGACCCGGACCTTGTTAGGTTATGCTAGAGGAGTGTTCATCGGCGGCTTTATGTTTCTATGTCGTGTAATAGGTATATGTGAGCATTTGTGTTGCATTGTGATGTGCCAACCACTGATTATTCCTTATTGGATGAGATACTTCTGGGAAGCCAATCACCCAGGATATCAAGAGTTCCGATCTGGAATGAGACTCCTTATTGGATGAGATACTTCTAGGAAACCAACAACCCAGGATATCAAGAGCTCCAATTTGGAATGAGACTCCTTATTGAATGAGATTCTTCTGGGAAACCAATGACCCAAGAAATCAAGGCTCCAATTTGGAATGAGAAAAATGATTGTCCCTCAGAATGACCTTCGGAAATTTTTGAGCTAACTTGAGTTGTTTTGCAAATATGCTGTAATCGCGGACGATTACTTTCTTTCAAGAAGGAAGGATGGAACAAACTACTGATGTGTCAAGTCATTGTAGAACCAAGCCAACCTACAGATCCCGGCCAAGAAGCCTAAACCCTAAGTGAAGAAGTAGAAGCAACAAAAGAAGTTTTATCAACTTGCAAAGTCTTGCCGAGTGGCCTATTTTTCAAGGAGAGTTCCCACCAACTTATGGGACCCCGTCCGATGGGGCCTAAGTGACCTAAAGGCATTAAAACTTAAAGCGGGGCCAACACACACACACACAAAGCATAAAAACTGATGATGTGGCAGCTTGTATGGAATCCGGAATTTCGCGTTGAAACGTGCTGGTAGCTTTTGGCGCTAGTGCTTTTGGCACCAGGCATACTTCAGTACCGAAAGGGGCGCCAAGGTTTGGGGCCACTGGTGGAACTCCGCCACTCCCCATCTCGTGTGTTGTGCATCTCTTTCAGTTCAGTTGTTATTGAAGTGCTAAAAGTCTGTTCAGTTTTTTTTTTTCCGTTGGCACGTGGTGCCCGTCCGGTGACAGAATAGCCTAGAATCATGCCATACTTATAATGAGCCATACGAATAGCATCTAGTTAATTTGCCAGTTAGGGCCACCAAAGAGATCCTTGTTGAATTTGCAATAAGGTATTGCCTCGAGCCCATACACCACTTGGAATGACATCATCCAAGTGGTGCCTTTAAAAGTAGCTCCCTGGGCATAAATGTCCTCGAAGATTGCCTAAGTCCAAGTATGAGGGTGGAGGTAGCAGGTCTTCTTCAATAGAGCAATAAGTACCATAATAGTAGTGTCTGCTTGCCCATTCGCGCAAGGGTAGTACATGCAAGATTGACGTCGTAGAATTTAACACTTTTGAAGGAGAGAAGCTAACAACCCATTTACGAAATGTGATCCATGATCACTAGTTACTTCCTAGGGGCAGCCATACCTGCAAAAGATATGCATGCTCATACATGAACTTGGCAGAGTGTGTGCAGCTGCAGTGTATTCTATAGTTTCCTTCACTTCAGCCCACTTGGTGTCATAATAAGTGCCCCCAATAGGTACTTAGCCTAACTAGGACGGGCGATAGGGTGGATAGAACCAATCAGACCAGTGCCCCATTCTCTAAGGGAAGCAAAGCCAAAGAGATTTGGGGTGGAGAATTGCCCAGTGTGTGGGCTTAGGTACACACCTTTGATGTGTATCATAAAGCTTTGCAAGTTGGACTGCGACCCAAAATAGAAACGGCCACGACAGACCACTTTATAGCATAGTCACAAGGGACGGTCCCGAGGAGTGGGGATGGGGCTCAAATGGATTTTTAGTGTAAAAAGAGGGCGGGACGGCAAGTGGGGACGGGAAACCAAAAAATGGGCGTCCCCTGTGACTATGCTTTATAGAATGCATTGTGCAATGATGTGACTGTGGTAGTGGCTGCCCAATGGGCCACCAAAAATATTCTTCTATCGTTTAGTGTGTTTTGAAGGTAGAAGGTAAATCTATAATGATCTTTTAAAGAAAATTTTTTATACATGTTTTGACTTTTCACTTTTTTTAGTCAAGCTTTGAATAAGTTGCTACTATCTCATCAAGAGAGATTGAGGCAATTCCATGACTTTGGCAATGTTGTCAACATTTCTCTTTGCTTTTCTTAAGATTGCTAAATGTCTCTAGTGGAGGTAGTATTCAAGTCTTTTTTAAATCTCTTTATTGAGTTTTTTCTTTTATGTGTGGAACAGGAGGGTCTTTCTTTAATAATTCTTAAAGGACGTTTGTTATAGGCAATTAGCGTTGTTTTAGGCAATCTTTACAACTGTAAGATTGATCATGGTAAGAATATAAAATATTCAAGGTAGCTTGATTTTAATATTTGGTGTGGAGGATTAGTTGTATTTTAAAGAGTAGGGATCATGAATTTAAACCTGCACCTACTCTTGGGCACTGACCACGTGAGTAGGGATTTCATAGCTGTTGTCCAAGCTATGCATGATAAAGGTGATAATCTTATTCTTCTTGTTTGGACAAGCAGCGAAGTGAAGGTCGCATATTGTCAAGTTTTGAACTTTGTACTTCTTTGGTTATTTTCAGCCTCTTCTTTGTACTATTCAATTCTAGTATGTAGCTTACATCAGGCTTTAAGATTTTGTTCCTTTAGAAGTTGTTGTATGGAGTCTGATTTCTATGTTTAAGTCTTTGAGATGTCTTATCCTTGTTAGTTTAAAGTTGAGTATTTGTTTCAAGTTTTAGTCAAGTAAGTTGCTTCATCTTATTTTGCTTATGTCTTTTCTAAAAGCATTTTTAAGTGAATAATGGTTTGTTTTATCTAGTTTTGTTTAGTAGCAAATAAAGTGATTTAATTTTTTTTCTTGTTTTCTTGTTTCCCTTGCTTTTGTAGTGTTGTGAGTGTTTTATTCCCTCTATAATTCGTAAGTTCAGACTATTCCGACCTTATGAAGGTATATCCATATTGGTTCTTATCCAGGATATTGTAAGGAATCACTTGTAGTGTGCTACTGGTCTAGTATTAGTCACAATCACCATTTTTGTTTGGGAGGCAAGCACGCTTTTTACTTGAATGGGAGCGTGCTCAGACATAGTTGCAATCCTTGTCAATCTACAATTGTGTTACAGTTGTGTTCCTCGTCATTTGGGAGGTCACTCCCTCATTTTTGATGGTTTAGACTGACATTTTTCAGAATTTTTGGTGTTTGTACATGGAAAAATATATTGTTCCTTGAGATTGAAAGATGATTGCCCTGCTTGAGTATGGGTAAAAATGGATGGGACAAATTAGGGACCAGATTATGCAACATTCTTTTTTAGCCCTTGAAAACATAGAATGGAAAGTTTTTTGCATAAAGGGATCTTTTTGAAAGCTATTTTAGTTTTATATGAAAAACACCGTTTTTTCAGCCACGTTGGTCAAAAAATACAAAAATTTTCTTTCTATATCAATGCCTCCTAGCCAAGTCTTGTGTTGATCTTATTCCAGGTCCAACTTTGAAGCTGCTGCTGACTGCCTAAAAGAACTCCTCAATTCAAACTCAGCACCTTTAATAACCAAGGGTAGGCCTTTAACTTAACTGGTTCTTCTAATAGTAACATATTCTCCTATACTCTTTTCAAGCTAGCAACTTATGAATTTCTGATTAGAAGGACCACCAACGACGAAAGGGAAACATCCCAAACAAGATTGAGGAATTGGAAAATCCATTTACTTCAAAAATATATATGCTCTAGAATGGAGAGGACGTATTTAGGATATAGCTCCATGGAGGAGAGTCACTTTTGTTATTGTTTAATCTACAGAGGAGTGCGTCTCTTCTCTAATGGTGCACTCTCCACTTGCCATTGCTTAAATGATTGATGTTTTCGGTCCAGTGGTTGTCAGATTTTGATATCGCTAGATTAGCCATCTAGGATTCCAATAATGATTGCTTTCTTGACAGGAAGGACTTGCCACAGTCTATGCCACTCAAAAGTTATGGTACTGCCACCTAACCATTCACTTCATTGCCCCTATTAGTCATCATGCTCTTAGTTCTCGCTAAATAAACCTGAAGTTTCTGGTAGGTTTCGATGGTGGCTCTCACTTATCCGGCAGTCTCACTCCAGCAAAGCAAACATCATGTCCTGGTCGACCACTTTTCTAGGTTGGCTTAGGTGAGCGGCATTGATGATGATCTGCCTGATAGCTTTTGTGGCTCCAGTTGGTATCTTTACCTACTTCCAACAAGCTATTTTTAATACTACCCCCTTGAAAAGAGGTATTTGCTTCCTAAGAGCAACATCTTTTCCCTTCTAAGTGGTCAATCATACACGCTGGACCTGATGGTGTTCTCAGACAATGTGTGAGTCCACATGAAGTGCCTATTACAGGGGATGATGCTTACCGTGTCTCTGCCTTGACATGTCACGACTCAATGAATTCTGTGTGGTCACTTTACTTGTTTAAAAATAGTTCCACGGCTTGTGACATGTACAGAACATGCGGTCCTAAGCCCACTCGCCTATTCAAAACAGCTCGTCATGGATACTCTTTGAAAGGTGTTGTATTGGACTTCCCAAGTCCCATTCCTCCTATCGACCATTTTTCTAGGTTGGCTTAAGTGAGCGGCATTGATGATGATCTGCCTGATAGCTTCATTTCTTTTGCAGCTCCAATTGGTATCTTTACCTTCTGCCAAGAAGTTCTTTTGAATACTACCCCCTTGAAAAGAGGTGTTTGCTTCCTAAGAACAACTCTTTTCCCTTCTAAGTGGTCAAGTATACACTGCCGGGCCTGATAGTGTTCTCAGACAATGTGTGAGTCCACATGAAGTGCCCATTACAGTGAATACTACCCCCTTGAAAAGAGTTTCTTCTTAAGAGAAACTCTTTTCCCTAAGAAGCAACTCTTTTCCCTTTTAAGTGGTCAAGTATACACTACCGGACCTGAATAGTGTTCTAAGACAATGTGTGAGTCCACATGAAGTGCGTGCCTATTATAGGGAAGGATGCTTACCGTGGTTGCTTTGGTGTCTCCGCCTTGACACGTCAACAATTCAATGAGTTCTGCAAAGTGGTTGTGGTCACTTTACTTGTTTAAAGATAGTTCCAAGGCTTTTGACATATACAAAAAATCATATGCCTACTCGCCTATCCAAAACAGCTCTTGGTTGTATCGGACTTCTCAAGTCCCATTCCTCCTATTGCCCACCCTAGTAGAGCTAGATATCATTAGCGGCCATACATTATCGTACGTAGCGGCCAAATTCAAGATTCTAGAAGACTAGAGTTTGGTCATCGTGGCTAAGAGACTTTGTGAGTGTATCTTGTACCGGTTTGGATGCCCCTATCAAATCACCAATGGACCAACTACATATTTTGTTAATGGGATCTTATAGCAATCTCCCATGGAAATTCATGATTTTATAACATAGGGGTCAATATTGTGTGATCCTGCTCACTGCTGTTGCTCCCGCCTCACTGCTTCGCCTCGCGTTGCCCTTGCTCCCTCCCCACGCTGTGCCCTACCCATCCCAGCTCGCCATTCCCTTCCTCCCCCTCGTGCTGCCCTTGGTCCCTCCCCACCCACTGCCCTGCCCCATCCTCCCTGCCACTCCCTCCCTCTCCCTTCGCGCCTCTCCCCCCCCCCCCCCGGCTCGCCTGCTGCTTTTGCTTTGCCTGCCCCCTCCCTGGCCAGCACGCAACTCCCCCCCCAACGCTGCCCACTGTCGACCTGCTCCTCCGCCCGCTTTTGCAGAGCCGCTGTCATCCCCCCCCACCCCCCTGCTTCTAGCAGAGGTGAGGAAGATCATTGAAATCTAGTTTCTTGGAGGAGGATACTATCAGATAGACTTTGAGACTCCAGAGATGGCTGCCATGGTCATCTTGATGAGCCCGTTGGCTATTCGAGCGGTCAGAGCTCATTTCCGCCGGTGGCGCCACGGGTTCGATCGAGCATCGGCGGTGGATGCGGGTTCAAGAGAGAAGAAAGTGACCATGGAATTCATTTACAAGCACATCCGTAAAGCCATTCTTGAGATTAAACCATAAAGCGAGCCTTTATGTCTTTAGCAATTGCCAATGAGTCCTATGTTTTAAGTTTTAACTCTCTTTGTTGCAAATGTTCCTTGTGTAGGTTGGTAAGGAGCATGTCGTGCAAGTGATTACCAACAACGTTTCAAATTGCAAGGCAATGAGTAAGAGGCTAGAGAAGGAATTTCCAACCATAGTATGCATACGACTCCATGTGCCTCTCATTGCCTTGACCTTCTCATGGAGGACATAAGGGAGCTAGATTTGGTGAAAGATATCCTCAACCAAGCACTCTCCATCGTCAATTTCATCAATGGAAAATTGAGGGTGCTTGCAATTTACCGCACCTACTCCAACCTTGAGTTGAAGAAGCCATCGGTCACTCGGTTTGCCACTATGTGGCTACTTCTCGAGTGGCTCTATGATGTGCAAAACAAGATCCAAAAGACCATGGTCTTCGATGAGTTCAAGGAATGGATGAATGAAGAGCCCGCCGCTTCACAACAAGATGCAAAAGCCATCCAATGGCTTTGCTTGCGGGAGGATTTTTGGCAAGAAGTTAAAGGTCTTATCATTGCGATCTTGCTCTTGTACAAGGCTCTCAGCATGACCAACATGGAGGGGGTAACCATTGGGCTTCTATGGCACTTCATGGGGGAAGCTTTCAAGGAAATTGAGAAGTCTACAATCCTAGATGGGCCTTCCGATGGAGCACGATATAACTACATAATACATTCTCTTTGTATTTACTTTTATGAATTATAGTACATTTGAATTTTGTACCTTCTCTACATCTACATGCTTGTTTCTCTACTTAGGACATTACCTCTCTCTTCTTGTAGTGATTACCTCAAGGACTCTCCCAAGAGGGACGACATTCTCCTCCTAATCAAAAAGCGGTGGGATTGGATGAAGAGACATATCCATTACTTTGCGGCTCTCTTGTATCCGGCTTGCAAGAAGCCCGAACTCTTTGCAAATCAAGAGCTAATTGGGGAGCGCAACAAGTACCTCTTTAAGGTGCTAAAAGAAGAGGAGATTGGAGCATTTCTCCAAGAGGTAACCAACTATAGCGACCAACGAGGCACCGCATTTACTTCCAACTTGTGTTGGACGCGGGAATCCTTGGTGAAGCCTCTATTTCAGTGTGAGAGCTTTGGCTATCAATTGTCCACTCTCAAAAGACTTGCTCTGAGGGTTCTTGGTCAAGTAAACGGCAAGTCTTAAACTCTTATTACTTGTGCTTAATCTTCTAACATATGCCTTCAACTCTAGTCTCTTATAACTTATGCCTCTCTTGATGTGCTTTAGGATTGTTCATCGGGAGCATGTGAGCGGAATTGGTCCGCATACTCCCTCATCCACACCAACATCCGAAACAAGCTCTCAACAAAGTAGTTAGAGCGACTTATCTTTTGTCGCTCCAATTTATGATGTTGCACTCTATGCATGAGATGCCTATGGCTCGCTAGGTACACTCACAAGTCAACACTCTAGACTCTATAGTCTACTCCACTTGCTAAACTCTAATCTTTAAGAGTGAATATATCATTTATGTTATCATTGTTTAATCTTGTAATTGTCAAATAGGGCATCTCACGCTCACGACTGAAACTCTAAAGAGTGTCAACAAAGAGCAAGACCCTGAGGAGCAAGTGATCCTTGGTGAGCTCTACTTGGAGATTGATCACCGGGTTTCTCACACATAATCACTCAAGAAGGTCTTCCATGGAGTTACATGGACTAAACTACAAGAGATAGAGGTGCAAGGGCTTCCACTCCCCGTGGTGGTTGTAGAGGGAGAGCATCAACAACACCCTCGAAGGCTCCTAGAACCTATGTGCGGCGAGGCTCCAAAAGCGGCTCTAGTGTGGCGGCCATCACTACGGAGGATGTTCTTAATCGTAGGCCTATCATTATGCAGCCTAGAGAGGCAGAGTATGATGATGAAGGCAATCTCATTAGTGATGGAGATTATGAGCCGTCATCCTTTGACTCTTGTGAGGAAGAGGATGATGTTGATGAGCATAGTTGCAAGAGGAAGGTGATGAGAGCACTAGTGACTAGAAGCTCTTAGACTTGTTTCTTTAGTCTTTAGTCTTTAGTCTCTCCATTTGGGTGTGTCACTTTTTGAGTACTTTGAAACCCCTTGGTCCCCCCACTTTTTTGTATCATCTTGATTCTCTACTTATTGTTTTTGATTTATGTTATGCTCATTCTCTTGATTCTTGACTCTTTATATTGTAGTATTGTAAATTGTAATTTGTAATTTGTCCAAGGGCTTAGGCCTTATACTTAAGAATTATTATTATTCTTATTTTGAACGTATGTGATATCGTCATACATCTCAAATTTTTTTTGTTCGTTTAGTACTGCACATCTTCGTACATGTACAAAACGTACGGGACCGTGCAAGACCACTATGCACACATCTCATCGTTCCGTAACTCTTGATGCGCTCACAACAATATCTAATCATCTCATCTAGATAGACATCTTGATGCACTAGAATCTCATTCAATTCACATTCACTTAGCCATCACATCTAGATCTCGCCGATCTTTAACATTACTCTCAAATCATTCATCGAACAAAATGCTGCAAACAATTCATCTCTCTACATGTCTCTTAACAATATTCAATTAAGAAAATTTCCAGTTCAGTACACGTCTGTTCATAAAGTCATTCCGTAAAATACTGTCAACATATCAGTACCTAAAATCTCAATGAGAAATTAGTGGCTTTATTCCATCTAGGCAATCTGTGCCAAAGGAGTAGAGTGGCTCCCCTCTCGTGGAGTCTGTACCGCACGATATTCAACCTGTTGATTCATCGGTAACTTTTGGCATAGACATTGCTAATAGCCCAAACGCTTCAAGGTACAACTCTCTTTGAAGAGAATTTGCGACGTTCTCCTCCATCCAATTTGCATCAAGGGCCAAAAAGTACCCTTGATAAAATTGGACCTAGCTTACCTTTCTCTTTTCTTGTGCCCTGTGACCTCCAAGAAGCCCTACTGGCCTCCTTGTCCTTGGCACCTCAATCAGAATCTGTGGAATTCTGTGATCTACCACGTGATTCCCTTTACTTTCTTTCCTGCCCTAGGACTTGTGTGTAGCCTTGCCAGCCTCCCCTGTCCGCTCCCACGTCAGTCTCATCGTCAGAACCCTAAGACGCATTATCATCTGATTCCCATACTTCTCCGGAATCCTCTGATGAACTTGCATTTGGCTCCCTTAGTTTGTCGGAACCCTCGGATGTGCTACCATTTGATCCTCTTACTGCTCGGAATCTTGTGATGAGCTGTCATCCAGTTCCCGCCTCAAACCTGACGGTCTGACCCCCTTCCTTGAACTCCTTGGTCTTCTTGCTCATCTCTTTACTGTCATAAGAGGACGGGCTTTGCTCCTCTGAACTACTAGATGGCCTCCCATGTCTGCTAGACTTTTCTGAAAGTTGCTTTTCTTGCTTCTTACGCCGTTTCTCACCCTCACTAGAACTAGAGGACGACGAACTATCAAAACTCTTTAAAGACGAAGAAAAATTTGCGTCATCCTTAACAAACACGCTTCTTGGATCTGCTTGCCACCTGGAAAGTCAACTTCCCGGCCCAATAACCAGGGAAATCCGCTGATTTCTTCTTCTTTCGAGAGTGCTTAAGCCTTTCTACGAGTATAGTTTTTTCTTTTTTGCACTTCTTTGTCCTTTCAGCTTTCGTCGCGACTTGAGAGGAGAGTAAATGGCATCAGGCAATCTTGAGTGAATCTCATCAATCGCAAATTTCAGGTCTATGGAGTACTTGATCAATCTTTTCACATACATGTCAACCTGTAGTTGACATTGTACTCCGCTTTGGCGAACTCTCCCGCCAGAAATTTGTCCGTGGCTGGCATTTCAGGGTGGCCCCACTCTTGACTTCTTTATGGCTTAAGACAGAGCGATGAAGATAGGAGCGCCCCCAATGCGTAATGGACTAAGGGTGGCAGTGGCTAGTAAATCCAGGGCAGGGACATAGATTCTTTCACAAACAAAATCTTAAATCCTTTGTGTGCTTTTGAAGGACCGGCATGCTTTCAGAAAAGCACACACCTGAAGCTTTGATACCACTGTTACAGGCTTAGACACTCCAAGCAAGAAATCAATAGCAACACACGAACAAAAAGTGTAAACTCACTGAACTTTGACGAGAACGAGAGAGAGATAAATGAAATGAAATGTTATATTAACGTCTTCAAAAGGCCAGAGTGACCTATGAGACCAAACTTATACAAAAGTGGTGAATCTGTTACAATGTCTGAAAAGTGTGAAAATAAATGCGAAAAAACTAAATACAAAGTATTAGATAAACTTCTTAGGAGCATTCTGGGTGTCTGGCTAGAATGCTTCTAATCCTTTGTTGTAGTCTCCTCCGGTGAAGTGTGCTTCTACATCTCGGTCGTGGTCGTCTCGATTTCCTAAGCTCAATCGCCCTGTCAATGAGGGTGCCTTTGGTATGAATGTGGGTACTCCTTTGTGCTCGCTGCTGGCCTCTTGCTTCTCCTTCCATTCCTGCTTCTCTCGATCCGAAGAAATCTGTGATCTGCCTCTGAGGCTGTAGTGCTCTTTGTCTTCTCATTAGATTATCCCTGTGCCGATGTAGTTCCAGTAGGTACAGGCCTAAGCACCTTTGATCTTGGTATTGCATGACTCTATCTAGAGGTCGAAAGCCTTCTTTAAATAGGCAATGGAAACGCCCACGTATCTCATAATATACGGTGCAATGACATATGTAGTGTAATTCTGTCTCCGGCTCCATTCCGCATAACTTGCAAATTCTGCTCTCTAGTGGGATTCCCCTAAATCTGCCAAATTCAATTTCCAGCTGGTGTGAGGATGTACGAATCTGACCAATAGCACATCTCAAACCATGAGACAGGTGGGTATCCATGTAGCTCAGGCGAATCACAAAACCATCTTCAGATAGCTGTAGAAAGTTTTCTTTGTAGTCGGCCATCTTCGTGCCCAATTCTTGTGTAGGGTCTACCCATGTCCTCTTAGTGTCCAACTGTATAAAATCCCGGCGGATGATTTTATTAATCTCCGTTCGTGTGATTGCCAGTGATGGAGCCTCAAGATAGTATTGGAAGGGGGGTAATCTTTCCATACTGAACCCGTGTCTCTGAAACCACGAGGACAGTTGCGCATACCAGCATGATGTATCTCCTTTCGTTGCTAATTGTCGAGAGGATTTGAGGGCCAATCTAGTATATCGGCAATTATTTGTATCCCATAAACCATGTATAAAGGACACTGATCTGGTAAGAGCTTCAATTTCTATCGGAGGGGCAGCTAGTTCCGCTCGAATAATCGCGTGTGGTACGGAGGCCTTGGCTCTAATCATTCAGGAAATCATAGATACCAAAGGTCTCTCCATTGACTTCCAATCATCTTGATCCACAGATGGTCCCCAAATCTGGACCCCATAAAGCATAGCTGAAGCCACCACAGTATCAAAGAGCCAAAGTTTTGTTCGTGGTTCCTGAAACTGCACTTGTGAACACATCCTCTCCAAGCCTCCCAAGGCCACAGAGGCTCTGGACAATCTAGCATCCGCTGCTTTCTTGAGAGAGAGAGAGAGAGAGAGAGAGAGAGAGAGAGAGAGAGAGAGAGAGAGAGAGAAATGAAATGAAATGTTATATTAACGTCTTCAAAAGGCCAAAGTGACCTATGAGACCAGGAAGTTACAATGCGGTGTATCTGATATCAAGTCAGATTAACAAAATAAATAGAGAGAGAGAGAGAGAGAGAGAGAGAGAGAGAGAGCCAACACGGCAAGACGGAATTCCATGGCTACACGCACTAGCCCCAAAGACTGGCGCCCCTTCCGATATTTCTTTATTATTACTCGCTGCAGTGTACAATTCCCGAGGGTCCTCTACTCTCAAACTCCGTGTCCAGATGCTCTGCAGGTGAGGCCCAGGGACGCTTATAAACATTATAAGGGATGCCTAAAATCAGAGTCCCAAAAGCACTTCCCCAAAATCATTAATCCCCAAAAGCATCCGCTTCCCAAAGAGCGTTGAAATCAGACAAAAACAGCCAACGTAATTTGCAAAAATCCGTACAGATTGCATCGTGGCAATCTTAGCGTAATTTGTGGAAAATCCATACAGTCGTGCCACGTCACCATCCATACGGACTGCCACGTCAGTATGTCAACGCGTTTTACGAAAATCAGCGTCAGACTTTAAGCTTTGAGATATCCCTCGGCCAGTGCTCAAAAGTTCTTTAAGTTGGTCGGTTTAGTTCTCTTGTCCACTCTGCCATTCCTGTGCCTGTTAGGCATGCCACGTCATCACTTTGTACCAACTTATGGTACTCCGGCCGAGGGGCCTAAAACCCTAAAGACCAGAAGCTTGCACTCTGAAAGAGAGTTCCATAAATCGCGCTGACATGTTGATGTGGCAAACCGTATGGATGCTGACGTAGAAGGCTGTACGAAAATTCCGTGTTTTGTGCTGGCTGTGCCACGTGGCAAGCTGTGTCACAAGGCGGCACCACGTGCCAATAGAAAAGAACAGATTGAACAGACTTTTAGCACTCCAATAACACTTGAACCGAGAGAGAGAGAGAGAGAGAGAGAGAGAGAGAGAGAGAGAGAGAGAGAGAGAGAGAGAGAGATGACACGCGACACGGAGTGGTGGAATTCTATCCCAGAGAGTATTGACCCCAAACCTTGACGCCCCTTTCGGTATTTCTTTGTATTGCATCAACAGAGTACAAGCTGGTACTCCAAACTCTGCACCTTCTCCAGGAAGCATGCCAGAGAATGAGCCCATGGCCTCATATTTAAAGGCCCTAGGCCCAAAAGCAGTTTACATGAAAAGCCTTCAAACTCAAAAGCATCTGGTCCAAAAGCAATGCCCGAAAGCTACCAGCGTAAATCACGGAAATCCGTACAATTGCTACGTCAGCAACGCAAACCGCGAAAATCCGTACAAATTACCACGTCAGCATGTCAACGCAAAATCAAGGTTTTCTGTACAGTTGCCACGTCATTAGCTAATGCGCAAGCCTTTGTGTGTGTGTGGATCCTGCTTTATTTTAATTCCTTAATGTCTCTTGGGCTCCATCTGACGGGGTCCCATAAGCTGGTAGGACTTCTTCTTCTGCTGTTGCTTGTTCTTCTGAGGGTTTAGGCCCCTCAGCCGTGATCTGAAGGTTGGCCCTATTCTTCAGTGACTTGACACATCAGTAGTTTGTGACAGGCTGTATAGATTTCTGCGATTCATGCTGGCAGCTTTTCGGAGCACACGCTTTTGGGATTGACTGCTTTTGAGCATATTGCTTTTGGGGCTCTGCTTTTGAGGCATCCCTTGTAAGAATAAAAGAGCCCTTAGGGCCTCACTCTCCAGAGCATCTAGACGTAGAGTCTGAGAGCAGAGGTCCCTGGGGAGTTGTACTTTGCAATGATTAATGATAAAGAAATACCAAAACAGGTGTTAGACTTTGGGGCCAATACCTCTTGGCACGGAACTATGCCACACCGTGTCGTCTCTCTCTCTCTCTCTCTCTCTCTCTCTCTCTCTCTCTCTCTCTCTCTCTCTCTCTCTCTCTCTCTCTCTCTCTCTCTCTCTCTCTCTCTCTCTCTCTCTCCAAGCGAATTGTGTATTGTTATTGATTTCTTGCTTGGAGTTCCAAGCGTGTTACAATGATATCAAAGCTCAAAAAGCTTCTTCTTCTACGGAGGATCCGATCCCTTCTGCAGCGCACACAGATTCTCGAGAAGAACACGACAGAACGGTCGAGATTTTATCTATGTATCAGCCACTCCCACCCTTTGTGCATCGCGCATTGCGCGCGCTCCCATCTTCATCGCTCTGTCTTACCGGGCATAAGCCATGAAGAACCGTAGATTACACACGGGTTCTCGCGGAGAATCTGATAGACAACACCGCTCGGTGGGTAGGCAAAGAAAAATTGAAATCGGGCTCGGGAACTAAAGAACAAACAGAATGAAGATTTGGACAAATTCTTGGCGGAAAGGTTTGCGAGAGCAGAGTACAAACGTCAACTGATGGTTGATACATGTGTTAAAAGATTGACCAGAGACCCCAGATTTGCGAAACACCCGAAGGATTACCAGATTGATGAGATTCACTCGAGATGGTGTGAGGCCATTGACTCTCCTCTCAGGTCGGGAGGAAAGCTGAAAGGACAGACGAGTGCAGAAAAGTGCAACTTGTACTTGTAGAAAGAGTTGGACTGAATTCTTGAAAAGAAGAACTAGAGGACCACCAAAACACAAACCAGGGAATTCAAGAGAAGCCGAAGAGCGTGGAAGAAAAGGAAAGACGAAAGCAGGACTGACACCAGACTTTGTGAGGACCGACCCTGATCAGATGGACATAAGTACCGAACTTTGCAAAGCATGGGGCAAAGTGCCAGACCACGGAGCCCTTATTTTTCCTTTATGGAGGAGCCAAGGCCAACTTTATTTCAACCGAATTGGTGGCTTGACTTGGAATTACGCCCGAGGAAATGGGGCCACCGATTGAGACTGTTCGAGAGGCACCCGGACGGGATGTTGCCATTACACCTTTCATTGGCAAACTACGTTTGCATTGTCAGGGGTATTTAGGGCGCGAGGACTTTTACATCATGCCTTTGGAAGGGTGTGACGTTCTCCGAGGAATCCCTTGGTTCCCCAAGAATAGTGCTGTGATCAATTATAGGGCAAGGAAAGCCATCTTGAAGAATGAGAAGGGCAAAGAGATTGTACTGAAGGGCGAGTCTGCCCTACTGGTATCCTCGTCTACCGTTTCCCGATTAATGAAATCCAGTCTTTTTGTTTACTCAATTTTCTTCAATAATTGAATGATGATCAAAGGTCAAATATGTTTGACCTTGAAAAGGAAGAACAAGAATTTCTGCAAGCTCAGGCTGACTACTTTCCCTGAAGGCTTACCAGGAGAGTTACTTCCTGCTCGTCCGAAAGATCATACCATTGATTTGATTCCCGATAGTACACCACCGAGCTGGCCATCTTACTGACCTAGCGGAGCCCAAAATGAAGAAATAATGAACCAAAACAGATTTCCCATTCTGAGGATTGATGATATACTCGACAAACTTCAGGGTTCTACTTGCTGAATTGATGTGAAGAATGGTTATCATCAAATCCGAATTTCTCCTGAAGACGTCTACAAGACAGCTTTCAGGATGACTTTTGGTTTGTATGAATATTTGGTGATGCCATTTGGACTTATGAATGCTCCGGCTATATTCAACCGCATGATGGATAGGATTTTCAGAGGGCACCGATCATTTGTGGGCACTTTCATGACATCATCATCTTCTCTAAAGAGTGGGGCAGAGACCACAGACACTGCATCAACTTAAACTGGTTGTAAATGCGAAAAAAAAGTAAGTTTTTCTCGCGAGTGAGAGAGACTTTTTGGGACATATCATCTCAGCGAAAGGTGTAAAGATGGACCCGGCCAAAGTTGAGACCATTTGTCATTGGCCCAATTTGAAGAACTGCCAAAGTGCTTCACCCTTAGCACACAACCTCCAGCCTGGAAGAGTCTTTTCAGGTCTCTCCTTTAATTAATTGAGGAGAGATGAAAGGGATAACAGCTAGATAGCCTGTGTTGGGCTTGTCGTCTATAGAAAAGCTACCAACTGCGTGTGTGTTTTTTGGCGATGGCTAAGAACTAAGAACTATTACCGCTCCTCTGGGTTCTCTTTGAAGTTTTTACATATTTGGTGATTTCTCTCCTTACTGTCAATATGGTCATGTACAAAGTACCTAATTTTGATCATGCATTCATGAGAAAAGTTTGAATTGTTTGCAGGCATTGATAGGCTTTGACAATCTGATTCGAGTGTTTGATCGTATTTTGATAAGGAATTAGAGACCAGACATGCGCCAACTAACGTTACTTGTTTCACAGGAGCTGCTTTAGAGGCTTTGACTGCGTTGTGTCTCCAGCTGCATCAGGTTAGTATGACAGAGCATGAACTTAGTGAGCTTGTGTTTGAAATTGAGATTGATTAATCTTGGAATTTGGTGTGTAGGATAAAGTAGCTATGGATTATGCACTTGACTTTGGAAGGTTGTGGGAAAAGGAAGGTGCTCTTTCAGTTGATTCAGAGGATTCTCGAGACATTAAGTATGAAGCATTAGCTTTAAGAAGACTTGCTGAAATGCCAAACCCTACAGGTAAATAGAATTTGACAACCTGTCATATGTTGAGGCTATTTGCGGAAGCTGCAGGCTGTTTGAACCTGCTTCAAAATAGTTCGTGCTGTATTGCATGCCCTGCACTCAGTTAGCAAGTGCCGCTTAAACCATGTCTCACTTTCGGATTTTGATTGTTCTTATAACCCGCTCTTGCTAATGTGCACGTGTGGAAAAACACCTAATGCATAAGGTGTGGTCTCCTTTTTAAATAGAGAAACATCATTTTTTACATCAACCTCTTGAGCCCACATTCCTCAAGATAAGACATAGAAAATGTCAATTACATCGGAGAGGGTAATCGAAATACGACTATATATATCCTACTGAAAACAAGACTGATACTTGTTTTTCAGCCTCTTAGTCTCCTAACACATACAATCTGGTAAGATACAAGAGGCGGAAAATTCTCCTCATACTGAGTCATCGGACAGCAAACCGAAGCTCATCTCTATCAGATTTATTCTTGGGGAGGGGGGGGGGGGGGGGGGGGGGGGGGGGGGGGGTAAGATGGGGGGAAGGTTTCAACAGGGGTTATCGGATCAGGCCCTAGATGAGGTACTACTCCTGAGGAAGAAGGGCCGTGTGTAGGCGGAATTTCAGCTGTGGAATTCCTGCACCTATATACAATACTGGGCTGAGACACCTCTGCCTGTCAATCTTCTGCTGCTCCTTTTCTTTGTCTCTCTTCTTCTACTTCGTTCTGCACCTGTTGTCTCTGCTCATGCGCAACCATGCGAGTCCATCAAGCTTCCATACGCCTGGTCTCTCACTATCAATGCGGTGTTCAAGAATCCCAATAAAGAACACCCTCTGCCAAGTCTTCTCCATGGATAGTCTGAAGGTAGATAAAGCGAGGAGGATCCTGCACTAGAGAGGTGAAAGGATGGGGTCTAGTATCCATCAAATGGGTCCTTTCCCTCACCTAAACGCACACCAAGACTCTTCCCAATCTATGAAAGATGGGTCCTTTCCCTCACCTAAAAGCACATCAAGACTCTTTCCAGTCTCTGAAATATATGACCAAAACTCTGGGATGAGACCGGGTAATCTCACTGTAACTGTAATCTCTCACCCAGGTCGGATAGATCCATGAGTCGTCTCCATTTAAAAAAGTTGCAAAAACCTCTGCTTCAATGACTATGACATATGTGCATAAAACTTAGCTCTGAAACAGCCTCTCCCTATGTTGGGGATGTTAGGAATCCTAATATGAGGCTTACTAACAAAAGAAGCCTTAGGATAATCTCTAAGTTGTCCCAACAACAACGTATAACCAACCATCTAACGGACCAGACAACGAGCCTCTAGGAGCTTCAGGAGGCTAACAGAGCACTCCCTCGTGGTAGTTGCCCATGAGAGGATGGTTTGACTCCAGCTTTTTCTTGGAACTAAGAGGTGCTTGGACAGGACCTATGTAGTGCATACCAGCACATTTTGCACATGGGGAGATGTCTAACAACATGAGCGTGGGTTTGATCTACCTCATCCCCAAGGAGGGGGAATTTCTTGATGAGATTCGGCAGTGGCGACCCATCACCATTGCCTACAAATTTCTTGCAAAGGCTCTAAGTTTGAGAATTCAGCCACTACTTAGAGCATGATACATGAGAGTCAAGACGGTTTTTGTGAAGGAGCGTAGTATCCTTGACAACATCATCACCTTTTGGGAGGCGTTTGCCCTCGCCCGCTTGTGAGGAGAGGATCTTGTGATGCTCCTCGACTTTGAGAAGGCCTACGATAGAGTTGACTGGGACTTCCTTGAGGGCACTATGTGTAGGATGGGTTTTTTAGATGCATGGATCTGAGTTGTGTCTTCTCTTTACAGATGTGCTCATAGTCTGGTGTTGCTAGCGGGACTTCAAGGGGAATGTTTCATGCTTATACGCTTAGTACAACAAGGCTACCCCTAATGAGCATGTGAATCACCTCTAGCTTGTTGGGCCGTGAAAGAGTTTGGATTTCCTGCCCGTGGGAAGGCCCTCTTCTAAGGATGCTTGACGAACAGGGTGTGATTAAGCAAGATTTACGGTCTCTGACGGGCGTTGCAGGACTTCGATGATTGAAGGTTGAACCAGTGAACTTGTCGTTGCCTCCGTTTGAACCAAGGGTAGTGTGATGCAGAAGCTAATGAGGGCGATAGGCTTGGAGAGTAGGTAGCGCACCAATGTGCAACTGTGGGCAGTTTCATTAACTAATAGAAGGATCTTTTTCTCGGTAAACAAAAAAGCATTCTTGAGTTTATATCCTTCATCAGTCTTCGGCCCATAGGGCTACAACAATCATAAGGGGAGACTCTCCCAATGAAAAAACAGCATATGTACAATGAGGCTAAATTAGGAGATGGGAAGAGGGAAGAGCCACACTAGTGGACAGTAGTGCCATTTGAGCACACCTTGGACCATGGTGAAGAAAGGCCCAAGGCGCCAGAGTCGAAGGAAAGCCTCCCTACGCTCCCGCATGCTGTCGAAGCTGCCCTGGAGTCTCTCAAACTTTCCCCTAAGAGTATGGATCAGCTCTAGCCAAAGATCACGAACTGTCTCTGCCGGTGTTACAGGTACAGGGCGAGCCTGAAAGATGCTGAAGGAGCGGGCCCCCGAGATGAACCAAAGTGTTAGGCCGCAGACGACCTCCCAACACTCCTCTCTCTCACTGCACCACTCCTGTGGAGTAAGCTCTATAGCATTCTGGAGTGTAGGTCGACCCCCCTCCATCACTATCATCCTGCTAGTAGAGGATAGCTCAAATTGTAGTGCCAGGCCCGTGAGAGTGGACCAAGCAGTTGCCCCCCAAGTGTACTGCCGTGTTGTAGAAAGAGCTGGCATCAGCCAAAGGGCACAAAGCCAAGCCTGCTATGCCATAAGACAGTCCCGAAGACAATGATGCTGACTCTCCACAAGATGGTCACAAGTTGCGCATGCTGCCGAGAGACCACTATGTACAAGCTAGCTCCCCACTGCTGTAGCTCTATGTGCAACCAGCCACTAGAACAAAGCAACTCGCCGCGGCTATCTGGCATCCCACAACCTCGCCCAAAAAGTTGATAAGAACTCAGCTCTGAGACCCTCCTCCTGCCAATGAGGTGCTGCAGCAGGATGAGCCTCTCTCCATGCTGCCAAAATGTGACATCACAGTCGAACAGTGTAGTGAAAGAAAGGGACACGTGGATGGTCGGCTGAGGTGAAAGGGTCCCTCCAAAACAATTCTCCAGGATCCCACTGCACTCATGCCATTGGACAACTCTCCAAAGCCCACAGCCTCCAGTGGCCAATCTCAAGAGCTACTGGGTCAGGATCTATGACACAAGTCCTCCCACAGATGCCCACAACTCGGATCCTCTGAAAACAGCATTGTGCCACCTGTGGGGCCTCTACTAAAACTTGGTGTAAACGGATCTCTTCCTGTAGCTTGACAAACAGGGAGGGTATTTGAGCAAGCCCGAACTGCAATGAGGACCTCCAGTCGCGTGAAGGCCCCCATCCATCTGGGCGCGGCTGCTGGGCGCGGCTGACTCGAGAGGTGTGAGCCACTCAGCTGGTACTGCCTCTGTGATGTCGTGACACATGCTCTGCACCCCTCTCATGCCCTGTAGGTGGATGCTTTGAAGCTCCTCTGACAAGCCTGAGAACTGTAGCCAGTCACCTAAAGTGCGTGCTCGACCCTCTGCTATGGGACCCCAAGAAACATGAGGCCTACTACCAACCAAATGGCCTCTCTGAGTGCTAACCATGGGGTTCCAAACAAGGGGCTGTCTCAGGCGCTCCTCCGTGCAAGTAGGTTGTTGCTGCTCCAGATGTTATGTCCGGCTCACAGGAGGGGATCTAGCCCAGACGCCGTCTCGGGATGGGCGTCCAGTGTCCGGGCGGACGTAGTGTTAACACGGCCAGTATGGCCGGCCATTATTATAAAAGGGAGGCCAAGGCCTCATTTGCAGTTATCGACCCCCATTGGCAGAGTGCCAGTGGTTAGCCCGCGAGGCTAGGAGTGCGCGAGGTCACCTTGAGGAGGTGAGGCCGGGTGGTATGCGACGCTCGGTCTTACATGTGCACGCCTACGTCCTTAGACGCTGGCCCCAGCACGGGGGAGCTGCCAGATGGTGGCTATGGTCGGGTGATTTGTCCGACGCGTGTCTGTAGGCGGTCCGTGTAGCCAAGAGATCCACTCCCAAAGTTCGTTTCATGGTATCAGAGCCGGCTTGGCTGCACGAAGGACTGTGTGCACACCTACGGGCTGGTTAGAGTCGGATAATTACCATTTCATGCAATTTTTTATGAATTAACTGTTTAATCGATTATTTCTTCTCATGAGCATGTTTGCAAATGAAATTTAATGTGCTTCTTGCCGATTTTTGATAAAATTCAGCAATTGAGCAGGTGGAAGTGCTGAAAATTGGAGGATTTTTACTGAATTTTCTGGTTTTCGATGAAAATCAGTGTCTTTATCATTCACTTGCTGGTTTTACATTAAAATTCAGCATACTATATCCTTTCAAATCTCTCTCTGTAATGCTCCTTTGTGCTAAGTGCAGAGAGAGAGAGAGAGAGAGAGAGAGAGAGAGAGAGAGAGAGAGAGAGAGTGAGTGAGTCACCTCCTCAACTGTGAGTGGTCCTCTCCTCTTCTGTTAGCGTTGAGGCTGTAGAAAAGAAGCGTAACAGGCTGGCTGTCCAACGCGGCTCCAAACTGGCGCTCGCGAGCGTGGTGGCCACACACACGCACGTTGGGTGCACGGGGGCTCGATTCTTCTCCACGCGTCTACAGCTTACGGCTGATTTTTCTCAGCGCTGGATTTTTTACGCTACCCTCTCTCTTCGTTACATTTTATTAAGTGTCTTTTATTTTAAGTGGCCTGGACACTTTGATCTCCATGGGGAGCATGATGAACGGAGGATTTATACAATTCCTCTCTATTTGCGTAGTAAGGCGCTTACCAGGTGGCGTGACATGACAGAGAAGCCTATGACGTGGGCTGATTTCTGTGTGAAATTCAAGAGGGATTTCGCCAAAATGGATCCTTTGAAAGCTTACGCCAAACTGTAGAGTCTTTCGATGAAAGCTTTGCCTTTTGATAAGTACACCATGGCTTTCAAAGAAGCGCTCACCTTCTGCAAGGTGGATTCCACGCACGCTGTGCACATGAACTTGCTGGGATTACATGAAGATTACCGTTGGGCCTTAATCAAGGACAAAGCCCCGACTGATGTCGAGGATGCAGTGGCAAAGGCCAGGACGTTCCATTTGATAAATGGAGGGAATTATGAGAAGAAAAGAACTGCAGACCATCAATCCGGTGAGGGCGCTTTGAGGAAGCGACCTCGATTCCAGCATAAGTCCAAATCACCGCCGAGATCTTCTCAGGAGAAGAAAAAAGCCAAAAATGCTTCAGTTGCTGATGCAGGGAAGAAGGGGAGTTGCTTCGGATGTGGCCAGACAGGTCACCAAATCAAGGATTGCCCCAAGAAGAAGAAGACACAGAAACCGCAAGGTCGTCCTTCGGTTCAGATTCACGAGATCTCAAGTAACTCTGATGTCATTCAAATTGAAATCCATCATCTAGCGCACAGTTCTACACTAACTGTACTTTTAGCACCAAAGTGTTTGGTAAGCACGATCTTCTCCGTTTCCCCGGGAAGATCAATGGTCACAACGTGACCGTACTCCTTGATAATGGAAGCTCACACAATTTTGTGGATGCAAAATTTGTGCATAAATTGAGTCTGCAGACGCGAGACAGTGACCATGAGTATCGCGTGAAGATGTGTAGCGCGGATAATGTGTCGTGCTCTCTACAGTGTGGGTGTCCCCAGTGCAATGTGCGTGACAATCTCACTCAACAAATGAAAACTCTCTCAAACAGAATGAAACACAGAAACAACGGATAACAACACAGAAACACTGGATAACGACAGAGACACAACAGTGGACCAGAACATGTGGACTCGACTAGCTCCAAGAACCTTGTACAGACTCTGGCGTGGCAGCACACTCCGCTCCAGCCCAGGACTCACAGGTACAAATGGGTGTCGAGGCTCAGATGTGCAGGGATGGTGAAGCAGTGCTCTGTGTAAGACTCTCTAGACGACTACGTGCAAGATAAGATAGAACTATCCCAAAACGACTACTGATATGTACAACCATAGGAGCCACCAACGGCCCATAAATGTCCAGCAAGCTAAGTCTATCTCCAAACTGAGTGGTGGTGGTGACCTGGCCACGACGTCCACTAGACCACCGTAGGTACCCTGCCACGTGTCACTCCCAGCCAAAGGGTCCGTCCAGTGTGAACCAGACCAACTGTAGCTAACTGTCCAACTGCCTGTCCTGTGAAGTGACACTGTAGCAGGCTACAGGTTGCCCGCCACAAGACTGGTCACCGTCTCGGTGAGCCAAAACTGAATGAAACTGGTGAGCCAAAACTGAATGAAACTGCAAAAGTAACTATATGTACTATGAAAGATGAGGTAAGAGCACAGTCCTGTCACCCAAGGGAAAGGGTCGTCCCCACTGCTGCTCCAGAAGCTTCCGGCTCGGGAGGAGCCATCAGATCAATAGTGTAACCATGCGGTTGCTGTCCTGTGCTTTGCATACCTTGATTTCCTGTGGTTGTACCAGCCATCTGCTGCACAGCGGATGGGAGTACCTGCCCTGAAGTGAACTCCGGACGCCTAGTAACGCAACCATGGCGGTGTGCACCAGTAGCACCATCACAGCAAGGAACACTCTGGCTCTGCATGTGTGGCATCGGGATCTGAGACTCTTGTTGAGTGAAGTACTGGACCTGGGGCTGTGGGTAGTGTCCCATGAACTGCTGAAAGGGCTGAGAGGGACCTGCTGGGTAGTGTCCCATGAACTGCTGAGATTGCTGAGAGGGACCTGCTGGGTAGTGTCCCATGAACTGCTGAGAGGGCTGAGAGGGACCTGCTGGCGCTGCAAAGGTGGTTGGACTCTGGACCTGTATCCCTGGCCTAGTCCATCCATATCCCACAGTAGCCTGGGTAGGCCTGTTATCATACATAAGCATTTCTTGAAATCCTTGCACCTGTGCTTTGAGGTCATCAATGATTCTCGACTTTATCTTCAATGCCTGTTGTAGTGCAAAAATCGTTGCATCTCGATCTGCGATGGCACTCTCGGCAACTCGCTGGGATCCCTCCATAGTTGCGTATGTGGCGGAGTGATGCTGGTGGGTTGCAGCTAGCTGCTCCACGCCTAGCTCGATGGTGGCAATAGCAGCTCTGGAGTACTGAAGCAACTTCTCTGAAAGCTGAAACAGAGAAGTGGAGTCGGTCCTACCTGAAGATCCCTCAGATGGATGTGATGCTGGAGGGCGCACATGAGGCATTGCGGGCGAGCTAAAAGTAGGTGCAGATGGTGGCACAACCGGCGAGCTAGAAGTAGGGACACTCGGTGTAGAAGGTGCTTCAGAGATTGTTGTTGTAGGTGGAGCGAGTGATATGTTGACCGGTGTATGAGTGAAGATGGGAGAAGAAGGAAGAGGATCCTGTATGGGTGAAGTGACCATCCTCACTTGAGGAGCGGCAGTAGACACTGGTGTCGGCATAGCAGAACCAGGTGTAGCAGTGGACGTATGATGCTGAAGATGTACCCTAGTCTGTTGTCTCTCAGAAACTAGCAAGGAGAGTAGAGACTTCACTGTATCCTTCATCACTTTCGCCTTGATCTTCTTTTTCTTGGTGACTGTGGGGTCTACTTGCATGCTCACGGGTTTCCTTTTCCCTTTCGAGGTTCCCTGTTCCTCATCCACTTCATTTATGTTGATAGGTATGTTTATGATCCATGCCAAGAGAGGCGCCGCAAAACATCTAAAAGTTAACTGCACAGACTGCACTTGGGCCCGAAATCTTTTAGCCCTAGACTGCAGAGAGCTGAAGAGAATTTGGTGGAATCCACATGGGATAGTGTGGATTAAACAGTATAGCCCGTCGCAGTGGGAGAATGTAGTGAGAATATCTGTTTGTACCTTGTCTTCTTTGGCATCCCGAGCCAGAAAGTAATACCTGAAGATTGCGAGAAGCCGTCTGTTTCGCTCATAATTTGGGTGATCCGAGCTCAATAGCTCTTTACATGCTTGAATCGTCGCGTCCTTGGGCAACAAAGAGAAAGTGCGAGTAGTAGACTTCACAGCTGGAAAGTTGGTCATACCCATGGCATGGCCAAGCCTTGTAGCTGTTAGCTTGTGGCCCCGGACCTTTGGAAAGTTTTTCAGCATTTGATGTATCAGTTCTGCTGGAATAGTATCAGATAGATTTGCATCAGCCAATTCTGTGAGACCCAGAGTCCTTAGCTGAGCAGTCGAAAGCACCTCACTGAGAGATGGTCGAGGTTGCTGCATATGAAAATGTAATGAAAATGCTGTGCGATTTTTTGAAGAAGCAGGCCTCTTGATCTCATGAGTGATAATTTGCGGCTTTTCTTTTTTCTGAGCCACCTTTGATTGTTCCTCTGGATCACTGGAAGCACCTGACTCTGAATTTACATCTACATCTGAATCCTCAGATGCTGCTGATTCTGCTTTGTAGCTTTCATCACTTGGGTCACTGGAGGTAAAGTCATCTATGTCATGGCTGTTGCCGCTTGCAGATACTTCATCTGCCTCGCTCTCTGATTGTTCAACCCGAGCTTTTCTCCTCGTCATCTCTACCTTTTTCTTGCTACCCCTGCCAAGGTGAGGTCTGATGACAAACAGAGCCGCTGAGTAGCCAATGGAAAAGTAGCAGGATGCAGACAATTTAGATTTCTCCGGCTACTCGTTAGGCTGGGCGAGTAATTTAAGGTAGGGTAAATTCGAACCAGGCGAAAGAGGGCGGTTAGGGCGAGAGGGTGCTGGGAGAGGGTAGGGGGCGAGAGGGGAGGAGAGGAGAGGGTAGGGGGCGAGGGGTGAGGATAAGGACGAGAGGGGGATAGGGGCGAGAGAAGTGCGGGAGAGGGTAGGGGCGAGATGTTTGGATAGGGGCGAGAGGGGAGGATAGGAGAGGGTAGGGGGCGAGGGGTGAGGATAGGGACGAGAGGGGTGTGGGAGAGGGTAGGGGTCGAGTTTTAGGATAGGGGCGAGAGGGGGTGTAAGAGAGGGTAGGGGGCGAGTTTTAGGATAGGGGCGAGAGGGGAGGATAGGAGAGGGTAGGGGGCGAGAGGTGAGGGTAGGGGCGAGAGAGGAGGATAGGAGAGGGTAGGGGACGAGAGGTGAGGGTAGGGGCGAGAGAGGGGGGATAGGGGCGAGAGGGGGTGTATGAGAGGGTAGGGGGCGAGTTTTAGGATAGGGGCGAGAGGAGAGGGTAGGGAGCGAGGTTATAGGGTAGGGGCGAGAGGGGAAGCTGGGAGAGGGTAGGGGCTAGAGGGGTTTAAGTAAGGGTAGGAGGCAGTAGGTAGGGGCGAGGGGTTGGGAGACTAGGGTTTATTAAGGTCTAATGGGAGTTAGCACAACAGTAGCAAAGTGCTAGCAGATACAAAGATAGGATAATTTTGAGCAGGTACGAAGAGAGGACTCAGATAAAGAAGGGTATTAAGGCTTGCACTGATCATTAGTAGCCAGCTTTGGAGCACCAAAGAGTACTTTCCCCCTTTCTTTCTTTCTGCAGCAAAGCTGAAAGTTTATTTGCACCAAAGGTTTTTTCTTTTTTTTTGCGGCAATTGGAATCAAAAGTTCTTTGCCAAAACTCGGCCATATTCTCTATATAGACAGCCTCAATCGTCGTCTAAGCAGTCGTCTAAGCAGAATGCCCAAGTAGATTCCATTTTTTTCAACTGAACAAAAAAAAACACTCTGACTAGAAGCTTGACTGATAGCAGCAGTTTGGAAGGACCTTAATATTTGATTGCAAATAACACTTAGGATAGAAACAATTAGAGGAGCGACTGAACTGTTGAAGTTCCGATAATATTCAATTACCAGGAGGACTGAGTGGAGAAAAGATATCTTAGAGGAGAGGTGGAAACTTACCAACATAGCAAAAACTGAGATAGTAACAGAACATCTATTCTGGTGGAAAGCTAGAGGGGAGGAGAGAAATGGGCCATCGAACCTACAGATGGCGGAAAGTTGCATACCCTTTACTCAGAGGAGTAATAGCACTTGATTCTGGAGCCATTTACCAGTGGCAAAGGGACGCCTTCCAAAGTGACTAATTGGACAGCCCCCTGTGGCAAAACCTCCTGTACTCTAAAGGGCCCTTGCCAAGCTGGAACCAGCTTCTTTGCTTTTTTCAAATATTTTGCCTGATAGAGTAGCACCAATGTGCCTTGCGTTATTTTTGGCTTTCTGAGGTGGCGATCATGCCACGCTTTGCGACGAAGTTGTTCCACTTGCAGAGCACGAGAAGCTAAAAGGCGGCTTTCATCCAATAAGGTGAGACGGGAGATAGAGGTAGATTCCATGCCCCCACTTGCACGCAGACTGCCCACCCTAGGGGAACCGGAGTTGAACTCAAATGGAGCTATGGCTTCCAAACCGAAAGCGAGTTGAAAAGGCGTTTGATTCGTTGTTGCTTTGAAAGATGTGCGGTATGCCCAAAGAGTGCCGTGCACAGCCTGAGCCCACGATGCTGGATGGAGATGACATGCTTTCCTCAGTAGAGCTATCAGAACCTTGTTGGTGCTCTCGGCCTGTCCATTGGCTCTAGGATAATAAGAGCACGACTTGCGATGAAAAATCTTGTAATTGGCCAGCAAATTTGAGATCATGTTATTGACAAAATGAGTGCCTCTATCACTGGTGATCTCTAAGGGACATCCAAATCTGCATAAAATATTTTCATATAAAAATTTGGCCACTGTATTGCTGGTGCAATCCACTGTCGCTAGTACCTCTGCCCACTTTGTTGCATAGTCTGTAGCCACTAGCAGATATTTGCGATTACCTGGTTGAGCCGGGGGATATATTGGTCCCACAAAGTCCAAACCCCATCTCTCAAAAGGTAGCCACGCCATCGAGACCTGCAAAGGGCGGTTGGATTGCTTACTCGGCTTCGGCCCACATCTCTGGCACACATCACAAACCTTAGAATATGCTATTGCATCCTTAAAAATGTAGGGCCACCACAGACCACTCTGTAGTATCTTCTGAGCAGTGATGTGACCAGGGTAATGGCCACCAGTGGGACCATTGTGGGCATCCTCCAGAATATGCTCCACCTCATGAGGTGAGACACAACGCTTCAGAACACCATCTGGTCCCCCCTTGTAGAGCTGGCCCCCGATCAGAGTGAAAGGCCTGGACTTCAACAGCAATCTCCTCTTTTGCAGTGGGGATGCTCTCTCTGGGTACAGCCCAGTAGATAGAAAATATAGGACCTCGCCGTACCATTCCGGTGTTGTATCTATTTTAAAAAGACTGCTATCTGGAAAGTCATCCGCAATCCCGGTAGCTTCTTCGCCTGTGTAAATGCGAGAGAGGTGGTCAGCCATTACATGATGCTTACCAGGACGGAGTACCACTTCAAAATCAAACTCCTGGAATAGGAGGAGCCATCGCCATACTCGACCTGCAACCTGTGGCTTATTAAGCAGATAGCGCAAGGCATGGTGATCAGTGATAACTGTGAAGTGGACCCCTAGCAAATAGTGACGAAATTTGTGTAGAGCATACACTATAGCCAATCCTTCCCTCTCTGTGGTGCTATAGTTTCGCTCTGCTTTGGTGAGCAGGCGACTTGCATAATGTACAGGGCGATCCAAGTTGAACTCTTTGCTATGCTGAGTCAGCACAGCACCCACAGCCAGCAGACTGGCATCTGTATGCACATGAAAAGATAGGGCCCAATCCGGGGCAACTAGAATAGGCGCTTCAGTGAGACGTTTTTTGAGGTATGCAAATGCTTCGGCCTCAGGTGTTGACCACCGGAAGGGAACAGCAGCACTGGTGAGCCGGGTCAATGGTTGAGCCACCTGTGCATACATACGTATGAACCTGCGATGATAGCCGGTGTGGCCCACAAAGCTCTGAACACCTTTGGGATTTACGGGAGGAGGTAACTTCAAGATGGCCACTATCTTCTCTGGGTCTGGTGCCAAACCTTGAGCAGACACCACATGGCCCAACAGTGTGCCCTCTGTGACCAAAAAATGACATTTGTTCGGATTGAGCTTCAAACGTGCCTCTCTGCACCTGAGGAAGACTGCAGAGAGCTGAGCAAGATGCTCCTTTAGATTTTCTACTGGGGTCGAACACTGAGCACCCGAGAAGGTGGAAAAGTCATCCATGAATATGCGAAGGTGATCAGTAAGCAGAGGACAAAAGATGAGATATACTATGCGATTGAAAGAAGGCGGTGCATTTTTAAGCCCAAAAGACATCCTAGTGTAGATGAAAATACCCCAGGGAGTCACAAAAGCTGTTTTGATTTGGTCGTCAGGATGTATTCCTAACTGATTGTAGCCGCTGAACCCGTCCATAAAACTATACAGTACATGGCCAGCGACATCTTCGAGGACTCTCTCAGTAAAAGGTGTCGGAAATCCATCCGGGATTGTGACCTTATTCAGAGCCCGATAGTCGACACAAACTCGAATTTTGTTGGACTGCTTCTTTGGGGCAATAACCATAGGAGACAACCATTCTGAGTGCTCTACTGGTACAATAATACCTGCTTCTTGCATCTTTTCCAACTCGATTTTGATTGCTTCTGCATACTTGGGATTCAGTTTGTAAGCACGTCCTCTGACCGGCTTAGCCCCCTCAACCAGAGGAATTGTGTGGACTCCTAGCTCTGCTGGGATTCCTTCTAAATCGTGGTAAGACCAGGCAAACACATCTTTGAAAGAGCACACGAAGGAGATTACTAGGTCGAGTAGAGCGGGGTGATCCCATAACCAAGTGGCTAATAAGATGGGCTGATGGCTGTCAGGGCCTCCTAGGTTGACCTCTCTGACTGGGTCAGGCGGTGCAGTGGTCGAGGCTGCGTCAGGTGGAGAAGATTGTGCCGCCTCTGTTAGCCTTTGGACATTATGAGCTGGCGTCTGATCAATGTTGAAATCAGCATACTCTTCCTGCAACCAACCTGATGGAAGCTCTGCAAATGGTAAATCCTCAAATACCTCAAAGTGCTCCGGCATGGGTGGAGAGTCAGATGGAGTAGAGGCTAAGGAGGGAGCTGGGGTGTTGGCCAACTCTTGCAAGGGAGACTTTTTTCCCCTTCTATGGTGGGTTATAGGCTCACCCAGGCCGGCGGTTTCCATCAAGGGACCCTCTGAAGGATGGGCACCAGAGACCTGTCCACTTAGTTCTGACTCACTTGAGACTGGTCCACTTGGTCCACGTGGTTCTGGCTCACTTGGCTGACTGGGATTCTTGGTCTCAGGTGTAGCTTCAGATGTAGGATCAGGGGGATAGGGTGAATTTGTTGGCAAAGGTTGAAGAGAGACTACATAGCATTGCATCGAAGAGGTGGCTTCTAACCACTGCAGTAAGTCTTCATCGGACTCATCGGGAGGGACCGGCTGGTCCAAGTCAGGGTTGGACTCTACTGACAAAGAGCTATGCTGAACAACCGGATCCATACCTCCTTCGAGACGAATTTGTTGCATAGGAGAGCCAGGAGTGTGTATCCACATGGCGTCGGTTCCCCAGTCGTGAAGTGCTTTCGTATGTCGCAGCCATGGCCTACCAATCAGCAAGGGATAACCTCCCTCTACCAGGGGAAGATTAACTACCACAAAATCCAAGTTAAAAGTGAAATCTTGTACCTTCAGAGGCACCTTGTCGACTATGCCCACTGGGTAGACTGTTCTCTGATCAGCCAATGTAACAGTGAAAGGAGCAGGTCGGGTAGGCTTTAGACCTAAGGCCATCATAGTGAATTCGGGCATCAAATTGATTCCAGATCCTCCATCAACGATGACGCCGGATAGCTGGTGCCCAAGAATAGATACAGTGAGGCGAGGACTTTTATAATCGGTGAGGGGAGCAGATGGATAGGAAATCAAATAGGACTCTGAGGGCTGTACAGGGAGGTGCTCGCCACTAGGCCCAGCCCCCGGGTACAGAGACTGAATGACTAACAAGGTGTCACTTCTAAGTGTTGCATCAAGCCTTAGCATGTCGTATAGTGACACCTGCTGAAAAGTATTTTTCAAGATGGCTTCTGCTGTGGGCTTGGCGCCTTCGAACTGGGCTCCTTTTGTGACCTTAATCTGTTCCAAATCAGCCACTGCTTCTAAGAAGGCTCCATCAATGTCAGATAACAAGGAAGTTGGTTTGCTCTGAGCAATTGGGAAGGACTTGTCCTTTGGGTCAGGTAGACCAGAGTGAGGAAGTGGAGACTGGCGAGGTGGACCTGTGGGTAGACTGAGACCAAGAGCTGCTCTTTGTGCCCGAGTAAGGACACCAGCAGGCTCCTCCACTTGCAGAGGCTTAACCACATGAGTAGCAGGTGAAGGTTGAGGCACGGTGTTCACAGTAATCAAATTTATCTTCGGAAAGGTGAATTCGGGCTGGCTCTGAGTCGAGCCTGAAGACGTGGATGCCCTTTGCTTGGGACAATCTTTACTGTAGTGATCCTTCGAATCAGGGCAATGACGACAAGGAGGGGACCCCTCGGGTAAAGGACACTTGCTCTGATAATGCCCATATTCTCCGCATCTGTAGCAGAGTATGGGCCGATTGGAAGGACGAAACGGGGGACGAGGTGGTTGTTGCATGGAATTTGAGGCTGAGGTGTAGAAACTTTGGGGAACTGAGGGAGTACTGGCATGGTAAAAACTGTGGGGTGCAAAGTTGTTGTGCATACCTTGCTGCATAGGGGGTGTTGTCAGCAAAGGAGGCAACTGGTTTTGATGGCCGTAGGGTGAGACCATGTTGGATGCAGGTACTAACCCTTGTTGGAGAGAAGGACCAAGATTTTGTTGTATTTGACGCAATCCCTTGAGGTAGTAACAATCTTTATCCTCATGTCCAGCTTTTTCACAGAAGTGGCAGTAAAACCGAAGGGGGCATTCCTGTGGTGGGTGCCCTGGAGAGCGGCATGAGCTACACCAAACCATAGCCTTAGTCTCTTGCTGACACTTGAGCTCTTCTAACTCGCGCTTAATCTGTTCCAATGCCTCATTATGTGTAGGCTTCTCTTGTCTAAGAGAGAAGGACCTCTCCTCTTGAAGAGCTCGTTGTAGCTTTAGGGCTTCCAGTTCCCTACGTAAAGAAGTTAAAGGATCAATAGGACTACCTTCCGAGAACACAGAGGAAGTATCTATTTGAAGAGAGTTGTTGAAGAGCTTCCTTGCTCCCTCTATTCTAGTAGCAGCTGCGATGAACTCGTCGAGAGTGGCGTCGGGTCGGAGACTCTCTCGGAGTTTTTGCTGAGAAACTTTGGGAAGCGCCTTCTCCACCAACTTTTTAATCATGAATTCACCAGGTTGTTGGGGAAGCTTGGCCACCAGCGACTTAGTTTTCGTCATAAGCTCCGCAAAAGTCTCCTCAGGTTTGAGCACCATGTTGGCCAACTCATCCAACACCTTCTCCTGGTAGTCACCTGGCCTGAAAGCTGCACAGAACTGTTGTCTTAAGGCTGCCCAAGTTGCAAAATGGTTCTCTGCAAATTGGCTGTACCATTTATCTGCTAGGCCATCCAGGGTGGATGGAAATAGTACCAAGTAAGCATCTTCTCTGTTCAGCCCACGTCCCCTACAGAGAGATACAAATCTTCTTGTATGGTCGTCAGCATCTTCTGAAGACAGCCCTTTGAATGTAGGGAACTTGATGTTCACCTTGGCCAAAACACTAGCTAGTGGCTCCATGATTTCTTGCTGAGTCTGTTGCACAGTAGCTTGTTGTAGAAGAATAGGAGAGAGCTTTTCCGGAGAAGGTGATCGCGAAGATGGGGAACCTGATGAAGGAATGGGTGATGTGATATGTGGAGGTATAGCTGATGAGGTTGAAGGATTTCTACAAGGTGTCAAAGGTCGTCTTCTGTGATAGTACTTCAGAGGGCTCAGTAGTGGGCTTTGACGCTCAACTGACCTCCTTGTATGTGTCATACAGTGACCTCCAAGCCAACCAAGCTTTGGGCAAGAAACCTTGAACTGGCCGAAGACTGGTCTAGACTCTACTAGACCATACTAGACCAGACGAGTGTCTAGACCAGCTGGACCAGGGACGAGGAGGATTAGACCAGGGTCTAGACCAGACAAGTGACTAGACCAGCTAGACCAGGGTCGAGGGGTCTAGACCAGAGACGAGGGCAAGCTAGACCAGGGCGAGAGGGGACCAGACCAGCAAGGCGAGAGACTTAGACTGCACAGGCGAAGCGAAGAACCCAGCTACTCAAGAGAGTGAGACTTCAGTTGAGGTCCCACCGTGATCGCCAAAATGAGATCACCTGTAGCGCGGATAATGTGTCGTGCTCTCTACAGTGTGGGTGTCCCCAGTGCAATGTGCGTGACAATCTCACTCAACAAATGAAAACTCTCTCAAACAGAATGAAACACAGAAACAACGGATAACAACACAGAAACACTGGATAACGACAGAGACACAACAGTGGACCAGAACATGTGGACTCGACTAGCTCCAAGAACCTTGTACAGACTCTGGCGTGGCAGCACACTCCGCTCCAGCCCAGGACTCACAGGTACAAATGGGTGTCGAGGCTCAGATGTGCAGGGATGGTGAAGCAGTGCTCTGTGTAAGACTCTCTAGACGACTACGTGCAAGATAAGATAGAACTATCCCAAAACGACTACTGATATGTACAACCATAGGAGCCACCAACGGCCCATAAATGTCCAGCCAGCTAAGTCTATCTCCAAACTGAGTGGTGGTGGTGACCTGGCCACGACGTCCACTAGACCACCGTAGGTACCCTGCCACGTGTCACTCCCAGCCAAAGGGTCCGTCCAGTGTGAACCAGACCAACTGTAGCTAACTGTCCAACTGCCTGTCCTGTGAAGTGACACTGTAGCAGGCTACAAGATGGCTCGTAGCGAGGATATGGATGTATCGTATCGGATGGTTTCAGATTTGTCGTTCGAGCTAGCTGATTACAAAGAGAACTTGGATTTCCGCATCATGCGCCTAGACAGAGCAGATGTTATTTTAGGAATTCCATGGTTTTATGATAAACAAGATTCATTGTATATAGACTATGTACATCACTCTCTTGTTTTTGTTAAGCAGGACATGCCTCATGTATCTGCTTCACTTTGTAATCAGAAGTCTGTAAATAATGGTTTTGCAATACCAATTGTTACTGCTTTGGAAATGTATAAAGAAACAAAGTCTTCTGATGTTTACTTTTATCAATGTGTACCATCTGCTTGGTTTGATTCATTAGTGCTTGGTACTTCTGTCATGGATTTCGTAAAACAGTTTCATGTTCTTCTGTTGAACTTGGGGATTCCGACGAATCCAACCTCATCCGAGAAATCATGACCGGTTTCGAGGATGTTTTTCCCGATGATCTACCTCTTGGCTTGCCGCATTCGATAGGAGTAGGTCATGGCATTGAGTTGGTCGCTGGTAGTCAGCCCTTCTCACAGCAACCCTATCGGTTTAGTAAAACCGAGGAGGACGAGATTTAGCGATGACAGCTGAAAGATTATCTCGACAGGGGTTTTGGTCGGCCAAGTAAATCCCCATGGGGAGAGCCAGTGTTACTTTCTCAAAAGAAGGATAACACTATGCGCTTCTGCGTGGATTACAAAGGGTTGAATAAGCTCACTGTTAAGAATAAGTATCCGCTCCCGCACGTGGACGATTTGATAGATCGGCTCCATGGAGCACTGTATTTTACGAAGATAGACCTGCGATCAGGCTATCATCAGATACGGATCAAACTGGAAGATATTCGTAAGATAGGTTTCCATACTCGTTATGGTCTCTATGAGTTCTTGGTCTTGCCTTTTGGTTTGACCAATGCTCCAGCTACATTTCAACAGATGATGAATGATTTGCTAAGACCGTTTCTAGGCAATTTCGTTGTTGTATTTCTCGATGACATCTTGATCTACAGCCGAAGTTTATCTGAGCACTTAGCGCATATACGCGATGTTCTCGAAGTACTGAGAACTAAGAAGCTTTATGCTAAGGCTTCTAAGTGTGAATTCTTTAAGAAAGAGCTTTTGTACTTGGGTCACATCATTACTCGCGATGGAATTCGCGTCGACTCTGAAAAATTGGATAAAGTGCGAAATTGGCCCATTCTGAAGAATGTGCACCAAATAAAGTCCTTTTTATGCTTTACTTGATTCTTTCGCAAGTTTATCAAGGATTACTCTAAAGTTGCTGCTCCGCTTACGCAACTTTCAAAAGGAGGGGTGAAAGGGCTGAAGACTTCGGGTCCTCATCGTAAAGGTAACCCCCCATGTTGTCTAGAATGAGCGTCTCAACGAGAGCTTTCGGACACTAAAGCACTTGGTGACTACTGCGCCAATATTGCACATTGTGGATCCTAGCAAACTATTTGTGGTTGAGACGGATGCTAGTGATTATGCCATTGGTGCAGCGTTATACCAGGATGGACGTCTTGTTGCGTTTGAAAGTAAGAAGCTTGCTGACGCTGAAATGTGTTATCCAACGTACGAGAAGGAGCTTTACATTGTAGTCCACGCCCTGAGGAAATGGCGGCACTACTTGTATGGCTCTACGTTTGTTGCATGGACAGATCATCACTCCTTGCGCTATATCTGTGATCAAGGTAATCTCAGAGGTTGGAAGGCTAGATGGGTTGAGCTTATGCAAGAGTTTGACTTTGAGATCTGTTATAGAAAAGGATCCAACAATCGAGTTGCTGATGCACTCAGCAAGATTCCTGAGGTTAATGCCTTGTCTATGGCTGAAATCTCGATGAACTTCTATCTCTCTCTTCGAGGGCTATGTTGTTCTGATGGCCATTTTGGCAAGATATGGAAGGAAGTCGAAGCGGAGCTTGACTCGCGTACAGGCTTGGGTGATTTGCAGACCCAAGTGAGTCATGCCAGAGAGACGAGACAACGACAATATTCCATTAAAGGTAGACTATTGTTCAGAAATGGAAAAGGCTTGTGTGTCGGAAATTGATGAGGCTCGACAAAGGATTTTGTGCGAATGCCACAATGTTCCTGGCGCTGGGCACCGAAGCATCCAGAGAACTTTGGCTTTGGTCAAGCGATATTTCTATTGGCCAAGGATGCGCTCTTACATAGAGAGCTATGTGAAGAGATGCGCTCAGTGTCAGGTCAATAAGGCAGAGCGCCTTAGGAAAGCTGGCTTGCTACACCCATTGGAAATTTCAGATGCCAATTGGCAAAGTATTTCCATGGACTTCATCATTGGTTTGCCAAATACTAGTCGGGGCAATGACGCTATTTGGGTTGTGGTCGATAGACTCACAAAAATGGTGAAGTTTATACCAACGAAGTCGACAGTAAAAAGCCATGTGTTGGCGGTTTTATATGTCAATCAGCTTTATAAGTTGTATGGTCTGCCAGAGGATATCGCTAGTGATCGAGATACTAAGTTCATTGGCCGATTCGGCAAGATGTGTTTGCTCTTCTTCAGACGAAGTTGAGTATGTCGTCTTCTGACCATCCTAAGTCCGACGGACAAACTCAGAGGATGAATCAGACGTTAGAGGACATGTTGAGAGCTTATGTCTCTCACAGGCAGTCTGATTGGGAAAGGTATCTTCCATAGTTAGAGTTTGCCTATAATAGTAGCAAGCATTTTGCTACTGGATTTAGCTCGTTCATGTTGATGTATGGATTTGAGCCTAAATCCCCAATCTCTACTGGCTTAGAGAAAGTCAAGGAACGCCAAGCTCGTGATTTCCTGTATGACATGCAAGAAATGCTCGAATTGGCTAAAGATAGTATAAGAACAGCTTGTGATTGGGTCACTACTTATGCTAATCAAAAGAGATCTCCAAGGACTCTTGATGTGGGACAATGGAAGGATTCCAAGACTATGCGAACCGGAAAGCATTATAAGCTTTCAGCTAGATATTGTGGTCCATTCTTGGTCACAAAGAAAATTGGCCAAGTTGCCTACAAACTAGCTCTTCTTTCGGATGTTAGTGTACATCCAGTGTTTCATGTCAGCCGCCTTAAAGTGAAATTGGGTGAAGCCGACGTTGTTGTGCCCATCGAGGAAAATGTATAGCAAGATATGCAAACTGAGTATATTCCTCGAGAACCAGAGGCAATTTTAGATCATCTTACCCGTCATTCGCGCCAAAAGGCTTATGGAGAGTACTTAATTAAATAGAAGGGTAAATCTGAAAGGTTTCCTACTTGGGAACTAGTTAGAGCTTTGAAGGCTCAGTATCTCCGCTTCATTGATGAGGACATCAATGGTTCTTAAGAGGGGAAGTATGTTATGCCCCGCTTATGTCTCGCTCACAGGAGAGGGGATCTAGCCCAGACGCCGTCGGGATGGGCATCCAGTGCCCGGGCGGACGTAGTGTGAACATGGCCAGTGTGACCGGCCATTATTATAAAAGGGAGGCCAAGGCCTCATTGCCAGTTATCGACCCTCACTGGCACAATGCCAGTGGTTAGCTCGCGAGGCTAGTAGTACGCGAGGTCACCTCGAGGAGGTGAGGCCGGGTGGTATGGGACGCTCGGTCTTACAGGTGCACGCCTACGTGCTTGGACTCTGGCCCCAGCACGGGGGAGCTGCCAGATGGTGGCTATGGTCGGGTGGTTTGTCCGACGCGTGTCTGTAGGCGGTCCGTGTAGCCGGGTGATCCACTCCCAGAGTTCTTTTCACCAGGCCTCTCCGCAGCTGCTCCCAAGAGCGGAGTAGACTCACAGCAATACGATCCTCCAGTCTCTTGCTCAGGCCAACCCTGTGCATCTCTGTGAAAATCCATATGGTCGAAGGTCTCCAAGGACCTCCAGCTTGAGGCACTCTAGTACTAAGTTGCTGAAGCAAAAACTCCTTCTAGGGCTCCTCCCCTATCGTTTGACAACAAACTTTTCGAGAAGGGCTCTGCTCTGCTGTGCTGGGTCTATGATCCCCAACCCCCCTGAGAATAAGGTAGAGTGATGACCTGCGAGGCCACTTTGGCCCAGGCTATCTGAGTGTCCTGCCATGACCAAAGGAAATTCCTGATCAGCCTCCCTAGCTGGCTGATTCAGGAACTCGAAAAGATCCAAGTTGTGATGTACCACATAGTAGCCAACAACACCTGGTTGGCCACTACAACTTTGCCTGCTAGAGAAAGTCGTGCGGAGATCCAATGTAACAGCTTCCTCCTGATGGATAAGAGGAGGGGAGCAATTTGCTACTTAGGAGACAAGTCCAAACCAACCTGACAGGCCCAAGTATCGAACTGCAGTCCCTGGGGGAATCCATCTGAAACCCTCACCTGGCAGCCAATCAGGCGTAGGAGCACTACCAACCGAGAAAGCCATTGTCTTTCTCCAGTTGATTAGTGCGCCTGATGCACAACAAAAAGTCTCAAGAGCCTGCTCACACCTGTGAAGGTTGCCTCCTGGCCCTCCAAGTACAAAGCTGAGTCGTCTGCAAACTCAACATCCAGTAGCTCGTCGCCCCCAATAGGGAGTGCTAAGCCACGAAGACCAACCTGCCCTGAAACCAAAAACCTACTCATCGCCTCAGCATAGAACAGAAAGAGGAAGGGGGCAAGAGGGCAGCCCTGTCAGACGGAACGTGTGAGCATGAAACGCTCACCTCTACTACCTGTTAAGAGTACCTAATTGTGTGCTCGTCTGTAGAGAGGTGACACACCTCTGATCCAGGCATCTGAGAAGCCCATCCTCTGTAGGGTGCCCTCCAAAAAGTCCCAGTCAACTCTATCGAGGCCGAGAAGAAGTATCACCATATCCTCACCATGGGGCGCGCGAGGGCAGATGCCTCTCAAAAAGTAAATTTGTTGTTAAGGATAATGTGCTCCTTGACAAAAGTTTTTTGTGTCCCATGTATAATGCTCTCTAGAAGTGGCTAAATCCTCAAACTCAGAGCCTTGGCAAGAATTTTGTAGGTTGAGTTGAGGATGGTGATGGGCCGCCAAGGAGCCACCCTCCTTGGGAATGAGGTAAATCAGGCCCTCACTCATGCTGTCAGGCATCTCTCATGTGTGTAGGATGTACTGAAAAGCGTTGCAGAGATTTGAGCCAAGCAAGTCCAAGTACTCTAAGAAAACGCTGGGAGACCATCCTCACCTGGACAGCTACCATGGTGAAGTGCTCTGAGGGCCACGTGGAGCTCCTATAGCTGAAGAGGCAGCTCAAGTCTCTGGCGCATCTCCGCAGTCACAGGACAAGGCAGTTGTGCCCAAACCTGCTCTCTGCATGTATCTTGATGCTCTGACTGAGGCTCTGCCGACAGTAGGTCACGGTAAAAGCCAGTAGCAATTGCACGCATGTCCTCTAGCTCTGAAGCAACTGACCCGTGAGGCCTCCTCAGCTCGCAGACCCTGGCATGCGCGTCGGGGTCCCACTGTCTCAAAGAAAGCCCCTGTCACTCTGTCACCCAACTGGGTCCACTGAGATGCCTGTCGATGGAAAGCAAACGCATGGCGTCTCTCGTCTGTGCTGGCAAGCTCCTTGCGAGCCTTTGGTTCGAATCCTCTGTTGTGTTCTCCGCCGTCGATGTTGTGAAGCTCCTCTCCTCAGGCGTTGGTGTCTCGATCTCCCTAGCTCCAATGCTTGGTCAATGAGAGTACCGCGGGTGTGAGTATAAGCTGAGCTTTGTAGTGGTAGCTGCTCCTCTATCTGTCCGGTGTCTGGTGTGAAGGAACCAATAATCTCTCTCGGGGATTCTCTCTCTCCAGATCTCCTCGGTAAACTATCTTTGTGTTTGTGTAACTCAAGTACATACAATCCAAGACATCTTTGGTCGTGATAGCTCATGACACTGGAGAAGGGTTTCAAGCCTTCGTTGAATAGACAGTGGAAGCAACCCCATATCTCGTAATACACTGTGCACTCACATATATAATGCATCTCCGTCTCTAGCTCTGTATGGCATAGACGGCATATCATGTTAGTTGTTGCTATCCCTCTGCATCTACCAGTCTCAATATCAAGCCGGTGTGAAGATGTCCATAACTGGCCAATGGCACACAGTAACCCATGAGATAGATTTGTATCCATATAGCTGGGTCGAACCACAAATCCATCCCTTGTGTGTTGGAGAAGATGCTCTCTATAGAAAGCCATCTTTGTGTCCAACTCCCGTGTCGACTCCCTTCTGGTGTCCAACTGGGTCAGGTCTTGGCGAATGAGTCTAGTAATCTCCATCCATGTACGAGACAACTATGGTGCATCAAGGAGACTGGAAGGGAGGCAAGCTATCCATGTTGAAGCCATGTATCTGGAACCATGAGGACATGTGTGCATACCAACATGGTGTGTCCCCCTGTAAAGCTAACTGTTCGGAGGACTCAAGGGCCAATCCGGCATATCTGTCTCTGGTAGTATCCCATAAGCTGTGCATAAAGGAGACCGATCTGGTAAGCGCCTCTATCTCCATAGGGGGGGCTGCTAACTTTGCTCTAATGATCTCGTGTGGCACGGAGGCCTTGGCTCTAATCAACCGAAAGATTATAGATACCAAGGGCCTCTCCATACTTCTCCACCCATTCAGACCCACAGAGGGTCCCCAAACCTGAACCCCATAGAGCATAGCTGAAGCTATCAAGGTATCCAAGGGCCACAGCTTTGTTCGGGGTTCCCGGAACTGAACCTACGAACACATCCTCCCAAGGCCGCATACGCTCTGGTCAATGTAGTCTCTGCTGTTGCAAAGAAAACTTTGGCCTAGTGAAGACTACCCCAAGATAAGTGTATGCATCTGTGTACTCCACAGTCTCCTGACCATAAGTGAATGTAGGTGTTGATCTCCTGATCCACTTCAGTGTGGTGCTAAACACCTTAACCTTCGTTTTACCAAGGTTTATAGACAATCCACTATCCTTCGCAAAGCTATGTAATGCATCCAAATGTCGCTGCATACCTTTTGGTGAGTGAGAGATCAACACAATATCATCAGCACATTACAACAAAGGAATCCATGTCCTTGCCAGTTGGGCACCTTTGTCACCCTCTCTGTCAATGTAATCAGAAACCTCATCTATATACATACCAAATAGAGTAGGAGATAATGGACAGCCTTGTTTGTCCCCGTTGGAGTGCGTACATGTCCTACAACTGATCTGTATAGAGCCATAATCCCCCAAATCAACTCAATGGGCACTCCTATATCCCGTAGTTTGCGCATCAATCTGGCTCTAGGCACCATGTCAAATGCTTTGCGGAAATCCACAAAGCTACAATAAATCCGTCTCCCATGTGCGTTATCCTCCGCAATGATGGCTGTAAGTGTCAGAATATGGTCTAGAGTGGAGAAGCCTCTCCTAAAACTGGCCTATCCCATTGCCTGTACGCCCTCTCTCTGCCCATCTGCATGAAGGAGGCTTTGTGGGTGGCCGCGAGGGACGCATCTACTTACACGCGGGGGAAGCCATTGGCACTTCTTCGATGCTCCCTATGAATGAGAGAGAGAGAGAGAGAGAGAGAGAGAGAGAGAGAGAGAGAGAGAGAGAGAAATGAAATGAAATGTTATATTAACGTCTTCAAAAGGCCAAATGACCTATGAGTACCAAAAATAAAAAGGTACCGAAAAAGGGGTACTATAGAATCCTAAATTGCTAGATGTGAACCAAGCAACTAGCTCAAACTGTGTAGGATATGAGTAGGGGGGTGAAAGTTGAGAGAGAGAGAGAGAGAGAGAAACTTTAAAACAACAATAAAACACAAGGGAAAACCCTAAAAACAGAGAAAGTCAGCAAAAAACAGTAACAAAACCCTAAAAACCAGTTTCAAAACCCTTAAGAACAGCAAAATACAGTGACAAAACCCTAAAAACAGCAGTTTCAGAATCCTAAAAAGCATCCAAAAACAGTGACAAAACCTTAAAAACAGCAAAAAAACACTTTCAAAACCCTAAAAAACAGCAAAAAATGGTGGTGAAACCCTATAAACAGAGAGAGAGAGAGAGAGAGAGAGAGAGAGTGAGAGAGAGAGAGAGAGACAGAGATGATGATGATGTTGTATTTACATCCTCGGGGGGGGGCAAAATGACCCATGGGACCACCAAAGGTCTACAAGATGCTCCCCTCATGTGAGAGGAGATAGTGGGCTAGTAGCTTTCTTGTGTGTGAATGTTGTGTTATGATCCAATATTTTGGCAAAGTAGATGCCTAAAGCTACCGGGGAGGGGTGTATCCGAGAGAGAAGCTCCTCAAAGGTGACATTCCCTTGAAAGAGCTGTGGAAATTCAACACGGATGTGTGTGTATGCTGGGCACTCAACGGTGACATGAGCCTCGCTTTCCACTTTGTTCAACTTGCATTGTGGACATGTCCTCCTATTTTTCTTAATATTCAGCCACCCTCTCGTTTCAATCTTGAGCATGTGTGATCGCGTCCGTATCAAAGTAATGGCTCGTCTTGCCCGGTGGGACATGGGTGTCTTTATATGCATCTGAGTGTCCCCAGTCTTGTACATCTCCCAATATTGTGTATTGATGTGCTTGCCGTAGTACTCAAATTTGGACCTATGTACTGTTGTCTTCTATCTGGTGTGTAGGGCTTCAAGTATGCTTATGTCAAAAATTCAGCCCATGTTCATGTTCGGTGTGTTCCTCTATATGCATGTCCACATGGTCTCCCACATTCCATCTAGAGAACCATTTCCGTATGTCTTCTACAAGACTAGATGTGAGAAACTTACTCTTGTAATTCTTTTGCGGCTTATATTGGGTTTTCATGCCTTGTGGGGTAGACGGCTCTCTGGCATCATCTTAAATTTCATGAGGTATCTGTGTACTCTCTGTAAGGCTTGCATTTCCAAAGGTCTCTTGCCTGTCTCCAAAAGCATCACTAAGTATGGGGTGGTAGTTTTGATCCCCAGGTGTCTACATAGGAATTTCTTCTGTATCTTTTCAATGTCGTTCCAAGTGCTAGTGGGGATACTCCCCCCCCCATACCTCTACACCGTAAAGTATTGTTTGGACCACACATGCTTCAAATGCCATAGACTTAATTTCCCATCGCTTTGTGACACTCTGCTTGCACATGTTCTCAAATTCATAGTATTTTGCATGTCTTGCATCAATTCTGTTTTGCACGCAACTCCCCCATGCATGGTTTGAGGGAACATAGATGCCCAAGTACTTGAAACTCTCAACGGCTTGGAGTGTTTGCCTGTCATACGTGATGATGGGCTGATTCTCATTTCTACATGTGTGGACTGACATAATCTTTGTTTTGGCTACATTGACTGACAGGTCCGTTGCATTGCAAAATGCATGTACTGCATCCAGAAGTTTCTGTAGAATGGGGGCATTGTAGGCAAGGAGAACTACATCATCGGCATATATGAGGAGGAGAAGCGTGAAAGTGCCAATACTAGGGTGATCTCCCCCCTCTCTCATAGCCTCGTTGATGAAGTCATCAAGCTCGTCTATGCATAGTCCGAAAAGCGTAGGTGACAAAGGGCATCCTTGTTTAACTCCCATGGTGCTCCTGAATTCTTGTGAGAAACATGTTTTTGTTTTGAGTTTGGATCTGACCTCTTGGTATAGGCGCCCTACGGCTGCCCTGATATGCGTAGGAACTCCTAGAGTTTCCATACGTGACCATAGACCTTGACGGGGTACTATGTCAAACGCTTTCTTGAAGTCCACAAAACAGCAATACAAAGTTTTGCCTTTTAGCCTGGCTTCTTCCATCAAGACCCGGAGTGTCATCAGGTGGTCTACTGTGCTATGACGGGCTCTAAATCCTGCTTGTCCAATGGCGCGTTTCCGGTTATTTTCAGCCCATGTGCTAAGATCTTTCTCGATAATGCTTCCAAAAAGTTTTGCCATACATGAGCTCACCATGATGGTGCGATAATTAGTAAGCAAATTGCGGTCACCTCCTTTAAAGAGCGCTTTCACCCAGTTCTCTTGCGAGTCTTGAGGTAGGTATTGGCTGATTGCTTGATTCATCATATGGTGTATCCATTTCTTAGCCTTACTACCTGACCATTTCAGCATTTCAGAGTTAAGATGTAATGTGTCAGATGCTTTCCCATTCGCAAGGCTTTTGAGGCCTTTAATGACTACCTGGAAGGTGATGGGCTTTGGATATTCAGCCTGAGGCCTTGTGTATATCACCTCTTGAGCCCCCGGCGGGGCATATAGAGTTTGTACATAAGCATACATTTCGTGTGGGCTGAAATCTCCCATCACGTCCCCTTTCTCCCCTTCATGTTACGCCAAGCTTTCTTTGGCTCTTTCTTGAACCTGCTCAAGTCTAGTTGTTCTTTTGAGAGTTCATACATGCGTCTCTTTTCTTCGTGAGTGTATTGTATTCTCTAGCAGCACATTCCCATTCATTTGAGTGTTGTGATAGGTGTTTCATCTTACGTTTGGCCTCCTTGCATTCTGCGATTATGAGGTAAACCCTTCCTAATCTGTTTGCCACTTTGATATTTGCCCGTAATGGTTCTTGCCGCTTCCTCCATTGCATGTCGGAAGATCTTCCACGTCTCTTCAATGTCACAAGGCATGTTCCGGTCACACAGTAAGCTATCTAAGAGACTAGCATAGTCCTCTTTTTTCATGAGTTGCATCTTGTATGACCAGTTCGGTGTATTCATTATGTTGACAATACGCATACTTGGCATGTGTAGGCATATATGGATTGGTGTATGGTCTGAGGTCGGTAACCTGCTACCCACTTCAAAACGGTGGACCAAGTCCAATGCGTCGTATCTCACCAAGGCATAATCATTTGTACTCCTCCCATGACTTGCCGTGTAACAAGTGTATGATCCAGAGAGTGTGAACTTATCCGCACCATTCATGGCTACAAGATGCATTGAGTTCATCATACTTATCGTAGCTGACCCCTGTGCATTCATGATGTTATCACATGAACATCTGTCCCACATAGGACCAAGCATAAGTTCTCCATTCTTATCCGCAGGGTGCAGTGAATGGTCCATCAATTGTACCTGTGTGTTTGCAATCCGGGCATTCAGATCCCCAAGAATGACAACTGCTCCCTCACGTGCATACATTGCAATGTCTGTACATAGGTCAGCAAAGGGATCCTTTTTAGGTAGTTGGTTTGTGTCATAAAAAGGTGACTCTCGATGCGGGATATAGCATCCTGCGATAAAGATCAATCCTTTTGATGAGCAAACCTTAACCCATATATAGCGTTTGTGCTCGTCAACCTTGCATACATCAACCATCTTTTGAAGCTCTTCCTTATATATTACAGCTACACCTCCTTGTCCTCGTATTTTGGTAACAGTCCACCATATTGAGTGCTTAATGTACCCACTAATGTCCGGCAGCCTGCATGTGTTTTGTTCCGATGTTTCCAATAGAAAGAGTATGTCAACTTGTGGTAGAATATCTACCAACCCTTCTCCCTTATGCCATGGGAAACCTCTACAATTCCAACTCGTAACCTGTATGGTCGTGATCCCATGGGTCGCGTGCCCCTATCCATCCTTAGATGGTGATGTCGGTTTTTTCTCCTTGAGGCGTTCCTCATATGCTTTCCTTCTTGCTGCTTGTTGTGCCGGTGTTCTATCTTCACTTACATAGTACTGAGTGCCTTTCAAGTAGAAGCGTGCAGTTTCCAAAATTATGTTCCTTTTACGAGCATCCAACATTGTGCATACAACTGCCCGATGAGCGTCAGTCTTCTTCTCGCCCACTCTATGTGCCCCATATACTCCTGCATCTTGCATGTCAAGCTTTTCTGCTAACAAGGTGGTAACATCTACGTTCAATGACATGACTGTTTCCCCCTCAGGTTCTGGCATGCCTCGTATCACAATGTTTTGGGATCTTTTCTCCCATTCCTTGTACTCAGTAGGATCCTCATGCGTATACATGCTCTCATGCGTATACATTTCTCCTATCATGTGCCCCATAGTCTTCTCTTGTTTTACTATTTGTGCCCAAGATGGAGGTGACCCCTCGGGTGCATCGATTACATTATTGGTGACCTGTGTTATGTGATTTCCTTGTTCCAGCACTTGGGATTGCAGCGTTTTCATGGTGTCTTCTTGTTGCTGAAGCTTTAGAGCTTGTAATTTAATGGTATGATCCAGCTCTTGGTTGCGCAATGTCAGGGCTTTGATGTCATCATTTTGACGTGAAATCGCCTCATTCTGTTGTCGTACCTGTTCCTGGATAGACAGTAGCAGTCCCCATATGTCCTGGGTAGTAATTGTCATGTCCCTTGATTCCTTGGGGGGCGTGGGGTCGTGTCCTTCGGCATTGTTTTGATAGGTGATGATCTCACTGTTCGACCGCTTCTTGATATCCTTTGGTTAATGTGCGATGATTGCATAGAGTCATGCAATAGTCACACAGAAGTACATGGGTGTCTGAGAGAGAGAGAGAGAGAGAGAGAGAGAGAGAGAGAGAGAGAGAGAGAGAGAGAGAGAGAGAGAGAGAGAGGCAGTAGCTGTCAGGTGGTCATGGCGGGGAGGCAGCACCCATGGCGGGCTGGTGCGCAGGTGGACTGAAGCGCGCAGGCGTGCTGGTGGGATGAGGCTGAGAGAGAGAGAGAGAGAGAGAGAGAGAGAGAGAGAGAGAGAGGTTTTGTTTTATTTGCATCAGAGTCATCGGATAAAGAAGTTGTTGTATCAACCGATGCAGAGAATGTTTCAGGTACCTATTTTTGGTATATCCTAAAGTCCGCATGTTTTTGAGTGAAGCAAACAGATCAGCATTGATGCAGTTTTACAAATCAATGCAAAATATCATGGTGCTGATTGGTGAATAAGAACGACATACTACGCTCATTTTGCTTTTGAAAAACCTTGGTTTTTACGAATTGTTTTGGTTCATGTTTTAGTTAAAATAAACATTCTTTCAACACAGAACCTTTTGCAGCACTAAGTGTATAGGTCATTGGAAGATTTTCTACTAGCATCGATAGGGGATGATAGGAATCTGAGCTACAAGAGCCACTGCTTTGACACTTGTTACTACATAGGCTGACCGTCCTCATCTGAGCAAAGAAAGGATGTTTTAAATTGCTGAAACTCCCTTCAAATGTTGTTGCTTACCAATAGCACCAACCAACCAATGCTACCAGCTACTTCTATTTTAGCTTGCAACAAGATTTTGGTGAACTTTGTGTTTTTAAAGGGATCATGTACACACAAGTCTTTATTTCATGGAGAAGGGCATTCAGCAGCCTCTGACAGAAGGATCAATACATTGAAAGAAAACCAGTCTTTGTGTGGACAGTTGCAGCATGCTTCAATTGTGAGCAGATGGCTGGTGGAGAAGTGGATGCTAGGGCTTTTTCATCATCGCTTCACTATACTCTAAAGACACTAGGCACTGGCAAAGTGCATTTGCAGCATCAACTGAGTTACATGTCTTGCACTATCCAGTCTGGCACCGTTCACAGAAGGCCAGGCGCCACAATCATAGTGTGCTGATATCAACTGTTGTATCTGACGCAAATATATGTTGTTGGTCATTGGTATCTGTCAAGCCTAATGTGAGAACAAGAAATTATCATTATCTGCTTGCACAAAATGTTCTATATTACTCTAAACTGAGCTTTTAATAGTATTGCTGGTGCTGAAGTGTTCGTTGGAAAGAGTGAAAATTTGCTTATGTACTGCTGCACGCCTTTCCTGTTTCTCCTTAAGCATGGAGATATTTGGGAAGTTTTCCTCTTAAATTTGCATCACACACCCAAGTTTCAGGAATACTATGCTGCGTTTACCAGTTCCTCTGTCAAATAGTGAAACTATGGTGAGATACCTTTTTGAATTCTTGCAAGAAGTGAGCTTGTATGATGTTTTCGCCTTGCAACACAACAATAATGTGCTTGTGGGAAGGCATAAAAGCATCTTACATCCATAGGACAAGGGTAGAAACAGTCACTATAGCTGAAAGTCAAGTTAGTGCAGTGCTTTGAGAAACAATTATACTCAAGTTTTCATGCCTTTCTCCTTTCTATGATGTAAGTTTTCTAGATCCACCTAATCTTTGCAGGTCACAAGCTTGTGATGTTAGTTGCTTCAAGATTCCAGGAAAAAACTAAGTTTCATGAAACTTTTTTTCTTTTTCAGCTGCAGCTGTTTTGGCATTGGCACAGTTCCACCATGTGCAAGGGAATTTTTCTGCTGCCAAGGAATTATACGAGAAGGCTGTCATCAATTCCAAGAAAGAGGTCGAATCTAGTGAGTTCAGTTTGTCTGCGATGTCAATGGTTCCTGAGGCAGTTCATGTTGGTGCTGTGGCAGGTCTGGGTCAGCTTCTAACAGTTACTGGGTATGGCAAGACTTCTATTGTTACATGTTTAGCAATACAAATTGCATGCCCCAGTTTTTGAGCGCAAGGGTGGATGTGTGTGTGCGCTGTTTATATATGCGCTGTTTAATATAAGAGAAAACATATTCTATTAATAAAACTTTATGAGGGACATACCCAACACAAAGCATACAGAATGTGATTGCATCAGAGAGGGAAATCCAAATATGACTATTATAGCTGAAAACAAGACTAGCTCACACTAGTCCCAGGCGTAGGGTCGGCCGTAGTAGGTCTAAAGGGACCTGCTGCCCAAAGGTGTTGTGCCATCGCAATCTGCTCTGGTGTGAACTGAGACAAAAACAAGCCCATCGGCTCGGGTGACATGCCGACCGGAGTGACAGGAAAACTAAAACTAGGAGAGTATGGCTCATCATCATTGGCCATGGCTAATCATACACAAACACCACCCACAAAACATGTTAGTTTACAAAAGAAATGCTTAATCAATACAAATAACAAATCAACGAAGCTGCTACACAAATGAATGAATCTAAAGTGTATTGTAGACTAATAGAAAGAGTTTTACAAAAGAGTTCCTATTAAAAACCATGTCAATCTCTCAGATCTCTAACATATACAATCTGGTCAGCTATAACAGGTGGAAAATTCTCCTCATAGTACATACTGTGTCATGAGTACAGCAAGAGGAATCTCAACTCCACATTTTTCACATGGCCCCTCTTCTTCAACATCATTACCTTCCTTATCTCCTTCACGCAAGATGATCATGCGAATACCCCCTAGTTGTGCCCTCATAGGTAGCTCTGTTGCTCTTCTTCTAAAGTCATGTTGATGATTGTAGGAGTGTTTCTTGGCCTCATCCGCCTTCTTCTTTGTCTTCATGATCACATCCACCCACGAAGACGTCTTTGCCACATTCTGTTTCTCTTCCTCTTTGATCATCCGTACATGTTCCTTGACGACCTTGATTTCCTCTATCACCAAAGGCTGGAATTCACTTCCTCTAGCTTGCTCTATCAGCAAGCTCTCGCTTGAGGGTTAAGACCTCTTCTTTGAGTGCTTGTGAATCCGCCGTAAGTGCTTGTATCTCTGCGTGCAGGTCCTCTTTCTCCTTCTTCCATTGCGCGCCTTCGTTGAGGAACATTTGAAGAAGGTTGGCCTTCTCCTTCCACCATCCTTCCATCTCTGCTTTCCATTCCCTCATCTCCCTTTCCACGTGTGTTATCAGCTTGTTTGTAAGCATGAAGGTTTCCTTCGTACGGGACTTGCAACTTGGTGAAGCGCTCATGACCTCCATCATAACAGCCCCTGGAGAGAGAGTCAAGATGAGGCAAGCCCAAGCAGGGGCTAGGGCGAGAGAGAGCCGCACTACGTTTACATATGTTTCGACATCATGCATACATTCCACAATGGTTTCAACATCAAAATAAGCCCTTCCACGTTTTTTCCTACATGTACACTCTGTACTTTTGCAAAAATCTGTCTGTTTTACCAATTCTTCACTGTACCTTGCAAACTCTGCTTGCTCCCTCTACTCCTGCAGACGACTATGCTGACCTTGGCAGGTGTGAGAGTAGGCACGTTGCTCCCTCAGACCTAGCACACAGCAAGGTACAGGCAGAACTGCGCAGCCCAGCAAAAAGCTGGTAGAGAGAGAGAGAGAGAGAGAGAGAGAGAGAGAGAGAGAGAGAGAGAGAGAGAGAGGGGCAGGAGGGGTAGCACCAGTGAGACCATCTGTACAGACAGCACTGCACAGCCCAGTAGAAAGTTGGTATCGCGCGAGAAAGAAAGAAAGAAAATCTATTAATGTCCTGTGGAGGCCAAAGGTGACCTATAGGACAAAACCGATACATCTTGGGTTACATTCCACTTCGGGTATCATAAAAGAAAAATGAGTGCATGTGCAAAACATAACCTCATTGCTCTCATGACTCATGAGAGCTAGGTTTACAACAATGAGAAATCACCGTGTGCATAATGTGTCTACATCTATAGAAGACCTAAGTCCATGTCTTTGTGGGAATGGATGGATTCTTGAAGTCTTGGATAATAGCTTTTCCTCCTCTATACACTGCCCATTTTCCTTGCTTCCTTGCTTCTCTGACTTTAGCCAACTCTTTGGCTCTATTTTTGAGTTGAAGGGGTGTCAATTCATCTAAGATCCATACCGATGTACCTTGCAATGATTTAGTCTGCTTCATTACCTTGATCTTTTCATGTAGGTTGTAGTAGCAAACCTTTGTCTGCTTTCCTTTAACTTCAATGTGAGTTGGGTCACCAAGATCCACGAAGGGCACCACTTTACTTAATCTTTCCTTAAGTATGTCTACATCTAGGATGTAGCCTTCTAAATGTTCATCTGGTAAAGTGCCCACCGACCAATCATCTGGTAGACGAGAGAGAGAGAGAGAGAGAGAGAGAGAGAGAGAGAGGAAATGAAATGAACTGAAATGTTATGTTAACGTCTTCAAAAGGCCAAAGTGACCTATGAGACCAGAAAGTTGCAATGTGGTGGATCTGATACAAAGTCAAAGTAACAAGATGACAAAATGACAGAATGATAAAATAAAATACTATGGAATCCTAAATTGCTAGGTGTGAGCTAAGCAACTAGCTGGGATAGCAAGATCACAAGAGATCCAACATCAGTCGTTGGTGGATCTTGTCAATCTCCTCCATGGTCAGTAGTCTGACCGGGCGTCGTGCATGTCGGGCCAAAGTGATCTGAATCCTCTGATGCAGCCTTCGTCGATGCTGTGTAGTCCTCCGTAGTCGTGGGCGTCTGGATCTCCCTAGCTCAATCGCTCGGTCGATCACTGTGCCTCTAGTGTGAGGCGACGAGCTTTGCTGTGGTAGTAACTCCATCGGGTGTCCAGTGGCAGCTCTAAAGAAGTCTGTGATCTCTCTCTGAGACTGGCTAGGCTCTCCTCTCATCAGGCTCTCTCTATGTCTGCGCAGCTCGAGCAAAAACAAACCCAGGCATCTCTGATCCTCGTACCGCATGACTCTGGAGAGTGGTCCAAAGCCCTCTCTGAACAAGCAATGGAAGCGGCCTCGTATCTCGTAGTAGACGGGGCAGTGACATGTGTAGTGCAACTCGCAACTCTGTCTCAGGCTCGATGTCACACAGGGGGCATGTCCTGGCCTCTGTTGGTACTCCGCTGTATCTCCCAGTCTCGATCCGCAGCTGGTGTGAAGATGTGTGTATCTGGCCAATAGCACATCATATCCCTTGAGACAAGTGGGTGTCCATGTATCTGGGCCTCGTCTCAAAACCATCCTCCGTAAGCTGGAGAAGATGCTCTCTGTAGAAAGCCATCTTCGTGCCCAGCTCCTGTGCCAGCTATATCCATGTCCTCTTGGTGTCTAGCTGAGTCAAGTCCTAGTGGATGAGCCTGGTGATCTCGGACTGTGTAAGAGTCAGAGAGGGTGCATCCAGTGAGTACTGGAAGGGAGGCAATCTGTCTATGCTGGACCCATGCGCCTGAAACCATGATGTCATCTCCCCATACCAGCATGCTGTATCTCCCTGCATGGCTAACTGTCGAGAGGACTCACGTGCAAGGCGGGCATATCTGTCTCTGGGAAGTTCCCACATGCGGTGTATGAAGGAGACAGATCTAGTGAGCGCCTCAACCGCTAGTGGGGGGCAGCTAGCTCTGCTCGGACAATAGCACGTGGTACAAAAGCCTTGGCTCTAATGAGCCGTGAGATCATAGAGACCAAAGGCTTCTCCATGTCCCCCCATCCATCACTGCGGCCTGTCCTCCCGTGATGATCCAATGAAGGTCCCCAAATCTCAGCTCCATAAAGCAATGCAGAAGCCACCAAAGTGTCAAAGAGCCAAAGCTTCGTCCGAGGCTCCTGAAACTAAACCTGTGAACACATCCTTTCCAATCTACCCAATGCTGCATGGGCTCTGGTCAATCTAGTCTCTGCTGCCCTCCTCAATGAAAATGCTGGCCCACTAAAAGCCACTCCAAGGTAAGTGTGAGCATCTGTATACTCCACTGTCTCTTGGCCGTATGTGAATGCGAGCGTTGACCTCCTGATCCACTGTGGGGTGGTATTAAAAACCATGACCTTGGTTTTACCAAGGTTGACGGACAAACCACTATCCTAGGCAAACATATACAAAGCATCCAAGTGACATTGCATCCCCTCCGGAGAGTCGGAGATCAACACAATATCATCAGCATATAACAATAGTGGAATCCATGTCCCTGCCAGCTGTGCACCTCTATCACCATCTCTCTCAATGTAGTCAGAAACCTCATCCACATACATACCAAATAGAGTAGGAGAGAGCGGGCAGCCCTGCTTCACCCCAATAGTGGAGTGAACCGGTGTGAATAGACCCTCTGAGGTGTGTACATGCCCCACTACTGACCTGTATAATGCCATGACCCCCCAAATGAGCTCTGTGGGTACTCCCATCTGTTGTAATCTGCGCATCAATCTAGCTCTGGGCACTGTGTCAAATGCCTTGTGGAAATCCACAAAGCTACAATAGATCCGTCTCCCACGCGATCTGCCCTCCTCAATGATGGCTTTGAGTGTCAAGATATGATCAAGAGTAGAAAAACCCCTCCTGAACCCTGCCTGCCCGGCTGTGCATATCCCCTCCCTCTCTGCCCATCTACTCAGCTGCTGCTCAAGAATAGATGCGTACAACCGTGCCAATGTGTGTCCAATCATGATAGTGCGATAATTCCCAGGCTCCATAGGGTCTCCCGACTTGAAGATAGGTACAATAGTCGATAGGCTCCAAGTATCAGGCAAGCCCTCACACATGGCACGATTAAACATAACTGCTAGAATCTCTACTAGTAGATCTCTGGCATGCGTGAAATGCTCAGCCACTAAGCCATCATGATCATATGCTCTCCCAGTCCTCATCCTGTCAATGACCTTTCTCACCATCTCAGCGGTGAAAAAAGCACATGTGTGTGGGCATGGATCGGGGGGGGGGGGGGGGGGGTCGGGAAGGGGGGGCTGCTCAGGAATTGTGTACAGCGATGATGCGTACTGGCCCAGGACTCTGTAGAAGTGATGGCAAGGGGGGGGGGGGGGGGGGGGGGGGGGGGGGGGGGGGGGTGCTCATGAAAGAGCTGCCGTGCCTCACGTGAGTCCTGACTCAAGAATAGCTAGTATAGATCCTGCTCTAGGCGAGCCAAAAATGCCCTCTTCTTGTGCCTCACTAGGCGTTGGAAGTCAATCTATGATTGTCTGTGAGTGATGTCCCCCAAAAGCACCTCCCCCTGAAGTCTAGCTCTAGTGTCCCGGCATTCCTCATCATACCAACTGTTCTGGGGCATGCTCCCCAAACGGCGTCTCTGCTCAGGTTGGGTAAGTGGGTATGCCTCTGTTGCTGCATCATGTAGTGTCTGTGTTAGTATAGTAGTAAGCTCCTCTAGAGGTCGCCCTGGCTCCTCTGCACATGCGTCTGTAGATCCCATCTATGTATACAGAGTCCGTCTCCTGTGTGAAGGTGTAGCGAGTAGGGGCTGCTGCCCGTGGCCTGTGTGCTACATTAAACTGAAAAGAGATGGTCAACGACACAAGAGCATGATCCACTGCCACACCAACAGGGTCTGGGTCCAACCGTGAGGTTCTGGATACTAGAGATGAGGCTCGGCTGTGCCATGACATAATCCACTGTGCTGGCTCCATGTCTGTGTAGAATGCATGTAAAACCCCCTGCAACGGGAAATCTCTGTAGGCCATTCAAGATGGCCAATCCATGTGCAGTCCTCATGTCTATCAAGTGTCGTCCATACTCAATGTGTTCCCCATCCTGCGATAATCTGGATAGGCCCGTCTCTGCAACATCCAGCTCTCTCAGCATCTCCTCTGAAGTATCATAAAATACTATCTAATGATGGGCAATCCTAGCATTGAAATCCCCTAGAATGATGATGTCACCATCTCTAGAGAACTCCAATATGTCATCATCCAAAATAGAAAAGGGGGACTGTCCTATGGGTGGTGCATAAACTAACGTACTCGGGGAAAAGTAGCAAATACCAATGTAAAGATATCTGCCTGTGTCTGCTCTCAATCTCACCCACATGTACCTAGCTTGCTCATCCCTGCGGGCTATATGTATCAATGGCTGCAACTCCTCCCTGAATAACATTGCCACTCCTCCTCAACCCTGCCCTCTGTTCTCTGATCGTGTCTCCTGTCTACAGGCTGTCTCCCATCTATATCCACTAATGTGAGGCATAGACTGCCCAGGGGCGTGGTGTGTCTCAGAATAGAAGACGATGTCTCTTCCCGTAAAATTATCCTCAAAAGCACCCACATCAAGGCGCATAGATCCATTACAATTCCAGGTGGCAACTTTGAGTGTGGTCCCATAGGTCTCGCACCGTCATGTGGAGCGCCGCTCTAGGATCACCACCCGACCTTCTTTGTAGAAGGCCGTCTTTCCCTTCTTCCTTGCGGCTTGAATCTCTGGCATTACCTCTCTCATATGTGCAAGCTGTGTGAGAGTGAGGTCATCTCCAAGGAATATGCCCGTTTTCTTTAGTGTAGGACGCTTCTTCAAGAAGTCCTTCTTTGCCTCCATGGATGGGAAACGGATGATTAAAGCTCTCCCTTTTGAAGTCTCCCCATTGCCTTGCGTCTTCTTCCCTACCCTCCATGCCTTTGTATGAGTAGCCTCACTACCCATCATGCGGAGAAGTTCTTCGACTTCCCCTTTCACATCATCTCGGTCTTTTAGACCGGTTACTCTTATATGCAAAGCTCTAGTTTTCCTTCGCTGCTCTTCTCCTAGAGTCATGGTGATGATTGTAGGAGTGGGGACAGATGTGGTTTCTTTCCCTTTCCCTTTCTTAGCGACTTCTATCCATTTCTCGGCCTCATCCGCCTTCTTTTGCGTCTTCGTGATCACATCCATCCACGAAGACGTCTTTACCACCTTCTTGTTTCTCCTCTTCTTTGATCATCCGTACCTGCTCCTTGATGACCTTGATTTCCTCAATGAGGGCTGGAATTCCCCTTCCCTAGTCCACTACTTGCTCTATCAGCAAGCTCTCGTTTGAGGGCTGAGACCTCTTCTTTAAGTGCTTGTGAATCTGCCTTAAGTGCTTGTAGCTCTGCGTGCAAATCCTCTTTCTCCTTCTTCCATTGCGCGCCTTCGTTGAGAAACATTTGAAGAAGGTTGGCCTTCTCTTTCCACCATCCCTCCGTATCTGCTTTCCATTCTTTCATCTCCCTTTCCATTTGTGTTATCCGCTTGTTTGTAAGCACAAAGGCTGCCTTCGTATGGGGCTTACATACTGGCGAAGCGCTCATGGCCTCCATCAAAACAAAACCAAAACAAAAACACAGTCTACACTTTTGCAAGAGAGGCCAACCCACTATATCCACACTACACATACATCCATGTCCCACATAATGTATACATATATTTTTTTATGTTTTCCTCATATCAATCATACATTTTCCGATTTTCTTTTTTTGCTAATTTTTGTCAGTGCAGCTCTGTAAATCCCCTGCTCGTGAGAATTCTAAAAATTGTGAAAGAACCCTAAAAATGTATTTTTTGTATCTGCAGGTCTGAAAATTCTGTCACTATGAAATTTTTGAAAATTTATCTGCAGGTCTGAAATCTACAGGTCCGAAAAAAACAAATTTGTGACTGTGTGACTGCGCTCCCTTAAATGTACCTGCGGGCTTGGGGGGCGGGGGGGGGGGGCTAGGAGGGCGGGTGGGCTGTCTCACAGCAGGCGGGAGTGGGCGCGCTGTCCAGCAGGCGGGGGCAGAAGAGAGAGAAATGGTGGGGGCGGGACTGCACTGCAGGGCAGCGCAAGGGGGGGGCGAGGGTGGGGCGGGGGCAGCAGGCGGGGATGGGCTGGGGAGGGGGGAGGGGCGGTGGGCGCGCGCGCGCACACACACACACACACACAGATATGAAATGAAATGAAATGTTATATTGACGTCTTCAAAAGGCCAAAATGACCTATGAGACCAATCTGTTACAAAATGGTGAATCTAATACCATGTCTAGGTACAAAAGAGCTAGAACAAAGATACTACTACTAGAATCCATCCTCATCTGCACACTGGATGTCGAGAGTATGGCTCGAATCCTCTGTTGTAGCTTTGTCGATGTTGTGAGGTATCTGAGCTATTGGAATTTCATTTGAGGTATCTTCGCCCTCCAAACCGTACTCATTGGCCACTCCCACCCTTCATCGCGCATCGGGCGCGCTCCCGTCTTCATCGTTGTGTCTTACAAGGCATAAGCCATAAAGAACCCAAGACTTGAATTCATGGATTCAACAGAATATTTGCAGTTTCTGCTCAACGAACTTCACGACATTCTTTCGCGGCATCCTCAGCAAAATCTTCCGATGCTGCAAAGTTTTCAACAATTTTGAGTTACATGTTATCTCCTCTGATGCCCCAGGTGGTACCTCCTCCTCCGGCACTGAGAGTACGAGAGCTTCTAACTGGCAACCTTCTCAGCCGTCTGTTCCGATTGGGGGGAGTCTTCAGGAATATGGTCCAGCCATCTGACCCTGATCCAGTAGTGCAACCGCCTTTTCCACCGCCATTGCCCCCACCTCCACCACCACCACCACCACCGCCACCAGGCTACAATGGTTGGAGCCCATATGGATACCCTTATTATCCATACCCCGGATATGTGCCTAACCAACCCAAAGATTTCAAAGATGGTTGCACGACTGTCAAATTTTTCACTTTTTCCGGGGTGAAAGATCGTAAGAAAGCATTGCAGTTCCTACAACAATTTGACAACATCTATGCTTTAGGGAACTATACAAAAGAATCCAAGATTTCTCGAGCAACGGGATTTCTTAAAGATATATGCTATGTAATGGTGGAGTTCAATCGTGACACAATGGCATGCTCCAAGGACCTGGCAAGCTTTCAAGACAGTTTTTGCACATAGTTACATGACTTCGATGTTTGAAGTCCGGATTTTGGCAGAGTGGGACAACTTGAAAATGCTTGCCACCGAAACCATGGATGACTATAACCAAAGGTTTCTCAACGTGTACCTTCCAGTGTCCTTCTTTAAGTTCATTCCCTTGGAGGACAAGTGCGAGCGCTACACCATTGGACTACCATCACCATTGCAGAACTATTCTCTCCAAAAGCAAGTCTCTACCATGCAAGAGCTTATGGACCATGCCGCGGTCGGCTACAAGCTCATGAAAGGAAAGTTGGAGTTTACCACAGAAGAACCTCCGGCCACTAACCAAAACTCCCGGCAACAACGAACAAATTCTCGAGAATCCAGTGAAAACCAACCCCAACGGCCTCGTTTGACACAACGTCAACGAGACGCCTTGTTACATAAAGGCCGATGTTTCAAATGTTTCCAAACAAGGCATACGTTCAATACATGTCCTAAGCGAGCCTCGACGTCCTCAGTGCAACCTTCTGCTCCCACGTCAGACAGATCCCCGGGGCCACATCCAGCCAAGAAGGCTAGACCTGCTATTGGACTAGTACCCGATATTTATGGTATACAACTCGAGAGTTTTAATGAATTATGCAGAGCTTATGGAAAAGTCAACGGCTTGAAAGCTCTTATTTTCTTTGACCTCGGAGCTATGGAGAACTTCATCCATCCAGAATTCTTGAAGCAGACATACTTTGATTATGATGCAGAGGGTGGAGAAACTGAAGTTGAGCTAGCCACGGGGCAAACTCAGTGGTACCGCTCATTGGTGCACTTCCAGTGACTGTACAAGATTATCATGGAAAAGTCGATTTCCACATTATGAAATTGCATGCCCTGGCACGACAAGAATGATGCAACTCTCCAAATCCAGAACTGAACCATCACCGTGATGCAGAAGGGCAAGCCCGTTGTCCTCAAAGTTCGGTTGTCCAAACAAAACCTTGAATGATCTCTCTACTTGTTTTCTAAGTAGATACTTTTGAACATTGTTTGAGAAAGTATTGTTTGAAATTTGTTTGAAATGGATGCTATCTATTTTAAACCTGTCTTGGTGCCGCTTTGAAATGTTCCAATACTGGTTTCATTGATTGGTTATTTTACTCCCGGGTGGAGAAGTGAGAAATACTGTTTTGGTATTGTTTGAACCTCGGAACGACGCAGGCCGATGCCCTGGGAGCATTTCGTTGTATGTTTGAAAACCTCGAAACGATGCAGACCGATGCCTGGGGAGCATTCCGTTGTATGCTACAAAACCTCCAAGCAACGCAGGCCGATGCTTGGGGAGCGTTTGGTTGTATGCTTGAACCTCCAAGCGACGCAGACTGCGGTCTGGGGAACGTTTGGTTGTACAGTCTTCTGAGCTCATGGCCCGGACCTTTTTAGGTTATTTGCGGGGGCAGTGACGAGGTAGTCGTTGAGTAGCTTCATACCGCAGACCGTTTGTCTCAGGGGAGTGCTCAACGGCATTGTTAGTTGTGTCTTGTAACATGCATATGTAAGCATTTGTGTTGCATTGTGATGTGCCAATTATTGAATATTCCTAATTGGATGAGATTGCCTGGGTATGTAATTTTAGTGCATCAAGACATCCGTAGAAGATCAGTACGGTCTGGGTGTGATGGCTAATTTTACTACGCTGGAATATCCAGAGTTCCGATCTGGACGAAAGGAGAAGCTAACTCCTTGATCAAAAGAGCTGAAAGGAGAAGCTAACTCCTCCATCAAAAGAGCCGAGAGGAGAAGCTAACTCCTTAACAAAAAGAGCAAACTGAATGTCCCTCGGAATCTCCCTCGGAATCACCCTCGGAAATTCTTTTGAGCTAACTTGAGTTGTTTTGCAGATATGCTGTAATCGTGGTGGATGATTACTCTCTTTCAAGAAGGGGAGATGTAACAAACTGCTGACGTGTCAACCTTTTGAAGAACAGAGCTACCGGCCGAGGAGCCTAAACCCTAAGAGAACAAGTAACAGAAGAAGAAGTCCTACCAACTTATGGGGACCCCGTCTGATGGGACCCCCAGTGACATAAAGGATTTAAATAAAGCTAGACTCTCAAGACTTGCGCAAACTAATGACGTGGCAAATTTCCGAAAAGTGCGCTGACATGATGATGTTGCAGGCTGTACGGAATTTCGTAAATTGCGTTTTGGCAGCTTTTTGGCTTTGCTTTTCGACCAGATGCTTTTGAGTTTGAAGGCTTTTTACTTTGAACTGCTTTTGGGGACTAGGGCCTTTAAATGTGGAGATATTCAGTTTGGGCTTGCTCAGAGACGCTTACACCGAGTTGCAATAGAGGCCCTGCAGGTGGCAGAGTACTATTTGCAGAGGATCCGAGTGGTGGGCATTTGTGGCAGGACTTGTGTCATCGATCCTGACCCAGCAGCTCTTGAGACTGGACACTGGAGACTGTGGGCTTGGGAGAGCTGTCCACTGGCATGAGTATAGTTGGATCCTGGAGAGTGGCTTTGGAGGGACCCTTTCTCCTCTGCAAACCACCTAGGCGTCCCTTTCTTTCAGTACACTGTTCGACTGGGACGGAGCTCTTGACGCAGCCGACCCCTCTTGACGCTTGAACTAGGGTCCTTCTAATCCTTGCACATTCCATGAGATGATCCTCGTGGAGTCAGTGAGAGAAAACAGATGCTTCCACAGCAGCCAACCTCGCTATCTTTGAGGCCGGTTTGGATGGGGAGTAATCCGCATCCAAACGACCTCTAGACAAGTGCGAAAGGAGTGACTGTCCCGCCCAGGCCCAAGCCAAGTATGCAGTCCGAAGGGTTACATCCTCTGCCCAAGGATCCTCATGTACAAATATATAACGAGGAGGGCTTTGAGTGTCAGCAAACAGATGCACCACTATGTGCTTGCAACTCGCTGCATTTGGAGGTGTCACGCTAAACTTGGCAAGAGGCCAAAGTGCTTGCACCAAATCTGTGACTCATAAGTCCCCTGTGTGCTATGAGAACTCAGTAGCCTGAATCTGGAGCCAATCAAGAACAGTGTGTTGGGTCCACTCTGTAAAATCCCTGCTGCACAATAGAAAGGAGAAACCCACCGCTGTGTCCAGAGCCTCAGTGCCTCTAGTTGCTAAGAAGAGGACGTGGACTCGAAAGCAAGCCTCCTCCAAGTAAGGAGAAGAGTCACCCAGGAACCGTGTGAAGTTGTAGTCGAAGAAGTCCGAGCGTCTACGAATGTCGAACCAAGTCAAACCACTAGGGACTGCTGCAAAGGGAGAAGTATGCACCACAAAAGGCGGCCTCAAGTGGGGAAGTCTGCACCACAAAAGGCGGCCTCAGCTCGTGGTGAAAGCACTACGAAGAGATTTCCTCGCGGTAGACACGTGTCGAGTCCCATGCGCCCAAGGAGGAGAGGAGGAGGGGTCGGGAGATGAGATTGTGGGGGCCCCATTGGGGAGAGAGGAGGGACGGGAGGCGGAAGTGGAGGCGGGGGAGCAGGAGGAGGCGGGGGAAGTGGAGCGGCAGCGTCTGAGAGAGGAGCAGCAAGAGGAACTGAAGTGGATGGGGCCTCCTCAGGCAGGTCCTACTGAATGGGGTCAAAACGGTTCCGAAACCTAGTGCTGCTGAGCTGCAGCACTAGGTTTCGGAACCGTGGGGGAGTAGTGGGGCGAGCCCTCCCCTGTTAGCCTCGGCCAGGTACTTGCTGCCAATCGTCAGTTGTCTGATCGCTGGTCTCTGTCGAGGTACCAGCCTGTGCGTCCTGTGTGTCTGGCTGTTGGACTTGCTCAGCCTTGGGAGGCTACGCTTGCGTTGTGGGTCGAGGTCTCATGCGAGGCAGACCTTTGCCAAATGGCCAATCTATCTGCAAATGAAACACTGATTCAGGAGGCCCGAATACTCCACGCTCTCACGGAACCAACCCCCACTCACCCTAGGTAGTAGGATGATCTTCGGGAGAGTGTCGGTGTCCCGAACCAGAACAGGTACTGAGGGGATGTCGGCCGCCTTGGCAGCTACAGAGCGTGCTGTGCGAGGTGTCTTGAGGACAGTCCCAATCTTTGAGTCTATCTTGGACAAGAGTGGCAGGTACTCCCTCCTCAAACTGGAAAAGCAGACGGAGATGGGAAGGTCTGCCTCTTCTACTAGAACATCTGTAGCTGGATCGAAACCGTGCCTCCACTGTCAAAAGTGTGCTTGAACTACTCTGATGGCCAAGGGACTCATGGCGATGACCTTGGACGCCATCTCAAAGGTCTCGGACTCTATCTGGTTGTAGCCGCATCCGAGGAACTGAACATTCAAGATCTTGCCCACCTCAGCGAGAAGGCAAAGGCTTGGAGAAGATCGTGCACCTCTTCTCTACTAGGTTTGGTGCCGAGAATCTTGTAGATGACGGAAGTCGCCCGAAGGCGTTCCACCTTTGCTGCAAGGCTCGCCTACTCTGTCGGCGAAAGAGCAAGTCGGATGGTGGGCTCTACGGGGTCGGGCAAGGGGGCTTCCTGAGAGTCCCTCTGAGGTGGAGGGTGAGCCTCCATGAGTGTCTGTTCCCGTGGAGAAGGGCGAAACGACGATGACGAGAGGTGGGTGGGTGGGTGGGTGGGTGGGGAGCGATAACGAGAGAGGGGGGGGTGCAGAGCGTACGCGGGGGGGATGAGCGAGGGCAGCAACGCTAGTTGGTGTCTATGTCTGTCAAGTGTGTGTAAAGTTTTTTTTGTTTTCCTCGTGCTCTGTAAACTGATTTTTGGGTGGGTGAATGCATGTATGTCTGTGTGTGTGTGTGTATAGTGGGTGGTTGAAGTGTGTTTTTAGAGCATGCTTTTTGTTTGATTTCTATGGTTTCTTTATTTTTTTATCTCCTTCATTGTGTTCCTTGTCTTCCTAGATTTCTCATGTTCTCCGCGTTGGGTTGTTAGGGTTTGTTGTTGTTGGCTTGATACTCTGCTCTCTACTCGTTCTGCCAGGTTTCTACATCATTTTGTGTGTGTGTGTGTATGTTTGTCTGGATATATATGTATGTGTATATATATATATATATATATATATATATATATATATATATATATATATATATATATATATATATATATATATATATATATATATATATATATATATATATATATATATATATATATATATATATATATATATATATATATATAAAAGAAATGAAATGTTATATTAACGTCTTCAAAAGGCCAAAATGACCTATGAGACCAAACTGTTACAAAATAGTGAATTTGATACCATGTTTGGGTACAAAAAGACTAGAACAAAAATACTACTACTACTACTAGAATCCATCCTCATCTGCACTCTAGATGTCGAGAGAGTATGGCTCGAATCCCGTGCTGTAGTCTCCGTCGATGTTGTGTAGCCCCTCTCCTCAATCATGGCCGTCTGGATCTCCGTAGCTCTAGTGCTCGGTTGATGAGAGTGTCGGTAGTGGTCGAATGAGTGTGGGCAGAGCTCTGCACTGATTGCTGCTCCTCTGGAAGTCCCATATCTAGTGAAAAGAAATCTGTAATCTCTCTCTAGGAGTGTCTCTCTCTAGCTCTCCCTAGTAAAGTGTCTCTATATCTGTGTAACTCAAGTAGATATAGTCCAAGACATCTCTGATCCTCGTAACTCATCACCCTAGAGAAAGGACCGAAACCCTCTCTGAATAAGCAGTGGAAACGGCCCCGAATGTCATAGTAGAGTGTACAATGACATATGTAATGTAGCTCTGTCTCTAGCTCTAGCAGGCATAAACGGCATATCCTGTTGTCTGCTGGTATCCATCTGAATCTACGAGTCTCAATCTCCAGCTGATGTGAGAATGTGCGTATCTGACCAATGGCACACCGCAAACCATGAGACATATGTGTATCCATGTAGCTAGGTCGAATCACAAACCCATCTCTTGTGAGGTGGAGAAGATGCTCTCTATAGAAAGCCATCTTCGTGCCCAACTCCTGCGGCGGCTCTATTCATGTCCTCCTGGTATCCAACTGGATCAGGTCCTGACGAATGAGTCTAGTAATCTCCACCCGCGTAAGAGACATCGAGGGTGTTTGAAGAGAGTACTTGAAAGGGGGCAACCTGTCCATGGTGACCATGCATCTAAAACCATGATGTCATCTGTGCATACCAGCATGAAGTGTCCCCTTGAAGAGCTAACTGTCTGGAAGACTCAAGGGCCAGTCTAGCATATCTGTCTCTAGTAGTGTCCCACATAGGAGGGGCAGCTAGCTCTGCTCGAATGATAGCGTGGGGTACAGAGGCCTTGACTCTGATCAGTCGAGAGATCATAGATACCAAGGGCCTCTCTATACGTCTCTAACCATCTTGGCCTACAGAAGGTCCCCATATCTACACTGCATACAACATAGCTGAGGCTACTAAAGTATCAAAGAGCCATAACTTTGTCCGGGGTTCCTGGAACTGAACCTGCGAACGCATCCTCTCCAAGCCTCCCAAGACCGCTTAAGCTCTAATCAGTCTAGTCTCTGCTGCTCTTTCCAAAGAAAACATCGGCCCAGTGAAGACAACCCCAACGTAAGTGTATGCATCTGTATACTCTACACTCTCCTGACCATATGTGAAAGTCGGTGCTGATCTCCTGATCCACTGTAGTGTGGTGTTAAACACCATAACCTTGCTTTTACCAAGGTTACAAACAATCCACTGTCCTCTGCAAAATTGTGTAATGCATCCAACTGTCGCTGCATACCCTCTGATGAGTCAGAGATCAACACAATATCATCAGCATATAACAACAATGGGATCCACGTCCCTGCCAGCTGGGCACCTCTATCACCCCCTCTGTCAATGTAATCAGACATCTCATCAACACACATACCAAATAGAGTAGGAGACAATGGGCAACCTTGTTTCACCCCAATGGTGGAGTGAACTAAATCAAATATCTCCTCCGGGGTGCGTACATGTCCCATCACTGATCTGTATAGAGCCATAATCCCCCAAATCAACACTATGGACACCCCCATCTCTTGCAGTCTGCGCATCAATTGAGCTCTCAGTATCATGTCAAATGCTTTGTGGAAATCCACAAAGCTACAATAAATCCTGTCTCCCATGTGACCTGCCCTCCTCAATGGTGGCTCTGAGTGTTAGAATATGATCAAGAGTGGAGAAACCCCTCTTAAAACCAGCCTAGCCCTTTGCTCGTACACCCTCACCCTCTGCCCAATTACTCAACTGCTGCTCAAGAATGGATGCATACAACCGTGCCAATGTGTGCCCAACCGTAATAGTGCGGTAATTCCCAGGCTCTGTAGGATCACCTACCTTGAAGATGGGCACAATAGTAGACAACCTCCAAGTCTCAGGTAACCCCTCACAATTGAACAACACTGCAAGAACCTCTACCAGCATATCTCTAGCATGTATAAAGTGCTCTGCTACTAGACCATCATGATCATATGCCCTGTTGATCCTCATCTGATGAGCGCGCAGCGGTGTGTGCAAGTGAAAGAGCACGCGAGGAAGTGCAGTGTATGTGCAGAGAGGGGAGGCGAAGGCCAGCAAGAGAGGAAGCGCTAGCAGAAGAGAGAGGGCTCACGTTTTTGGGGAAAACTCAATAAGTGAGTTTTGGGTTTTCCCACTTTTATTATAAGTGACCTTTAAAAAATGTGTCCAGGTTCATATTACCTGGACAAAGTATAAAAATGTACAAAAAGGGGTTATTTAGGCCTTTAACCCAACAACCTCCCACTTAAAGGCATAAATGGCGCCTTTAAGCTACGTGACTCCCACCATCTCTATGCATAGATGATGTTGTGCTTTGGGTAAGCACTTAGTGAGAGCATCAGTTGGATTTTGTGATGTATGGATCTTAACCAATGTAATAAGGCCATCCTCAAGCACTTCTCGTATGAAGTGATACCGCACATCAATATGCTTTGTGCGTGCATGAAACATGGCGTTCTTTGCCAGACATATAGCACTCTGGCTATCACAACCAAGCATAGGTGCCTTGGCAGGCAAGTCAAACTCACTGCATAGGCATGCTAACCAAATAGCTTCTTTGGAAGCCTCAGTGGCTGAAATATGTTCAGCCTCTGTCGTAGACAATGCAACAATCTTTTGCAATTTAGAACACCATGAAACAGCACCTCCCGCAAGAGTAATACATCATAGCCACTTGTGGATTTCCGTGTATCCACATCACTAGCCATGTCAGAGTCACAAAATCCCTTCAGCTCCATTGGTCCTTTACCATAGCAGAGGCATTTTTTTAGTCCCTTTCAAGTACCTCATAATGGACTTCACTGCATCCCAATGCAACCTGCCTGGATTAGCCATAAACCGGCTCACAACTCCCACTGCATGGGCTATGTCAGGCCTAGTAGCAACCATAGCATACATAAGTGAACCACAAGCTGAAGCATAAGGCACACTTTGCATGTCATTGGCTTCTTCCTTTGACTTGGGACAATCATCCTTGGAGATTTTAACATATGGCTGTAATGGCACACCAAGAGGCTTTGCTTCAGCCATGTTAAATCTGTCCAGCACCCTTTCAATGTACTTTTCTTGCGACAAATACAATAGGCGCTTGTCTCTTTGCTGTGTAACACACACTCCAAGTATATGTTCAGTTGCCCCAAGGTCTTTCATTGAAAACGCAGATTTTCAGCTGCCCTTTAAGAGCATCTACAGTGCTTCTTTTCTTTGCAGCTATCAACATACGTCTACATAGAGCACAAGAATGATCGGGCTGCCATCCTCATCACGTTTGGTATACAAACAATGGTCTGCATGGCTTCTTTTGTAACCATGTTTAAGCATGAAGCGATCAAACTTCTTGTACCACTGCCTACATGATTGTTTCAGCCCATACAAGCTTCTATTGAGCATACATACCAAATGTTCCTTGCCAAGGATGACAAAACCCTCGGGTTGCTTCATGTAAAGCTCTTCTTCCACATCACCATGCAAGAAAGCGGTATGTACATCCATTTGGTCCATTTCCAAATCAAGAGCAGCCACAATGGCAAACAATACATGCAAAGTGGTCATCTTCACAACAGGAGAGAACACTTCCTGAAAGTCTATGCCCTTGGTTTGAACATATCCCTTTGCCACAAGCCTTGCCTTATACTTGGGTTTTGCATCAACAGTTTTGATTTTATACACCCATTTGTTAGGAATAGCCTTCCTTCCTTTGGGCAATTCAACCAAATCCCAAGTATGATTAGCATGCAAAGCTTTAATCTCTTCCTGCATAGCAAGCTCCCACTTGTCGTTGTGCTCACATGTCTTTGCCTCTTTATACGTAAGAGGCTCTCCCTCAATTGTCAACATAATGTAATGCAAAGAGGAGTCGTATCGACTCACAGGCCGTCTTTGACGAGTAGACCGCCTCACCCAATGACCCACATTATCCGGCAATGGGTTTACATCAAGTGGCACTACAAAATCGTCAACAATGGGCTGCTGTACATCATTTTCAGCACCATTTTCAGCATTGTTTCTTGGCTGCAAATGCCCTTCAGGAGCCTCAATTTGCTGTCCAACATCATATGGCTCAAACACCACTGGATCATCTACATTTTCAGCCATTTGTGGTGCATCCCGAGGGTCAAAAATAGGCCTAACAGGTGGCTGGTCATGCTGAAATTTCACCCTTTTATGGTCATGCTTTGAGGCACAATTGTTTTGAAGCAGCCTTGCCTCATTAAAAACAACATCCCGGCTGCATACAACCCTTTTGAGCTAAGGTAACCAAATCTTGTAACCCATTTCGCCTTCTTCACCATATCCCATGAAGAGGCCTTTAATGGACTTCGCATCTAGTTTACTCCTCAACTCAGGTCTAACATGCACAAAAGCTTCGCAACCAAAAATGCGTAAGTGATCATATGAAGCAGGCTTGCCAGACCAAACCTCTTCAGGGATGTCACCTTTCAAAGATATGTGAGGGGATCGATTGCATATATGCACTGCAATTTTCAAAGCTTCTCCCCAAAATCCATGAGAGAGATTAGTTGTGGACAGCATGCATCTCACCCTCTCACAAAGTGTCCTATTAAATCTTTCAGCCACACCATTAGAAGAGGGGCTATATGGCACAGTAAGCTCCCTCTTAATGCCCAAATTTTCACAAAACTTGTTAAATTCAGCACTTGTGTACTCCCCCCCATTGTCTGTACGCAAGCATTTTAGCTTTCTACCTGTTTGGGTGGTCACAAATGCATGAAATCTCTTAAACGCAGCAAAGGCTTCATCCTTAGACTTAAGCAAATAAACCCAAATTTTCCTAGAATGATCATCAACAAAGGAGACAAAATAACATACGCCACCCATAGACTTAGTAGGTATGCTACATACATCAGAATGTACAAGATCAAGCACACAAGATTTACGAGAGACACCAGAGTAATAAGAACGCTTTACTTGCTTGCCATATTGACATTCATTACAAAAGTCAAGCTTTGTGCCTTTAGCATCAAGCTTTTTCAAAGTACAAAGCTTAGAAAGGCCCTTTTGGCTCATATGGCCAAGCCTCTTATGCCACAACTCCATGTGAGAGTTAATTTCAGCCAATGCAATAAACTTGCCCAACACGGCCTTTCCATGCATGCAGTAAAGTGTCCCTTTCTTTGTGCCCTTTACAATCAGCCTTGAGCCTTTAGTCATTTTTCATGACCCTCTCTCAAACAAGATGCTGTAACCATGCATATCCATCTGACCAACAGAAAGCAGACTCTTCTTGATTCCCGGCACATATCGAACATCATGCAAGACAAGCTCATTTGTGCCATCTATGGAGAGATGCACAGTGCCAATACCCTCAATGGAACATGCATGATTGTTTCCAAGGTATACATGGCCACGCTTGCCTGCATCAAAAGTAGAGAAATGCTCCTTGATAGGAGTCACATGAAATGAAGCACCGGAATCAACAATCCAAGTCTGGGACAATGCATCATTGACACATCATCATCTGACAAAGTGGCACACAAGATGTCCTCTACATCTGACAGCTCCTCAATCACGACACTAGAAGCCACATTGGCCTTCTCTTTGTCCTTTGAGCTATCCTATGCATCTGCCTCGACCTCCTTCTTCTCTTTCTTTTTGTCTCCGCCATTCTTTTTCCTTTCTAACTCAGCTTTATAGTACGTCTACATCTGACAGCTCCTCAATCACGACACTAGAAGCCACATTGGCCTTCTCTTTGTCCTTTGAGCTATCCTGTCCTTTGTCAAATGTCCTCTACATCTGACAACTCCTCAATCACGACACTCGAAGCCACATTGGCCTTCTCTTTGTCCTTTGAGCTATCCTGTGCATGTGCCTTGACTTCCTTCTTCTCTTTCTTTTTCCTTTCTAACTTAGCTTTATAGTACGTGCAATCGGGTTTCTTGTGACCTTTCCTACCACATTGATAGCAAGTCACATCACCCTTGCCTTTTCTTGCATTTCCCCTTTCTTTACTCTTACTCTTACTCCTTTGTGCATAAGCATTCTTCTTTTCTGTCCTGCCTCTAACCATGTTGGCGAGCTACCTCCCTCTCCACTTGCTTTGCTCCTGATTTCTTCATTCAAGATAGAACCCCTAACACCATCAAAGGTCAAATTGGGGTTATTGGACAACAAAACCACCAAAGTTTCCCATGACTCAGGTAAGGTCATAAGCAAGAAGATAGCTTTCAGCTTGTCATCAAAAGGGGGCAAGCCAGAATCCTGTAACTGCGACAAAGTACCTGCGAACAATGACAAGTGCTCTGCCGCGCTCTTGGACTCATCTAGTTGCATGCCAACAAGTTTTCGCATCAAGTGCACCTGGTTGACAGGCGTTGTATTTTCATACATTCCCTTTAACTTCTCCCACACATCAAAAGTAGTCATGAGACCTTTCACATCAATGACGGTCTCATCTGTCATGGCCATTTAAATGTATGTAATGGCTTTCCTGTTCATGCTAACACATGCTTCATCTATCATATTTTGTGGTTTCACCTGTTCAACTGCCTCTTCGCAATCCTTAAGAAATAGGATTCCCTGAATCTTGTCTTTCCAAAGATCAAAACCTGTTCCATCGAACCTCCTAATCTCGAAGAGGTTCTTCACATCCGAAGAAGATGAGGCCATAGTTGCACGAAATAAGAGAGATAATACGCTGAATTTTTGGGCAAAATGCGCAAAAATCGGAGTATAGCCTCGCAGAGATGTGCACTACAGCTCCAAATGGTCACAGAAGCAATTTGAGGCAAAATAGGTCGATTTGGGCACAAAATTCAATTTCTGAAATTTATGCGCAGGAAATTTCAGCGAGCGAATTTGTGCTCGAAAACAACAAATTTAGTTGTTTTTAGCCTCAGAAGACATACATAAGGCTAATACACAACCTTTACAAGCGTGTAGGTGCAAAAGCACCAATTTGTAGCATCAAAATTGCATGAAATTGAGCCACAGATGGTCATTCATCGACAAAATTTGTCAAATGTGCGTGGATCGCATCTATTTGCACTTTCCCCAATGTAATCGCACCATAAAAACACTTGCAAAAACCTGCGTAAATCTGAAATTTGCTTAAAACACCTGTTTTAGGGCTTGTTTTTCGGCAATTTCAGGGTTTTCGGGTAGCGGGGACTTAGCAAAAGTATTCCCACACCTTAATACATCATTTGCAAAACCTGTATTTTGCTGTCATAACCTGTAATTTCCTGTTTTTGACCTAATTTCAGTCTGTTTTAGGTCAATTTTGGTTGCCAGGAGCTCTCTAGTGTCCGGGGACGAGTCCTTTGGCGACAAAATTACAAAATCTCGCATGAAAGTTGACCTTCTTGGCTGAAATTCAGCATTTGCAGTTTTGGGGACAAACCCTAATCGGGCTCTGATACCAGTTGATGAGTGCGCGGCGGTGATGAGTGCTCGGCGGTGTGTGCAAGTGAAAGAGCACGCGAGGAAGTGCAGTGTGTGTGCAGAGAGGGGAGGCGAAGGCCAGCAGGAGAGGAAGCGCTAGCAAAAGAGAGAGGGCTCACGTTTTTGGGAAAAACTCAATAAGTGAGTTTTGGGTTTCCCACTTTTATTATAAGTGACCTTTAAAGAATGTGTCCAGGTTCATATTGAACCTGGACATGGACAAAGTATAAAAATGTACAAAAAGGAGTTATTTAGGCCTTTAACCCAACATAATCTTGTCAACGGCTCTCTTTACCATCTCAATGGTAAAGAAGGTACTGGTAGGTGGGCATGGCTCTATAGGATCTGGAAGGGAGTCTTGTCCAGGAACTGTATATAACGATGTCACATACTGGCCCCACACATCAGGAGAAGTAATCTCTGGGGGAGGGGAGTGCTCATGAAAGAATCGCCATGCCTCTCCTGAGTCTATACTCAAGAACAACTGATACAAGTCTCGCTCCATCTAGGCCAAATAAGCTCGTTTCTGCCGTTGCACAAGGCACCGGGAAGCAATCCGAGACTGTCTGTAAGTGATGACTCCTAAAAGAAGATCTCTCTGGAGCTTGGCTCTCATCTCTCTGCACTCCTCATCATACCAACTATTCTGGGGCATGCTCCCAGAGTATCGCCTCCGACCCGGGTGAGTGTGTGGGTATGTCTTTGATGCTGCACCATGCAGTGTCTCAGTCAATAAGTGGTGCACTCCTCCACTGAGAAACCAGGACTAGCTGTGCATAGATGGCTATAGATCTCCTTTGTATAAACTGAGTCAGTCTCTGGTGTAAATGAGAGAGAGAGAGAGAGAGAGAGAGAGAGAGAGAGAGAGAGATGAAATGAAATGTTATATTAGCGTCTTCAAAAGGCCAGAATGACCTATGAGACCAAACTGATACAAAAGTGGTGAATCTGTTACAATGTCTGGGTACCTTAGTACTAAAGTACTAAGAGAGAGAGAGAGAGAGAGAGAGAGAGAGAGAAATGGTGATTTACAGGGATTTTGAAGAAGCTGAGCAGCACCTTACTCATGCTTTGAAAGAGACAGAGAAGAATAAAGGTAAATGCAGCATTATTCTCATCCTCAGTCTTTATTGAAGCTCAAGGTAGAAAGTTAGCAGCTCTTAAAGTAAGTTTCAATCCTTAAAGGTTGTTTAATTTTTGGTGAAGGAGAGAAGGACCCTCAGGTAGGAGTTATCTTGGCATGTATTGGCAGTTTGTATGAGCAAAGAGGGGCTGCACAAGGGAGTAATGAGATGTTAATTACAGAGGTAAGTAGCGTGTCTCAAGTTTTAATCAGAAGCTTGCATGAGATGGATAAGTAGAAAGCATTGATGTTTTGTATGATGAACCTGGAGTAGCGTGTCACTTAAATGAAAGGTAAACACATGTACGAGTGTGTGCTTTTTGTAACACACACATTTATTTTTGTTTAGTGAGACTGACTAGTAAGGAACCTAAGACACATACAAAAAAATTTAAAATCTGTGTACATAAGTGGTGCAGAATAGATTGAGCAATTAGGAATACTTAGGCTATGTAGCCTATGGGGGTAGGAGGTAAAACATGAGGCAGGGGCCAGACATCATGCACTCTTTCATGAGCCAATACCTCTCGACAAAGTGTCCTACTCACAGACGCCCAGGCCATTTGTAACCCGCTTCTATCACAGCGAAAGTGGTGAAGACAGTGCACTACAGAAGGGATGAAGACAATGCACTGCAAATCACCAAAATGTAAAACAACTAAATCTTTGTCATGTGGAGGAAAGAGCATATTGCACTCATAGAGGGAAAGAGAGACGATCTTTGACACAGATACATCATAGCGGAGACTCTTTTTTGTTGATTGTTTATTATGACATACAGATGACGCTGATCTTTTGTACATGGTTTTTTCTCATCGGCCATTTTTGGCCCTCTAGAGTTTGAAAAAGAAGAAGAACGAAACATGATTGCTAGATTTTTCGTCTTTAATGTTGAAAACCAAAGGGAATTAAATTTTTCACAAATTGTTTTTAACTGTCTGCACAAAACCGTCAAAAAATGAGCAAAACCACACAATGAAATGAGCAAAGTCGATCCTGTTGGTCCCAAGCAGGGAAATTGCACCGTCAAAACCACAAGTGAGAGACAATTGCCTCGCACAAATTGCCTCATGATTTATTAATCTATGTCACTTGCACACATGCTTATGAGAAGAAACAATAGATAAATAGTAAAATTGAAGTTTTTGACAGTAACTACTAACTTGTTAGGTGTGCACAAAATTCATTGGGTAGCCAAGACGATTTTGATGCCATGAAAAATATGTGTGGAGGATCAAAGTTCATTGAGTAGCAAAGGCCTTCATCCGAGGACGTAGACAAGCACATTAAGACCTTGCTTTTGACAAAGGACAGTCCAACTCCATGACAAGCATTTGAACACTTCCTCTCCTTGAGGAGAGAAGTACCATTAACTTAAAAGAAAGCATCTGTGCTTTTCATAAATCTATTATCAAATGTGCCGTTAAACCTTACAATTGCGCGTGCGCACACACACACACACACAAATCCTGCTTCATGGGTATGAAAAAACGTCAAAGCCTGCGAAATGTTTCGGTGAAACCTACGAATTGTACCTCTTTGTAAATTAAAAACACCTCTTTGTATGGAGTCTAGAGTCATGTGTATGTAATTCACACACACATACATGTATGTGTGTATAATACATACATACATGCATACATATACACATTAATGTATACATATCTGTATATGTATATAAGCACAAACATGTATATAAGTTCACAAACTTATATACTTAAGTACATACATGTATGTGTCTACATGTGTGAAGATACACATGCACGTGTGCACTCAATTACCCGTTATTATCACAAGAGGATTGAGAAAAAGAGAGAACACAGATGCGTCCAGCAACTAGATTGTCACTGCATACACGTAGACCGACACCCTATAGACCCCAAAGATTGGCACCCCTGCATTTCTTTATTCAATTGAAAACAAACAATCCGAACACTTAAACCAAACTCCCACCAAGCTGTCCAAACCTGTCAAGGGCTGAAATTGCAGGTTTTCCACCCAATTTGGGCAGCATAAAGGCGCCAAAATCTCTATAGGTCACTGAGTACAAGTTGAGGACAGATTTCCTTGCATTTTAGAAGTTGTCTGGTGAGTTGTAAGTAAATTTCAGCATGCTGTAATTTCCTGTTTTGGTCACTAACAGGTGCCCGAACTCCTATACAACCACTCCAAGGCTTCCCCGAAGCTTCTGAAGTGAACCATCTTGCATGTTCAATTGCACGTTTTCAAGGGTTTCGAGGGAAACAAAAATAAATTAAATAAAGATATGTATTGCATATTTAAAGAAGGAAATAGGAAAAATACACCTCCCAGTGATATACCCCCCTCTTTTTTTTTTTCCCAAGAAAAAGATCCTTCTATTAGAATGAAACTTCCCATAGGGCTACAACCACCTCTACTACAGAGGGCTACAACAATCATAAGGGGAGACTCTCCCAATGCAAAAACAACATATGTACAATGAGGGAGATGGGAAGAGGGAAAAGCCATACAGGTGGCCGGTAGTGCCATCTGAGCACATTGTGGACCATGGTGAAGAAAGGCTCAGGGCGCCAGAGTCGAAGGAACTCCTCTCTGCGCTCCCGCATGCGGTCGGAGCTACCCGAAGTCTCTCGAATTGTCCCCTGAGAGTATGGATGAGCTCCAGCCAAAAATCTCGAACAGTCTCCGCTGGTGGCACAAGGCGAGCCTCGAAGATGCGGAAGCAGCGGACCCGCCAGATGAACCAGAGGGTCAGGACACACACGAGCTCCCAACACACCTCTCTCTCACTGCACCACTCTTGTGGGGTATGCTCTATAGCAGGATGAAGTGTGGGACGACCCTCCTATATCACTATCATTCTACTAGCGGAGGATAACTCAAACTGTAATGCCGGGCCCGTGAGAGTGGACCAAACAGCTGCTTCCCAAGTGGCAACAAAAAGTCTCAAGAGCCTGCTCACACCTGTGTAGGTTGGCCTCATGGCCCTCCAAGTATAAAGCTGAGTCGTCTGCAAACTCAGCATCCAATAGCTCATCGCCCCGAATAGGGAGCGCTAAGCCAAGTAAACCAACCTGATATGAAACCAAAAATTTGCTCATCACCTCAGCATAGAACAGAAAGAGGAAGGAGGCAAGAGGGCAGCCCTCTCTGACTGAACGTGTGAGCATGAAACGATCTCCTCTACTTCCTACCAACAGCACTTGACTGTGTGCACGTCTATAAAGAGCTGGCACACCTCTGATCCTGGCGTCTGAGAAGCCCATCCTCCGTAGAGTGCCCTCCAAAAAGTCCCAGTCAACTTTATCATAGGCCTTTTCAAAATCAAGAAGAAGTATCACGAGATCCTCATCATGGAGGCGCGCGAGGGCAGATGCCTCCCTAAAAGTAAAGATGTTGTCAAGGATACTGCGCTCCTTGACAAAACCTGTTTGGGTCCCATGTACGATGCTCTGTAGAAGTGGCTGAATCCTCAAACTCAGAGCCTTGGCAAGAATTTTGTAGGCCCAGTTGAGGATGGTGATGGGCCGCCACTACTGAATCTCATCCAAGGAGCCACCCTCCTTGGGAATGAGGTAGATCAAGCCCTCACTCATGCTGTCAGGCATCTCTCCTATGTGTAGGATGTACTGAAAAACGTTGCAGAGATCTAAGCCAAGCAAGTCCCATTACTCTAAGAAAAAACTGGGAGTCAAACCATCTTTACCTGGACAGCTACCACGGGGAAGTGCTCTGAGGGCCATGTGGAGCTCCTCAAGCTGAAAAGGCAGCTCAAGCCTCTGGCGCATCTCCTCAGTCACAAGACAAGGCATATGTGCCCAAACTTGCTCTCTGCATGCATCCTGACGCTCTGACTGAGGCTGTGCCAATAGGTCATGATAAAAGTCAGTAGCAATCGCACGCATGTCCTCTTGCTCTGAAGCAACTGACCCGCTAGGCCTCCTCAACTGGCTAACACTGGCGGGAGTCCCGCTGTCTCAAAGAACGCCTCTGTCGCTATGTCAGCCTTACACTAACAAAAATTGTTCACATAATCATGAACGTCTTTTCTCATCGTAGGCCAATAGACCGCTAACCACGTTAAACATCATAAGGTTTGATCTTTCGCAAAATGGAGTCCTACAACCTTCGTATGAGCTTGAATCAAATAGTTTGCATGCTCCTCAGATACATCCTTCTAGCCAGTAATTGATATAAAGCCGATTCCACAATCAATCGTAGCGTAATAGGAAGTGGTATCTATGACTCCACTTGAGCTATGGTCATTAGAGATACAAGGTCCTCCCATCATCTAGGAATCATCTATACAGAGAACAAATAAGCATTTGGTAACTCATCGTCAACCCCTTTTGGTGCTTCCCCCAAAGTGATTCTTGACAGGTGATATGTTCTTGGTGTGTTGTGTTCTTTTTGACTACCACTATGAAGTCAAACTCGAGAAGATGCCTGTTCGATGGAAAGCAAACTCATGGCGCCTCTCCTCTGTGCTGGCAAGCTCCCGGTGAGCCTGTTGCAAGTGCTCCTCCAACCAGGGACTGTCTGGGTGCTACTCCTACATCCTCTGCAAGGAAGCAACGCCTTGTCAGAGACACTACTGCTCCTCTCTTGCTGCAGCCAAGCGGGCCGTAGACTCCTGAAGAAAGAGCCGACTAAGCTGAGAAAGTCCAAAGGCCACTCTGTCCGCAGGAGAGTTCAGCGTGTCCAAGTCCTCTTTCCAAAGAGCCACCACTCTCTCTCTGAGCTCACAGTCCAGCAAGACCCTCAAGGATGCGCAGCATCGTGCTCCCCCTCCTTTGTCTATCTGTCACTATGAGGATCACTGGTGCATGGTCTGAAAAAGATGTCCCAGCCAGAATGGAAATTGTCCCACCCAAGTCACAAAAGTGGTCACTAGTGTAGAACTATTTGCGATAGATTCACTCCTCCCACTCTGCGGTCCGAACGAGAGAAGGCCAAGCTGTCTGGCGGCCTCACAAAGCCAGAGTGCTGCCACACATCTGCAACCCGCAAAGTCATGCATAGCCTCTCCCAATTTGCCAACTCAACTCCACCAATGCACCATTGCTCTGCCTGTGGTAGAGACTCTACAATGTGAGACCAAACTCTGCACGTGCACTCGCCACATTGGGCGCATAGATGTTCAGGAAGCCCAAGCGGCAAACCTGAACCTGCATAGTAATCCATTGAGCCCTACCAGGCACAATGATACCTATGTCCACAATGGCGTGCTGCCAAGGGTCCACAATATTCATGCATGCCCCTCCTTGGATGCCACCAGGTCCAAGTCCACGCAAAAGCTAACCACATTGTCTTATGCAGCTCTCACGGCCCCTCTAATACTGAAACTGAGGCCCACTTAATCATTGCACATTCCATGAGACGATTCTTATGGAGAGCGAGAGAGAGAAGTGATGTTGCAGCAGCAACTAATTGTGCTATCTTTGAGGCTAGCTTCGATGGAGAATAATCTGCATCTCAGCATCCTCGAGATAGGCGTGACTACAAAGAGTGTCTAGCCCAAGCCCAAGTAGAACTAGCCGTTCGCGAGGCAACCTCCTCTGTCCAGGAGTCCTAATGTATGTTTACATAGCATGGCGGGCTCTGCGTGTCAGCAAAGAAGTGAACCACAATGTGTCTACATCCCTCCGAGTCTGGAGGTGTCACTGAGAACTTGGCCAACGGCCACAAAGTCTGAACCAAGCCTTTAACCCCTAGGTCTCCCATGTGGTGAGAGAACTCAAGGGCCTGTGCCTGCAGCCACTCCAACAGTGAGTGCAAAGTCCACTTAGATTGGTCCCTGCCACAAAGGGGAAAAGAGAAGCCAACCGCACAGTCCTAGGCCTCTATCCCCCTAGCTGCAAGGAACAGTACATGAACTCTAAAACAGGCTACCTCAAAGTCTGGTGAGGGTCGCCAAGAAAACGTGTAAAGCCGTAGGCACAGAAGTCCCACCGACGACAAATGTCAAAGCTCGTCGGTCCACTAGGAACTGCTATGAAGGGAGACGTTGGCACCAAAAGGGGGTTTCGCAAGAAAGGTTGTCCCTCTCTTGCCAAGCGACTGGTGGCAAAGGCGTTGCCAAGAGATCTCCTAGCAGCCAAGGATCGTCCTGCCCCCTGGGACGGCTGCGGGGCAGGAGCGAGAGGAGAGGTGGAAGCAGGGGGGGTAGCGGGAGGAGGAGTGGGGGGTCGGGGAGCGGCAGAGGAAGAAGGGCGAGGAGGGAAAGATAAGGAAGGAGGCGGAGGGGAAATTGGGAGGGAGGGGGGGGCTGGGCTGTCAGGGGTAAGGCTAAGGTGGAGGGTGTAGCTGGAACCTCTTCCTACTAAAGAAGGTTGAAACGGTTCCCTGTGGGAACCCACTGCTGCTAGACTGGAGCGTGTGGACCACTCTGAGTGCTAGGTTGGCATGGTGGCCCTTGTCGGCGCCAACCACGAACCTCCTGCCAGCCCTCCTCCACTTGAGCCCCATGCTCAGAGGGTGGCTCTGCCTGCATATCCCTGTGACTGTCTGCTATTGCTTGCCCGCCCTTGAAGGCTGGGGTTGACTTTGTGGGCAGGCCTTCCCAAAAAGGCCCATCTGACGACAAATAAAACATTGATTCGGGAGGCTCAAACACTCTACGCTCTGATGGACGGCAGCGACAGCGCAAGGGCGTAGGGGGAAATCAGTAATGGTGGCGGGTGGCGCGCGTATAGCATAACGAGACATACCCCACCCTTGAAACACTACAAGTGACTTTGCTTGCATGTTATCTTTTTATAATATATGCTGACATGTCTTGATATCAAATATACTCTATGATGAAAAGTTAAGATATACATGCTTTTGGAAATGTAGTGTTGGACGATTAAACAATCCCACCAACCTGGCTACCACACATATGTCAAACATAGAAGTCTTCTGGTGTACTCTCAAGTACAAACTTTTGCACTCAAGTTTTGTTGGGATAGAGTAGATAACAATTGATTAACTACTCCTTTTATTATCATGAACCATGCTCTGGACATTGCTCTATAGAGCTACATCAAGTCAGTGTGAGTTCCACAAGTCACTGTGGGTTCCATTTGAAAGGCTTCAAGATATAGTTGCAATAATTGAGGGATCAACTAGAGGAAGATAGTGGCTTTCTAGGTTGGCAGTGCTCCTACGCCTGATTGGTCGCTAGGTGAGGGCTTTAGATGGATTCCCACAGGGACTGCAGCTCGCTACTTGGGTTGTTAGGTTGGCCTGAATTTGTCTCTTGAGCAGCAGACTACTTCCCTCCTCTTGTCCATCAGGAGGAAGTTGCTACATTGGAGTTCAACACGGCTCTCTTTGGCAGGCAAAGTTGTAGTGGCCAACCAGGTGTTGTTGGCTACTATGTGGTACATTACATCTTGTTAGATCTTTTCGAGCTCCTGCATCAGCAAGTTAGAGAGGCTGATCAAGAATTTTATATGGTCAAGACGCGACACCGTCAATTAGCCCGGGCCAAAGTAGCCCGGTAGGTCATCACTCTACCTTGTTCTCAGGGGGGTGTCACAAGGACGTGGCAATTGTTAACTATGTCACGAGGACGTGCAACTGCTAACCTTAGTTGGTTTCTTTCCAATGATTTTTGTTTAATTTTTGAGATCCTCTTTTTGAAGTTGCAAATGGTCGGATATTGTATGGCCAATGTGAACGGTAGTTTCACCCGCAGACGGGAAGTTGGTCGGCACTAGAATTCGTATAGTAAGGGGATGTCTAGGCTCAGTTCAAGATCATGTAGGTTCCCCCGTCGCACTTAGCAAGTTGGTGGATACTAGGAAGTGAACTCAATAAAGGCGTAGTGCCAAGGTGGGGTCATGAAAGGAAAGGACCCAACACTTGGGCCACATTGCATTTTTGGATGCGGTCCCATTGGGGAGATGGTCAGAAGACCAATGCGAGCCCAACTGAAGCATCTCCTAAAATTTAGGGAACTGCTATTTTGGGCCACAAAATCTGTTCGCGTCATTACCTCCGGAATGACAAGGGAATCGTTTTAGAACTCTGCTGCAAAGTCAACTGAGCAACAAATTAGGAGATTTTTAAGCGGCAAGCACGAAACGAGAAATTGCCTATAAATGTGCCAAGTGGCACTTTCTGGTGCACTTTCCTCATGCAGAAGAAGGTAGCGCTCGATTTCTAGTTGGGAGGACTCATTTGCAAGCTCTTGTCAAAGGTTAAGAGCTATTGACTGCAAGCTTTCCCTCTCATGTACAGTGTAGTGCAAGAAGTCATGTCCTCACACTGCTCTCTCTCTTCCCTACGTGCAGTAATGTGATGCCCCACAAGAGGGCTCTTCATTTGACTCATGTGAGGTCTTATTCGTTTTTGCTGAGGCAAGAGCCTCTCTGAGCAGGAACTGGAGTAGCTAACTGCTACTCCAAAAGTAGGCACCCGTGAGCACTGTACAGGTGCGTTTTCAGCGCTAGTTATGCGCTAAATTTAGTCTGTTTTTCAGCCATACGGATGACAGAACCATTGGGAGCAGTGCCCCACTGTTAGAGGACAGTTCAGGGACTGTTTATGGCTAAAAACAGGGCAGCGTGCTGAATTTACTGATTTTGGGCAGAAATCAGAGGGTTTATGTCAGTGGAAGTGAGTTTCAGCAGGGGAATTGGTTTCGAGCAAGTTTTGGGGTTGTTCGGCTACCGAAATTTTACAAGAACAGGTGGTATCTAGCTAGATACAGGTAAAGAATTCCCAGGACACTTCTTGTAATTTACCCTCTTAAAGTATAAAGAAATACCGAAAGGGGTGCCAATTTTGCGGCCTACAGGTTGTCAGTATCTGCTCGGAGCATTCTAGCTTCCGAGCCGTGTGTGTGCTTAAGTGTTAATTCCCGTCGCAGGTTACCTTTCTGAATGCTCTCTGTGTGTGTCTAAAGTAAAGAATTTCGGGTGAAAGCCAAAGTTTACCGCCCTACGGGCTGGTTTCAGGGGGGCTGGGGATCATAGACTCAGCATAGCAGAGCAGAGCCCTTCTTGGGAAGTTTGTTGTCAGAGGACTGCTTCCAAGGCAGGAGCCCTGGAAGTTGTTGCTTCAGCGGCTTAGAGCTCGAGTGCCTCATGCAGGAGGCCCTTGGAGACCTTCCATCAGGTCGATCTTTACAGAGATAAGCAAAGTTGGTCTGAGCAGGAGACTGGAGGATCAATTTGCTGCGAGCCTGCTTCGCTCTTGGGAGCAGCTGCGATGTGGCCTGGAGCAGCAACCCACTTGCACGGAGGAGCGCTTGAGACATCCCCTTGTTTGAAACCCCATGGTTAGCACTCAAAGAGGTTACTTGGTTGGTAATAGGCCTAATGTTTCTTGGGTCCCATGGCAGAGGGTCTAGCATGCACTCTAGGCGATTGGCTTCAGTTCTCAGGTTTGCCAGAGGAGGTATAGAGCATCCAGCCACAGGGCATGAGAGGGGTGTAGAGCATGGGTTAGGACATCACAGAGGCTCTACCAATTGAGTGGCTTACTCCTCTAGAGACAACAGCTCCCTATAGAGGCTCCATAGGTTGCAGAGTGCTGTTTTCAGAGGATTCAAGTAGTAGGCATGTGTGGGAGGACTTGTGTTATCGACCCTAACCCAACAGATCTTGAGACAGGTCATTGGAGGCTTTGGGCTTGGGAGAGCTGCCCTCTGACATGAGTGCAATGGGATCCTAGAGAGTGGTTTTGGAGAGAATTTTTGAAGACGAGTCTTTGCACTTTCACCTCTCTGTGTGTGGGAGGAAGCAGGGTTCCTACAGGTTGTTTGGTGCAGTCTCGTTGCGTTCGCGTCCTGTTTTCAAGTGTATGGAGGAGTGAATGAGAGCTTTCTCTCTTCAATTTTGCACTTGGGAGAGTCTATGGAAGTTTTGAGGTTTCCATGGATGTGTGTGTTCAAGGAATTGTGGGAAGAAGGTGCAGCTTTTTGCAAGTCTACGTGACCCTGTATCGGTGCCATTAGGGTTGGCGCTACTCCAAAGAGTCCAACAGAGTGGAGTTTAGTGAAGCTTTTGCAATGGTTTGAGAGAGGCCTTTTGTGGCTAGAGTTTTTGAGTTTTTGAAGGTTTTTCTTGTATATTTTGGTCACCATCAAGTGCGATTTCAAGTGTTGATCGACGCGTTTGGAGTTTGAATTGAGCTTGTGCGTAGTATTTTTATTGAACTCTTGAGTGGTGGTGGGTGTGGGTTGGAATTCAAGTAAATTTCTTGTGTGGTGCTGAGTTGTTTGGGTGTGTGAGTGTGCGCACGGCGTCTTTTGCTCCATCATCCTTTGGCGATCCCGTTGGGGAGCTGAAATTTGCCGGTTGTGCACCCAGGTGAAGCGGTTTTGCTGTGAAGTTCGAGCTTCATTGAAGAAAAGTGGTGGTTTGGTTATGCAAGACTTCAACTTTTGTGAAGTTACTCACGCAAGGGAAAAGCGACTCTGAAGAGATGGCTTATAGTCGGCCAATGTTCACAGGGAAGGAGGATGTGAAGGACTGGATTGCGGACTTCGAGTGGCATACGCTTGGTATGCACATTGTGAATGACGAAGCAAAGCTTCATGTATTTCCTCTTGCGCTCAAAGGAGAAGCTCGGAAGTGGTTTGAAGGTTTAGAGGAAGACAAAAAGCAAACATGGGAGCAGGTGAAGCTGGCAATTTTTGACAGGTTTAGAAAGAAACTAACCGCAACAGAAGCGACAACAAAATTAAGAGGTTTGCAACAAGATTTTCATGCTAACTTTAAAGAGTTTTTGCAACACTTCAAAGGACTTTGGGTTCAATTAGAGGCGGCATCCCAAGTACCTCCAAGGGATTTTTTTAAAGTGCGTCAGTTTATGGATTGTCTCCATCCAAGTGTAAGGGAGAAGGTCAATCAAGAGGAGCCTGCTACATTTGAAAGAGCTGTGGAAATTCCCGAGGCCAAGAGCAAGAAGATCAAGAGGTGGGAGCAAGGCAGACACACGTTGAGCCAGTTGTGGTGCAACCAATGGTCCCTGTGGCAACGGATGATAGAGTGGAGCGAGTGGTTCAAGGTCCAGATCCCGTTACGGCCCGGGTTTTGCATGATTTTGCCGGTCAGTTGCAAGAATTAAGAATTAATATAATGAATAGGAACCAAAGAGAAGAGCGGCCAACTCGGAGAAGTAGGGGACGAAGGCTACAAGGTAGATGCTACAATTGCGATGAAGAGGGTCACTATGCCCCTGATTGTCCTGAACCACCAAGAGAGAGAGGAGGGATATACCCCTTATATGGATGTGGTCGAGGGAGAATAGAAGAAAATCATCAAGAGCGGGCAGTAGAAGCACCACCGCCGCAACAACAACCACAACCGTTGCCTGGAAATGGAGAAGGCAGAGCTACTAACATCATTACCCTTGAGCATCAAGATGTGGATGTTTTGGCCAATAAGAGAGCTAGGCATGATAGGGAGAAAGAGACAGAAGAAGAGAGGGGAAGAAGAGCAAGGAAAGGAAAGGCTAAGGTAGAAGACAAACCAGAGAGTAGCAAGAGGCGGCGAAGAAGGAAAATTGGTCCAAAGGACTACCTCTTTGGCCAAGGTGTTGAAGACTATGATATTGTCGATGACATACGAAATCAAAAGGCAAGTATATCTTTTGGTCAGTTGGTGGCTTTGAACGCTAAATTGAGGAGGCAATGGACCAAGTGTGTGAGTACGCGGCTTCCTTCCAAGAAGGAAAAGCATCAAAGCATGGTGTGATCTTTGAGGGTTGGTCACCCAGTGGATATGCTGCCAATAGTTGAAGCTATGCTGGGAAAGAAGACGGAAGTGCAAGCATATGTGGATGGTGGTGCCCAGGTGTGTGTCATGACCGAGGCTATCATAAAGGAAGTAGGCGTCAAGATGTCAATGAATGCTTCGATCCATATAAGGATGGCCAATCACAAAAAGGCAAGGTGTCTTGGAATAGCTGAAGATGTGAAGATAAAAGTCTTGGGGATTATCCAGGGCACGATGCTCGCTACTGCTAACCCGCCCCCCCTCCCTTGCGCCATCGCTGCCCCCCCCTCTCTCGCTGCCCTTGCGCTGTAGCCCCCTCCCGCCTGTCCTCGCACACGGGAGCCCAACCCGCGCGCTGCCCTCTAGCGCCGCCACACCCCCCCCCCCCGCTGCCCTCTTGCGCCGCCACCCCCACTCCCGCCTTCCTCTTTCCCGAAGTCTCCCTGCAATTGGCTCTGGCGGCATTGTTTCTTTGGACAGTGCTCGGCACGCTCGATTGCAGAGGTTTTTTCTCCGTTCTCTTCTTCGCCACATCAGTAGACACAGATGGAGGCTCCAGCTCCGCCACAGAGGGACTCGTCCAAAGCCCCCCGACCCCACTGAGCCCACCATTCGACTTGCTCTTTCACCGACAGAGCAAGCGAGCCTTGCCGCAGAGGTAGAGCGCTTGCAGGCGACGTCTGTCATCTGTAAGATTCTCGGCACCCGACCTAGCAGAGGAGAGCTGCGTGACCTTCTCCAAGCCCGCCTTCTCGCAGAGGTGGGCAAGATCTTGGACGTACAGATACTCGGACGAGATTATTATCAGATCGAGTTTGAGACCTCCAAGATGGCGTCCAAGGTCATCGCCATGAGTCCACTGACCATCCAAGCAGCACGAGCCCACTTTCGACAGTGGAGACATGGTTTCGACCCTACCTCGGATGTTCTAGCAGAGGAGGCAGACATCCCCATCTCCGTCTGCTTTCCGGGTTTGCGGAGGGAGTAAGTCCGGAGTACTGACCACTTTTGTCCAGGATAGGCTCAGCCATTGGGACTGTCCTGGAGACACCTCACACGGCATCCTAGGTAGCTGCCAAGGCGGCTAGCATTCCCTGAGTTCGCGTTTTGGTCAGAGACACTCACACGCTCCCAAATGTCATTCTTCTGCCTCGGGTGAGTGGGGGTTGGTTTAGACAGAGTGTGGAGTATTTGGGCCTCCCGAACCAATGCTTCATTTGTCGACAGATGGGCTATCTTGCGAAGGCCAGTCCACGGAGGAGACCTCGACCTACTCCACAGACTCAGCCCCAGCCTGCAAGGGCTGGCCAGCAGCCACAGACAAACACAAAGCGCACACACGCAGAGCCACCCTCTAAGCCTAGGGCTCCAGCAGAGGAGGGATGGCAGCAGGCCCGTGGTCGACGACGGCAGGGGCCACAGCGACAGCCTTGCACTCAGAGTGGTCCTCAAGCGCCTTCCCAGTAGCAGTGAGTTCCCACGGGGAACCGGTTCGGTCCTCTTGAGCAGGATGAGGTCCCTGCTCCAGCCTCCACCCCAGCCCACCCTCGACAGCCCCTCCACCCCCAAAGTTCCTCCCCTCCTCATCATCCCCCCCCCCCCCCCCCCCCGCCTCCTGCTCCCACTGCCTCTCCCCCTCGCCCCTCTACCTCTGTTGCTCCCCCCCGCCCCTCTTCTCCACCGCTCCCCCCTGCTCCTTCTCCCCCCCCCCCCCCCCCCCCCTCCAGTTCCACAGTCGACCCAAGGGGCAGGGCCCTCTCCGGCTGCTAGGAGATCTCTTGGCAGCACCTTTGCCACGAGTCGCCTGGCGAGAGAGGGACAGCCTTTCTTGCGACCTCCTCTACAGGTACAGACGTCTCTCCTTGCAGCTATCCCTCGTGGTCTGACGAGCATTGACATCCGGCGCCGATGGGACTTCTTCGACTACGACTTTACTCGTTTTCTTGGCGACTCCTCAGCAAGCAACCTGCTTCAGGGTCCATGTTCTGTTTCTTGCAGCTAGGGGGACAGAGGCCTTAGACTCAGTAGTTGGCTTCTCCTTTCCCCTTTGCAGCAGGGACCAGACTGAGTGGACTCTCGACTGAGTGTTGGGATGGTTGCACACACAGGTCCTAGAGTTCTCTCACCACATGGGAGAACTAGGAGTCACAGACATGCTTTAGACTTTGTGGCCATTGGCCAAGTTTGCGGTGACACCTCCAGATACAGCAGGATGTTGACACATTGTGGTTTACTTCTTTGCCGATACACAGTGCTTGCCATGCTATGTACACATTCATGAGGACTCCTGGACAGAGGAGGTTGCTTTGCGTACGGCTCGTTCTGCTTGGGCTTGGGCCAGGCACTCGTTGCAGTCACGTCTATCTAGAGGACGCTCGGATGCAGATTACTCCCCATCCAAGCCAGCCTCGAAGATAGCCCGTTTAGCTGCTGCGGCAGCATCTGTTCTCTCTCGCTCCCCATGAGGATCGTCTCATGGAACGTGCAGGGACTTGGTGGGTCTCAGTTTCAGCGACAGCGGGGTCGACTGCGTCAGGAGCTTTAGCGCTGCCTTGTGGGAGGAGAGATTGATCTCCTTATGCTTCAGGAGCACCTTATGCTTCAGGACAGAGAGCTTGGACAGGCAGGATTCTCCTGCTGACAGAGTGGCCTCAGGACTAGCTCAGATTAGCCGTTTCTTTCTCCAGGAGTCTTTGGCTCGCCGGGCTGCAGCGCGAGAGGAGGAGCAGCGCCTCAAACGGGGCATTTCTTCATTACAAAGGATGCAGGAGCAGCATCCAGACAGTCCTTGGTTGGAGGAGCAGCTACAGCAGGCTCGATAGGAGCTTGTTAACACAGAGGAGAGGCGACACGAGTTTGCTTTTCACGGATAGGCATCTCAATGGACACAGGTGGGCGACAGAGTGACTGGTGCTTTCTTTGAGGCAGTGGGACCTCGGCATTTGCATGCCAAGGTCAGCCAGTTGCGTAGGCCCGACGGGTGAGTTGCTTCTGAGCCCGAGGATATGCGTGCAGTTGCTACTAACTTTTACCGTGAGTTACTGTCTGCAGAGCCTCAGTCAGAGCGTCAGGATGCATGCAGGGAGCAGGTTTGGGCACAGATGCCTTGTCTTGTGACTGAGGAGATGCGTCAGAGGCTTGAGCTGCCACTTCAGCTTGAGGAGCTGCACACGGCTCTTAGGGCCCTCCCCCGTGGTGGCTATCCAGGTGAGGATGGGCTGACTCCCAGTTTTTTCTTGGAGTACTGGGACCTGCTTGGCCCAGATCTCTGTAGTGCTTTTCAGTACATTTTGCACACAGGAGTGATGCCTGACAGCATGAGTGAGGGCTTGATCTACCTCATTCCCAAGGAGGGTGGCTCCTTGGATGAGATTCGACAGTGGCGCCCCATCACATCCTCTCCGAGTTTGAGGATTCAGCCACTTCTAGAGAGCCTTATACATGGGACTCAGACAGGTTTTGTCAAGGAACGCAGTATCCTTGACAACATCTTTACTTTTTGGGAGGCTTCTGCTCTAGCACGGCTCCGTGGTGAGGACCTAGTGATTCTTCTTCTCGATTTTGAGAAGGCATACGACAGAGTGGACTCGGACTTTCTAGAGGGCACTCTACACAGGATGGGCTTCTCAGATGCTTGGATCAGAGGGGTGTCAGCTTTGTACAGACAGGCTCACAGTCAGGTACTTTTGGAAGGAGGTAGAGGTGATCGCTTCATGCTCACACGTTCGGTCAGACAGGGCTGTCCTCTTGCCCCCTTCCTCTTTCTATTCTATGCGGAGGCGATGAGCAGGTTTTTGGTGTCACAGTTGGTCTACGGGGCTTAGCACTCCCTAGTCAGGGAGATGAGCTACTGGACGCTGAGTTTGCCGACGACTCAGCCTTGTACTTAGATGGCCAGGAGGCCAACCTTCACAGGTGTGAGCAGGCTCTGGAGACCTTCTGTTGTGCATCGGGCGCAATGATCAACTGGAGAAAGACAGTGGCTTTCTCGGTTGGTAGTGGTCCTGTGCCCGATTGGATGCTAGGAGAGGGTTTTAGGTGGATTCCCCCAGGGACTGCAGTTCGGTATTTGGGCTGTCAGGTTGGTTTGGACTCGTCTCCCGAGCAACAGATTGCTCCTCTCCTCCTGTCTATCAGGAGGAAGTTGTTACACTGGAGCTCAGCACGACTTTCTTTGGCTGGCAGAGTAGTAGTGGCCAACCAGGTGTTGTTGGCGACTATGTGGTACATCACTTCTTTCTGGATCTTCTCGAGTTCTTGTATCAGCCAGGTAGAGAGGCTGATCAGGAACTTCCTTTGGTCAGGACGTGACACTCAGATAGCCCGAGCCAAAGTGGCTTGGCAGGTCATCACTCTTCCTTGTTCACAGGGAGGGCTTGGGATCATTGACCCAGCACAACAGAGCAGAGCCCTTCTTGGGAAGTTCATAGTCAGAGGACTTCTTCCAGGTGAGGAGCCTTGGAAGGAGTTCTTGCTACAGCGGCTTCGTGCTAGGGTGCCTCACACTGGAGGCCCCTGGCAACCTTTGACCAGATGGATCTTCACAGAGATGCGCAGAGTTGGTTTGAGCAAGAGACTGGAGGATCGCTTCGCTGTGAGTTTGCTTCGATCTTGGGAACTCTTGCGGCGAGGCCTGGAGCAGAGACAACCTACTTGCACGGAGGAGCGCCTACGGCAACCCCTTGTCTGGAACCCCATGGTTAGCACTCTGAGAGGCCACTTAGTTGGTAGCCGGCCTCATGTTTCCTAGGGTCCCATGGCAGCGGGTCCAGTGCGCTCTTTAGGTGACTGGTTAGGGTTCACAAGCTTGTCAGAGGAGGTGCAGGGTCTCCAGCTACAGGGCATGAGAGGGGTGCAGAGCATGTGCCAGGACATCTCAGAGGCAGTTCCAGCTGAGTGGCTCACGCCTCTTGAGCCAGTAGCACCCAGATGGATGGGAGCCTTCACACGACTGAGGTTCTCATCTCAGTCAGGGCCTGCTCATAGACTGTTTCATCCCTTTTCTTCGAGCTTCAGGGTGGGGGACGCTTACAACGAGTTACAGTAGAGGCTCCGCAGGTGGCAGAGTGCTGTTTTTAGAGGATCCGAGTAGTGGGCATCTGTGGGAGGACTTGTGTCATCGATCCCGACCCAGCAGCTCTTGAGACTGGACACTGGTGGCTGTGGGCTTGGGAGTGCTGTCCACTGGCACGAGTATAGTGGGATCCTGGTGAGTGGCTCTAGAGGGACCCCTTCTCTTCTGCAGACCACCCAGGTGTCCCGTTCTTTCAGTACACTGTTCGACTAGGACGTCATATACTAGCAGCACAGAGAGAGGCCCGCCCCGCTGCAGCACCTCATTGGCAGGAGGAGGGTCTCACAGCTGAGTTCTTGGCAGCCTTCTGGGAGAGGTTGTGGGACTACAGACAGCCGGGCGAGTCACCTTGTTTCAGTGACTGGTCGCACACAGAGCTACAACAGTTGGGAGCTGGCTAGTGCATAGTGGTCTCTCAGCCGCATACGCAGCTTGTGACCATCTTGTGGAGAGTCAGCGTCACTGTCTTTGGGACTGTCCTTCGGCACAGCAGGTGTGGCTTCGAGTTCTTCGGCTGATGCCTGCTCTTTCCACGGCTCGACAGTACACTTGGGGAGCAGCAGCTTGGTCCACCCTCATGGGCCCGGCACTTCAGTTTGAGCTATCTTCCACCAGCAGGATGATAGTGATGCAGGAGGGGCAACCTACACTCCAGCCTGCCACGCAGAGCTTACTCCACAGGAGTCGTGCAGTGAGAGAGAGGAGTGTTGGGAGCTCATCAGTGGCCTGACCCTCTGGTTCATCTGGCGAGCTCGTTGCTTCCGCATCTTTGAGGCTCACCGTGTGCCACCAGCAGAGACTGTTCGCGATTTTTTGCTAGAGGTGATCCACACTCTCAGAGGACAGCTCGAGGGACTACAAGGCAGCTCCGACCGCATGCAGGAGCGCAGAGAGGCTTTCCTTCGACTCTGGCGTCCTTGGCCTTTCTACACCATGGTCCAGGGTGTACTCCGATGGCACTACCGACCACCTGTGTGGCTTTTCCCTCCCCCCATCTCTTGATTTAGCCCCATTGTACATATGCTGGTTTTTTCATTGGGAGAGTCTCCCACCATGGTTGTTGTAGCCCTCTCTTGAAGAGGTGGTTGTAGCCTTATGGGCAGTTTCAGTAACTAATAGATGGATCTTTTTCTCGGAAAAAAAAAAGTCTTGGGGATTGAGTGCTTGGTTGATTGCTACGTGATGCAAGCGGGTGAGAATGCTTATCCGATCATTTTAGGGAGGCCATGGCTTATAACCCTTGGTGCTAAGCAGGATTGGGGCACGGGCTTGATCACCATCCCCGACAAAGAGAAAGGAAGGACCATTGTCTACAACATGAAGACACACGAGAGCTGTACACAGTCCCTAGTGGAGATGCAAGATACGAATTCGACAAAAACTACGTCATACAATAGTGATGCTTCGTCTACATCATCAGAAGAAAGTGTAGAGGAAGGCTTGATGCAATTATGTCCTGATCTTTTTGGGATAAGTGTTGAAAAGGAAGCATCGATGCACGATGTGAAGGTCAAGGAGGAGAACGCTAGTCCAAAAGCAATTGTAGAGCCTGCCAAAGTGAACGCATGAAGCATGCTAGGAAGAACTTGACAGAGAAAGAAAAAAAGGAGTATGAAGACATGTTCACGGAGTTTCCAAAGCTATTCGCCACTGAATATACAAAGATGCAAGGAGCTAAAGGAGTCGAGCAATCTAAAAGAAGGTGCCAAGCCAAAGGTTCAAAAGCTTAGGAGGTTGGGGGTCATTCATGAGAAGGCACTTCATGAAGAGGTGACGAAGCTTTTGGAAGCAGATTTCATCTTTCGAGTGGAGTCGTCCGAATGGGTCTCTCCAGTTGTTATTGTGCCCAAGAAAAACGGAAGATTTAGGATATGTGTTGATTTCAAACCTTTGAATGTTGCCACAAAAAGGAATCATTATCCACTACCCTTCCTAGATGAAATCCTCAATCAGGTTGCAGGTCATGAACGTTACTCAATCATGGATGGGTTTTCTGGCTACTTTCAGATCTTGATAGCGATTGAAGATCGATTGAAGACGACCTTCATTACTCCTTGGGGTTGTTTTGCCTACAAAAGAATTCCTTTTGGGCTGGTTAATGCATATGCTACCTTCCAAGGATGGATGAATAGAGTGTTTGGTCCCTACTTGGGTAAGTTCATTCACATTTTCATGGATGACATTGGGTGTTATAGCTCAAGGGTCACACATTTGGAGAAGCTGAGATTGAGTTTTGAAAGGCTTCAACAAGAGGGTGGGCAACTCAACCTAAAGAAGTGTAAGTTTGCTCATGCTAGAGTCCATTTGCTAGGACATGTGGTTTCCCAAAATGGAATAGAAGCTGACCCAGAGAAAGTTAAGGCTTTATTGCTTATGGATCCGCCCTGCAATTACACAAAGGATTTGGCATCATTTGTGCATAAGCTCAGGTACTTGTCACGTTTTTTTTGGATGCTCTGTCAGTATGTATATCCTCTCCAGAAATTGAGTCAAAGAGTTCAAGGGTTTGAGTGGAACGAAGACATGCAACAGGCTTTTGATGGTATCAAAGAGGTATTGTGTGCTTTACCAATAGTGAGTCCTCCCAACTTGCAGTCGATTTTCTATGTATCTATTAGTGTGGGCTCAGTAGCTTTTGGGTCGGTTCTCTTACAAAAGCAAGGAAGGAACTTCAAGCCAGTTTATTTTGAGAGCAAGATGAAGAATGTAAGCGAGTTCTCCTACACGGAAATGGAACAGTGGGTATTCGCCTTGGTTCTTGCTTGTCGATGGTTCAAAACCTATTTGTTGCCCCAAAAGTTCTATGTGCTCACCACATCGAATCTTTTGCCTGATGTAGTACAACATTTGAAGCCTAGCAAGCGCATCTTAAAGTGGACTTTGGAGCTTCAAGAGTATGAGTTTGAGTTTAAAGTGGATCATTCTGTTAAAGCTCACTTGGAAGACAGTGGTACATAAGGGAGGGGAGCTTCCATCTTACCCAAGGGTTGACAAGGATGACCATGAAGAGGAAGTAGATATTACGGATGTATATACAATGATGTTTGATGGTGCATACAGGAAAGTTCTTCAAAAGACAAGTGGTGGGGTAGTCATTAAGAACCCAAAAAAGCGATGTAATCTTTTCTAGAGCTTACGATCTTGATGAAGCTGAAAGTAACAATGAGGCCGAGTATCTCACGCTTTTCCTTGGGTTGAAGCAATGTGTTGAGTTTGGACTGAAGAGGGTCATTGCAAAAGGGGATGCATTGCTAGTCATGAATCAGTTGCTTGGTTTGTGGAATGTTAAGAAAGACAATTTGAAGAAGTGGTTTTGTGGCATCAAGAAGCTTTTGCATGAGTTTGAGAAGATACAGTTTAAGCATGTTCCTCGTGAGCAGAATAAAGAAGCTGATGAGTTGGCTAGGGACAAGTTGGATGCCTTGGTAGCTCCTTTAAAGGTCAAGAAAGCCTTGTATGCAGGAAGGGAATCATTGCAAGATGTAGAAGTATTTCTTGGTAAAGGGCAATGTCCAGATGGCATGTCAAATGTTCGGCATAAGAGAATAGTTGCAAAAGCAAGAAACTACACATTGGTAGGTGAGGATCTCATGCTTTATGGCAAGGATAGCATTTTGAGAAAAGTGTCGTACAAAGAAGAGATAGGCTTGATTTTGGAGCACTGCCATGAAGAAACAGGCCATCAAGACAAGGATCAGGTTGTCTTTCGTGTTTTGAGAGCAGGTTACTGTTGGCCCTCTATAATGAGAGATGCTTACTTTTGGTGCAAGTCATGCCATGAATGCCAAGTGTTTGCAAATCGGAAGCTTTTGGCTGAGCCTCAAAAAGCTATAATGTCTTTTGATGCATTTGCAAAATAGAGAGTAGATGTTGTAGGTCCAATGCCAAGAACCAACAATGGAAAAAGGTATATCCTTGTGACAAGGGCTTTCTTTGAGACAGTGGGACCTCGACATACGCATGCCAGGGTCAGCCAGTTGAGGAGGCCTGACAGGTCAATTGCTTCAGAGCCAGAGGACATGCGAGCAGTAGCAAAGAGCCAGAGGACATGCGAGTAGTTGCTACTGACTTTTACCGTGACCTGCTGTCAGCAGAGCCTCAGGGTGCATGCAGAGAGCAAGTTTGGACACAGATGCCTTGTCTTGTGACTAAGGAGATGCATCAGAGGCTTGAGCTGCCTCTTCAGCTAGAGGAGCTCCACGTGGCCCTCAATGCACTTCCTCATGGTAGCTATCCTAGTGAGGATGGTTTGACTCCTAGCTTCTTCTTAGAGTACTGGGACTTGCTTGGCTCAGATCTCCAGTACATTCTGTATACAGGAGAGATGCCTGACACCATGAGTGAGGGTCTGATCTACCTCATTCCCAAGGAGGGTGGCGCCTTGGATGAGATTTGACAGTGGCGGCCCATCACCATCCTCAACTCAGCCTACAAAATTCTTGCCAAGGCTCTGAGTTTGAGGATTCAACCACTTTTAGAGAGCATTATACATGGGACACAGACAGGTTTTGTCGAGGAGCGTAGTATCCTTGACAACTTCTTTACTTTTTGGGAGGCTTCTACCCTCGCTCAGCTCCGTGGTGAGGATCTGGTGATACTTCTTCTCGATTTTGAGAAGGCCTACAATAGAGTCGATTGGGACTTTTTGGAGGGCACTCTTCGCAGGATGGGCTTCTCATATGCTTGGATCAGAGGTGTGTCAGCTCTTTACAGACAGGCACACAGTCAGGTACTTTTGGCAGGTGGTAGAAGAGAGCGCTTCATGCTCACACGTTAGGTCAGACAAGGCTGCCCTCTTGCCCCCTTCCTCTTTCTGTTCTATGTTGAGGCGATGAGCATACTTTTGGCTTCACAGTAGGTTGGCCTACGTGGCTTAGCGCTCCCTATTCAGAGTGACGAGCTACTGCATGCTGAGTTAGCAGGCGACTCAGCTTTGTACTTGGAGGGCCATGAGGCCAACCTTCACAGGTGTGAGCAAGCTCTTGAGACCTTTTGTTGTGCATCAGGCGCAAGGATCAACTCGAGAAAGACAGTGGCTTTCTCGGTTGGTAGTGCTCCTATGCCTGATTGGCTGCCAAGTAAGGGTTTCAGATGGATCCCCCTAGGGACTACAATTCCATACTTGGGTTGTAGGGTTGGTTTGGACTTGTCTTCTGAGCAGCCGATTGCTCCCCTCCTCCCGTCCATCAGGAGGAAGCTATTACATTGGAGCTCCGCACGACTTTGTCTGGCAGGCAAAGTTGTAGTGGCCAACCAGATGTTGTTGGCTACTATGTGGTACATCACATCTTGTTGGATCTGTTTGAGTTCCTGCATCAGCCCGGTAGAGAGGCTGAGCAGGAACTTCCTTTGGTCAAGGCGTGACACTCGGATAGCCCGGGCCAAAGTGGCCTAGCAGGTCGTCACTTTTCCTTGTGCTCGGGGGGGGGGGGGGGGGGGGGTTGGGGCTCATAGACCCAGCACAGCAAAGCAAAGCCCTTCTTGGCAAGTTTGTTGTCAGAGGATTGCTTCTAGGGGAGGAGCCCTAGAAGGAGTTTTTGCTTCAGCAGCTTAGTGCTAGAGTGCGTCAGGCTAGAGGCCCTTGGAGACCTTCGACCAGATGGATTTTCACAGAGATGCGCAGAGTTGGCCTGAGCAGGAGTCTGGAGAACCGTTTTGCTGTGAGTCTACTCCGCTCTTGGGAGCATTTGAGGAGAGGCCTGGAGCAGCACCAACCTACTTGCATGAAGGAGCGTCTGCAACAGCCCCTTGTTTGGAACCCCATGGTTAGCACTCAGAGAGGCTACCTTGGTTGGTAGTAGGCCTCATGTTTCTTGGGGTCCGATGGCAGAGGGTCCAGCACGCACCTTAGGTGATTGGTTACAGTTCTCCAGCCTGTCAGAGGAGCTTCAGAGCATCCAGCTACAGGGCATGAGAGGGGTGCAGAGCATGTGTCAGAACATCACAGAGGTAGTACCAGATGAGTGGCTCACACTTCTCGAGTCAGCAGCGCCCAGATGGATGGGGGCTTCACACGATCGGAGGTCCTCATCGCAGTTCGAGCTTGTTCAGATATTGTACCTTCCCTGTTTTTCGAGCTACAGGGTGAGGGTCGTTTACACCGAGTTTCAGTTGAGGCCCCATAGGTTGCAGAGTGCTGCTTTCAGAGGATTCGAGTTGTGGGCATCAGTGGGAGGACTTGTGGCATAGATCCTGGCCCAACAGCTCTTGAGACTAGCCACTGGAGGCTGTGGGCTTGGAAGAGCTGCCCACTGGCATGAGTGCAATGGGATCCTGAGAGTGGTTTTGGTGAGACCCTTTCGCCTCAGCCAACCATCCAAGTGTCCCTTTCTTTCGGTACACTGTTCGACTGGACGTCACATACTAGCAGCACGGAGAGAGGCTCGTCCTCCTGCAGCACCTCTTTGGCAAGAGGAGGGTCTCACAGCTGAGTTCTTCTCAGCTTTTTGGGCGAGGTTGTGGGACGCCAAACAGCCGCGGTGAGTCACTTTGTTCCAGTGGATGGTTGCACATAGAGTTACAGCAATGGGCTTGTACATAGTGGTCTCGGCAGCATGCGCAGCTTGTGGCCATCCTGTGGAGAGTCGGCGTCATTGTCTTTTGGAGTGTCCTATGGCACAGCAGGTTTGGCTTCGGGTCCTTCGGCTGATGCCTGCTTTTTCCACAGCACGACAGTACACTTGGAGGGCAGCTCTTGGTCTACTCTCATGGGCCCGGCACTACAGTTTGAGCTATCCTCCACCACCAGGATGATAGTGATTAAGGGGGGTCGACCTACACTCTAGCCTGCTACAGAGCTTACGCTACAGGAGTGGTGCAGTGAGAGAGAGGAGTGTTGGGAGCTCATCTGCGGCCTGACACTTTGATTCATGTGACAGGCCTGCTGCTTCTTCATCTTTAAGACTCGCCTTGTACCACCAGCAGAGACAGTTCGAGATCTTTCGCTAGAGCTGATCTATACTCTCAGGGGACAGTTTGAGAGACTCCAAGGCAGCTCCAACCGCATGTGGGCGCGTAGAGAGGCTTTCCTTTGACTCCGGCACCCTAGGCCTTTCTTCACCATGGTCCAAGGGGGGCTCAGATGGCACTACCGTCCACTTGTGTGGCTTTTTCGCCCTCCCATCTCCTGATTTAGCCTCATTGTACATATGCTGTTTTTTCATTGAGAGTCTCCCCCCTTATGATTGTTGTAGACCTCTCTAGTAGAGGTGGTTGTAGCCCTACAGGCAGTTTCATTAACTAATAGAAGGATCTTTTTCTCGGAAAAAAAAAAATATGAGAGTGGAGGCTGATTTTCAGTTTTTGTGAGTGGATTTTCTCTCATGCATCTCTCTCTCCCCTTTGCACATATGGTAATGCCGCAATAGTTGGACGATTCAAATGACCATGTATAGCTCTATGGCTTTTATGCGCCTTTGCCAAGGCAAGAGCCTTCTGAACAGAAACCGGATTAGCTAATTGCTAATTCCCCACAAGTACGCACAGTTTCATCGTGACAAATTGCAAAAACGAAGAGTATTCTTGCGTGAAAACTCATCCAAATCAAAAAGAAATTGTCTCATTGCGTGCGGGCGCGTACATGTGTTTTGTGCACTCAAAATGATCCAAAACAGAGAGTTACAGCCTGTTGTGTTTATTTGCAGGTTTAGGGTTTCACACCTAAATTGCAAGGTAACACCAAGGGAGCCTCGGGGAAGCCTTGGGGTGCTTATACAGGGCTTTGGGCACCTCACATTGACCAAAACAGAAAATTACTACATGTTGGAATCAACCTGTAGCTCACCCGAAAGCTTCTAAAATGCAAGGGAATCCGTCCTAGACATGTACTTTTGACCTACGGGTACAGGGGTTTTGGTATCGTTATGCTGCCGAAATTGGGTCGAAAACCTGCCAATTTCAACCCTCGACAGGTTTGGACAGCTTGGTGAGAGTTTGGTGTAAGTGTTCAATTCGTTTGTTTGCAAATGAGTAAAGAAATATCGAAAGGGGTGCGAGTCTTTGGGGCCAACAGGGCGTTGTTGTCTACTTGGGAGCACTCTAGCTACCAAGTCGTAGATTTTTTTGAAGTGGTGAATTCCATGTGCAGGTTTATTTGTGAAGTTTCAATGTGTCATAAAGTGTAGGGAAAGTTAGACAACGTAGCTTGGGGTGAAAGCTAAAGTTTACCGCTCTTTAGTAAGGCTACAGGCCGGTTTCACTCTCATACTGAGCTTTGGAAACAAACGTTCCTTTTCCTTCACCTCGCCTTTTCAAAGCGCAAAAGTACCCAATCACCAAGTGAAAATACAAGTTCATGACAGTGACAATCAGCAGCTTTCTTTTGCTTAGCGTGAATCTTCTCAAGAGCTATCTTTATCTTCTTGTATGCTTCATCGATATCTTGCACATAGTTGTCTTCCTCAAATATCTTGTCCTTAGTCTGCAAAATGGGTAGGACTTTTTTCCCTTCTCAGCAGGCTGCTCAGAGACTTGATGAAGAGTTGGAAACATGTCGTCCAACAATGATAGGCTTAACCAGATTGTCAGTGAGAAGTTGGACAAGAACAACTTCCATGCTTGGAAGTTCAAAATGACGAATTTCCTTATGGGTGAAGGTTATTGGGACTACATTGATGGAGAGCACAAGACAGCATCACCGTTACAAGAGGAAGGTGCAAGGGCTACCCAAATAAAGAAGTTTAAAGATTGGAACCAGGGAGCGCGGAAGGTCATGTACTGGCTTTCTGTGAGTGTGCAGGACACGATGATTGGGCACATACAAGATGCTCATATTCCTAAGGAGGCTTGGGACACCTTACTGTCATTAGATGTGACCAACAGAAAGGTAAGGAAGCTGCTCTTGAAGATCGAGCTAAATATTGTGGAGAAGAAAAACATGTCCATCAATGACTATTCATTGAAGACAAAGGATATATGTGAGTCACTTGCATCGTTTGGTGTTACGTCGATGATGATGATAAAGTAGAAGTCTGTCTGCGACCTTTGAATTCAAAATACAAACAGTTTAAAACTGGCATCCATCTTCGAGAGAACATTCCCTCATTTACAGTTTGGTGTCCTTGTTGATTGTGGAAGAAAAGGAACTTGACGAAGACTCCTCTACACGGGGGAAACAATTCTGAACAGGTCCTTTTCAACAACAAAGGAATAGGAAGAGGACGTGGTATAGGTCATGGACGAGGCCAAGGAAGAGGCAACCAACCACCAAGCACAACAACAAAATAACAATCACGGTCAGAACACAGGTGGTCGAGGAAATTTTCAAGGCACGGGGAGTCCAAGAGGTCCTGGAAATGTGCAGCGCTGTAATACAGGTCAACACGGAAATGGGAGTAAAATGGGAATATCAGGCTCTGAATGACGTGGACTTGCCAAACCTACTTCACCCGTCATACCCATCTCCTCTACGCGAATGCCCGAGTTTGATGCCAATTTTGGGATATGAAATTTGCACGGGCTCTTGGATCAAAGAAAACCAGTACTGCTTGGTCCCTAACTTTGCCCCATGCTTTGCACAATTCCGTGGCATCTATGTTTGGCTGATCACCAGCCAAATTTGGGACAAGACCTACACTGGGTTTTGGCTTCTTTCCTTAATGCTATGACTTGCCATGTGACTTCCTTTGTGGGTATTCATTTGCAAAATCTCCCTCCTGTTTAGAAATGTAGCATTTCTTGGCTTCTCTTAGAGCTTTCCTTTCTTCAAAAGATTTGCCAAAAAAGTGCTCTTTTTGTCCTTGTCCTCGTCCAATAGAAGATTTAAATTGCTTCTTGGACTTGTCAGCTACATCAATGGGGGGTTTATTTGTGCGAGGCACAAAAGGCTTTGCTGCAACATTGTCCTTGGCTGAAAAGTGTTTGCCTTGGGACTCTCTCTCGTTGCCCTCAAATCTTTGTGATTTCCTTTTGACAAATTATTGGCGTCTGTTGCATTTTCAATTAACTGCGCCATATTCATCACTTTAGTCTTTGCACAGTAGTCCTTGATTCCGTGGGCAATCCACAACAGTACTTCTCAAGCTGTTTTGACAGTGGCACAAACCTATAGAAGCTTACTAGCAAGAGTATGGCCGAAAACTACTTATTGTATACTTCAAGGTTCGCACAGTTTTCCGCATTTAACTCGTGCCATGCTATCATCACATCCACCTCAAAAGTGTTTGTAAGCAATGTAGATACGAAAAGCTGTTTGAATTGGACCCATGTTGTAGGTGCTTGACCTTTGTTCAACAATGCGGTCCACCATTGAAGTGCATTTTCTTTCAAGAAAGTGGCAGCCTTGCGTATCTTCGAAGATTTTGCGAATTTTCCAGCCGCATAAGCTGCATCAAACTATTATACGAAGGTCAAAGCCTTCAATTGGTCCTTTGTTCCCTTGAAAGTTTCAAACTTCACTGCTTGCCCACCGTCCTTTTAATCCTTAGGTTGCCTCAAAGGAGCCAAATTGTCATAAACATATGGCCTTAAAAGTGGTGCTCCAGAGTTAACCTTTCCATCACTCGCATCACCTGTAATCCTTAGGTTGCCTCAAAGGAGCCAAATTGTCATAAACATATGCCCTTAAAAGTGGTGCTCCAGAGTTAACCTTTCCAGCACTCGCATCACGTGTTGTACCTGTTATATCTTCATTTTGGGCATATGGTTGTGAAAAACCACCCTGGAAACGTGGTTGGACAACTATGTTTCCGTACATAGGGCTAACCATGCCTAGTTGCATCGCCCAAACACATTCCCTTGCATGTAATCTTGCAAACCTATGGAAGGTCTAGCCATAGCCTGAAACATTGAACCACCTCCAAAATATCGAGGATATGAAGTAGGCAATGGAAGGGTCTAACACATAGCCTGCTCATTACTCCCTTGATCATTCACAAACATTCCTTGTGTCCAGGTAGAGCAAGTTACTTTGGATCAATGGACACCGTTGGGTGCTCGATCACATGGGTTTTCCCTCGAGCATCAAGAGACCCCTCTGAATGAGAAATCTCCTTTTCTTGCAATGGCTCAAATATACCCTGTGTCAGAGCTTATAAATCCTGTGTAGGAGCTTGTAAAACCTATGTAGGAGCTTGTAAGAACTTGTGCATCCTTGGGTTCTTGAACAACTACTAAAAATTTCAATGCAGCTAAGTAGTCGAGCTTTAAACAACATATTCTCTTCTTGAAGAGCTTTAGGAGCTTTGTCTGTGCCATGTGAGAAAGATCCCTCTTCAAGTACCCGGTCTCTCTTCTCTACCATAATGATATGCTCTGTGTTGCTTTCACTCACTATAATCCATGCTTTACTCTCTGAAGAAGAAGTGACTATCCTGTTCATGGAACCATGAAACCGTCCAGTACACTAGAGAGCAGTTCTAATTCAATTACCTGTTAATTTCACACGGAGGATTGAGAAGAAGAGAGAACACAAATGTGTCTAGCCACTAGATCGTCATTGCGCACATGAAGACTGACACCATGTATGCCCCAAAGACAGGCGCCCCTTTCAGTATTTGTTTATTCAATTGAAAAGAAACAATCCGAACACTTCAACCAAGGTTTTGGACCCAATTTCGGCAGCATAACGGCGCCAAAATCTCTGTAAGTCAAAAGCGCAAGTCTAGGACGGATTTCCTTGCGTTTTAGAAGCTTTTTGGTGAGCTGTAAGTAAATTTTAGCATGCTATTATTTCCTGTTTTGTTCACTCACAAGTGCCCAAACTCTTGTATAACCACCCCAAGGCTTCCCCGAAGCTTCCCAAGTGTTATCTTGCAATTCAGGTGTGAAATCGAAACCTGCAAATAAATGCAGCAAGCTGAAATTCCCTGTTTTGGATCATTTCGAGTGGAGCAACACATCTATGAGTGTCTTAGGAGCTTCCCCACGCAATGGGACACTTCCCTTTTGAATCGAACAAGTTTTCACGTGAGAAAACTCTCCTGTTTCGCAATCTGTCACAATTAAATTGTGCGTACTTGGGGGGAATTAGCAATTAGCTAATCTAGTTACTGTTTAGAAGGCTCTTGCCTTGGCAAACGCGCATGAAGATTCTACATAGCCATCTAGGGAGCCCAACTAGTGGGGCATTACCATATGTGTAAGGGGGAGAGAGATGCACGAGAGCGGAATCATTGCGCTACATGAGGCAATGGAGAGGACAAACTTTCCATTAAAGCTGTGAACCTGAAAACTTGCCGCATGGCCCAAATTCCATTTACGCGTGCACATGCTTCCATACTCATCAGAATTCAGTGTTGATTGGCCCACAGATTCCCAATGTGAGAAACCTGTTTGGTTACAACCGTTTCACATTGGTCATGCAATGTCCACTTGCACCTTTTCAAGGGTTTCCGGGAAATCGAGCAAAAGTAAAATAATTAAAAATATGTACTACATATTTAAAGAAGGCAATAGGAAAGATACACATCCTGGTGACACGCACAATCATTGCTCGTGTAAAAACCAATGGCTGAAATGGTGGTCTCAGTCTTGCTCTAGCATTGAGAACGAAGAATGCAAGCTAATAGAGTTTTACGGATTGAATGCTATATCTTTCTAAAATCTACTTTACGAATATGGCTTCTTATCCACCCTTCAATATTTCTGTGTTCTTATCTTTGAACTTAGTAACACCTTCTTGAATCATAGTAAGAGTCAAATGTATGGGAGCCTTACTCTTCACTGATTTTGAAACATAATTGCACAACTCTTTGGTTGTCTTGTTAGCCAGGATTGTGTCTCTCGTTTTTGGTATGATTAGAATGTAGAAACGCCTTATTTGAATCATATTGCTTGATCGTACCGTTAAAAAAACATACATGTTAATTCACATTACTTTTATTGTAGGGCATGTATAAAAGTGCTTTAGATTTGATGAAGACTCCTCCCTTGAACAATGGTACAATCTTGCAGTCTGAGTTTTGTATATCCTTACATGAAAGGTTCTACATGATGGTAATGAAAATGCTTTGTTGCAGTGAAAGAACAAGGTTGGCGCCTAGCAGAGATTGTGGCTCTAACTAGAGGTAGGACTGTTTCAAGCAAATCCCCACATAGCAAATGCAATCTTTAAGAAGTGTGCTTTTTTTTCTTTGCCTGTTTTATTCGCATGTAATTGATTACATTTCTATGCATGACAGCTGTCATTGAGAGAGAGAGTGTGCGTGCGCGCGCTCAAATGTTCATCACAAAGAAAAATTGTGTGTGGTAGCGTAACCCTTCACCTTGGGGACTATCCAAGGTTCCATTTGATCTTCTATAGACCTTCAGTCATCCCATAGGCAAGGTTCATGGATTTGTCTCTAGAGTCTACCCTCCGTCTCTATTCTCATGGTAGAAACTGATGACATTAGTGGGGTAGTATATTTCGATACCTAGTTCGACGCTCATTGTTGACATTAGTGGGGATGCCCTAGTATTTAGTCAGTGGCATCCATGACGGAGCTGATGGTTACATTGTCTTCTGGAGCTGACCACGAGTCTATAGTATGCATGAAAAAACCCTCAAGGTCTCTAGGGAAAGCAAAGCTGAGGTGAAAACCTAAGGAACGAGACAAGGGAAAAGATACATGTAAATGGGGCTGAGATGGAAAGGTAAGAGACGAAGATCCAGAGAGGAACACGTAAATCTTTATGGAAACTTCTTCAGCACCAAGCAATGCAACACTCGGAAGATAACGACGACCTGCTAACGTTCCCCAACTAACTGGTTGCCACCATCCACACCTTGAAAGCAGCTTGTGCCATGACAATGTGTGGACTCTGGCATTCCCAGTCTATTTGAGAATTTCGCTATCTGGTTTGCCCATTTTTGGTCAAAAATGCTCTTTAACGGTGGAAAATTGTCGCAAACCAAAAAAAAAAAAAGGCATTTTATGAGTCAAAAAGGGTGAAATTTCCACGTCACTTGATTTCATGAGTGTCAATCTGGGGGATGCTTGCTTTGTCCAGATAAGCACTTTGAGTGCTTTTGAAGAAGAAGGCAACGGGGTTCATGGAGGTGTACTGTGAAATCCCACCCTTCTCTCTCTGGTGTGTTGAGGATTGAATTAGGGATTATTATGCTTGTCTATGAGGTAGCTGAAGGTGTCGTGGAATGGAGTCTTAAGGGAGAAGGTAAGAGATTTTAGCAAGGTGGTGTCTGTAGTCAATGGGAGGCATAGGAAGGTTCAGACAATGGAGTTTTGGGTTGTTCTTGGGATTGAGAGAGTGAGTGTTCTTGGTTCACAGAGTGGTGTTTTGTGTCTCTTGGCTGGCTTGGTTGGCAATTGCTCGTAATTCCAAGCCCTAAGCTCTACAATCCATCTTTTTGGGTTGACAAGTGCTTGTAATTCCCAGAAGGTGAGGCTTGAGCTGGGAGAGACCACCTTGTGTGTTTGATGAGGACTTATGTTGTACCAGTGTACCTTTCAAATGGCAAGGAGGCTTCGCAATAGAGATGCCACACTTTTGCTTCCCATGGGATAATATAATCATGGTTGTGGGTGCCGCTTATTCTAATGGTGTCATGCACTGTTTCCAGTAACAATGGTTTAGATTGGGTATGTATTACCCCCACTAAAGGCATGTTATCCCTGTCCTCGTCTATCAGCACCCATACTTTAGGTGCACAAAGGGAAAATGATTGGTGATTATAAGATCTAGCATAATCACAGGCCACTGCTTATCATATTTATGCTGGACTACATGGGCCCCTGACCAATGTGATAAGTTACGGCATACGCGGAAGTGTACTAGCTGGTTGGAAAAGCACCTTTTTAGAATTTGGACGAACACTCTTCCTCCCAAAGGAAGGTTTTTGTTCTTCCATTGCCTTGTGGGTATAGGTATTAAACTTGTATTAAACTAGAAACGCCGGTGCTCGTTGCATCCAATGTTCAGCTCAGCAAGAGACTCTGCATTTGTTATCATATTGCCTAAGATCCTGTGAATCTTTTCACCAGATATCCTCGTAGTCATCCTCACGTTTTTTTTTTTTGAACGGATTTGTAGACCTCTGAATAATTTTTGGATTGCTCCTTTGGTAGATGCAAACTCAAGCAGTGTTAATTCTTGGCTTTGGAGGGTGCTGCTTCAACTGCCAGCCTCCCATGAATTTTCTTTCAGCAATCTCGTAATGGCGAGAAACTCTTACAAACCTCTAAGCTTTCCTTGAGTGTTTGTGAATGTCTATAGGATCCTGTTAGATAGTGGAGTACATATTTTCTCCTTGAGAATGGACTCATCTGCATCTTGTACATGATGTAGTTTGAAGCACTCCATCTATCATGTTCATGGCTACTAATAAAACACAACAAAGAAAGAAAAGAAAAACGAGTGTGAGAAAAGAAATGCAATTTCCTTTTACTTTTTTCCACCATATTACAGAAGAACAATGTGGATATGCATGCATCTGGGCTAACTCTCCCGGTTGTTTCTGTTCATGCAGCTCGGTTAGGTGTGGCTCTAGCGCCAGCTCAATATCGGCGTAGCGAAGTCCAAAAACTAAGAGATTGGGTAGAGGCAACCTGGAAGAATTCGAGACCCCTACCGGAACTTGGATATTTAAATAGGCTTCTTGCTGGAGAAAGCAAAGATGAGGTAATGAAAGAGAGCAAAGGGAAAAGCAGTGTTGTAGATGTTAGACTTGAGAGGGTGTTCTATATATAACATGTCTTGTTGTATAGATGTCAAGATAAACAAGGTAACAGGTCCTCTCTCTCTCTCTCTCTCTCTCTCTCTCTCTCTGCCATAGCCTTGTCTACACCTGCTTGCACTGGTGTAAATTATTTCCCCCTACTGCTCTTGCGCCCCCACAGTTTTGAGAGACTCCTTGGTCTTGCTGATCATTGGTAGCACTTCACAAACCCAATTTCATGTTTTACACATTAAATAGACCAGCATAATTATATCAATGGATAGCTTTTGTAAAATAGAATCTACAAGTAGAAAGTCCGAGAAGTTTTGAGATTGATTGTAAAAATTTTACCAAATCCCACCTATTGTAAAGGGTACCACCACCAATACATGATTTCACCCATATGTATACGTACACATACATACATGTGTGTGTGTGTGTGTGTGTGTATATATATATATATATATATGTACATTATGTATATTTATGTTTTTACGTATGCACGTACATACACACACACATATATATATTATACCTCATGTAAAAGCATATGTCCTTTTTCTCCATTGAAGGGCATTATGTATAAACATGATTAGATTGTGTAGAGTACAATCGATTTGAATGGTGATTAAATCGACATTTTGTCCATTGAATCATCATCGTAGCTTCACGATCTCACATAGTTTTGTCTACTATTTAGATGTCAAGCTTTACAATGTTGCACTACTTAATATCATTTGCAATTTTACATAGCTTTTAATTGTTAGGAAACTTGCTTGTTTTACGTAATCTTTTGAGTACACTACATTTCATTCACTCACTTTCTCAATGCTTGCAAATTCAGCTTCCTTGCAAAATCTTGAAAGAAATTGTTATTGCTTGAGATATCCCTACAATCTTGAAAGAAATTGTTATTGCTTGAGATATACCTACAACGGTATTTCGTAAGATGGCTTGCTATTCGAGTGATGTGGGCTCTACAACCCTTGCAATCTATATGTTTATTGAATATTTTTAGTTACTAATGTTTTCGTAATTTTTGATGGGTAAAAGGCAACCGGGACTATATTGAAGGTAAGTGGAAGATGCATTAGAGTTGCGTGTTGCTTAAGGAGAATCCTACTCAATAAGTGAAGTCCTTTGAATATTGGAACTAAGGTCATATATTGGTTATATGTTAGTGTGTAGCTTATCATAATCGGGCATATACATGATACCAATTCCCCTAAGGAGGCGTCGAATAATTTGCTCTCACTAGATTTAGCCAACAATAAGACAAGGAACTCTAGTGAAGAGGAGCTTGCATTGAAGAGAAAAGGCTCGTCTCAAATATTAAGAACTTATGTGAATTATTTGCATCTATTGGTCCCATGGCTCATGATAATTAGGGGACAGAAGCATGCTTGTGTGGAATAAAATGAGTGTATAAGCGATTCAAGACATCTACTCTTTTGGGTTTTATAGATCTTATGTCTTTTGATTGTGGAAGAGAAGAACAATGGTAAAGGAGAATTTTCATGGGGGTGATTTTTAATAGGTGTTTTATTATCGTAGAGGTATGGGTAGGAGATGTGGTGTGGGTCAAGGAGGTGGACGTGGTAACTAAAATCAAGGCAACCAACATATGTATGGCAATCAAAGACAATGCAAGTGATAGAGCAAAATTTTGAGACAAGGGAATTGGCAGAGATCATGAAAATAACAATGGTAGGGGTATTGGCACATTCAAGTCAACCATTTCGAATATGATTTTCCATAAAGAAGGTAGAAAAATAACTATGGAGGGATTGGGGATGTTGGGGATGATGTAGCACATCCTATTGTGTATACATAGAATGTGCCATTATCCTTGAGAAGAGGGTAAAGTGAAGTATTTGAATGATGCATTGCATGTGTTAAATATTACAAAGAACTTGGTGACTATTGGGTAAATAGTGGGTAGGGTTTGTAAGTTATGTACAATTCAAATGGTCAATATCTAGAAAGAGTACAAGGAGATTAGAATGCTCATTAGATGAGGTAAGAAAGTAGGCAGCATGTTCATTCTTGACGTAGATTGATTTAGGTGAAAGTCGCCATGTTTTTTCAAAGGTTTAGAATTTTTAGTAGAGAGTGATAGTTTGTATAAGCACATGGTGGAACATGCAAATATACAAAGGTTGAAAACATTGCAGAGTCAAAAGTTTGTTTGAAATACATAAGGTTTGTGAAGCTTGTTATTTTGAGAAGTAGATAAGGTCACCCTTTCCTTGTGAGAAGCTTGTTAGCAAAATTGTGTTAAAGTTAGTGCATTTTGATATATGGGTCTTGTGAAGACTTTTATTTATGGGTGGATGCAGATTTTATGTCATCTTAATTAATAACCAAACAAGAAAGTAGGAAAGTGAGGTGTTAATCACTCTCAAAATTTCAAGGCCATAATTGAAAATAGCATGGAAGTATGTATAGTGCATGAGGTTAGATGGAGGGGACGAGTACTTCTCCAATGAGTTCGCTTGAAAAAATACAAAATTCATAGGCAATTTTATACATGTATATTCTGCAATTTAATAGTGTTGGAAGAACTCGCACATTGCATAAGCAAAAGCAACATTGAATGAAAAGAATATGCCTTGTTATTATTGGGTTGAAGCAGTCTCTATGGTTGTTACATTGTGAAAAGGACTGCCACTATTATGAGCAAGGTTGAATGAGAAGAATATGCCTCATTGTTATTGGTGCTAGATTTACACCCCTCTTAGGCAAGCACTTCTTTGTACCACTAGTGGCTCTAGGATGGCCTCTGGGATGGCCACCCATAGTCTAGATTGTAACTTGTCCAATCGCTCGAGTTTGGGGCCAATCGTCCACTTGAGCTAGGCGCCCACCTTGGGCCCTCCTATACATGGATTTAAGGGGGTACCCATTTCATATAGTCTGACATAACATTGTACAAGTCTTATACATTGGTAGTCAAGGGGGTTGATCACCCCCTCTTTCACATCTAGTGTTTGTGTCTGTGTCTCTCTCTCCTCTCTCACTTTCGCACATGCGCACTCATGTCTGGTATCAATAGTGAGCTTTCCATGGTCATGAGACCATGTACATCATCAGCATGAGGTTCTTCTCCCAAGAGGACAATCGGCCATCGATATTTGTGAGAGGGGGTGACACCATCAGTTGGACAGTGTTTCTCACGATGGAATGCTATGTCACTTGCGTTTTTTCAAGAACTAATTAGATATGTTGCTTTCTCCACTAGCGCTAGGGTCTGGGACCCTTTTCATCATGGTAAACCCCCTCCCTCCATTTGCATTTTTTTGCTTCCATCTGCGTTTTTTGTTGGAGCACCTAGCGTCTTTGGAGGCTACCCTTGTCTTTTGAGGCTCGGGCACCTGCGTTTTTAGGTTGAGAGGGGGAGCGCTAGTTTCCACCCATCTTGGATCTTGCCTACTATCCGGCCTGGCATTTGGTGCCTTGCCCGCCCTCACCCTCTCCATATACCACTGATTTCATCCATACATATCTGCTGTTTTTTCTCTATTTTCAATCCACTTCGGGTTGTGACATTGATTCCCCACCCTCCCCAGACCCTTTGCACCGCTTTGGACCTTGTTGGGAGCATATGAGCACGCTGAAAATCGCTAGACAGCAACATTTTCAGCACCTTGTAGTTGCGTTTATGGGTGCACAGCGGTCACATGGTTTGTGTTTTTCACAGAGGATGAAGTTACCTCCTACCAAGACACCATCTGATTGTGGTCCGTGCGGTTTCTCGATGACTGTTGCAGTACACAGCAGTTTCGACATTGTCTTGATCATCTACAGGGATATGATCCTTGGGAAATTCATTCCAGCCATAATTTGGCGGTTGTGCACTCCAGAGGGGGTGATGACTTGCGGTTTGCTATAGACACACCTATGCACTCATCAAAGTTCACAGGAGATATGGCCATGCTCATGGCATATGCGATCATGACATTCCTAGAAAAGACACCACCATCTTGGGTAGACAGACACTTACCATTTGACCTCGACACGTCAAATCACTTGCTTACACAAGAGCATCTACATGGACTTAGGGAGAGGATCTTGGATATCTTCTTGGACAGGTTCATTGCTTGGATCTATAGACTGGAGTGGGATTTCAGTGCTTTGGACTCTCTTGGAGAGTTTTAATCGCAAGATGCGAGTACGCAACTACATTCGGAGTCACCCACAGCTTGGCTTGGATGGTAGTGTAGTTGCTCTTCTACACTCCTGATCATCTAGATTGCTACCTTCAGAGTTGCTTACACTCACCCTTGATAACCTTACACTCAGAGTTGCTTACACTCACCCTTAATAACCTTACAGTAGAATTATCCCGCGACCTGGGCAGAGAGCCACTCTCAGCTCATTTACATTGAGAGCCACACCGAGATGCGGTTTGGTGGTGATGTTGGCGCGTATTCTATTTTGTTTCACACCGGAGGATTGGAGGCCGAGATAAAGGCAAGATGGCGCAGACAGATTGGTTTGGCCTTTCCTCTTCTCAGAGGATCTTCACATCGCAGATTGCTATGGCTTTCCTTGTTTTAGGAGACATTTACGGTATAGATTGCTACATCTTGCCATCTTGGAGTTTTACATAGCTTAGCCATCTGGCCACACTTGGTTGCAGGTTCATGCATTGACAAGCTTCCAGTTATACTCATGACAGTTCTTGGGCTTCCTTACTTTCTCCAGACAGTTTGACTACAGACACCATAGATCCTATTGGGCAGGACACTTGAAGGTCTATTGGCACTTCTTTCACGACAAGGAGTTATGTTCACACTCAGTTCGGGACCTTCACACGTAGTATCTTCACCCTATATGGGCGGAGTATAACAATTTGCTACACTGCTCGTGACTGCACTTTACCATGGAGATCTCTCAGAGGTTTGGGACACCCTAGACTGTTGCTGCAAACATTGCACAGACATCTTCCTCATTTGTCTCACATCTTCAACTTCATGCAGTTTATTCAGCATTAGGTGCTGAGAAGGGGTGTTATATTTACACCACTCTGTTGCTTCACACAGGTCTAGGGCATTGAGAAGAACTTCTCTTGCAAAAACATGATTTGACACACCTTGAAATGTTACGATGCATTGGTTATAGGCATGTGCTACATAAGTGATCTGAAACTTGAAGAATGTGTGTTTGTTGGCAATACCCTTGATTAAAAAGGGCACAAATGTTATAAGCCTCTCACGCATCAAGTAAGGGTGAGCAAGGCTATGGTTTTGGATTAATTAAGAGAGTTATTATGATGCTATAACAGGTGATCGTGGGGTTGATTTAAAGAATATGGCAGGTGTGATAGTCGTAGGTTTTAAGTAAACTGCTCGTCAAGGAAAGGGAAAGGAAAAGTTGATGATGCCAAATTTGATTTCAAGTCATGATTATAGTAACTTATGTCTCTAAGCAAGTCTTGATAAGGAGTTTGGTATACCCTCTATTAAGACTCCATGTGCAAGAAGGGTGCATGCAAAAAATAGGACACTTATAAGTGATCTTGGACCACCATTTCTAGGAGAGTAAGGAAACCAAAGATTACTTTATGCCAGCTATGTGGCTTGACATTGTCCATATAATGCAAAGATTGTGCCGGATGTAGAGCCCACTTGTTTTGAGGAGGATGTTAGAGATCTAAAGTGATCGAGCTAAAATTGAGGCTAAGAACGAGGGGAGGAGATGACTACTCTCGATGCCAATGGGATGTAGGGTTTTATGCCCTTATCAAACGAAAGAATATAATTGGTTGTAGACGGGTTCATACGTTTAAACACAATGCTAATGGTTAGTGCGTAGACCCAAGGGATTCACTACTAGTACTAGGAAGAAGTCACCTATGTGCACCAAAATTTCCTTTTTGATCCCTATATACAGAACCCTCAAGTCTTGAACTCAAGACCTGATACTCCGGGGGAAATTGGGATAACCAATTTACCACACTTGGGTGATAGAAAGGTTATTTTAGTTACCTCTTATTACGTTCGCGCACGCGCACACACACAAGAGTTTTTAACATCGTAGGAACAATGTCAAGAGACCAATATCTATTCTACAAGTCTTGAACTCAGCATGTTCTTTAAGAGGGAACTGGAAGAGGGAATGTAGAGCTAAGAAACTGAAGTTGCTCTTGTGAGGCAGTGCCAACATTGTGTGTTTTGGCAAGATTGTTTCTTCAAGTTCTCTCTCTCTCTCTCTCTCTCTCTCTCTCTCTCTCTCTCTCTCTCTCTCTCTCTCTCTCTCTCTCTCTCTCTCTCTCTCTCTCTCTCTCTCTCTCGGGATAGTTTCCTACGACGTTAAAATTCTCTTCTTCTTCTTCTTCTTCTTCTTCTCATGGCGTATCGATTTCATGCATCAAGAAAACTATTCATCGTAGGTTGCATTGTCGCAGCTTGATTTGGGGTTCCTTTTTCACCTTTGGAGCTCCTTCCTTCTAAGCATTTTTATATCAGCAAAAGAGTTAGTTGCAGACACATCCAACTTCCTATGGTGCCTCTAGTTTCCATGAGATGGTATCAAAAATCCACACAGATTTTGGCGCATGGAGTATTGCTAGCACTACATTAAAGCATGTCCTTTTTCTCCATTGAGGAGCATTGTGTATTGCTGGAAATAAGTGGCTTACAACAAGTCTTGAGGAGTATGATATATCCTCTATTAAGACTCCATGTGGACAAAGGATGTACACAAACAATAGGGGCCTTGGTAGCTCTTGGACCACTATATCTAGAAGAGTAAGGAATCTTGTGGAGAGATTGACTTATGCTATGTATGTGGCTTGTCATTGTGCATATAAGGAAATGATTGTGCCAGATATAGAGCCCACTTGTTTTGATAATGTTGTTTTAGATCCAAAGTGGCTTGTTTTGGCGATGTTGTTGGCTATTATGGCTTGACGCTTGCAATTTTTATCATGCATGGCATGTGTGTCTCTCAAGAGGCGTAAAAATGCTCCAAGCCTAGACACCCAACCAAGGTTCATTAGTGCGTTATCAGTATGTGAAGCAAGGATTCAATTTTATGGATATGAAATCGCAGCTTCCAAAGTTTGAGATATGCTATCAGCATACAAACTTGGGGAAAAGTTGTGAGTGTGTATGATCGGTCTTTCACTAGGTGGTGGCATGAACCAAGCCAATGGGTTTTGCAGGGTATCTAAAATCACTCTTAAGGATATCATAATCCATGACAATGCACCAGACCAAGCAAGCACTTCACAATCAAATTAAGATTCACTCTCAAGCGAGCATTGGCTGTTGGATTTTGCGATGACTCGGGCACAAGGTGCTTTGAATGCCATAACAAGAAGCATGGATTCAATCCCATCCCAATGCCCTGCTCATTGATTTAGGATCTATGACACGACACTTGGGACTGGGGCATTGGAATTATTACGATACTAGTTCATATGACAAGGTCGAATTGTGTTGTATCAATGTCAATTATGGATAGTGCAAGGTACTTAATGGTATTGGATAAAACCATTGAGTCAATTCATGTAGCCAACTTCAAAGGGATCATAAATCTTTTTATATGAGCTTAATACAAGCCATCCCAATACGGGAGACTTCATTCCACCCAAGCAGTTTTTATGCTTCCGCTATGATGCAAGATACTTTGTCAAGGACATCGTTGCCAATTGTCGGTCACTTTGCTACTTGATAATCATCAAGTCATAGGATCTAAAGTAAGGTGGTATTCACATGCAGTGGAGTCGCAAGATTCTTCAAAATAGGTAAAATCTTGTTTGTTTCCACTGATTTTTATTGATAATTCTCTTATTCAAGCTTCTGGAGGAGTTACACATAGATTTACTCTTTTAATCAATAGAATTGAGGCTGGTATATTTGCTTTCTCTTGTTGCATATGTCTGCGTATGTGGGCACTATATATATCATTGGTTTTATGTACAAGGTGCATGCATTGCAGATAATGATTTGATTTTGTAGCAGACATTTGGTTTGCCTATCTCTTGTTTGCATGCACCATATTTTCTTTCTCTTGTTGCATATGACTATGTTTGTAGGCACTATATATATATTTTTATTTATTTATTTATTTATTTATTTATTTATTTATTTATATCGTTGGTTCTATGTATAAAATGCATGCACTACATATGATGATTTGATTTTGTAATAGACATGCATGGTCTACCTATCAAGTGAGAATCCTACTCTCAATGGAGAGATATGATTGCTTAAATGATCCACCTCTGAATACAATTCCAACTTGGGCATATCTCCTATTTTGTCTGTAGACCAGATTGTGTCTATAGAAGCACCATTTTTTTTTGGTACAACCCAACTTGTGCATAACAAACTACTCAATAAGTGTTGATGGTCACTTCTTGGCCTCTTCACACTTGTGCTTTCAAGGAAAGAAGCTCTCAACTACCAACGAGGTTTAGTAGATAAGTTCATCATACCACTCTGCTTACAATCAATATTGGTAGCAAGGTAGTCTTTGATGATACCCATCTACCTAGTTGTTTAAGTAGTATATTTTTTAGAATCTAACCAAGGGTTTCAGGTTTCCAACATAAAAACCAAGGGCTTTGCAACAATGTTGCACACGTTGTTTTGATGCAAGGGACATGGTCATGTATCACTACATGGTAGCAGTTACAACAGAAGGGTTAGAGGCTAGTGTACCCGGTACCTCCATTGATAATTTTTTCCTCACCCCTGTAATTTTCCTTATGATGGGATCGAGGGTTCACTTTATATATTATCTACTCTTTTCATAGTCACCTCTCTTAAGACAATCATGGGCCTACAACGTGGTGATCATTTTGGAATTGCCAATCACAAGGTGTACAACATGGTGTAGGAACTCATGGAATTTTGTTTAGCCTGTGTGGAGAAAGGTTTATGAGGGTCCCTCTCACTCATGTCGTTGAGGGGATAATAAATTTGTGATCTTTTATTTTAGATCTTTTTTCAAACATTTAGAGCTTTTTCCGTTGCATGCTCAAATAAGCCTATTGTCTATGAGTAGGAGGGGAAGAAAATTGAGTACTACCTATGAACCATGTGAGGAGAACGATAGCCAATGGAGCTTGCACGGTGTAAAGAGAGAGAGAGAGAGAGAGAGAGAGAGAGAGAGAGAGAGAGAGAGAGTCTCAAGGAACGTAAAGACACTGGTTTCCTCCCAAAGTCTTCTCTCACAATCTTCTGAAGTTATGTAACAATTGCATATTGCAACCAATCTTGAAATGAATCATAAAGCACAAAGTAGAGATTGAAAACAAGAAAATAAATTTCAAACATCCAACAAAAAAATAAATACCATGGAAAATCCTTGACACACACTGGTCGACACGATTCACAAAATTTTAAGTACGATAATAAACCAAAAACCTATTGGAATCAATAAAAAGGTTTTATGAGTTCAAATGCAATTTTTTGAAAATCCTTGTTGGAAAATGGAAAATTAATTTCAAGAACTTGTAAAATAACATATATGTCTATTGTTTGTGAATGATACATCCTAGCTTGCTTTGAATGTATCCAATTTTCCTAGCCATTTTTTAGATACTAGCTATTATAGATATTACTTGTTTAGACACATGATGCATTAGGAAAAATATGAACCCCAAAAGGGCCTTGTAAGGATCCCTAATTTTAAGGGATTAAGGCTAAAATGTGTGTGGTTTAGGAGACAAGGCTATTGAATGAGGGTATTCTCATAGGCTTTTTTTTAGGCTGTCATAGGCTTTTTGTAGGTTGAAATAGAGGCGAAGGAGGGAGGATAGGTAAATTCTCTCTCTACCCAAAAGAGTGGTGGTCCTTATGACAATAACTACCCTCCCCCCCTTTCTTTTGTCACATCATCAAGGGCATCCATAGCCTCAGCCCAAAAAAACACTTTTTTCAAAAAAAAATCAAAAAAACCTCACTTTTACTAAAAAGTTCTCCCCGACCTATATATATACTCAAAAATCAATTTTCTCTCTCAAAATCTCACAGCTAGACCTGCAAAATTTGAAACTTCCCACCTTTTTTTATTTCCCTCCAAAATCACTCCTCTCTATCTCTTCTCTCTCCTACTTTTCAGCACACACTCTACCTCCTTCCCTCCCTCACTCATCTCCCTCCCTCTTCTCTCTCTTACTTTTCAGCACACACACTTCCTCCTTCCCTCTCTTTGTTGCAGGTCCACTCCATAGCTTTACTGGAGATCTCCCGCCCCTGGCTCTCCACTCCATAGCTTCCTCCTTCCCTCTCTTTCTTGCAGGTCCACTCCATAGCTTTGATCCATCTCTCCCTCCCATGGCTCTCCACTCCATGGCCCTCCTCTCTACTCCGTAGCTCTCCTGTAGCACTCCACTCCATAGCTCTCCTCTCCACTCCGTATCTCTCCTAAAGCTCTCCATCCCATAGCTCTTCACTCCATGCCTCTACTGTAGCTCTCCACTCTTTCTTGAGGCCAGCTTTATTCTCCTTTCCATGGAGCTAGGCGACATTACAAACCTCCCATCTACAACAAGATTGTCAAGTTCGAAAACGGTTTCTCTACATGTTCAGTTGCCAAAGGACTTTGCACCCTCAAAGCGTCATTACTTGCAAACTACACAACAACGTCGTGCTGCAGGTCACACCAATGTGGACCTTTGGGTGCATGGTTACCTCTACCCTAATGATCCATCCATCAATGTGTACTTAACATTCAGTAGCCTTGCTTCATTCTTACAATATGTAGGTAGAGGGGAGCAAGGTCTTCTTGGATAATGCAAGCGATTGTCAACTATTGGAGCTGATAGTACACAATGGTCTTTGCATCAATGTCAACTTCTTTCCCATACCACTAGTGGATTGCGCGAACGGATCTTTCATGCGGAGGAGGAAGTGGAAACTCTTAAGCTACAGGTGGAAGAGAAGGATGCTAAGATTGCGAAGCTTGAAGATAAGATCTGTATCTTAAAAAGACCCCCTTAGGTGCAAGGGAACGTAAGAGGAGCTTCAATGCCATAGAGACTTTAGCCCCCAATGGTAGTGCTAGAAAAAAAAAGGGTTACAGCTACAAGGTACATTTTTGCTACGCTCCAATCTGTGTTTCTGTGGTAATGTTTTTGTCCATTCTTGTAGAAATTTTGTAATAATGTTTTTGTTCATTCTTGTAGGAATGTTATCCAAGAGCTGTGTGGTGGCCATAAGAAGGAGGATCGCATCCATTTTGTAAGTTTGTGCCTCAAGAAATCGGATGTCGTAGCCCTTTTACGAGCACCAAATGCAGAACATTTAAACAATGTTGTCACAAAGGAGGTGATGCAAAAGTTTTCAAATCTTGTGAGCGATGTTGATGTACAGAAGGCTTGTGATGAAGTTGGAATTAGTAATAAGGGATGCATTGCCTTATATGGTCTCCTTAAGGATGCTTTAAGGGAAAGAGGAATTACTGAGAATGTTTTTCCTATACCACTTAAGGTCAATCTTGCTAAGAAGGCCTCGAACGAAGACATGTACTTTCGAATAGGAGGCTATTTGCACATAGAGGAGATAATGCCTTCATCCATCTTTACCAAGCAATCCAAAGGAGTTAAGAAACGTACCAACGCAAGCGTAGGTGCAGACAGGGTGAACAAGGGATTTTCTTACTCAATGTCAAATAATATTTTTGTTGATTTGAGAAGGCTTCAAATGGAAATTCTACATTTTTATGGTGTACCACCTAATGGTGAGACGACAGTAATGCAGTCTTTTTTTTTCCAATTATGGTTTTCCCTATGTTATTTTGGACATTTTTTAGTGCTAGGCTCAAAGTTGGAGTTTGTGCTCAAGCTAGACGAGTGTCAGATTGTGAAGAAACGAAGATTAGAAAGGATAAGTATTACTCTCATGAACGAGGCATTATTTCATGCAAAACGTACAGCTATGAACGAGGATTGTGCACCATCTTTCACTATGCAGCCGGAGAAAGAAATTTGGAGGTTTGGTGCTATTGAGGTTCCCAAAGAGACCCATGGAGTGCTTTCTTGGATTTTTGAACACATTCCGTGGATAACAGATGTCATTAAGGCACAGCTAGCTGAGGGAAAACTCCAAGTAGATGGCATAGGGGAGTTTGAAGTTGATTGGCACTTAGGTGGCGATTTGAAAACAATCAAGTGCATTCTAGGGTGCAAATAAGGGGCAGAAGCTCTGTATCCTTATCCATTTTGCATTAAGGGCTATAAGGGGAATGCACAAACAGAGGAAGATGACAATTTAAAAATTACACGTGTGTGGGAGCATTTGGTTCTACAATATCCTATGCTGGAGGATCCCAATCATGCCGCAAAAGACGGTGAATGGAACCCTATAATTAACTTCCCTCTCAAAAATGTGCATTTTTGCACACTTCATGCTTTTATGTGCATCTTTGATCATTTATTAAAACTTCATATTGATTATGCCTTTACAATGAAGCCTGCGGAGAGGTCGTTTGATGCTATCTCAAAAGTGGAAGGGCTCTTAAATTCAATAGGTTGTCATGGGACCAACACCTCCATTATTGCACAGAAGAACAATGCAAGCATTCAGGAAGTGGCCCAACCAGTGTCCATGATTGGACTAAAGGCAAGGCATTTTTTGAAGAGGGTTCGGTCCAAGGAAAGGGGTGCTGCTTCCAGAACATCAACATTTGAATGTGGATGGGAGTTATGGAAGGATCTCTGCAAGTATACAACGGACAATGATAGCAATGCAAGTATTGTGCTTAGCCGACAACATGTTTGGGCGTTATTCGACAAGATGATGAAGATACTACGACTTGCAAGCACAACCAGTGAGCAACGACAAGAATTTCAAAATTTGGTGGTGGAGTTCACAAAGGCAGTCGTCATTGCATGGGGTGAATCGAGCATTACACACTATATGGTGAGTGCTTGTTGCTATTCCGACTTGGTCTGTACTATGCTTTAGTTTTGATCATCGATGTGTTGTGGCTTTTTGGACAGCACATCCTCTATGCCCATGGCGCATATTTTATGAACATGTATGGTTCATTGGATCTTTGGAGCACGCAAGGTATGGAGAAGTCACACTATCGTTCCAGGGGTGTCTACTTCAAGAATACAAGACATGGAGGAGGTTTAGTGCACTCATGCTATCTTCAGGAAATATTCAGTTGGTTTTATCGCACCACCTTTAGACGCAAAGTGTCAATTGAACGTGCAAGGTCATCGCGCTTGGCAAAAGAAACGCGTCGATTGGCCCATGTTTGTTCCTCAGAACGTTGGAGATCCTCACAAGGTCCAGCAGCACGGCATGCAGTGTCGCGAGCATCAAGGACTAGGGTTGGAAAATTTTGGGTCAGGCGGTAGTAGTTGTATTTAGAATGTCAAGAAAATGGAAAATCTACATATTTGGATGGTCTCTTTTTTTGGATCAAGCGTTTGCATTGTTTGATTGTTTATGCAATTTTAGAAGTGTACGTTTCGCTCTATGTGTTTGAATAGTTCTCCAATTTCATGTGGTTTTAAAATTCAAAAGATTATTTTCTCGTGCTTTTAGCGGCTCTTTTCCACCATGTGAACCCGCCCTTATATGGCCACCCTATATAAAGAGGTACCCCCCCCCCCCCCCCCCCAATTCTTAAACACATAACACTCCTTCCCTCACCGAACAGCATAAGCTCTACGAAGGCCCCCAAACGCACTTTCACGATGGCAAGGACAAAACAAACTGCAAAGAAGAATTCCAAGACCATTGAGGCGTGCAGAAAGCAGAAGATGCATGCAAATCGACAACCTGAAGAGCTAGCTGACCCAGATCGAACAAAGACGGACACGTCCGATGAACGTGCTCCGTGGGAAGGGAAGGACATCCCAGTGAACCATATGGTGGGCCCGAGGCCATCTGGCCCAGGTCGCCCCACTCTGGCCGACAAGTCACTGCCCATAAGAATGGGTGCCATGCCTTATGATCAACACAACAATGATGAGCGTAGCAGTGAAGATGAGGATTATGATCCAGATGAAGATGCCCCCCAGCCACCTCCCAAGCACCGTAGAAAGTCAAAATTCTACAAGAAGCCGCAAAAAGCAAAGCCACAAGGAGCTCAGAAGCCCCACAACGCCGACCTCAAAAAACATGACGATTTTGTCGAGCGTTTGCTGTGATTTGGCATTACCAGAAGACAGCAGACCTGCTTATTAGGAAAGCACCTTTTGCACAGACATGTAAAGAGTGCTACAAAGCTAAGCACAGAGCTTTGGATGTCTGCAATTTCCCTCGAATCAATTCAGGAGGCTGCAAAGGCTTATTTGATCAGTCTCTTTGAAGACACATTCTTATGTGCTATCCATGCCAAGCGTGTAACAATCATGGCCAAGGACATGCAATTTGCACGTCGCCTAAGACAGGACTGATATCTCTGATATCAAAACCTTTTTTTTGTAACTAACTTTTGTATTGGAATCAATTTACTTTGGAACCCTTGTACTGGATTCAAGTTTTCTTGAGAACTCAATGTATTTTCACTTTGCGACAAATACAACCTGTCTCTTTTTGTCTCTCTATGTTATCTTAATGTCCAATTTTATTGTCTATTTGTCTACATTTATTTTGCTAAATGGTTGAAGGTGAGATGCTAATCAGCTGTACAAAAGGCTAATCAACTGGCAACCAAAGAAAAATAATTTTTTTGTTTGGCTTGAAATTGTCCATTAGGTAAATGTTTTGCTTTGTATTTGCCAAAAACTTGCAAAGCTTGACAAATTTGTGATGTCCACAAGACAGCGAGAATTGGCGAGACAGCAGTCTTGCAGCGCCAAATCTCGATGCCTTGTGGACACACTGAAAATTGCATGAAATGTCAGTTTCAGGGCACAACTAGTATCAAAAAAGCTAGTATATGCAATTTTTTAGACAAATTTTGTTCAATGTACAACATCAACTTTCAAGCAGTTTGCTTTGTCATTGAACATGAACAAAACAGTAAATTGAACTTTGCAAAGATCATGGAGAAGAGAGATAATTTGCATCTAAAAGCTTGTACATTTGGCTTAACGATCTTTTGACAAGAGGCGCTTTGCAACCTCTCTTCGACGTTCTATAGCGTTGGGTAGAATAGATGTAAGTACAGAAGCAGCTATAGCTTGGGCACTGTCAACCCCCAGGGCTTGACAAAGAGCTATGCGTGTCATGACTTTGCCACGGAAGCCAGTGCCAAAGTGGCAATTGCAAGTGATTTTTTCACAAGAATAATGACATGGGCTGTTTGAGGGATGGTGGCTAAACATAGGAGTTTACTTGCGGCCTTAAGCACCCAAAGTGGCACCCACAAAACAAAATGGCCATTCGGGGAGAAACCCTTGTGAATGATGCACACATCTTGCATTGGTAGTTTGCCGATGTAGTTTGCTAGGGCAGCTTGAGGCCCAAACACCGTGCGCTCTCTCCCCTTCCGGCTAGCCCAAAGGTCCATGTCCAAAACATCCTGCAAAATGATAATTAACCAAAATCAAAGAAGAAAGGTTGAATTATCAACGTAGAAGATGCTTAGTATTACATCTTGTTGCTTATCCTCATCATCCATTGTTGGTGTGGCTTCAAGGTTGATAGAGGATTTTCTCTCATCAACCTTGCGGGGGCTCTGCGAAAGGTTGAATTATCAACGTAGAAGATGCTTAGTATTACATAGTGTTGCTTATCCTCATCATCCATTGTTGGTGTGGCTTCAAGGTTGATAGAGGATTTGCTCTCATCAACCTTGCGCGGGCTCTGCGAACCAGGCGAATCGGGGCGGATAGGAGTTTGTTTGGCAACAACTTTGGCTTGTGTGGCAAGAACTCCTCCTCCGTGAATTTGCTCTGCTCTGCAACAAGAATATCCACTGTCACTAGCGCAATTGTGTCAGCAACAGAGTCCCCAATGGAAGCAGCTTGTCATCTAGAGCTTCTAGTGTAGGATAAAGGGGGAACTCCATCTTGGTGCATATGCGGCTGAGACACTCATCTAGTTGAACACCAAAAGCCTTTTCAAGATCATGTAAGAATAAATACTCCTCATCTTCTATAATTATGTTGTTGAGATGGCTAATCTCCACTTTAAGAATCGCAGACACCAGGAAGGTTGTTCCTTCCCTACTACCTCTCACCCCTTTAAGGAGCATGTAGCCTAACCTCTTGTAGCTCCCCACAAGTGCAGCCTTAGAAGATCTGTAAATGAGCAACTCATGAATGCATCAATCAATGCAAAAATTGCACATGGACTACATACAAACATCCAACATGCTCAAAAACTTTGGAGGGGGCTCTCAGAGACCTTCCTTGCCAATGCATATGTGGGCTGATTTTGGATGATCACGCTGGCTTTCGTAGTCTTCTTTCTAGTATACTATCTCCTACATAGCTCCCACATTTAATGAAGGTCTTTGACTTACATTAGAAGTGCAGGGAGAGGTTTTACTAATACTCTCTGCATCAATCCCTTCACTATAGTGAATACATTGTTCTAAGGTGTGCCCATCACCATCCAAAATAATTGGAGGTGGTCATTAGTTATTTAGTCCTTTTGATCGCAGTAGGATCAAGCGGCATTCACCTATGGCTTGAAACATTTAAAGCAGACCAATTTCAGTTAGAAGTGATCAATAGCTGCAATGAAAATAGTGAGGGCAAAACCAAACGACATGATCTTAAGTACATGGAATTCTTCAACTGCTATTTCTTTGTCATGGGTGCATCGATAAAGCATACTTGTATGTGACGGAGCGGTTGTGCAAACAACCCAAGACAAATGAGATAATGGAAGCTTGAATCCATGGCGGCTGTGCACCTGAGACTGAAGTCGACGAGCTAAACGTTGTCATCCGCATGACACCCATTGCGGACGGTCGGTAAGCTTTTGCTAAGGATCTCACATTTCCTCTCATTCCGTCCATTTGATATAACAAAAAGATACCAAAATACCCTTAAAAATTGAACATTGTGTAGGGGGATCTCAAGTTTACTCTGGTTGTGTCCATTTGCTATCAAAAAAGTTACCAAAATACCCAAAAAATGTGAAGATTGTGTAGGGGAAGAGCTCACATCCCAACTGCGTGTGCGCGCGAACGGACTGTGAGCTGACAAACCAAGTGAAAAACTCTTTTTCGAAATTGTGAGATTGACTACAAGAAGACCAATGTAAACATCTTTTTCTAACATTTGAGGACTTATTGCAAAGGGGAAATTCCCAAAGTACCCCTCAAATTCCAAAAGTTCTCGTAATACCCCTCATATTTTTCCAAAAATTTCCCACAATGCCCTTTAAAAAATCCAAATTTCTCATACCATTTGTAACTCTCATAAACATCTCCAAACACTCTTCTTTCTGCAGCTCTTGATAGGAAGATGAGTTATCCCTCAACCAAAGATGACAAAACTATGGTTTTGGATGCGTGGCATTGTGGGCTCTCAAGCTAAAATGGATTATTTTAAGTAGACACAAATGCCTCTATTTGTGAGCTCACTGCTAAAAAAATATATAAGTATGACACTTCAAGATGGATCTCTATTGTTAGAAAAACACAAAATTTGGAGCAATGCATTAAAATTGATCAAGAGTATTTTTAGAATTTTTTATTTTTGAGGGATATTTTGGGAATTTTTCCTTCGTGTAAGTCCCACATTGTTAGACAAAGATGCTTTCACTGGTTCTCTTGCAATAAATTCCATAATTTTGGAAGAAGAATTTTCACTCATTATGTCGTTGAGAGATGAAAGATTGTCCGTATGACTCTACACAATCTTCAAATTTGAGGCTTATATGTTAGATAATGTTTTTACCAAATATAGCACAATCCTAATATATTTTTGACCTTAGAAACCCTGAGGAAGATTGTGAGTGGAAGATTTAAAATTGGAGAGTTGCAAAAGAAGCAATTGAGTATGGCATTGGTGCTACACAACACATAGATAAAAGAATTTGGCAGTTGAGTAGCAAAGAACATAGCACCACCATGGTAAGTTTGAAAATATCCCTAAAGTATCCAATGACATCATTAATGAATATAAATGTGAAGATGCCTAGCTAGGAAAAAAAAAGTAATCAAAATCTATAGTACTACACCTTGCTTTCTAATCGTATTACAAGGATTTAGTCTATGAACTCTTAGACTGTCCGCGTGTGGTCTGTGAGCTCTTCCTATATGAATATTTGGAAGCCAAATTGTTTTGACCTAGATCTTAACACTAGGTTGGTAACCTAACAGGACATAAAAGTGTCCTTTCAGGGTTTTGAAAAAAACCTCCAAACCCATAGTAGATCCACTCATTTTGTAAAATCCTTTCATGAGGTTATAGTTCAAAGCCGACTAAACATGGAAAAAATAAGAAACTTGTAAAATTTCTCATCTTTTGGTCACACCAAGCCTCCAAAGTTGATGGACCAGTGAATTTTCATCAAAACAGTCATTTCTTACGTTTTGTTGCATAAAAATAAGATTAGGGATTTTTGTAGGACTTGAGATAAATTCCCTAGTTAACTTCAATGGGTTGGTGATCAAAACATATGATTTCTTCTCACTCACTATTTTTTGTTTTTCCAAAATAAATAGGTACAAAAAAGTTGAATTTTTACCATTCTGCAAACCTATCATCAAAGTTTCTATAGCCACGCTCAATACAAATAATATATGCATGTTTTCTTAGTTCCCTATTGTCCTTTATGTTTATAAGGAGCCATGGAGCATGTCAAAAGAATAATACATCTCTTACCAAGGGGAATCTTGGGGACAAAGATGAAGTGTTAAATACAGCAAACATGAAAAAACTGAGTTCAACATTATGAGTTGTAGAATCCCGTAGAAACTATTCAATATCTAGCCAAATTTGATCCTTATGACTAGATATGGTTACTACCTACAAAATGCGTGTAGTTGTCACAAGAAACTAACAATATTGAAAAAGATATACTTGATATACTGGAATGTTTCATTTTCTTCTGTAATTGAAAAAAACAACCATCGTTGTGTACTATGAAAAATAGGGTATTAGGTGCCCCAAAACTCAAGGAATGTTAGCTTTATGTTACAATATGCAACATAGAAAATCAAAAATGCATTTGGATATCATGAAATCCACCAAAAAATTCATAGAAGAGCTAAAATTGGCTAAAAAATAGGATTTGACAATTTTTGTAATTTGGTCATAACTTACAACATTAATATTTATTTCTCCCTAGAAGCATTAGGACATGTTGAGGACTACTAAAGATAGTTCTCTAGCATTATAGACCTCACAAACATGAATTCTAGAGTGGTATAGTTGCAAAAAGTTGAAAAAAGACAAAAACAGGACCCGTTTTTTCACATAGTTTAGGTTGTGAAATGTTGTGCAAGGACAATGTTAAAGATGGAATTGATATTCCAAAAAAATGTCAAGTTTTTTTCAGCTCATGAGACAACTTTCTAGATAGATAGCACCTCAAAATCCATTTTGAAACTCTTGACATAATTCAAGGAAAATGGTCACTTAACAGGACATAAAAGTGTCCCATCACCAACCTAGTGTTAAACACCAATCTTTGAGCTCAACACTTACTAGTTACATCTTTGTGGTCTTTTGACACCGCTCAAAAGATTAAAAATGTTATTCTTTTATAAGCTTATAGACTATCTGCATTCATGCCATCGACTTGTATGAAGATTTTAAATCCAAGGCTTTATAGACCAAGAACAAAGTTCTAAATACCATTCTTTTAAGTTCAACACTTATGCTTTATATTTTTTTAGGTCTCTTGGGATTGCTCATACAATGCCAAATGGTGCCTACACAAGAAATAGTTTTAAGTTAGTCTTGAGAAACATGTATTTACTTAATCAAAACAATCTACACACTCCAAACTTTATGATTTACACTTTTTTAGAAGTTTTTAGATAGTTTTGTCAAAATTTCTCTCTAGTTTCTTCTAATAAGGCTATTCTTGCACTTGCCCAAGATGTACATTTCAAGTAGGTCCAACTACCCTTTTGTAAACAATGTGACACGGGTTATGATGTCTATATTGCATCAATAATGGGTGTCACACTAGGGAGTGTTTTACATTAGGTGCGTCACTAGGTAGTCCTCTTGTATATAGGTGTGCCTTTTTTATGCCTCTAATACCTTAGGGAGAATTTGCTATTACAATATTTCATTTTAGAATGCATTGCTTTCAAAGTATGCCCTAGAAGGTATAGCTAAAGTAAGATTCATTTTTTTAAGCTAATGTAGCACATGTAAAATCTACCTTCAAATGTATAAATATCGTTTATAGTTTCTAAAGTCCCATACTTGACCTTAATATATATTCCACCTTTAGTAAAATTTTCTAGTATAATTGCTACTTTTGTTTTATCTAAATAGGAGATTTTTCAAACTTGGGCCCCAGAATGCATACTTACCAATAGCCAAAAATCCTATCCTCAACCCAGTAGGGGAAGGGAGGGGGATGGGGATACCCCCAAAAATGTAAGTATAACCTACGAGCTCAAAATATGGGGTTTTCAATTGGGAATTTTAAAAAAACTAGAATAATTGCATTTATAGAAGAGGTTCTTTTTGCATTGAGCAAAACAAATCCATAAGTCTCTTAAGTAAAAGGGTTTTCCAAGCATGCGCTTGGATCATAGTACATTTTTTCTCTATTTCCATGTGACATAGCTCAAGATTTATTTACTTATTTGCAAGGCTTGTGCTAGAGCTACAATAGATGAAGAAATACAAATTTTGATATCACATGTAAGAAGCATCCATAGTCTATGTGAATGCTAGAATACTAATGAAAATTAATTACAATGAAATTATTTCTAATGAGATTTTACTTTCCAAATCACATTCTTATACACTCTTTTTGGATCCACATGTAGGTCTTAAAATAAGTTCATTGGATTACTATCAATGTGGCGCCTTCTATGATAATTGTTAGCGGATCACCACGTTGGACATGTATAGTATAGCTTTCTGACAAAAACATAATTTCAATACTCGAGGAAGCGACTCGGATGGGGCACGGAGACTCTTGAGGTTTTCAATCTCAAGAAGTGAACCGATAGAATGACTCTCCCTCTCTCTCTAACACATGCAAATCTCTCGCTGTTAGTCCTGGCAATGTACCTATGTCCTGCGTCACCACACTCAGTCATCAACCTGTTTCGGCACTCAAACGGAGTCCACATGCTACAAAAACTTTAGGAGGAGGTCAAGGACACTTAGGGGCATTAACCTACCAAGTTCGATCGCATTTCAAGGAGGCACCAAAATCACAATCTATCATACTTTAGGTCTTAGAAACTACAACAGAACACATCATAATGGTCATCCTCCTAGGGTCTAGGATCACTCTCCTATAGTCGAAATCTAATAAAACACTCATTAATGCACTCAATCAGCAAATTTAACCTACTAGCTCATAGTCAGAAATCTCATTAGATTTTACAATGAGCATACTTGAATGAAAGAGCATCGAACAAGGAACACATTGCAAGTTTCAAAATTGAAATGTCATTATCAGAGATCAAGATATGAAGATTACAAGTTGTTGGAAAGAAGTCACTCTTAGCCGTAAGCTCCAAAAGTTCAAAACATGATGATGATGATAGTCCCCTTTTCCACTTTACAACTTATACTTTATACCTAGGGCTCTCTTGGTCAGTGGCCAGCCATACACGACTCAAAATCATTAGAGACTCTATAACTCAGCTTCTTAGAGCTTGTTCATCTTTAATCAGAGATTATCAAAATAGTTACAAGGCTTTTCAAAAAAGAATGACAGTACATCAAAATTTTAGGCTGAATGAAGAAGGGGTCGACTTGAAGGGTGCTCGTCTGGCTTAACTGCTAACAATCCCCCCTTCCTAGTCTTTGCACGCCCTAGTGCAGACTGGTTTGGTTTGCTTTAGATTGCTTTGTTTCTCTTGGACATATGTTGGATTGTGGGATGTATCTTCTTTAGTAGTCCATTTGTTGCTTTTCTAGAGTCCCCATGAGTTGTCTTAACTTCTCTACCCTTGCTTTGATCTCTATTTTTTCCACCACCTCCCTGAATGGGTTGTTGCTCAAGGTGCTTTGGTTTGCAATGTGTTGAGCCGACAGATTCTTCCTCATGGAATTGAAGATGGATGAACCTACTTCAAAGAACCCGTCATGAACACCTCTTCATGTAGTGTGAGGGCAGAAACATGACATGATGTTCCGATTGGGAATCTTTGTTTCTAGATTCCACTGCCTCTATGTCTTCAAATGTTGTGATACATGTGATGATCATTTTTGAAATTTTCACTATTTGGCAAGCCAAGTTCGGAACATCCTTCATTTGATTGATTATGTCCCTGATATTATGGACCATATACTTTTCACTTGGTCAAATGTTTCATGCCAGCTTCTTAAGAGCTGGGTAGTTCAATGTTGCTGGCCTTTTTGCTTGACAGTTGTAGAAGCTATCCCAAGATCGCCTTCTATTGATTGGGTAGTAAGTCGAATTGATCCTGAGATGTTGAGGTGTGTTTATGTAATACGTCTCATTTGTTGGACGCTTTTCGAAACATTTCTTCCTCCACAAGGGTTGGTTGTCGAGGATTGTTTGAATTTGTGTTGCAGTTACAAGGACATCCCTGTAAGCCCCTTTGTGGTTGGGCTCGAGACTAGACAACATTTTCTTTTTCCATAAAAGGGCCTCTTGTCTCATTAACGGCAACGCAATCATATCATGCCCATGGTTCTTGACTACTTCGTCGGGTGTGATCATCAAAAGTGCAGTCGACTTCGGTATTTTGAGTTTGTACTACATATATTCTTTGTGAGATGGATCGCGCACTTCTGAGATCCATCGTTGAATTTCCTCTCAAGAATCTGTTTGATCTTCCCTATCATTTGTATCTACAAATTCATGGAATCTTGCTTCTATAGAAGTGCTAGGCAGTTCTATAGGAGGAAGATCCATGGTCTTCTGTTCCTGCTTGGTTAACTGAACAACTCCTACTGTGGTTGGTTGGGCTTTCATGGCACTTATGGCGAGATCTTTCCTTTGTAAATCCAAAGCATGTTTGACGCTTTGGGTAGCCATCTCTTTTCTAGATTTTGTCAGTTCTTCCTATAGCAGTGCTATCGCCTCATCTTTTTGCTTTTGAATGTCTTTATGGCATGCTGTCATGACTTGCCTATCATACTGCTCCTAAGCTAGGGTTGCCTTGAGATCTTTCATCTCTTCTAATGATGTGGTCGACATTGTTGAAATCGAAGCAAGGGCTCGGATGTTTTTCATTGCCAAGAGCTGTGTAAGTGTTTTGCAAACCACCCTATAGGATTCCCCTAGTTTTGTGTTCTTTTGTCTTTCTCTTTCTATCTCTTCTTCTAGGAATTGTTGCTCGCTTGTAAATCTATGTTAGCCTCATTAAAGGCTTGAGCTTCTTGGTAGAAACGAGCAACATTTTCCCGCTCCTTTTGTATCTCAGCTTGAAGCTCTCGTTGGTTACCTTGTAAATCTTCTATCTTCTGTTGTTATAGCCCTTCATTGACTTTAGGTGCTTTAGCTACCTCTTCCTTGGTATCTTCCAGCTCTATTCCTCGTAGGTTGTGGAGTGCTCTTTGACATTGAAACTCTAACTTGATTTATTCCAGATGATTGTGAATGTCAAAATAGTTTATTAACTCCTTTCCTTCTTCTATTATGGCATGTGAGCGTGGCGACCTTGGCTTTGGTTGTGACATTTGAGGTTGGCTAGAGGTGCCAACTTGTGTCTTGTTTTTGGTGTCAACTTCTTTACCCTTATCATTTTGTCCTTGAGGTGCAGGTGGAGCTTGTCTTATCTCTTGGCCTTTAGCTTCATCCGTTTGAGTTGTAGGTGGTGTTGGCAACACTGGGTCGGTTGTTTGCTTTGGCAATTTTGTTGTATGTTCAATCTTCTCTTTATCGACTTCCTGATCAGTTGATTGTTGAGTAGGAGGAGGGGTGGTTGGTTGATTTTATGTTGGTGTTATATTTTTGGTGTGAATGTCCAAATGATCCACACCACCCTCCTCTTCTATCTCTTTCTCTTCATTATGAGTCTTGTCAACCTCCTTGGACTTGGTAGATTTGTCAGATGATTCTAGATCATTGATGCGTTGTCGCTTGGACTCTTAATGTTCCTTCTGCTTGGCTTTACGTTTGAGCTCCTCTCTAATCCTTTGCCGCATTTCTCCGGAAACTTCTAAAATTTCTTTAGCTGCTCGTATTTTGTATTGATCTATTTGATCTAGTCTTTTTGCTTTTCTGTGTTGTAACGGCTTGTCTTGATCACTTTCTCCTTCATCGTCTACATCAACTCCCCGCTCCCTCTTTTCTTCCCTTCTCTTTTTGCAGAGCTCCGCTCTAAGTTCTTGAGATTCTTCCATGGACCTTCATGCTTGAGAGATTGGGATGGGATATCTATGTTCTTTTGATCTTCTTTTTAGTTGAACCTGGTAAATTGTATCTCTCCCTCCTCCTTTTCCTTGCCGTCTGAAGATTTGTATTCACATGGTGTATTCAGCTTTACATCCAACTCAGTTGCTTTTCTATCGAACTTCTTTCTCCTTGAGCTTTGTCCGGTTGCTTTCTTCTTTGGAGGTGGTATTGTAGAGGGACCTTCCACTAGTTCAACCCCCCTTTTGGACTTGTGTATCAATTCCAATTGTGTCTCTACAGGTGGTAGCTCATCAATCATGCCTAATGCTTGGTAGGCAATCCTTGTCAACACTGGACCACCATTCATATATGTCATGTTCCTATCACTATTCTTTAAGTTTGCCTCCACCAAATTCTCTAGAATATAGGTGCCTAGATCACACTTTATGGTCCTTTGCTCGGATAATCCTATTGCCATTACCACCTCAATGTGCAGGTTGGGCTCTGTGTATCTTGGTGGTTTCTATACTTTGAGATGTTGATAAATTAGCCCCAATTTTAGCTCTATCTCTGAATACACTAGGTCTTTATAAGTGAACTCATTCCCTTGTTGCTTCACAAAAGCCTTGTCATTATCAGTAGTAGCCTTTGTCTTTAGGAGCAGGTTATGATTTCCAGGTGGCAAGTGTAGTGCCTAATTCATCATATGTGACCTGATCCGGACTTTGACTTTAGCTCCATCTTTGTCAATCACTATGGCCTCCTTGTTGTACTGGATTGAGGACATCAATTCATGGGCTCTTTGGAAGTCCATTCCCCATGTCTAAAGTCAGAAAAAGGTGTTCATCTGGAGGCATCTTGATCCCTCTATCACTTCTTGTTGTGTGTGTAAATCCCAGATCTCTTTAGGGGATATGGTTGTCTTTACCTTAGTACCGTCAGCATCTTCAAACCTTCCAATGTAGATATTTGTTGGGATTTGTGACAGCTCTTCTTTTGGTACATGTGCCTTTTCATTCGATGCAATCTCTATGACGTGGTAGGGTGGGACTTCCCAAATTGCTTCATGGGTTGTCTACGAGGCATTCTGTGATCAAGAATTCCAGAAATTAGTTCCAAAATTTGGCCTACAAGTTATCGAAAAAAGTCCTTTAAAAAATGCAAACTTTGACCATAAACTGAAAAATGAGTATACCTTGATCAAAACAAGCCCAATTTGGTCCAAACTTCACCAGTGCATTTAGGCTAGCTACAGGAATTAGGGAAAGCTACTATAGGTCAAATCTGGCTTAGGGGTCATGGATCAGGATCCATGTTGGGCAGCATTCTAGAGATTTGGTGATACCATCTGATTGAGCATGAGATGGGGATGGTATGGTTCACTTCTTTTTGGATTTGGATAACTGGTGGTTGGGATCTTATGCCAAATTTTGGAATTTTGTCTCCCCCACTTAGAGAATTTTGGCATTTTTCAAGGATTTGAAATCCAAATGACTTGTAACTTTAGGATTAGGTTGTCCTTGATGTTTGGGATTAGGTGATGTGGTTTGTGCTAAGTCAACCTTCAGGGGGTCATGGATCGCGATCCATGTTGGGCAGCATTCTATGATGAAATTTTGAGCACTTGTTCATATAGTCTATCCTAATATATTGGTGAAGTTCTTTTCAAATTTGGACAAGTTTATCTCTTGTTTTCGCAGTTTCCCAAGTTATGGTCTGATTTCGTCTGACTTTGCCACCATAAGTGTTGTTGGTTGGCATCTTTGATCTCTAATTGTGATCAGTCTTTTTGACAATTAACTTTATTGATGACTTGGAGTTGAAGATGTACCCCAATCCCATCCACCTGATGAGTTGTATCTGATTTGGAGCTTGTTTGAACATTGTGGGCTCTCTGGAAAGTTAGAGTCCATTCTTAAGCATCTTAAAACATTTCTTTGCCAAACAAGTTACCAACTCTGCTTTACTGTTTCACTTGTTCAAAATTACAGACTTTGTACTCTGCACTCTGATTTTGCTCCTTTGATATATTGAGCCCCTTGAGATGAGAAATATCTCACAAATTGACACATTTCATATTGAAAATCACTGCAACAACCGTGCACTTCTTTCTAGCCAACTTGCTCCAGGGGGTCATGGATCGCAATCCATGTTTTGACACCATTTGGGACAAAACTTGGAGGTTTGCTTCCAAGAATCTTCCCTAAGCTATTGGTGCACTTTTTATTGGTTTTGGATCAAATTTTGCGCGTCATTGATGAAAATGACCATTTGTACAGTGAAAATCTCAATTCCCTTGGCTTTTGATGATTGGATTTTCCATTTTATGTCAAATTTGAATGACACATTTCCCAAGAAAGCTTAAAACTTTCTGTGTTGAAAATTCCCAATTTGGCCATGTTAGGGGTCATGGATCGCGATCCATGTTCTATAACTTTTTTCCTCTGTGATTGCAACAATGGGTCAGCGACTTCTCTAGCATGATTTTGCCCAACTTCTTTCTGCAACTGCTAGTGGGGGTAATGGATCAGGATCCATGTTCCACCCAATTTTCAGATGTGATTGCATGGCTTTTTACCCCATGAGAGCATAATTTTGATGCACTTCTTTTTGGATTTGGCATTGGTTAGCCCTCCCAAAAGACCTTTGCCAATTTGTGCAATTCCCACTTTTGATTTGATTGACACAGTGATTCGGGTAGTTTTTGACTATACAAGTTTTTTAATGGACTGATGAGGAGCATACCTATGAAATCTAGTATGGTCTGGAGTCCCGAGGTGACTGTAGCAGGCAAAAATGCAACAAGGCTCATACCTGTGAAATCTAGTATGGTCTGGAGTCCCGAGGTGACTGTAGCAGGCAAAAATGCAACAAGGCTCTAGGTAACAAAATCATGAGTCTCATGACCATCCACTCTACAAAGAAGAGAGCTCACCCAAGAATGACTTCTCATTTAGCATAGCGATCTTTTATAGTTTTGGGTTTCAAGCCCTTCAACTATGGGATAAAGTTGAGCCCTTTAGCCTATACAATTTGGAACTCCTAAATGAGCCAAAGACCTTATACAATGTGAATAGGAAATATTGTGCACATCAATAGCACAGGGTCATATTTGAAGACGTAGCCTCAAGTGAGATCAAACAAATAGCTCAATCTACTAGTGATGTTCCTACCACTAGTAGTTTTCTAGAGAGAGCAAAGTCCAATAATCAAGCAGTAAGGAGATCTATATGTGAGTCTCTCATACCCCTGAGTGGTTGCAGCTAGGGTTAGAAAAAAATTTGGTCATTGACTGCAGAGTGCCTACCTGCTACTACCAAGAGGCTATTCAAATGGAAGATAGGGTGAAGTGGGGGCAGACAATGCAGTCGGAGTATAACTCGATTGTGGAAAATAAAACTTGGCAGCTGACAAAGTTGCCAGAGGGCAAACAAGCCTTGTCTTGTAAATGGGTGCATGAGAAGAAATACATGGCAGCAGATCATGAGCTAAAGTATAAGGTTAGATTGGTTGCTCTGAGATTCAAGCAGAAGATAGGTGTGAACTTTGATAAGATTTTCTCTCTAATAGTCAAGATGACTATATTGCATCTTGTGCTTGGACTAGTAGCCATTGTGGACATGGAACTTATCCAGATAGACGTGAAGGTAGCTTTCCTTCATGAGGATGTAGAAGAAGACATCTACATGAAACAACTGAGGGTTTTGAAGTTAAACTTGAAAACCCTATGAGGGAAAAATTGGTGTGTAAACTGCATAAGGAATTGTATGGCTTAAAGCAAAGCTCAAGGCAATGGTACCAAAAATTTGACAAGTACATGCAGTCCCAAGCTTATGTATGAATCCAAGAAGATCACAACTTGTATACCCAAAACTTGAACAATGGTTCAGTTATCATCTTGATACTTTATGTCAATGATATTCTCATTGCCAAAAAATATAAAGACGAGATTTCCATCTTGAACTAGCACATAGTTTTCTATGAAGGATTTGGAAGATGCAAGTCGCTTTCTTGTATGCATTTCAAGAGGGATAGAAAACGTGCAATAGTGGAGTTATCTCAAAAGTACCCACAAGATCTTGCAACATTTTAAAATGCAAGGAGAAAAGACGATATTAAGTACCCCATTGCAGGAGGAAATACTAAATTGAGTATCCCAATGCACGCATGTGTAAAATTGAGCAAGAACAATGCTCCCAACGTTTTAATATGCAGTGGGGAATGACTACATTGAGTACCCCATTGTAGGGGGAAAAGACTACTTTATCCCACTGCATGCATATATAAAACATAGCAAGAATAATGCTCCCAAATCTGATGCTGAGAAAGTGAAAATGGAAAACGTGCCCTTTTCTTTAGTAGTAGGTAGTCTTATGTACGCCATGGTAGCCATCAGACCAGATATTACATTTGCAGTGGGAGTGGTTAGCAGATTTATGGTGAATCCTGGTAGGAAGCATTGCAAAGCAGTGAAGCACATAATGAGATACCTTAAGGGTGCAACAAGTAGGTGCTCACGCTTTGGGAATAGTGATGCATCCATAGCGGGTTACACAGATGTGACTATACGGATTGTGTGGATAGTCAAATATCCACATATGGCTATGTATTCCTATTTGTTGGAGCAATCGTCACACAGATCACATCTCCTAGATAACACGATCTTCCACCACAGAGGTAGAGTATGCTACAGTTTTTGGTGCTAACAAGGAAGTTGTATGATAAGCTTGTTTAGTGGGAGACCTTGGCCATTTATTGAACTCCGATGCTGCATTGTGATAGTCAGAGTGTGATTGTGTTAACAAAGAACCCCGTGTTTCTCTCCAAGTCGAAACACGTAGAGGTGAGGTATTATGTGATGCAGGGCATGTTGGCTAGTAAACGCATAGAAATAGTCAAGGTTCATACAGATGACAACTTTGCAGATGCTCTCACAAAGATTTTAGCGTCGAAGCAGTTTGCACATTGCATTAAGATGATGAGTGTAAGGTGAAGCCACTGGGATGCTTCACAGTTGTACATACATAGACCACTTGGGCCACGTTGGCCTTCAAGTAGGAGATTGTAGGGGTTCAAACCAATTGGCCGAACTCCCGTTATTACTAACAAATCATCTTACTAACTCACTTATTCTTTACTTAAATTCAAAATAAAGGACGTGAGAGAATAACTCATATACTAAGCTCCATCTACACCACGTGTCTACCCTTCTTCTCCCTAGCACTCTGCATGCACCACGCACTCTTCATGTGGAAAGGGCTCTTAGCATTTGCAACACCTCTTCGTTGACATGTCATCTTGTCTTTTAAATAGAGAAAGGGTTTGGCAGTAGCATGTGTTTGAGGTGAAACTTCTTACTTTGTTTTTGCATGCACCTAAGGGCTAAGTCAGTTGAGGCCTCTTTTAGTGTTGCACATTACATTATAATACTTACTTGTAAATCACAACAAATCCTTTATCGGATATACCAGCTTCATTCAAAACGAAATGAGCATCTTGCGCATGGAGCTAATTCTATTTCAAGAGATTTTCAAGCTATTTGGCAACGATCTTACCATATCGCTTGTTGTCCAACATCCCATCAACATGTTTTTAATTAATTGTGGGACCGTGTGGAGTAGAGAAAGTGATTCGTTGCGCTTGACATCTTGCTTGGACCGAAGAAACAATTTAGGCGCTCAAGTCTAAAGTTAGAAACATGTCTAAGAGCCTATGAAATTAAATGGACTTAGTTGGTGGTTGGTGGTTGGTGGTTTGCACTCTTTTCTTAATTTCTCTTCAGCGAACCTTTAGCTCTTCAATGTCTTGTAGTCTTCTCTCTCTTTGTCGAATACTTGGCGTAGTTTTTTTTTTCTCTAAGCTTCTGTGTATGCCCCTTGATGTTGTCATTCATGCCTTTAAATTGATGGGCATAGTGTGTCAAATCTATTTCAAGCAAAGATTCTCTTTGAATCCAATGTATCTCTTCGGTTATAGAACATCATATATCCAGCCAAGTGTCCGGTGTAATCGTAAAAACCGTTATGGCCATCTCCCGAATAGTTCACCAATGCAATTATATCATTGAAAGGTGGAGTGGAGTTTTTAAGAGGGTGCTTAGGATACATTATGTCATCCACCCAAAGGTCCACCCCCTTCAAAGATGGTGTGTCATTTATTCTTCTTACAGAGGGACTCATACTCTCAAGAGAGCTCAATATGCAGATCATACATATCTCTATGACTCCTTGCAGAGCATGTTTGTGGAGAAAATACCAACATTGCCTGAGACATGATGACTAGAAATTATTAGTAGAAAGAGGTGAAGCCAATGAAGGAGAGAACTTTCAAGATTCGCACCCAAAAGGGAAACTTAAAAGGGGGGAGAGAAGACATTTGATGAAGGAGGAGTGGTGACTCTCGGACCAAAGCTTAGGTTTGAAAAAAGAAAAAGATTGAGATATGTGGCATTCCAAACCGTACTTTTTTTAGTGTTTTTATAAATGTCTTCTGATTCTCAACCTCCCTAGCTTGAGCTCTTGTTACCACAGTTTATACACAAAATTCAATGTTTGTAAACCCATTCCTATGGTATAATCTCAAAAACTAGAAAAGCCTTCACAAGACATCACTCTAAGAGAGATTATATCAAAGCTTGAAGAACCTACAGCATACCCAAATCTTGTGAAATCTACTAAACCCAAAGTGATTAACATCTCATAGGGAGGATTGTTGGGGAAATCAAGTGCATACCACATAGATACTATCCCATAAACAATGCAAAAGGGGCCATTGTGGATGTAACATTTAATGGTCTAATAACTTGTGTGTAGCGGAAATTAGTATGAACATAGTGGGCATTTCATTAGAATAGATTCCTAATGAGAATTACAAGAGTGCTTGGGTGAAGAGAGCAACAAAAAGCATAACACCTAGTTAGATAGCATCGACAATACTTTCAAAAGAGAGAGAAATTAAGCTAATGACAACAGTTGAGGACCGGATTTGCATGGAGCCGGTCCCCCCTCCAAAAGGCTTTGTATTATGGTTTCTCCCATCAAGAGAGACATTGTACAATACAATTCTTTGTGTTCCTTCAAGACTAGCTAGTGCAATGAAGATGAAAGCATCATGCACTAAGCAAACACTTAGCAAACACAACTTGAATTATCCCCGTTCTCAGACCCAAGACCTCACACACCTTTGAAGATGGTGAGAGCTAGCAGGGTATGAGAGTAGATTGAGAGGAAGAAGGAGTATCTTATGAGAAAGATGTACATCTCCTCACATAATCACTCATATTAGCATAGCTTAGCTTAGTAATTAGCTTGGTAGAGGAGATGAGCATGCATTGAAGCTTGGCTCTTGGTTGGATTTGCATCCACATGCCAAGAGAGTGTTGATGTAGGCACAAGCTTGGAGTAGGTGATGAGTTCTCCATTAAAGCTTGGGAAGAGATAGTCTTCTCTTTCTTCACACATGAGCTTGTGTGAGTGTGTGTGTGTGTGTGTGTGTGTGTGTGTGTGTGTGTGTGTGTGTGTGTGTGTGATAATGCCTTGCAAAAATCAGCCCCCTCTCTCTCTTGGGCGAGCCCCCTTGCTATTTGCTTTGGCTCCAGCCTTATTGGCCCTCCCCAAGTCAAGCCAATCACAATTAAGCAGCATAAGTGATAGCCTTTTGACATGTGTCCCCCTTTCCCCTTTTGTGAGAGCTTTAGGTAATTAAATAATTAAACTAAACTCTCATTGGACCCCTTTGCCTCCTGGCCAATAGGAATCAGGCAAGCCATTGGGCTCCTGAATGCTCATTGGACCCCTTGTGAGACTGCCCAATAGTCTTCTAGGAGACTTAATCCTCATTGGTTTCTTTTATTAAATGTTTTTAAATTAATTAAACTAGATTTACTCTAGCTTAATTCTCATTGGTCCACTTCAAGGGTCATCCAATAGAAACTGGGCACACCTTGTGGGCATCTGGCCTAGGGAGCTGACATGTGTCCCTCATTCCCTTTGTGTAAAGGGAGCCTGTGTGTGTGTGTGTGTGGCTTTCTCTCTCATCCTATAGAAGAAGGGCTCGCCCCCTCCCATGTAGGGATATGCATTGACTTTGGAGAGCACACAAAGCATCCAATTCCCCCTAAGCTTTAACCCTTTGGACACAACCTTTGAATTTTGGAACCTTAGCATTAAAAATACCTTAGGGTCTTTTTAGCCCATTGTTGCACATGGCGCTTTTGCATATGGCCCCCCCTTTGGATCCCTATTTTCCCTCCTTTGGATCCCTACTGTGGCCGGTCTGCTAGCTTAACCAATATTCTAGCCTTTTCTCCCCTGGCACTTCCCCACATTAAATGATCAGTTTAATATGAGAAAATAATTTAGGAGAATTAGATATTGATTATTATGACATTACCTCTCTCTTGAAATCATAGTCGTCCTCGACTATGGTGTAGAGAAGATAAACCATATTCATGAGTCCTTTTCTTAGCGGGTAGAGGATCCCTATGTTACCCTACGACATCATTCCACAATGGATGACTAGTCCATTTGGCGCTTGAGAGCCTAAGGCTGCCGCAAGCATGTCTGCACATTAGTCCTATCAGTCTTCCATAGTAGAGTGACAAGCTCTACTTGGTGTTTGGGAGACGTCGTCGCCGCAAACTTGATCTAAGCATGCATACTACTTCATTTTTGTGCACAATAAAGAAAAAGAGAGTCTTATCAGACAAAAACTTTGTTCATTTTTAACATTTTGTACATTTGCTTACTCATTGGGAAGCATTGTAAGCATTGACAAGGTTTAGGTTATCCTTTAATTGTATGCCTTGCATCCATCTAGCATCTTCAAAAGGATAATTCTTAAACTTAATAAGATATCGTCGGATAGTCTTACCGCCTCTTAGTACCTTGTCTTCATGTCAGAGAATGGACTCGGGCTGCAGCACCTCCTCTTGGTCCTCGATCTCCGGTGGGTCTTCAATAGTTGGTTCTTGAGGTGGCTCTCCTTTGTAAGGCTTTAATAGGCTCACATGGAAAGCATTGTGTATGAGCCAATGATTGGGCAACTTGAGTTGATAGGCCATCTCATTGATTGGCCTAAGAATCTGAAAGGGACCATAGTACCTTTTTGCTAGTTTAGCATAGTACTTTTGGTGGCCCGTAGGATTCTTGCCCGTCGTGTGCCTTAATCGAGCCTTGGGAAACTTTAACAAGACCCAATCGTTTTCTTTAAAGGCTTGGGCTCTTCTGTGCTTGTCAGCAGCAGCCTTTTGCCTTTGCTGTGAGATAGAGATAGCATCCTTAATCTTTTGGAAAGATTCTTGTAGGTCTCGGCTATACTCATCTGCAGCGAAGATCTTCCCATGTACCTTAAGTAGCAAAAGACTTTTTGATCTTCCCTCAATTACCTCGAAAGGTGCTTTTCCCGTGGAAGTATGTACAGTGTTATTGTAAACATACTCCACTAAGGGTAAGTACTTCTCCCATTGGGATCTTTGATCTACTTCCGTTACATAGGCTTTTAGTAGATCGAGAATGGTTAGGTTAGTTATTTCACTTTGGCCATCCGTTTGTGGATGATAGGCCGAAGAGAAGTTTAGCCTTGTCCCTAAATTCTCAAAGAGACCCTTCCAAAAATTACTGGTCATTCTAGGATCTCTATCCGACACTATGGACATTGGCAAGCCATGGTACTTGAAAATTTGTGAAATGAAGAGGGTTGCCATTTGATGGGCTTTGATAGTCTTTTTGACAGGTATAAAATGAGCTTGTTTACTGAACCTGTCTACTATCGTCCATATTCCCGTATTCCCATGGATAGACTTAGGCAATCCAAAGATAAAATCCATGGATATGCTCTCCCATGGTGAATTAGGGATTGGCAAGGATTGAAGCAATCCAAGTTGCTTCCCTCCATCAAATTTTGTCTTTTGGCAAACCACACATTTAGAAACATACTCGTGTATGTTCACTTTCATGGTAGGCCAATAGAAATATGTTTCAATTCCCTTTATGGTAGACTGAATCCCTCTATGCCCCGCATACGGTGGAGCATGAGATTCATACATTACTTTCTCACGTAGTGAGTTAGTAACGCATAGTCTATTGCCATAGAGAAGATAACCATCTTGTAAGGTAAATGGTTCCTCTTTCTTCCCTAATGCAAGGGCTGAAATCACATCTCTAAAATCGGGATCAATAGCGTACTCATCTATCATTGAAGATAGATCATTGTGAGTTGCTATGGAAACCGCATTCACTCTCGGCCGTCTTGAGAGTGCATTCGCCACTTGATTATGCTTGCCAGCAGTGTGAGCAATATGAAAATGAAATTGCGAAAGGAAATTTGCCCACCTCATTTGTTTGTCAGAGAGCTTGGTCTGCGTCATGAAGTACTTAAGACTTTGGTGATCTGTTCGCAGAATGAAAGGAGTCCCCAATAAATAGTGCTTCCATGAGTCTAAGGCATGTAGAACTCCAAGGAGTTCCTTTTCATATATGCCTAGAGCTTGCTCAACAGGATCGAGCCTTCGACTCTCATAGCCTATGGCATGCCCTTCTTGGAGAAAAACAGCTCCAAGGCAATCACCACAAGCATCACATTAGACCTCAAATGGTTTTGAGAGGTCCGGTAGTGTAAGCACAGGTTGAGAGATAAGCTTTTCTTTAAGCTTTTCGAAAGCATTGTTCTCCATAGCAGACCATGTATACCTAACGCTTTTCTTTGTTAGGTCATGTAATGGTCCCGCAATTTGTGAGAACTTTTCTATGAAGCGTCTATAGTATGCACACATACCTATAAAGCTTCTTAGTTCATGAAGATTCCTTGGTTTAGGCCATCCTTTTATTACCTCTAACTTAGATGGATCCATTTGGATGCCATCTTGAGAGATAATATGACCTAAATACTGAATCTCTTGCAAGAAAAATTCACTTTTCTTTCGATTAACATAAAGTTTATTCTCTCTTAAAACTTGAAATATTACCTGGAGGTGTTGCTTGTGTTCCTCCAATGAATTAGAGTAGATGATAATATCATCAAAGAACACTCCAGTGAAGGTTCGATGAGGCCTGAACAGCTTCTCCATCAAGCGGTTGAATGTGGCTGGTGCATTGGTCAAGCCAAAAGGCATGACAATGTATTCGTAAAGACCAAATGTGGTTCAAAATGCGGTCTTTACAATGTCTTGATCAACTATCCTTATTTGATGATAGCTACTTTTTCGGTCAATCCTACTGAAGTAGGTCGATCCTTGCAGCTTATCAAATAGGTCTTCTACCCATGGAACGGGAAACCTATTCTTGATAGTGATCCTATTTAGTGATCTATAGTCGACACACATACGATATGTGCCGTCTTTCTTTTGCACTAATAGCACAGGTGAGCAAAATGGAGATGAGCTTGGCCTAACCATACCCTTCTCAACTAACTCATGCACTTGCCACATAATCTCCTCTTGTTGAGCTTGAGAAACTCTATAAGGAGGTTTGTTAGGCGGTGAACTTCCTGGAAGAAGTTCAATTGCATGGTCATCATTACCTCGTTTAGGAGGTAGCTCACAAGGGACGTCGTCAATAAAAACATCTTGAAACCCCTTGAGAGAATTAGATAACTCTAATTCCTTTTGGTTGCTTTTATTTTCTTTTGTTAAAGCATTAGGTTCATTTTGAGAATCTTTAACAAAAATCATGTACACGGAAATAGAGCTCTTTATTGACTTGTTGAAAGCTGGTGTATGTACAATGGGAATAGTGTTACCCATTTCCTTAGCATCTATATACATGTCTTTTTCCCTGAACTTAAAGGAGATTCTCCTTTCAGGAAATTTAACATCGGCAGCCAGTCGGTCAAACCATGGTGCCCCTAGGATTACATCCTCATGCTTGAGAGGAGAGATAAAGAAGTTCTCTTTGTCCACACAGCCTTGGACATGAAGCCTCAATTGGGAAATTGAGGGAGTGACTGAAGCTTCTTGCCCCTTGAACGTACTGTCTGCGGGTAGGTTTTCTCACCTTTTTCTTGTCTTGATCTTTGTCGTCTTCACCATCACTTTCATAAGAGGAAGAGGATGAAGAAGATGGAGAAGAGGGTGTCCTCTTTCTCTCCTTTTTCTTCTCTTGCTTTTTATCATCCCTCTTTGAATTGTGGTGAGGAGAAGAATACGATGGTCTTCTCCACTTTGGTGGTGATGGAGAGCGTTTAGCCCGCCGTCTTCGTGGAGCCATCTCCTCCGAGGTGGCGAGAGACTCACTTCTTTCTCGTTCCTTCGGTGGAGGCTCTTGAGTTCTCCTTTGGGAAGGAGGTACATCATCAAGAAGTAAATTCTTGAGCCCTTCGTACGGATTCTCTTCTTCTTCCCGAATCGGAGAGAGACCTCTTTTGGTAGTCTCACAAGGAGGCTTCCTAGGTGTTCTCTCGTCATGGTGATGAGCTTGGAGAATCCCGTGAGCACGGAGCTGCCGTTGCACTTCACTTTGGAGAGATGGATTGCCCATGGCTTGTTGAAGCCTAGAAACAAGATAGTTAACAAGCATTGAAGCATCATTAGTAGCTTGCTCATGAGCAAAATTAAAGTTATCAACATTAATTTCACTCTCTTTACTATTGTCAGCCATTCTAACAACTTTTAGGTGTAAACTTTTTAGGTGTACTTTGGCACTTCAAGCCTCGTAGGACTCCACTGTTAAGCCGTAGGCAAGCCCCCTAGGACTCCACTATTAAGACCATAGCTCTCGACGGTGATGCCCCGTTAACTGCACAAAGGCAGGCGCACTGCAAGACTGAAAAATCCCTATTCTACTTACTCACAGGAAATTAATAATACCAACCATTTATAGCTAGCTTGAGGACCTCCCTTCTTGAGCAAGAAAAGAGAAACCTTGTGCTCTGATACCAATGTAACATTTAATGGTCTAATAACTTGTGTGTAGCGGAAATTAGTATGAAAATAGTGGGCATTTCATTAGAATAGATTCCTAATGAGGATTACAAGAGTGCTTGGGTGAAGAGAGCAACAAAAAGCATAACACCTAGTTAGATAGCATCGAAAATACTTTCAAAAGAGAGAGAGAAATTAAGCTAATGACAACAGTTGAGGACCGGATTTGCATGGAGCCGATCCCCCCTCCAAAAGGCTTTGTATTATGGTTTCTCCCATCAAGAGAGACATTGTACAATACAATTCTTTGTGTTCCTTCAAGACTAGCTAGTGCAATGAAGATGAAAGCTTCATGCACTAAGCAAACACTTAGCAAACACAACTTGAATTATCCCCGTTCTCAGACCCAAGACCTCACACACCTTCGAAGATGGTGAGAGCTAGCAGGGTATGAGAGTAGATTGAGAGGAAGAAGGAGTATCTTATGAGAAAGATGTACATCTCCTCACATAATCACTCATATTAGCATAGCATAGCTTAGCTTAGTAATTAGCTTGGTAGAGGAGATGAGCATGCATTGAAGCTTGGCTCTTGGTTGGATTTGCATCCACATGCCAAGAGAGTGTTGATGTAGGCACAAGCTTGGAGTAGGTGATGAGTTCTCCATTAAAGCTTGGGAAGAGATAGTCTTCTCTTTCTTCACACATGAGCTTGTGTGCGTGTGTGTGTGTGTGTGTGTGTGTGTGTGATAATGCCTTGCAAAAATCAGCCCCCTCTCTCTCTTGGGCGAGCCCCCTTGCTATTTGCTTTGGCTCCAGCCTTATTGGCCCTCCCCAAGTCAAGCCAATCACAATTAAGCAGCATAAGTGATAGCCTTTTGACATGTGTCCCCCTTTCCCCTTTTGTGAGAGCTTTAGGTAATTAAATAATTAAACTAAACTCTCATTGGACCCCTTTGCCTCCTGGCCAATAGGAATTAGGCAAGCCATTGGGCTCCTGAATGCTCATTGGACCCCTTGTGAGATTGCTCAATAGTCTTCTAGGAGACTTAATTCTCATTGGTTTCTTTTATTAAATGTTTTTAAATTAATTAAACTAGATTTACTCTAGCTTAATTCTCATTGGTCCACTTCAAGGGTCATCCAATAGAAACTGGGCACACCTTGTGGGCATCTGGCCTAGGGAGCTGACATGTGTCCCTCATTCCCTTTGTGTAAAGGGAGCCTGTGTGTGTGTGTGTGGCTTTCTCTCTCATCCCCTAGAAGAAGGGCTCGCCCCCTCCCATGTAGGGATATGCATTGACTTTGGAGAGCACACAAAGCATCCAATTCCCCCTAAGCTTTAACCCTTTGGACACAACCTTTGAATTTTGGAACCTTAGCATTTTGGAAGTCTTAATGGGCTGAACCTTAGGGTCTTTTTAGCCCATTGTTGCACATGGCTCTTTTGCAGATGGCCCCCCCTTTGGATCCCTATTTTCCCTCCTTTGGATCCCTACTGTGGCCGATCTGCTAGCTTAACCAATATTCTAGCCTTTTCTCCCCTGGCACTTCCCCACATTAAATGATCAGTTTAATATGAGAAAATCATTTAGGAGAATTAGATATTGATTATTATGACAGTGGACTTGCAAAATGTGGGCTACATCCCTCAAACTTGAAGGGCGACTTTACTTTCATTTTGAAGGCCTTAAAGAAACTCCCATTTTCTTTCTAACGGCATACAACCATTTTCTAGATTTCCTGCAATCCTGTTGAAGGGTAGCATTTTCCTCGCCCGCCTTTAGAGAAGGTTAAACCCCCCTTGGAAGGATGTGGGGCCGTTGGGGCTACATGATGCAGCAAAGGTGAGGTTGCCAGCACTCATCCTCGTCCCGTTAGGAGATGAAGGATTTCAAAAGAGTCTGAGGCTTTGAAAGAATAGTGTGAAAGAATAGGGTGCCCTTCAAATCCTAAGATTGGTGGAGGCTTATGCGACATCAATGCTCATGGCCATGGAATAGCTACATGTGTTGTGTGAAGATGGTGAATGCAATTGGTTGTTTTTGTGTGTGTCAAGCCAAGTCTTGCACTATGTGTTGAGCCAAATTGGTAGAGCGCAAGACAACCGAGTGTTGGCTGTGATGCTCGGATGCCAAGCTTGATGAAGGAAGAGTAGATGCTACCTTCTTAATCTTAATACATCAATAAGGATGCACTAGTAATGCACCTAAGCAAAAAACATTGAGCTCATAAATAAAACCTAAAGCTACTAATACTATATTAACTAAGCTCTCAATGCCATGAGTCGCAATTAAAACGTAAAGCTACATGTATAAGGACATGAGGGTTAGCACTAATACTATATTAACTAAGCTCGCAATGTGAAAAGCCTAGTCTCTGACAAGGAGCTTTGATACCATGAGGTTGTTGGGTTCAGCACAACTTCTAAGTTACAAGTGGTGCCTAAATGTAAAGCTTCCATAAATTGTCTACAACCGGAGTTTTCTAACTCATCTGTATGGCTAGACCAATTTGTAGACACCTCGTAGTAATAGATGGGCAAAATCGAGAAGTTTCTCCCCATGCCACTACTGAGGATTAGCACTAATACTAATTAAGTTCTAAATGTGAGAAGCCTAGTCCCTAACCAAGTGCTTGGATACCATGTTGAAAGTTGGACGGGCAGGTGCCTCTTCGGGGGGGGGGGGGGGGGGGGGGGGGGGGGGGGGGGGTTTAAAATACAAGACACTAACAAGGTAATGATTTCATATGCTTGAACATACAATGAAAGAGTTCCGCTTGAGGAAGCAACTGCAAAGAGGCAAAACCTCAAAAACGATAGTTGTTTAATGCCGGTCACATGGTTGTATGAGCCACACATTTACATACAAAACCATTCAGCTCCTCTCATGCCAATGCATTGCCTCTCGTTGCACCACAATTAAATCGCCACTCTCTCCATGGCATTGAAGCTAATTCAGACTTTTACCCAAGATGGACATTGCCTTACCCGTAAAAGTTGATTACTTGTCAATTCCCTCCATATGAGCTTTGCCTAGCTTGAAGGCACTCACACCCACATTTCCCTTCATATGAGGTTTGCCCACTCACTCCACACGCTATTACCTAGTACCTTCGGTGAGTTCGCGCACAACAAGAATTGCTCCCAGTTTTATGCAATGTCGCCTCTTCCTGGATTAAATACCTTTGGAGACAATGAAATAATTATTAAGAACCAAGGACTTTAATCCCAATTTATTACCTCTTAAGAGATGCACTCAGAGAAAGGAGTGTCTCCCTTAACACTTGTTCTTTCCCTCTCAAATGAGGGGTAAAAAGAATCGGGTCCCAATTATAGACAAGAGCATTGTATGCATATGCAACCTATTGCAGTTCAGTCATCACCAACCGTTCTTTTAGGTCTGCCTTTTTCATTTAGCGTCGCAGAGGAGCTCACCTAGAGCCCGAGCGCACAATTCCAGGCTTGTGCAGAAGGATATCCATGTCCATTAATTTTGAGGTTTCGAAAAGGTCGAGGTATTTATGAAGGGGGAACCCTTCAAGAAGTTTCTCAGACTCAAGAGGTCTTGTTTTGACCAATTTTCGTTGAGAGGCTTCACAAAGGTCAATGTTATCATAACACATTCAAAATGCTTTCTTGAAAAATTTATCATCTGCAACTTGCCATATCAAGGGTGTTACTAAGACCCCTGTCAGACGCAGGCACCACACACAAGGCCATAAAAGGCTGTTTTGGGCACCCTGCCTGTCACACAGGGGTACATCGCTTTATATTTAAGGATTCCACTTAATGCTTGTCAAATGGGCGTAGCCCAGCTGGAAACGTGTCTGCCATTGTAGCACGAGGTCGACGGCTCAATTCCAACCAGGGCTCGTCGCAACACTGTTTTTGTGCATCTCTGCCATGTAGCAGGGATGGGCGAGGGGTCTGCTCTAGGTGTTTTCACAGAGCAACGGATGCACTCTCCAACCAACCATCTTTCGCCACCTCATTCTCACACACGTCCGCCCGTCAGGCGTAACCCACTACACGATCAAAACATCCATGCGCGAGCTTAGCATGGCCAGATCGTTGGTAATTCTGGAGTAAAGACATCCAGCCAACAGTATCAGATCGTAACGGCATTGTCTCAAACAGACTTCTAGCTTCTGTTGGACACCCAGCCTGAACAAGAAGGTCAAGCAAGCATGTGTAATGCTCCACCCATGGAGCAGCAGAATGCCCTTCAAATGTTGATTTGAAATGCGAGCACCCTTCCTTCATTGAGCCAAATTGGCTACAAGCTGACAATAGAGAGAGCATTGTTACACTATCCGGTCTAAAGCCCTCCAATTGCATGTCCTGTAAGCACTTCCAAGCCAGTCCATAATGGCCATTCATAGCAAAACCTGCAAACATTGAACTCCATGTTACAACACTTCGCTTCGATAACTTGGCAAAAACGCTTGCCGCGTTGTCTATGCTTCCAGATTTTGAATACATATCAACAAGAGCACCACCCAACAAAGCATCTGATTCCAAACTACTTGAAACTGCATCAGCATGAATGAGCTTCCCATGTTCAACACTGGCTGTAATGGAACAAGCTTTTAAAGCATTTGCATAAGTGATCTCATTAGGGTCTGCACCCTCCTCTCGCATTTGCCAAAACATTTGAAGAGCCTCGTTACCGTTTCTGCAAGAGACGTGCGCACCAATCATTGCAGTCCACGTTACAACATCCTCTTTTGGAAGTGTTTGGAAAATTCTGTCAGCATCAAAGACATTCCCACACTTGGCATACATGTCAAGAAGTGTGTTCCCCAACGGTGTGGGTATTACATTAAAACTCTCAACAATGAAAGCATGAAAAATCCTCCCATCATCCCCAGAATTTAGTCCAGCACATGCTCGCAATACACTCATTAATGTGACCGTGTCTGGCAATAAACTTGCCTTCTGCATAAGCCCAAAGAAATGCAATGCCTCTTGAGTCCAACCTTGATTAGCACATCCTGAAATCATCGCATTCCATGTAATGACACTCTGCTCAACCTGGACACGGTCAAAAATATTCTGAGCTCCTGCAAGATCCCCACACTTGGTGTACATATCAATGAGGGAGCTTTGCAGATGATCATCCTTGTCATACTCCATTTCCACCACAAAGACATGCACCAGCCTGCCAATTGCATAAGACGACTCAGCAGTAGAGCAAGCTTTCAAGACACTCATGCAAGTCACTTTATCAGGTAATTCTCTTCCTTGTAGCATAACTTCGAACACGTGAAAAGCCTCAACACCATGTCCATGCTGAGCATATCCTGAGATCATTGCATTCCATGTAACCAGGCTTCTTTGGACCAACCTGTCAAATATAACACGTGCATTGATCAAGCTGTTACATTTCGCATACATATCAATAAGAGTATTACATAGATGTAAATCCGAGTCAAGAGACCACTCAATTGCAAAAGAATGCACTAGTCTCCCCTGCAAAAGGGCTGGTATGCTCGCGCAAGCTTTGAGGATAGCAACAAAAGTGTAAGAATTGGGACAAATACCTGAACACCGTTGCATATCTCCAAACAATCTAACAGCCTCTTCACCTTGATCAAGCTTGGCATGAGCTGAAATGAGAGCACTCCATGTGTAAACAGTGGCATCAGGTAGTTCTTTGAAGACTTGACTAGCTTCTGTAATGCTTCCACACTCAGCAAACATGCGAATGAGGTGGCTCCCTAGAAAAGAGTCAATCTTGAAACGACTTCTCTTGATAAGCTGATGCACTTTCCTGCCTGATGTCAAGCACTTCTTGTGAATGCAACCTTGCAACAGACAATATAGAATGTCTGTGGAGGCACAAACCTTTTGGTAATCCACAAGGGAGACAACCACGTCAATTGCTGCTTCAAGCCGCTTCTCCTTGCACAGCTTCCTTCAGCACAAACAAGGAATAGTAATCCATTGCGGGGAATTGTAAATGTGATAAGTCATCAATAAGTGCAACTTTTAGTGCAGTAAATACCTTGCAAGATCCTCATTGAAGCTTTTTTTATTAACAATTGAACTCAAGTACGGTTTTGAGAGCCTGCTGATCTCAGGATACCTCTGTCTAGCTGGCATTGCAACACCTGAGCGCAAATGGATAGGCTTGAAGGTGATCAAAACAAACAAAAAGTTGCAGATATGGGAAGCGACATACACACCAAGCAGTAAGAGGTGTGCAGGCTGTGCAAAAGACAAAAGCATTGAAGCCCTTTCTAACTGATAACAACTTCATAGAATCTCACAATCGAACCTGCTCTCTCTCTCTCTCTCTCTCTCTCTCTCTCTCTCTCTCTTTCATGTCATCAAGAATTTAATTTTGATGTATTTTAGGCTTTAACATGGCCTTTCTTTCTCTAAAAACAACTACACTGAAAAGAGAAAGCACATGTTGAAGGAAAATGAAAAAGGAAGTGCACTAGTAGCTAAGGAAGTACTGGAAGATGAATGTTACTTTATAAGTGCATTGAAATTTTTCCTAGAATAGAAGTTCGGCAGTGATGAGCGCGCGGCGGTGTGTGCAAGTGATAGAGCACGCGAAGATGTGCAGTGTGTGTGCAGAGAGGAGTGGCGAAAGCCAGCAGGAGAGGAAACGCTAGCAGAACGAAGAGGGAGAGAGAGAGAGCTCACGTTTTTGGGGAAAACTCAATAAGTGAGTTTTGGGTTTTCCCACTTTTATTATAAGTGACCTTTAAAAAATGTGTCCAGGTTCATATTGAGTTTTGGGTTTTCCCACTTTTATTATAAGTGACCTTTAAAAAATGTGTCCAGGTTCAATATGAACCTGAACAAAGTATAAAAATGTACAAAAAGGGGTTATTTAGGCCTTTAACCCAACAACCTCCCACTTAAAGGCATAAATGACGCCTTTAAGTTAACCAACTCCCACTAGCTGTATACAATGCTCATGTTGAGCCTTAGCAAGACTCTTGGTGAGAACATCTACAGGGTTATCCTGTGTGTGAATCTTAGTCAAGGTGACTAGACCATCCTCCAATACTTGTCGTATGAAGTGGTATCGCACATCAATGTGCTTTGTCCGTGCATGAAACATGGCATTCTTGGCCAAATAGACAACACTTTGGCTATCACATCCCAAGACAGGAGTACTAGCAGGCATACCAAGCTCTTTGACAATTCTGCCCAACCATATGGCCTCTTTAGAAGCCTCGGTGGCTGAAATATATTCAACCTCAGTAGTACTCAATGCCACAATTTTCTGCAGTCGTGAACACCAAGAGACAGCACCACCAGCAATAGCAAACACATAGCCACTAGTGGACTTCCTGGTATCCAAGTCACCTGCCATATCTGCATCACAATAACCCTGCAACTTCAGGTCACTTTTGCCATAGCATATACACCTAGATTGTGTACCTGACAAGTATCTCAGAATGCATTTCACAGCTTCCCAATGTGCTTTGCCGGGATTGGACATGTACCTACTAACAACTCCCACCGCATGGGCAATGTCAGGACGAGTGGCAACCATCGCATACATAAGAGAACCACAAGCTGATGCATAAGAGATTCCCTTCATAGCATTCACTGCCACATCATCATCCTTTGGGCAATAGGCTTTGCTAAGTTTTGTGTGTGGAGGTAAAGGTACTCCAAGTGACTTAGCTTCAGCCATGTTAAACCTGTCAAGTACTTTAGCAATGTACTTTTCTGGAGATAAGAAGAGAAATTTCAGCTTTCTATCTCTCTTGATTCTCATGCCCAAGATGTGCTCAGCATCACCTAAATCCTTCATTGCAAAAGCTAAATTCAGCTGACGTTTAAGAGCATCAATGGTAGACTTATGCTTCCCAGCAATCAACATATCATCTACATATAGCACAAGGATTATAGGACTTCCATCATTATCCTTCTTTGTCTACAAACAATGGTCTGAATGGCTGCGTTTAAAGCCTTGAGACAGCATAAAAGTATCAAAACTTTTTGTACCACTGACGTGATGACTACCTCAAACCATACAGTGCCCTTCTTAGTTTGCATACAAGTTCCTTTCTATCAGGAACTACAAAACCCTCAGGTTGCTTCATGTAGATATCTTCATCAATGTCACCATGAAGAAAAGCTGTTTTTACATCCATTTGATTCAATTCTAAGTCAAGCACTGCAGCAAGAGCAAAAAGGACACGCAATGTCGTAAGCTTTACAACAGGAGAAAAGATCTCTTGAAAGTCAATCCCCTCTTTCTGTGCATACCCTTTGGCAACTAACCTTGCTTTATACTTGGGCTTTCCATCAACACATTTGACCTTGTAAACCCATTTGTTAGGAAGAGCCTTTCTTCCTTTAGGCAATGGCACAAGATCCCAAGTATTGTTTGCATGCAAATATTTGATTTCCTCTTGCATCGCAAGCTCCCACTTACTGCTTAACTCACATGATTTTGCCTCTTTCTATAACCGGCCCGTACAACGTAGAGGGCGGTACTATTTCAATTACCTGTTAACTTTACACAGAGCACTGAGAAGGGAAGAGAACACAGTTGCGTCCAGCGACTAGAATGTCACTGCGCACACGAGACCGACACCCTGTAGGCCCCAAAGATTGGCGCCCCTTTCGGTATTTCTTTATTCAAATTAAGGTAGACGATCCGACCACTTAGCACAAGCTTTCACAAAGCTGTCCAAACCTAGCGAGGGCTGAAAACGCAGGTTTTTTATCGGATTTCGACAACATAACAGCACAAAAACCCCTGTAGGTCAAAAACACCTGTCTAGGACGGATTCCCTCGATATATGGAAGCTTTCTGGTGAGCTGTCACAGAAATTCAGCGGGCTGTAATTCTCTGTTTTTCACTGCCGGGAGCCCAAAAGCCTGTACACGCATCCCAAGGCTCTCACGAGGCTCCCCCGATGTTCCCTTGCAGTTTAGGTGCGAAACCCTAAACCTGCAGAAAAACACAGCAGGCTGTAATTCCCTGTTTCGGATCGTTTTTTGTGGAGCGAACACGCCTACGCGTGTCCCAAGGGCTCCCGCACGCAATGCGACAGTTCCCCTGTGAATTGGACGAGTTTTCACGCGAGAAAACTCTCCAAACTCGCAATCTTTCGTGATGGAACTGTGCGTACCTGTGGGGGATTAGCAATTAGCTAATCCGGTTCTTGTTCAAAAGGCTCTTGCCTTGGCAAACGCGCATAAACCCCCAGAACTGTACATAGGTCAAATGAGAAGCCCACTAGTGGGGCATAACATATTGTACGTAGGGAAGAAAGAGAGCAGTATGTAGCGTGCGGGGCATCACTCCCGTCACCATACTGTGCATAGAGGGCAAGGTAAGCATTCCATAGCTTCTGTACCTGCTACAATCCACCTAAGGCTGAAAATGGCGTCCCCTTTGTTGATATGCAGCTCGTTTTTGCCTCCCATAGTGGCAGAATCGCTCACAGGCTGACACGTCGCCCAGTTTCTGAGTTTGGGCTTTCCCTGCTAAAAATATCTCAACTCGTGCGTCAGTTGACTTGGCAGCAGAGCAATAAAATGTTCCCCTTGTCATTCCAGAGCTAATGACGCGAACACATTTTCTGGTCAAAAATAGCAGTTCCCTAAATTTTAGGAGATGCTTCCATGGCGTCCCTATCGGTCTCCTGACCATCATTGAAGACTACCATTTGAACACCATCTACAATGTGGGTTAATTTACTGGCCCCTTTCAACTTATAAAGTTGCAGTGACTTGACAAGTGGCCCAAATTCCAGTTTGGCGCACACGAGCTTCCATACTCATCAGAATTCAGTGCTAACTGGCCCGGGCAGTCCCTATCTGACCGACCTAGATCCCCGATGTGAGAAACCCATTTGGCTGCAGCCGTTTCACACTGGCCATGCAATGTCCACTTGCACCTTTTCAAGGGTTTTGGGACAAACAAGTAAAAATAAAATAAATATATCTAATACTTATTTACGGAAGGCAACAGGAAAAATACACCTCCTGGTGACAGGCTCTCCCTCATCTATCAACATAACATGATACAAAGAGGGGTCAAAGCGCTGTATCAACCTTCTGACACGAGTAGACCTGCGTACCCAATGATCTACATTCTCAGGCACAGGTTCTACATCAGGAGGCAACTCATTTTCAGCGTGCTCATGCTGCTGAAAATCATTTTCAGCCATGACAGGTGGCTATCCATCCTCATTTGGAGCATCTAAATCATGTCCTACCTCTTCTGGCTCAAGGTTAACCGGCTGATTATCAATTTCAGCTTGCGGTAATGCATCCTGAGGCTCTTTTTCAACGTCAATAGGTGGCAAGAGAGGCTGAAATTTGACCGATTTCTTGTCAATTTCAGAAGATGTAGCATTTTTCAGCAATTTAGCCTCATTGAACACTACATCTCGGCTGCGTACTACCCTCTTAAACTGAGGCAACCATATCTTGTAGCCCATTTCACCCTCTTCTCCATAACCTAGGAAGAGTCCTTGGATGGACTTGGCATCTAGCTTTGTCCTCAAGTCATTACGAACATGGACAAAAGCCTCGCAACCAAACACTCTCAAATGATCATAAGAGGCAGGTTTGCCAGACCAAACCTCCTCTGGAATGTCATTTTTTAGCGTACTCTTCGGAGAGCGATTGCATACATGAACTGCAGTTTTCAAAGCCTCTCCCGAAAACCATGAGAGAGATTAGCCGTGGACAACATCCAACGCACTCTCACATAAAGTACGGTTATACCTCTCAGCCACACCATTAGAAGATGGATTATAAGGGACTGTCAACTCCCTTTTAATCCCATATTCTTCGCAATAACGCTGAAATTCAGCAGACGTGTACTCCCCCCCATTGTCAGATCTCAGACATTTAAGCTTACTACCCTTTTGCGTGGTCACAAAAGCATGAAACCTCTTAAATGCATTAAATGTCTCACTCTTATTCTTTAACAAATATGCCCAGCCTTTCCTAGTGCAATCATCAATGAATGTAACAAAGTATGATGCACCACCAAAAGACTTAACAGGCATTGAACATACATCGGAGTGAATTAAATCAAGAGCATTAGCTTTGTGCGAGACACCAGAATAATAAGAAGACTTCTTTTGTTTACCATACAAACAGTCATTACAAAAATCTAACTTGGTGCCCTTTACATCAACCCTCTTCAAAGAGGAGAGCACATCAAGTCCCTTCTGGCTCATATGGCCAAGTCTTTTGTGCCACAACTCCAAATGAGAAGCAACTTCGGCCACTGTAAGAAACTAGCCAGGCAAAGCTTTGCCATGTAAATAGTACAATGTACCACTCTTGCATCCCTTGACAATGAGCATTGATCCCTTAAGCAACTTCCATGAACCCCCAGCAAAAATAGTTGTATAACCCTGTGCATCCATCTGGCCAACAGACAATAGACTCTTCTTGATACCTGGTACATACCTTACATCTTTAAGCATAAACTCTTGGCCATTGTTTAATGCCAAGCGCACAGTGCCCATTCCTTCAATGTCACAAGCATGGTTATCCCCAAGGTAAACCTTGCCATACTTGCCTGCATGATAAGAAGCAAAACACTCCACAAATGGAGTCACATGAAATGAAGCACCCGAGTCTACTATCCAAGACTATGTAAGGCCATCATTTGCACTTAGCAATGCATCAATGACATCTCTACGTGAGATAAGCATGTCTTCTGCATTTGCTACAACAAAATCTGAGGGGCATGAAGCTGCAACCAAGATCTCCTCACTGTCGGATAACTCTGTGATAACCACACTAGAGGATACATTGACAATCTCCGAATCCTTGGAGGAGGTACCTGCTAATTTTTCCCCTTTCTTATCCTCTGTCTTCTTCTTCTCCTGTGATTCCTTCTTTCTTTCCTGCTCTTTCTTGAAATACCTGCAATCTTGCTTCTTATGGCCTTTTCTGCCACACTGATAACAAGTCACATCCTTATCCCTAGACTTGCTTTTGCTCTTGTTTTGAGTCTTGGTACCTGTATTTTGCTTCTGACTTCTGCCTCTCGCATTGTAAGCAGAACTGCCCAGTGCCACCTTCCCCACCACTAGACTTGCGTCTACTTTCCTCATTTAAGATGAAGCCTTGCACTCCATCATATGTGAGGTCGGGGCTATTACTCAAAGAAACCACAAGCGTTTCCCAAGAGTCTGGCAAAGTCATCAACAAAAATATGGCTTTCAACTTGTCATCAAAAGGTTGAAGCCCAGTATCCTGTAGCTGACTCATAACACTGGTGAAAGCACTTAAGTGCTCAGAAGCCGACTTGGCTTCGTCAAGCATCATGTTCACCAGTTTGCGCATCAAATGCACCTGATTCACAGGGGTGGCATTCTCATAAGTGGCCTTCAACTTATGCCAAATTGCATGTGCAGTGTCCAAGCCCTTTATGTCCACCGGAATGTCATCGGTCACAGCCATTTTGATATAGGCCTTTGCCCTCTTGTTGAGCTTGGCCCAATCCTCATACGGTATATCCTCAGGCTTTACAGCCAAAAGGGCGTCCTCACAATCCTTGAGGAACAAAATCCCCTGCATCCTGTCCTGCCATAGGTCGAAACCTGTACCGTCAAATCGCTTGATTTCCATCAAGCTCTTGGCATCAGACGACGAGGAAGTAGAGGCCATTTGCACGGATAAAAATGCAACAGAAAGTGTCTACACAAAATCTGAAAATTTTCAGTGATCACAATGTACCGCACGTTACATACAATGTGCTGAAAATTTCAGCAATTAACAAATATCCCCAATGCGTACTTGCATAAACCCACAAAAGGCGTACATAAACCTCAATTTGTGTACATAAAAACAGTCCAATTCTGAATTTTCTGCAAATTTACTGTTTTGGCGTATCAATTTGCATCAAATGGACCTGTTTTGAGTGGGAAAAGCAAGGGGCATTCACGGGAATCGATATAGAACACCTGCGTTTTGCTGTTTTGGCCTGTAATTTTTTGGTTTTTACCTGTTTTGACCTAATTTCAGCCTGTTTTAGGCTGTTTTGGAAACCCTAATCACCCTAGGTGACACCGGAAGCAAGGGGCTTCGCGATGAAAGCGAAAATTTGACGCGAGAGAAGCCTTTCGCCTACTGTCCAGCCTCCTACGCAAAGCTTCTGAAACCCTAATCTGGCTCTGATACCAGTTGATGAGCGTGCGGCGGTGTGTGCAAGTGATAGAGCATGCGAAGATGTGCAGTGTGTGTGCAGAGAGGGGTGGCGAAAGCTAGCAAGAGAGGAAGCAGAACGAAGAGGGAGAGAGAGAGAGCTCACGTTTTTGGGGAAAACTCAATAAGTGAGTTTTGGGTTTTCCCACTTTTATTATAAGTGACCTTTAAAAAATGTGTCCACGTTCAATATGAACCAAGACAAAGTATAAAAATGTACAAAAAGGGGTTATTTAGGCCTTTAACCCAACAGGCAGTTGTGCCTTGCCTTAAACAGGGGGGGATGTCACGTGCGCACTTCACTTGCGCTACATGGACATGCTTCTGCTAGAGTCTAGCATTCATGAGTCATTAGCTTAGGACATAGCCTGGCACCTCTGTGAGCAACAAGACGTGCATGTCCATGCCAGTCATAGTTGCACACCCTCTCTTGCACAGGACACCATTTCAGCATATAAGCATTTTACCGCTTGTGAACCGTCTCTTAAGCCATTTTATTAATAAGTGACTTTTCATTTACCCTTGTCGGAATGTAGGTAGGGCAAATGGCTAAAGGACCTATAAAAGAAATCCCTTGGGTGCTAGTGGAAGATAGAAGAGGCAGCAGCAACAAAGGAACCTGCAGACCTAGGATCGCAGGCCAACACCTAGCATTTTCAGCCTTCTTCTCCATCAGAGATTTCAGCCTTGATGATCAGTGTTTTCAGCCAAGACAGCCAGTGTTTTTGCCTTTCCTAGCTTCCCGCCGCACCACCCCCAGCAGATCAGCCCTTCCCTCGTTGCAGTCGGTCGTTCCATTGCAGCCACGTCGACGGAAGAGTTTTCAGATTCAGCCATAGCCTCGTCGTCATCGCCGCCGTCATCGTCGCGGCAAGTCACCATTTTCACCATGCACTACAGCAATGGGGTCTTGTTCATAATGTAAACACCTGTAGCAACAGCCTCAACCCAATAACAATGAGGCATATTCTTCTCATTATCTCTCCTATATGCATGTCCTTCCATTCAGCAACACCGTTTTGCTGAGTATACTTGGATGAAATTGCCTCTAGAGTCTAAAATCCATGCTTTTTCACAAAACCATTTAACTCATTGGACAAGTATTCTCCCCCTTCATCTGACCTCAGACACTTTACATGCTTTCCATGCTGTTTTTCAACCATAGCCTTGAGATTTTTGTAAGTGTGTAAACACCTCTCTTTTCTGCTTCATGAAATAGACCCATACCTTTCTTGTATGGTCATCAATGACGCTCACATAGTACCTGCAGACGTAGTTTTTGCCAGAACCCATACATCTATATGAACTAAAATCGATGCATTTTTGCTTACATGCTTGTCATGAGGAAACGATGCTCTTTCCTACTTCCAAACTAACAAGCCTCACAAATTTTCTGCGTTTCAGTAACTTTAAAGGTTTGTAAACCTATAACCATCTCTTTAGTTTGCATCTTCTTCAACCTTTGCAAATTTACATGACCAATATTCTTGTGTCAAATCTCAATATATGCAACAACTCATACACCTTGTGCAAACATGGCAGCATTCACCTCGGGCACACTTACATTCAAGGTAAACATTCTGCCTACTTTCTTTCCTTGCCGCAACCAACTTTTTATCCTTCTTATGCTCTTCAACAAAGAGACCATCAAAGCTTAACCTAACCTGCAAACGCTGCTCACCCATCTGTCTAATAGAAAACAAATTCTTTGTGATATTAGGTACATGCAATACATGAGCCACGTACTTTACCATTTGTCATAGACAATGGTACATTTCTTGTATGCATAATGGGATGTGCAATATCATCCCCAGTCTCTACATAGCCAAGACTCTGCAAAATCTGCATTTCCTTGAACCACTCATCATGACTAGTCATGTGATTTAAAGCACCTGAATCCATAGTTACCGGGAACACGTTCCCTAGGCCCTGGAACGCCGAAACGTCATTCCCTCCCCCTTGGCCAAGCCGGAACATCTCAGAACGTTGTCGTTCCAGGTGACCACTTGATACCAGAATGGTCGATCAAAACGGCTCCAAAATGGCCCGGAACGGCCCCAGAATGGCCAACTCTCAAAAATAATGGCAGTTTTTTGCAAATTTGTAGTGAACATGTAACAAACTGTTGACGTGTCAAAGCCTAAAGAATGGAGCCAACTTACAGATGTGGCCGAGGGGCTAAAACCCTAATTGTTGAAACCCTCATTCTGGAAACCTAACCCTGAAACCTGCAAACCCTAATTCTGGAAAACCTAACCCTAAAACCTGCAAACCCTAATTCTGAAAACACTAACCGTAAAACCTGCAAGCCCTAATTCTGGAAACCCTAATCCTAAAACTGCAAAAACCCTAACCCTAACCCAGCAGGCAGATTTTTGACAATTGCATTGGTTGATGACGTGGCAGGCTGTACGGATTTCCGTGATTTACGCTGGTAGCCTTTGGCATTGCTTTTTGGACCAGAAGCTTTTGAGTTTGAAAGCTTTGCATGTAAACTGCTTTTTAGGCCAAGGGTCTTTAAATATGAGGCTAGGGCTCATTCTCTGCATGCTTCCTGGAGAAGGTGCAGATTCTGGAGTCGGCTTGTACTGTGAGATGCAATATAAAGAAATACCGAAAGGAGCGCCAAGGTTTGGGCCAATACTCTCTGGGATGAATTTCGCCACTCTCTCTCTCTCTCTCTCTCTCTCTCTCTCTCTCTCTCTCTCAATTCAGTTGTTATTTGAAGTGCTTAAAGTTGTTTAGTCTGTTCTTTTCTATTGGCACGTGGTGCCCGCCTTGTGACAGAACATTAGGAGTTTTTTAAAGTGTGCAAGGACTCAAAATGCACCCCCTCACACCCATTCCCTTCTCAAGCAAACCCACATGCCCTCAAGGTCTAAGGCTTAAGCCTTAAGCTCTCTCAACTCTCGATTCTCAAGCTCTCTCCCTCTCACTCTCTCAAGCTCTCTCCCTCTCTTGAGTCTCTCACTCTCTTAAGCTCTCTCCCTCTCTCTCTCTCAAGCTCTCTCCCTCCCTCTCTCCCTCTCCCTCTCACGTCATCCATGGCCTAGGGGTCTTCGAATCGAGTTTTTTGTGAGTATTAGAGTCAAAGGACTTCAATACTACTTGTATTCAAAATTCAAACATGTAGAGCTAAAAATTGCATTATTTAAGTGTTTTGTATGCCTCCCGTTCCGTGGCACGTGCCGTTCCCGTTCCGGACCCCTGGCCGTTCCCCCGTTCCGCGGGGGTCCCCGTCGCCGTTCCCGTTCCACGTTCCGGGTAACTCTGCTTGAATCCACATACCAGACATTATCACCAAATTTTGTCACATTTGCAAACATAGTATTTAACATATATTGCACCACAAATAGCCTCTCAGGCTCATCTATATTCCTGCTAGTGGTTGCATTATTATTTTGTTGCCTCCTGTCTAGACAATCACGTTCAAAGTGACCATGTCTCCCACAACACCAACATACAACATTGCCATGTTGACCTGTAATGTTACGTTGTACATTACCATGACCTCTTGGACTCCCTTGCCTTGAAAAATTTCCTCGACCACCTATGTTCTGTCTCTGAGCATTATTCTTTTCATGTGCTTAGTGATTGAGTTTTCCGCCTCCCCTTGCCTGAAACGTTACAGATGCATAACTTTAACACCTCCTCTACAGCTCATAGTATACTGAAGTTGATGAAATAGTCAAAGCAGAACTGACCATGGACACCCTAGCAACTTGTATAACAGATACAGCTTGGAGAATGCATTTGTCAGCCATTGTCACTGATGTCTGAAAAATCAAGCCTTGTGGGCACCTCCCAAACCAAGACTCCACTTTCACGAACAATGAACACATACTCTTTCCTTTATCCTAAAACAAAGAACACATCCTAGTTCCTTATTACTTGAACAGTGAACACATCTTGCTCCCAGCAATCTGATAGCGAGAACCATGAACACATAAAGTCCAGGCCATCCAAAATCGGCTCACAAACACATGATTACAACATTTTCTTCAGCTCTTTCCCAACCTTGTATCGAACGCTTCCAACACATGTTGCCCAAGATACTCACTAGGCTGGGTTGCCAAGCCAGTTGCCTATCCCAAGACTCACCAACACCTAGGTTGCCCCTCTGCCTCTCACCTGTCGGAACTGGCAAAAGCATTTGAGGGGTTACACTTTATGATTATGACCTCTGCATCAATAGCACGAGGAAGATGGGATGGAGAACTGTTTCCGATCAAAAAGAAACTCAAGTCAAGCATCTTGATCCCGAAACAAATAAGCAAGCTCCAGATCCATGAACTAATTCTTTGAGTCCCAGCCAAGGGTCCAATCATTTTGTACATGAACCGTGTTTGCATGCCAAGAAGCGGTCCAGCTCAGGATGGCACACGGAAAATCCGTCGTTGGAGAAGCTTGCTAACAGGGCTCTCCAGAATCCAAATACCCTCAATGGCTCTCCAAATGCTCTCCTACACACTTCAGGCTGCCACTCCAAAATGGCTTGCTTGGCTCCAAAAGTACGCATCAACTCACAAGTACCCACAAATAGAGTCGAGAGTCTAGACTTCCGGCACCAACTGCTAGAGTTTACCATCCCTTTGGACCGTCCTAGCGAAGCTGCTAGTGCCCCAACATCTCCCAGGAGCTGGTCATAGTGAGCATTGGTTGTTTTGTGGCTGTGCACGGTATACGTGAGGTAGTTTTCTCATTCGCGGCAAGTTTCTGCCATAGTGAGCATTGGTTGTTTTGTGGCTGTGCCCAGTATACGTGAGGTAGTTTTCTCATTCGCGGCCAAGTTTCTGCCATTGTTTTACTCACCCTCTACTGCCAGTGGTGGGATGTAGTGTGGCTCCAGGTCTAGGGCATTTTCTCTATTTGCTCTCTACCACAGGTTTTCCATCTGCGGGCAACTTTTTGTTTTTCCCGTATATTGTCCTCATTTTTTGGGTAGTGGGGTTTTTCTTGGGAGGTCAGCCAACCTAGCAATTTTGCCAAATCTCTCTCTGTCTAGCATTTTGTGCAAGTTACCATCCCGCTACCTCCTATTTCTTTGCAGTTGAGGGCGTGCACCATGACTAGGTTGCTCTCAGAGGTTCCATATTCGGATGTTTTACTGTCAACCGTGGAGATAAGAGGTTGAGGACCTATTGTTTCAGCCGTACCCGTCCATCTTCCAATGCGACTTCTGACATGGTATCAAAGCTCCAATACTAGATCCAACTCCCAATCTCGAGTATGTTTTTTCAGCACACTTCGGTGCTTTTCTAGAGGTTTTGGAGAGGAGATAGCTTACTGTTTTTGCGATTCAAATCTGGTATCGTCGTATCCACTGCGAGCTTTCGAGGATCTGGTATGAATTTTGAAAGTACAGAGAGGTTGTCTACCAACTGCACAAAAAATCATATGGAGCAGTCATTTTGATCACATGGGAACACAGATTTGGAGATGAAGAAGCGGTCCGGAGAAGACAATTGGCTGGCTGTTTATTTGTGTCTCAGATTTGGTGCTGATTTGGAGTTGTACGGGCTGAATTGAAAGGGTTTCTTCCAACTACCTAAGCCTATCCTCTTCACACAACCATACTCTCCTTAACGACAAGTCAGAAGGTGACACGCAAGGTGATGGTGTTAGATCAACAAGTGCTATATGAGAAACGTATACAATCAAGATGGGTGACAAGATGGTAAAGATACCAACCCTACCAACTCTTCCGGCTGATTGTCAGCTGGATGCATAGACAGCTAAAATACCCGTATTTTATTTAAAGTACAGTACTCTAATATCTAACTCACTAGGTCGGGCACAGCGACAAAACAGCCGCCCTGACTCCCTACCACATAATCCTCTGAGATACCGGGACCGAAGGAATGCATCCAGATAGATTACAAACTCTAATAGGAGCCACTTCACTCCTTGTCACCTGATCGACACGTCTAAGAACATATTGTGCACTGTGGTTGCGGCTAAAGTGGTTGTGTTCTTTAGCACACTACATAGACTGCACCGATAGTGCTCTGCCAAGGGATGTGTATATGTTGTGTGAAGCATATGCACGCATATGTTGCAGCAGTGTAAACTCATCAACTTTTCAGTTCCTCTTCTAACTTCTTTGGGAGATGAATAACCCTTCTTCTTCTTCTTTTGTTTGCCAATGGAAGACAATGACACAACATTAAACTTCAAGTTTACTTTGTTTTTCAAAAAGGAGCTACAATAATTACCTTTGGGGTTGAGCTTTGAGAGTAGTAGACATCATAAAAACCATAAGAACCGTGAAAGAACGCCAAGAAAAACCATAAAAACCGTGACGGAGACTACGACAAAAGATACGGCTCAACATATCTACTTTGTTTCTCAAAAAGGAGCTACAATAATTACCTTTGATAATGAACTTTGAGAGTAGTAGACATAACAAAAACCATGAAAGAACGCCAGGAAATTGCAACTACCCAGTCGTTCTTATCAGAAACATACAACCAGTGTTTCCCTCCTAAATTTAATGTTTTGCTGGGACGAACTTGGAAGCAAAACAGAAAAAAAACTGGTTACCGCCTTCTCCCTTCGCTCCCAACCGGCATCTTTTAATCGACGACCAAACATGGTGAACTGAAGGCCTGGCATTCTGCTGAATAGTGATTCATAAGGAACCTTCTGATGCATTCAAGGAGACGTCCTCCTGCTGCCACATAAGAGAAGGGTTTGGTAGATGAACGAGCTCCAGCTAGACACAAGTGCAGCACTCCTCAGCATGCTGCCTTTCAGAGAAAAATAAACTTCGTTGGTAAAAGCTGTGCGCGCGCGCGCGTGTGTGTGTGTGTGTGTGTGTGAGAGAGAGAGAGAGAGAGAGAGTACAAACAATCACGAGGCCTGCCTACAAAGCTCCAAATGATTAAAAAAATAAACAATAACACAATATAATCTACTAACACAATATAGCGTTGGGGTTTCCTGGGCCACGTGTCATGCACTGCGAGCTAAAGGCTTGCGACAAGGAAAAAGGGAGCTGGCGGCTCTGCCAGGCTTTCACACGCCGGCTATGCAGGGCTTTCAAGTACTGACGGCCGCCTTGCAACAATAGGACCCCGCCCTCGCATTGGCTTCGTGAAGTACAAACGAAAGAGAGAGAGTCCTCAGACTGCTTGGACGTGAAGTACAAACAAGAGAGAGAGAGAGAGAGAGAGCGAGAGAGAGAGAGACAGAGAAGAAGAAGAAGAAGAAGGCGTACGTCTCCTGCAAGGTATTCTCCTACTCTCTCTCGTAGTCCTCAGAGCAGCGCCTCTCTCTCTCTCTCTCTCTCTCTCTCTCTCTCTCTCTCTCTCTCTCTCTCAGCCTGCCGTCACCTTACATCCTGCAAGGTATTCTCTTGCTCTCTCTCGCAGTCCTCAGAGAAGCACCTCTCTCTCTCTCTCTCTCTCTCTCTCTCTCACCATGAGCCTGCCGCTCTCTCCCTGTTACCTTACTAGCTATTACCATCGGCCTCATCCACCAAAAGAAAAACACAAAGTAGTGTCTCTGTCTCGCTATGCTGCAGTGAACACTCTCTGAAGCCTGTCGGACAGAGGAAATGCTGAGGGATGAGGGCGGGGTGAGGTTATTCTGCTGCACGGTTGAGAGAGAGAGAGAGGTTGCAGGCGATGGTGGCCAGGGTGGCAGAATACTGGCGCTGCTGCCCGTCTCCTCGCGCTGCATACCGGGAGCTTCCGCCAAGGGTAGTGGAGCCAGGCAAGGAGCAGAGTGGGAAACGACTATTCAGACACGCAGGTGACACAGAAAGCGAACCACACACAGGGTAGGTCAGTTCACAGGCTCGAAAGTCAAAAGTAATAAGAAAAATGACTGCCGAAATATTCATTCACATGCAGGCACTTGAGGCATGGGTCCCCTTCGGCGGATAATGCTGCTGCTGCCGGTCCTCCTCGCGCTGCATGCCGGGAGCTCCCGCCAAGGGATTAGGGTGCAGTGAGCCGTTCCTCGTGCTGCCATGCACTCGACACCGCAGCAAAACTCTCTCTCTCTCTCTCTCTCTCTCTCTCTCTCTCTCTCTCTCTCTCTCTCTCTCTCTCGCTCTGTGTGTGTGTGTGTGTGTGTGTGTGTGTGTGTGTGTGTGTGTCCACCTAAGCTTCGTCCGAATGTAACTTAAAAATCTATATTTTTATTGGAGGCAGCAAGTGTGCAAGCCAAGGAGTTTGGAGTCGTGATGTGGTGAGGCAGTTCAACCAGCTAGCGCAGCCAGGTAAAATGTCTTGGCAAATTATATTTCAATTTATTTATTTGATTTGTTGATTATTTGAGAGAGAGAGAGAGAGAGAGAGAGAGAGAGAGATGTTTTAGTAAGTTAGGTTAATGTAATGGTAAATTAGGTTAATGTAATGGAAAGAAATGAAATTAAATGTTATATTAACGTCTTTATAAGGCCAAAATGACCTATGAGACCAAATGGTTACAAAATTGTGAATGTTTTGGTTCACACACACACACACACACACACACACATAGATGACAAGTGACCGAAAATGGTAAATTAAAATAATCCATAAAAATATAAGATAGAGAGAAAGAAATGAAATGATATTTACGTCTTCAACAGGCTAAAAGTCCTATGAGACTAAACTCTTACATAATTGTGAAGATAGAGAGAAAGAAATGAAATGTTATACTAACGTTTCCAAAAGGCCAAAATGATCTATGAGACAATTTGTTACAAAATTGTGGATGTTTTGAATCATCACATAGTTGGCTACGTCGTGCATGACCAGGTGATAATATATGTGGTCCAGATACCATCTATGAAATCAAGTGCAAATAGATCTCATATTATAAATATAATATACTTGCTATAATTTTGATCAATCACTAAAAGGACATCCTTATGCATAATAGAAAATCAATATAAAAAGGAACATCTAATTATATCCTCTAAACTAAATACATTTGACAAATTGATAGTGACTCGATTAAAAAGTACAGTTTGATGAAGATACAGCATAGCATTACATATTTCTACCATTAGTAGGATTAGTAGGATCAAGTCGTTGAGAAACTTGACGTTGCTTTGGTCGAACTAATCTACTAGCCAAAGCACTTAATTTATTTGAGGTAGCTCGGATATCTGAAAGTTTTGAACCTTGAACCTTTGTCAAAGCACCTAGCTTGTTGACGATACTTCTCAATCCTGGCACAATTTGTCGTATTCTTTCTTGCATTCATCCTTTTGATTCACGTTGACTCCATGAAGCCTCTTTTCAAATATTCTCAATAGATGCCAATATCATCTTTTGAGAATCCTCAACTTTGGAAAGTTTCTCTCTCATGTATGCCTCACTCTCTAGTCTGCAAGTTTGATGCTTTTGTCGCTTCTCGCAATTTCCATAGTATCCCACTTTCAATCTCCAATTGCAGAGCTTAAAGTTTCAACCACATTCGAGACATTGGTTTGCATTGTCTCCATCCTATGCAGGTGGCTTTGATCTCTAGCAAGGTTTCAATAATTTGCTTCTTAGAATTCCACTCGACATTTTGAGCTGCTCTCTTTGCAGCACGCACATTTCAAATACGAAGAGATGAAAGTATCTCCCGTTCATTAGCTGATGCACTATTCCTCCCGACATTTCGAGCTTCTTTCTTTGATGCACGCACATTGCGAATAGTAGGAAGAGATGACAGTATCTCCTCCTCACCCGCTGATGCACTTATAGCTATCCCATAAGATATCAAGCCACTGGTTGCAATAGCCAATGGAATGGCACAACTAATCTCCATTTTATTGTACACAAAAACTACAGTGGTTGCAAAGAGAAATGTGACAACCAAAGAGAAGGTTTGAATGATTGTAAATTAAAAAATAACCCTCGTAGAATATTCATTTTTTAAGTGCTTGCTATTTTAGAATTAAAAAAATACATCATCTCTATCTAGATGTGAAAAACAACAAAGGATTGCATGAGAAGCGGAAAACAAACCAAAATACTCATGAATCACTTTTGTTCAGTAGATAAAAGTTTTGCTCAATACATGATCAACCCCATTTACATTTGAAAATGGGAAAAGAGCGTTTAGCACTGGGACGCTTGAAAATAGACTCCTTATGGTTCTCTATCTTATCAGGTCCTACAATGCTCTTTAGCACATTAATTTTGCTATAAACTTCAGATATAGAACAACAACCTAACTCAGAATTAAGGTAGAGGGCATTTGAGTATCCCATCTTTACTCGAATTTGCAAAAGGCATAGGTTGCGAAACCACTGGCTAGGATCATTCTGGATTTTGACAAACACCTGGTGAAAGGATGTCCCATCTCGAGTCATGGAAGTGCGATCATAGGTTCTCCAAGCTTCTTCTATAGTAACACCCAGAAAGAAACCTCGAAGAATGCTTTGAAAGAAGTCAGCTTTGTTTTCCGGAGAGTAGTGAATCATTATATGATCCATTACTATCTCCATCGCTTCCAATCCATGACCAAAACATTTAGCAGATACCCTAGGTGCCATAAAGTTCCTAAGAAAAAAAAAAGAGACATTGTAAGTGTAGTTGCTCTAGGACTTCATCCACAAAACTTGACTTTACAATATGTCTCTTTAAATAAGTCTGTTTCTAGGTCTGTTTCCCATCCCTCTCTCTCCCTCTCCCTCTCCCTCTCTCTCTCTCTCTCTCTCTCACACTTTCACTCTATATCTAAAATTTATAGGGTTCGAAAGCAGTACTGGATCTTTCAATCACACGTGTTATTCTCTCTATCCAACCATTTTTGAAATATATAATGGTTTCATGTGATCTTCTATCCATGTGGTCACCTTTTGGTGATCAAACTATGGTTTATTTTGAATTGTAATGCATATGTAATTGCATTAGGAGAGAAACCCTCACTTTGCATCATATGGGAAGCAGATCATTCCTTGCCTCTTTGGGACATCATCTCCTCCCAAAATTATCAAACTCGGCATGATGTATAGAACAATCAGGTGTTTTATCTTATTGTTAAGAATAAGATGTTGATTATCCAAATTCCCTCTTGAATTTCATACATCAGAGTTCTTTATATATGAATATAAATGCTAGTGTCAGGGCACTTACAATATCCTTGGGATCTTTTGAAACTATTCGTATGAGAGTGACAAACTAGTTATGTTAATTATCACTGGAATAGCATAGCTAGATTTGGAGCCCTATCATTAGATAGATCTTTCAATACTTCCATAGGCAGGACCCTAAAAACCTCTTCCTTATTAGGGTGAAGACAAAGATCCCATCTTGGTTCAGTATGAAGGCTCTCTTGGGATTGCCTTTTGAGTATCATGCCTTGATTTTCAAGACTACGCAAGAATCTCTAAGGTCTATTGGAATTGCTCTAGGCATTTACGTCAAGCCCGAGATCTTTGGAAACCCTCTTTATGACATTAAAATCTACATCTTTGGATGGAATTGTTACTCACATTTAACTCTCCCTATGTCTCTCCCTCCCTCTCTCTCTCCTATCTTTAATCTAGTCTAGGGGCACATGGATGTACTCTTTTGAGCACATTACTATTACTCATTTCATTGTTGTCTCTCTCTTTATCTCACTCACCTATAATTTATTCACTTTGGTCTTTTTCTTCTCTCTCTCTCTCTCTCTCTCTCTCTCTCTCTCTCTCTCTCTCTCTCTCTGTTTGTGTGTGGTTGTGTAGCATGCACGCGTGTATGTGTGTAAGTACCCTTCAAACTCACTTCATTTGCAACTCTTTGTCTCTCTATGTGTGTTTGTGTGTGTGTTTTCTCCCTCTCTCTCTCTCTCTCTCTCTCTCTCTCTGTGTGTGTGTGTGTGTGTGTGTGTGTGTGTGTGTGTGTGTGTGTGTGTGTGCTTAGTTCACGCCTACCAGTTTAGGATCTCATAGTACTTTTATTTTATCATTTTTATCATTTTGTCAGTTCATTTTGTTACTCTGACTTTGGATCAGATTCAACACATTGTAACCCTCTGGTCTCATAGGTCATTTTGGCCGTTTGAAGACGTTAATATAACATTTCAGTTCATTTTATTTCTCTCTCGATCGAGCACATGAGCTATGGAGATCCAGACGGCTATGTAGCTATGGGGCTACATAGCATCGACAGAGAGTACAACAGAGGATTTGAGCCATACTCTCTCGATATCTAGAGTGCAAATGAGGATGGATTCTAGTAGTAATAGTAGTATTTTTGTTTTAGTCTTTTAGCACCCAAACATGGTATCAGATTCACAGTTTTGTATTAGTTTGGACTCATAGTTGATTTTGGCCTTTTGAAGACGTTAATATAACATCTCATTTCATTCGACTTCGTTCTCTCTATCTCTATCTTCACATTTTTTGTAACAGTTTGGTCTCATAGGTTATTTTGGCCTTATGAAGACAATAATATCATTTCATTTCTTTCTCTCTATCTTCTAGTATTTTGGTTCTAGTCTTTTCGCACCCAGACATGGTATCAAATTCACAGTTTTGTAACAGTTTGGACTCATAGTTGATTTTAGCCTTTTGAAGACGTTAATATAACATCTCATTCCATTCGACTTCGCTCTCTCTCTCTCTCTCTCTCTCTCTCTCTCTCTCTCTCTCTCTCTCTCTATCTATCTATCTATCTAGCTTCACATTTCTCATAGGTTATTTTGGCCTTATGAAGACGATAATATCATTTCATTTCTTTCTCTCTCTCTTCTATTTTTATGAATTGGTTTTTACCATAACATTAACTTAACATTTCATTTCATTTCATTTATGTGTGTGTGTGTGTGAATAAACAAAACAATCAAATAATTAATAAATCAAATAATTAAATTGAAATTAAAAGTTAACCAAAACATTCACAATTTTGTAACAGTTTGGTCTCATAGGTCATTTTGGCCTTTTAAAGACGTTAATATCATTTCAATTCATTAACCTAATTTCATTTCATTTCATTAACCTATTAACCTAATTTACCTAAGTTCGTTTTCTCTATATCTATCTTCACAATTGTTGTACTAATTTAATCTCATAGGTCATTTTAGCCTTTTGAAGACATTAATATCATTTCATTAACCTCATTTACCTAAGTTCAAGTCAAAACATCCACAATTTTGTAACAAATTGGTCTCATAGATCATTTTGGCCTTTTGAAAACGGTAGTATAACATTTCATTTCTTTCTCTCTATCTTGTATTTTTATGGATTATGGATTATGGATTATTTTAATTTACCATTTCCGGTCGCTTGTCATGTGTGTGTGTGTGTGTGTGTGTGTGTGTGTGTGTGTGTGTGTGTGCACCAAAACATTCACAATTTTGTAACCATTTGGTCTCATAGGTCATTGTGGCCTTTTAAAGACGTTAATATGACATTTCATTTCATTTCATTTCTTTCCATTACATTAACCTAATTTACCATTACATTAACCTAACTTACTAAAACATTTCTCTCTCTCTCTCTCTCTCTCTCTCTCTCTCTCTCTCTCTCTCTCTCTCTCTCTCTCTCTCTCTCTCAAATAATCAACAAATCAAATAAATAAATTGAAATATAATCTGCCAAGACATTTTACCTAGTTGTGCTACCTAGTTGAACTGCCTCACCACATCACGACTCCACTCTCCTTGGCTTGCACACTTGCTACCTACAATAAAAATATAGATTTTTAAGTTACATTCGGACGATGCACACACACACACACACAGAGAGTTTTGTTGCGGTGTCGAGTGCATGGCAGCGCGAGGAACGGCTCACTGCACCCTAATCCCTTGGCGGGAGCTCCCGGCATGCAGCGCGAGGAGACGGGCAGCAACAACATTATCCGCCAAAGGGGACCCATGCCTCAAGTGTCTGCATGTGAATGAATATTTCGGCAGTCATTTCGCTTATTACTTTCGACTTTCGAGCCTATGAGAACGGACCTACCCTGTGTGTGGCTCGCTTTCTGTGTCGCCTGCCTGTCTGCATCATTGTTTCCCACTCCGCTCCCTGCTTGGCTCCACTACCCTTGGCGGGAGCTCCCGGCATGCAGCACGAGGAGACGGGCAACAATAGAATTACCCTTGGTGGGAGCTCTCGGCATGCAGTGCAAGGAGACGGGCAACAGCACCAGCATTCCGCCACCCTGGCCACTATCGCCTGCAACCTCTCTCTCTCTCTCTCTCTCTCTCTCTCTCTCTCTCTCTCTCTCTCAGCCGTGTAGCAGAACAACCTCACCCCGCCCTCATCCCTCAGCATTTCCTCTGTCCGACAGGCTTCAGAGAGTGTTCACTGCAGCATAGCAAGACAGAGACACTACTTTGTGTGTTTCCTTTGGTGGATGAGGCCAATGGTAATAGCCAGTTAACGGAGAGAGAGAGAGAGAGAGAGAGAGAGAGAGAGAGGCGCTACTCTGAGGACTGCGAGAGTGAGTAGGAGAATACCTTGCAGGAGACGTACGCCTTCTTCTTCTTCTTCTCTCTCTCTCTCTCTCTCTCTCTCTCTCTCTCTCTCTCTCTCTCTCTCTCTCTCTCTCTCTCTCTCTCTCTCTCTCTCTCTCTCGTTTGTATTTCACGTCCAAGCAGTCTGAGGACTCTCTCTCTCTTTCGTTTTTACTTCACGAAGCCAATACGAGGGCGGGGTCCTACTGTTGCAAGGCGGTCGTCAATATTTGAATGTACTTAAAGCCCTGCATAGCCGCCGTGTGAAAGCCTAGCAGAGCCGCCAGCTCCCTTTTTCCTTATCGCAAGCCTTTAGCTCGCAGTGCATGACACGTGGCCGAGGAAACCCCAACGCCATATTGTGTTAGTAGATGATGCAAATGAATTGATTTATGCCATGCTTTGCAGTATTTAATCGAGACTTTCAAGACACTACAATCCTCCAATGTAAAACCTTTGATGAAAAACTTGAAAGACAACTATGAGTGGACAAAAACAACAAGGGTTTAACTCATTAATTGTTGTTGTTGTCGATAGCTACAAGCCATTGACTATGCCTTGCAAGTGTATGAATAGGGTAAGACTATTTTGTTTCCTATTGCCTCTATATCCAAAGTGGTGGTTCACAAGGCTGGTAGTATGGTACTCGTGACCTGGGCTAGATGCATGTTTGCAAAGACTATATCGTGAGCAAATAAAAGAGCGAAGCTTGAGCAAGGTTCTTCCCAGTTGCAAGGCCAAGCCAAGCACACAGAAAATGTAAAAAGAGAGTAAAAACATGAGACCCTATCATCACCCAAAAGAACTCCAATGCAAACCATACACCCCACACACATCAGAAAGGAAGGGCTGAAGCATGAAATAGTAGAACTCCAAACATTTCGAAATGGGCAGAATAAGAGCAAAAAACAAAGTTGGTGAGAGAAGGTTTAGGTGGTAGAGCACGATATTCTGACAAATCTGAAAGTGTTCATGGGCGCATATACAGCTTCCATGGGTGTGCTTTGTGTGTGTGCATGAAGTTTCTAGAAAGGCTTGCAAGGATTAAATGCTCAAGTCGAGAGGCAACTGCTTCAATTGCATTTGAAGGTGAGAGAAGGTTTAGGTGGTGGAGCACGATATTTTGACAAATCTAAAAGTGTTCATGGGTGCATATACAACTTCCATGGGTGTGCTTTGTGTGTGTGCATGAAGTTTCTAGAAAGGCTTGCAGGGATTAAATGCTCAAGTCGAGAGGCAACTGCTTCAGTTGCATTTGAGGAGGCATCAAAGTTAAACATTCAACAACTACAGAAGAGAAATCTGCCCTAGCTGAAAGGAGAGAAAGAATTAGATGTCAGAGGTGCGATGTCAGAGGGATCTCTCCATGGAAAGTGGAAATACCGCAAGTTGTCCCTGCACGACAATGGACGCAAAACTCTAATGCCGTACCTGCACTTCACGTTCGCCCATGCACTTCAACTAGGCAAAGAAAAACAATTAAATCTTAATAAATCCCGTTTAATTGACCCAAGGATAGAAAAAAACAAGCAAAATGCCACCTGCAAAATCGAGGACGATGAAACCCTGCAAAGCAATCCATGGCAGTGCAGAGAAATAAAAGGAATTCTCCAAGCACAATCTACTGCAAGTCGTGGTGTCTCAAAGCCCATCACTCTCCGCACTTTGTAAACCTAAAACCACTTAGGGAGAATATTGAGCCCTTACAAAACCTCTCAAACAATAGAGCCTTAATCAATACTCACCATGCCTACAACACCCAGTAGGCGCAGAGACTCTCCAAGGATGCCAATGCGGTGGAAAGCGAGAAAAGGATCCCTAAGAATACAAGGAATCCAGAACCCTGGCCCTACGCCTTTAATCCCCTCCACAACTATTATGCCTACCCTATCTTCTTGGTTGATGAATTGGCAGCACGAGCTCCACCACTTCATCATCACAAGACATGGGGTTTTTAAGTTTCCCTAAAAGAAACGCACAAAATATTTTGTATTTTCAGCGAAAGTGTCCACCCTTGCGTTCGCACGCTCCACAATACGCCTCTATAGATCTCACATTCTTATCCTATTCACGACAGACATTTTTCCAATGGTCATCCGTTCCACAGTTGTGACAATTTCCACTTTTTGGTTTGGGCATTGGCTTGACCATAGGTGGCCTTGCCCCCTGGTTTGCAATAAAGTAAACAAATGTTGTATCAGTGGGTGCTTGGCACATCGGCTTGATAGGAACTGGAGCAGGTTAGTTATACCACTCTTCTTCTTTACCTATTTACTGAGCTAGTCTCATGATATGGAGTAATGGGTACTAGTCCCTGTTCCTCAGTTTGTTCCTCAAACACCATGTACTTGACCGGTACAAATCTATTCTCTGGAAGTGGATATTGATGACCTAATACTGGTTGAGATCGCTCCACATTCATGGGTGATCTTTGCACAGGTGCCATACGGGAAGGTAATCTATACATGGGTTGCCCCTGTGGCCTCATTGGCACATACTAAACATTTCTATCATATTTAGCTTGTAGTAGCACTCATTTGTCTCATGATTTGTCCATTTCTCTTCAATATCGCACCATTTTATTGCCTTTGTTGTCCCATAGGTTTTACCTGATTTTGTCCTTGCACTGGGCTTCGCATTGGCATTCTTTGCATGTTGTCCATCATATCATTCATTCGTTTAAGCATGTTCTCTATCGCATTAGCAGGAGTTGTATCTGCTGATCCTACTTGTGTTGGCACAGTGGATGTCTTTCACTTGCTCTGAGTATCCTTAGCTTTGCTTTCCTCATTGAAGATCTCACAATTATCACAAGTCAATCGCATCTAAACTACATGCCTCCCAGGTCATGTGTTTCTTACTATACAAATTGCATGCAAAGCTTTGTTTAACAACCCTCTAGAAACAGTAAGACTAGTCTTTCCTCGGTTGGAATATCCAATTACGGGCATCTATTGATGTACTGCCTCATTTGACTTGCACTATCTCTGATAGTTTCTCCTTGTTTCTATTTGAAACTATAGATTTTTGCCACAGTGCTATGCTTTTTGCCCATTTAGAACATGTAGCGACAAATCTCATGGCCAAACTTGGCAAGTTAGTGATCGATCCAGGAGGTATGGGCTAGAACCAAGTCAAGGCTTTTCCCTCCAAGGTCATCCCAAATCCCTCAAACTGTGTATGGAAATCCGTTATGCGCTCAGCTCTCAAACCTATCTGAAGTTGGCCAAATGGTCATATGGGTCCCCTGTCCCGCTATATTTTTTTTAATTCACTTTTGGAAATTTGCTGATCTGACTCTATGATTGTGTTTGGCCCCCATTATCTTTCTTTGAGCCGATATTTTTCCCATTAATCCCTCAAACCAGCTGTCTGGTAAGTGTGACTCATGAGGACCTCTTCTTGTCCTCCTGTCACCCATTTCTCCCCTATTATAGGTGGTTTCAATCTTTCTTTCTCTGTTGGTACCATTGAGGTGACTACCCCTTGCTGTGCTTCCTCTTTGGTTGGCCATGTTGTCATAAGATCTAAAATTTGGATCCACATACCGATCAATTTCCTGTGTGATTCCCATGATCACTTCATGGATTGAGTGTCCCTAGTCAAGGGTGTCATTTGTCCTAATCCGGCCCAAATCCTTAATATTGTTTTCTTCCTTGCAATAAACTCCAAGTCTTGGGTTATCAGAGGGGATGTGTTTTAATGGTTCAGCATCTATTAGCTCATACCCTTCTATTTCTAACACTAGTGGTCCTTCGTTTACAACCTTATCTGGTATGAGAGTATCAACCTCTAATCCCCATTTATCCACTGAATTAGGGTCTTGTATCTTGAGATAATGTACTCCATTTTGGTCTACATACAGGTCATCCTATTTGTTGGCCCTAACTTCCTCTTCAAAATCAATGGCATGGTCGTCTATCCTCACTGCAAACTCCTCATTTGGGTCGAAATAAATATGGGCTTCATACTTGTTGGTCTTTAAAAAAGTCAAGATGTGCTTGGACTTGAGAGAGGTCCCAGTTCCCAATTGCGTCAAAAAAGAAGACATGCCTGATTTTGAATCAGAGTAAGTGTCTGGTTTTCACAATAGTTTCTAATGGTCTCCCTTGGTTTACACTCTCTTTTGTGGACGCTCTGCTCCTATTCTCTTCTAAGTCAATCGAGTGTTCTAAAACTTTGTCAGACCTTAGCTTCATATATGAATTTATGCAACTCAATCGAACTAATACTTCAAACCTGGAAGGTTGCCTTTGGTTTCAAGCGCAATGCTTTTGACGTTTGCTCTCATGTCCTTCACAAAGTCGCAATTCCTTGTAGAGGACAACACTTAAAGCTATATGTGATTCCACAATTTATCAATCCTTGACCACAAAATATATAAAATACCTTTTTCTAGTGCCCAATAGGTCTTATGTGCAAAAATGGTGTAATTTTGCTCACTTTTATCTTAGGCGTGCCTCAGATAATTGCACCTATCTGTAGGGTCTATCTCAACTATTATTCTTCGGCGTGCTGAAAATACTACTCTTCCAGATTTACACATTTTTCATCTTTTTCTTTACAAATTGATTTTCCCACAAGTTGTAGGAATTATCCACACCCTGGTTTCAAGTTTTAGCCTGATTTGACTTTGCTTTGTTGATTTTCTCTAAAGTCTACAGTTTTTTTTCAATTTTGGACTTGACCAAGTGTTTAAGTGATCCAAATGTTTCCAAATCAATGGGGATGGTCTAAACAAGTTGGTCTACCACCTTGCAAGTTCAATTACTCATTTTCAATCCCAAAAAACCCCTGTCTATCTTAGGCGTACCGAAGACAAATCTGACTATTTTTTGGTTTTCTTCAATGCACTTCGATCAGATGCAATCATGATGGTTTTCTACTTACCCTACTCCTGCTGATCATAAAAAAACAATACAAAAGGTAAAAAGTTCAACTCTCAGTGCGAATCTCTACTTCCTACTTAGGTGATACCCTTACTGACCAATAACTAGTCTCAAGGATCTTTCACCTAATCCGTCCTACTAAACTAAAGCTCTCGAGGTCCTTACCAAGCATCTCTACTCTCAAGCACCTCTCAACCGCCGTGATAAAGTCAATCTAGGTGTTACTCTAGCCAAAACTAGAGGAAGTAGTGGAAATTCAAGTGAATGCTTTGGCTTTTTCTCTAGTCTAGGTTGCCTCATCCCCGACAACGGCGCCAAAATGTCGGCCGACTGCCAAGCCCACCATATCAATGCTAGCAAAGCGAGAACCATAGACATAAAAATTGTCAATCCGTGGGGCGTACCTGACCCAACTAGTGCATGGAGGCTACAAGAGATAACTAATCTCTTGGAATACCCAAGTCTAAACCGTTCCTACCTATCTCAGTCTCAAATGTGTGTCAGACATCATAAGATATTGTCTTTACCACAAGCTTGTTTTGATGATTTAGTATAACTACCGAGTCTCCAAATGCAACAAAACTTTATGCCAAGCATGAGCAAAGTATCCTTGACACACCCGTGTACTCAAATGTCATTTTTGACACTGGACAAAATTGCACATAAGATAAATAACCTATTTTAGGTTAGTCACTTTCAAACTTTGAAGCACTCTATAGCTTCCTCTAGGCGTGCTCTACCTATTCTTAAGGTTAGAAACCAGTTCCGGTGCGTGTATCGTGCATAGGGAGCAAAATCAACTTGTAGATTGTACAGTGTTATCACACTTTCATCGCGAGAAACTTACGTTAATGGAAGAGCTTTCACCTGTGAACGCATTGCTTGGAATAGCAATGCCGCACCGTACGAGAGAGACACGAAGATTCAAAGAAAATAGTAGACGCACGTTGAGCTTCTGCAACAAACACTTACTTTCATTATCCAAAACTTAGGTTTTTATTACAAAGGTTGGCTTTTATACCTTAGCCAAGGTTCAAAGAACGGATTTCTAGCTATTTCGGCTCAATATAAGGCTTAGAACTGCATACGATTACAAATTTGGATGCCCTCAACCCCTTTAGACTCATTGACAAAATCAATAGTATTACAATGGCTTTAGACTTTGTGGGATTTTTTAGTGATACAAAGGGATTTTATACATTCAATTGGCTCTTAAAATGATTGGCACCCCTTTTGATGCCCTTTCTCTTGCTCTTGTTAGCTGAGCAACTAACACAAGACGGAAAAAAACCATCTGCTATCACTTTATTGATAGAGAGTAACTTGATATCCACAACTCCGATGGATGCACCGTCACTTCTAGAGGGCTTCACATGCTGCACACCACCTCTAGGAACCTTGGAAAGCTCTAAAATATATTTGATAGAACACTTGTCAAGGAAAAAACATTGGGAAAGAACTAGCCCTTAGCAAATCTTTTAACTATCGCTCATAACTTAACCATTTGAACTCCGATTGTCGATCAAAAAAGACCAACATGCACCATAAATCAAGCACTTTAGGTCCACACACTCAAACCCCCTCTGACCATCCATATGCAACTAATAATCAAGTGCACTTTAAACTGCGACATGCAAACACCAGGGTCATCACCCACTGCTCAATCTTTGCGTAGGACCTTTCTCATGGGCTAATCACACGGTAGTCAAAATAGATTGGCTTGTAGCAATTACCCACTTTTTGCATCAACATAACACCAATGGAAACCAGACCTACCATCATGGCAACATAGAATTCATCTTCCTTGTTAGGAGGACAAACCGTTGACAACTGGTAAAGAATCTCCTTTACCTTGTCAAAGGCCACCTATGCATCTCTAGTCCATTGGAAACCATGAACCTCTTGACTCAACTTCTGAAGAGGGTATACATATTGTGAAAGCATCCAAAAGAACCTTGACAAATACTTTAGCTTGTGCACAAATGAATCCAAATCCGCATTGGTTGGGGTTTCCATCAAAAACTAAAGCCTTCATTTTTTTTGGATCGGCTTCTATCCCATTATGTGAGACCACATGACCCAATAAAAGAGCCCGCAGTTGAGCCAATTTGCACTTCTTGGGATTTAGTTGTCCACCCTCTTCATCCAACCTTTGAAAGTACAAGTTTAACTTTGACAAATGCTCAACCCTAGAGTTATAACACCACAAATCATCCATAAACTCTAATGAACTTACCCAAGTATGGCCCAAACACCTCGTTCATCCAATCTTGAAACATCGCATAAGTATGCGCCAAACTAAAATTTATCTTGTGGTAGGAAAAGCACCCCCAAGGCAAAATGAAGGTGTTCTTCAACTAGTCCTCCAAAGAAATGCCACTTTGGAAATAACCTGAAAACAATCCATAATTGAATGTCTCTCATGCCCTACCACCTGGTTCAAGATCTCATCTTGAAATAGCAAGGGGTAGTGATTCCGCTTTGTAGCAGCATTCAATGGCTTATAATCTACACACACACACACACTCCACTTTCCATTTTTTTTTGGTGTAATGACAATAGGTGAAACCCACTCCAACTTTTTCACTGGATATATAATACTTTCTACAAGTAGCTTGTTGATCTCCTGCCACAAGGCCTCCTTCTGAATCTCTCCCACTCTTCGTAGCTTTTGTGCTCTTGGCTTGTATTCCTCTTTGAGTAGAATCCAATGCTCCACCCCTTTAGCTCCCCACAAGTCTTTGTACTCCGTGGCCAAAAAATTGGTATATGATGCACACAACTCCACATAGCCCCTCCTTTCTTGCTTGGTCAGATCTTCACCCAACATGCCCTCTATTTCTATCGCATCCAGACCACAAATTGGAGCTTGCAAACCTTCATTGGAATTGTGGGAATACACTGTAACTTCAAACAAATCTGTATCCAACTTCAACAGATCCTTGTTGCTCTCTTCCTCCTCTTGGTAAAGCCCTAATCATAGGTTGACTCCGTCTTGTACTCATAGTTGGTGCTCAAATCCTTCTCAAATCCCCTTTATCACCTTTTGCCAACACAAGATGAATATGGATCTCCCTAGTCTTCAAATCAAGCACCACTTGCCCGCCATTCTCTCAATCAGGCAATGTGAAAATCCCCTTCTCCTAATCCTGCTTAGCTCCACTTTGCAAGGAGCCATGGCCTTCCCAAAATGGCGTACCCAATGTTGAGGAATGGTTGTGACTCCCCAATTTCCTTGATTATCACTTGGGCTCCTTCCTTCGGACTCTGGAGCGGGCTGAGAGCTATCGCTTCATACCCAATGCACCTTCCTTGTTCTTCTTCTTGATTTTTTTGCTCTTTGCTTGTGAAATTGCAACCGCGCCATTGTAATTATTTGGACTCTCAAAATTCTTCACAACAATGCAAGGTGTTGGGGTATAAAGCCCAATGTGGTCGCCCAGGTAAGTGGGCGGGACGCCAAGTATGTACACATATTCTTTTGTAAAAACCTAATAAGAACTCACTATGCTCTACACATTACAGTAGAGCGAGTTCACCATATCGTCGTGCTCTTCTTCTCGCACTCTCTCTCGCATCGCACTTCCGCTCGTACTCCTTCAACTGGTATCAGAGCTCAGATCGAGGCTCGGGGCAGCACTGCAGGAGGCTAGAGTCACCAGCTCATATTGGAGTGAAATTCGACAGGCGAAGACACGGCCCCAAATCCTGTGGGACAGCCCGACGGGCTTGGTGTTCTCAAAATTTCATTTTGAGGTCATCTCGGCCACCGTTCGGCTTCAAACAAAGGTCTGCGCAGGCCATTTTTGACTACGTGGTCTCGGCGGGTGCAGATCCGACTTTGCAAATTTGGGGTTATCCGCCTACGACTGCAGGTGCTGAGGATATCGACACTCCCAGAGTGTTGATTTGTGGCTGTCTACACATCGAAGGACGGCTCACAGTTCTTGGAGGCGTGTCACATACGACACGGGCGCATCTACACACAGACTGTAGGCGACATCCACTAGTTCATCAGGTAGCTTGTGTTTGCTGCCTTATATTCCAGATTTCATCCTGACATTGCAGGTACTTCCACATGGGATGTATTGTCAGAGATGATGTATGTCTGTTGAGGGTTTGCTGGCTGTGAGTCACGCAGCAAACAACCGCCGCAGCGGTTACAGCATACAGTGGGAAATTTGTGGATGTATGACTTTGTGGGAAGTCTATGTACTGTCAGATTTACTGCAGCCTTTGTTGAGGCTCGAGTGAGGTTTTATTGAGCTGGGGGATTCTCGAATGTTGAGATCCTTTCGGTGATACAGGTCTTGGAGCGATCCCTCAAGCACCCTTAGATAGGCAGCTAGGATGTATTGACTGTGAGTTAGACAGTTGGGATTGCATCTTTGCTTTACTGCCGTTGAGGCATTGTCGCAGTCTATGCTTATAGGACAGTGACAGGACAGTGAGAGACAGTACAGGTGTAGGATAGGTTTACCTGCAGCTTACAGTGTCAGAGAGATAGTGTTTTTTGGTATGTTTTTAGTACACCAGAGCCATTTTACAAAGGAGACTCTGCCAAAATTTCTGCAGAATCTAAAGCTTTCTCGGTTCATTTGACAGGTTGATATTGGTTCAGATGTCAGTTTACAGGGGAAACTCTACCGAATTTTTCCCAGAAAAGTAAACTACTGTGAAGCGTAGCTATGGCTGGATCACAGGACACTGCTCTTTACAATATCAAGAAGCTGGATGGAACCAATTTCCCATTGTGGAAGAAGCAGATTTGGCACGTGTTGGTACAAAAGAAGCAGATAAAACCTATAAAGCTCAAGGGGATAAAACTAGAAGATATGGACGAAGATGAATGGAGCGAAATGGATGAATTGGCACTTTCTACCATTATGCTGACTTTGGCAGAAAGCGTTTACTTCAATGTAGCAGACGAGATGTCGGCTTATCAAGCATGGTTAAAGCTGAGTGATCTTTATGAGAAGCAGAGTGCAGCTTCACTGGTATACTGGATTAAGAAGCTTGTTGACTTGAAGATGAAAGAAGGGACACCTATGTCCAATCATCTGAATGAATTCAACACAATCTATACTCAGTTGTCAGCTCAAGGTGTCAAGTTTGATGAACCTGTTAGAGCTATGTTCCTGTTGATCACATTGCCGAAAAGTTGGGACACTTTTCGCACAGCTTTGAGTAATTCTGCACCTCCATATGGTTTGAACATAGCAGGTGTAGAAGGAAGTCTGCTTACTAAAGAAACCAATAGAAAGACAATGGACAAAGGCAAAGGAACAGCCTTAGTTGTCAGGGGAAGGACCAAAGAAAAGTACAAAGGTGGAAAGAGGAATCAGTCTCGTAGCAAGTCCCGCAGTGCTAAAGGCAAGAGTGACATAGAATGCTACCATTGTGGCAAGAAGGGTCACATGAAAAGAGACTGCAGAGAATGGAAAGCAGAAAAAGGCAAAGAGAAAGCTGAAGACCATGGTGAGAAGAACAAGTCCTCAGTGAAGATTCAAGAAATAAATGTGACAAACACTATTGCAGAGGATGACAGTCTAGTGTCAGGAGACATCTACTTCTTGAAGAATACAATGGACTCAGCTCTTCTTACAGCATCTGATGGAAATGCACTGAGTGACTGGATTATAGACTTAGGGGCATCACTTCATGTGTCTCCAAACAAGGAGTGGTTTACCTCTTATGTGACCACTAAAGATCATGTTTGGCTAGGCAATGGGCAGACATGTGAGATCTTAGGTGTTGGAGATGTTCAATTGAAGTTTCAGAATGGCTCTTCTTTCACGCTGAAGAATGTGAGACATGTTCCCGCAATTACAAAGAGCTTGATCAGCACAGGTTTACTTGATGATGCTGGCTACATCACCACTTTTGGACAGAACATGTGGAAGATATCCAAGGGTTCTATGACAGTAGCAATGGAGTAAAGTCTGGAGGACTTTACATGATTTATGTATCAAATGTCTCTAAAAATGTAATCAATGTAACCGAGCAGCCGAACGTTTCTTTGTGGCATAGCCGGTTAGGACATATGTCCAAGAAGGGAATGGAAATCTTGTCTCGTTCTGGTTATTTGCCTGGCTTTTCATTTAATGATTTTGAATTTTGTGAACATTGTCTGTATGGTAAGCAAACACAGCAGCCACATAAGCATAGAAGCAGTAGAAGAGATACACAATTGGCACTTGTTCATAGTGATTTGTGTGGACCTATGCCTAACCTATCTCTAGGGGGAGCTTCTTACTTTATGACATTTATAGATGATTACTCGAGGAAAGTATGGGTTTACTTTCTCAAGCACAAGGATGAAGTGTTTAGTGTTTTCAAAACGTTTGTGAACCTTGTCGAGAATCAGAGTGGCAAGAAGCTTAAATGCTTACGCACTGACAATGGTGGAGAGTATGTTTCAAAGGCCTTTCAGGACTTTTGTGAGTCAAAAGGTATAAAACGTGAACTTACTGCTCCTTACAATCCTCCTCAAAATGGTGTTGCTGAGAGGATGAATAGGACCATACAAGAGAAGGTCAGAAGTATGTTGTCTAATGCACAACTGCCAAATGGGTTTTGGGCTGAAGCTGTATCAACAACTGTTCATCTTGTAAATAGATCTCCTAGCAAGGTTTTGCAGAAGGATTCAGTGCCAGAGATGGTATGGTCAGGCAAGGTGCCCTCATACAAGCATCTCAGAGTCTTTGGCTGTGAGGCATATACTCACGTTCAAAAGGAATTTAGGAACAAACTTGAGCCAAAGAGTAGAAAGTGCATCTTTCTAGGCTATGGTAATTCTCGTGAGATGGGGTACAGACTTTGGGATCCCGAATCCAGAAAGGTTGTCCGCAGCAATGATGTTCACTTTAATGAATCCAAATATCATTCTAAACCAGAGAGGGTTGAGGAGATTAGAAGAGTTGTCTTCCAAGAAGATGGACCTGCACGTGCAAGACAAAATGTCAGGGCTCAAGAGGAGCAAGGACAGGATACATTGGAACCACAGGTTGTGGCTGAGCCTGAGCCACCTATTGTGCGTAGATCTGGACGTGTCATGCGACCTCCTGATAGGTTTGTTCCATCTATGAACTATGTCATGTTGACTGATTGCAGTGAGCCTTCATGTTACAAGGAAGCAATGCAAATGAAGGACTCCGGGAATTGGCAATTGGCCATGCAGTCAGAGATGACAGCTCTGCATAAAAACCAGACATGGAAGCTAGTTAAATTACCACGGGGCAAAAAGGCTCTACCTTGTAAATGGGTTTACAGGTATAAGATCACCGCTCATGATAGTCAGCCAAAGTACAAAGCAAGGCTTGTTGCCAAGGGCTTTAAGCAAGAACAAGGCATTGACTTTGATGAAGTCTTCTCTCCGGTGGTCAAAATGACTACATTGAGATGCTTTCTTGCATTGGTTGCCATATTAGATTTGGTGCTGCACCAAATGGATGTCAAGACAGCGTTCTTGCATGGTGATTTAGATGTGGAAATTTACATGCAGCAGCCAGAAGGGTTTGTTGAGAAAGGCAAGGAAGATTGGGTATGCCAGTTGTTAAAGAGTCTTTATGGCTTAAAACAATCACCGAGGGCATGGTACCATAAATTCCACAAGTTTATGCTTTCTCAAGGCTACAAACGTAGTGAGTTCGATCACTGTCTATATACAAAGAAGGCTAAGGATGGCAGTTGGCTGATCCTTATTTTGTATGTGGATGACATGTTGATTGTTGGCAAGCACTTGGAAGAAATTTCAGCTTTGAAGTCAAAGATGGCAAAATCGTTTGACATGAAAGACATGGGTGAGGCAAGTCATATACTTGGTATGCGCATTGAGAGAGAAAGATCAAAGAAGTTGATTTGGTTATCTCAAACAGAGTATATTGACAAGGTTTTGCAACGTTTCAATATAGAGAAGGGAAAGGCATTGAGTGTTCCATTGCCACCATATGTGAAACTTAGCAAACAAGATTGTCCTGTGTCTGAGGAAGAACGGGCTGAAATGGATAAGATTCCATATGCGTCTGCAATGGGTAGTTTGATGTATGCAATGATTGCTACTCGCCCAGACATTGCATTTGCAGTGGGAGTAGTAAGTCGATACATGTCAAACCCAGGCAAGAAACATTGGGAGGCAGTGAAAGGAATATTGAGATACCTGAAAGCTACGAAGAGTATGCGTATATGCTATGGGAGTCAGGAGCTAAGTGTAAAGGGTTTTACAGACTCAGATTATGCAGGTGACTTAGACAACCGAAGGTCTACGTCAGGGTATGTCTTTACATTGGCTGGTGGAGCAGTATCATGGCGTTCTAGATTACAAGATTGTGTTACTGAGTCTACTACAAAGGCTGAATATGTTGCAGCATTAGAGGCATGCAAAGAATCAATTTGGCTTAATCGACTAGTAACAGATTGGGGAATCAAAGAAGAGATGCCTGTGTTATATTGTGATAGTCAAAGTGCTATACAATTGGCTCGCAATCCAGTTTATCACTCAAAGACAAAGCATGTGGATGTGAAGTATCATTTCATCAGGGAAATGCTCGAGGATAAGCAACTTCAGCTCTTCAAAGTTCACACCACAGAAAATCCTGCTGATCTACTTACAAAAGGACTTCCCTCATAGAGCTTTGCGCATTTTCGCAAGCAATTAGGTGTAGGGTAGTACATCACTTCTCTACATCTCTTGTATATTAGCTTGTATAGTAGCTTCTCTCACACTTAAAGTACCACATTGGACTTTAAGTGGGAGGTTGTTGGGGTATAAAGCCCAATGTGGTCGCCCAGGTAAGTGGGCGGGCCGCCAGGTATGTACACATATTCTTTTGTAAAAACCTAATAAGAACTCACTATGCTCTACACATTACAGTAGAGGGAGTTCACCATATCGTCGTGCTCTTCTTCTCGCACTCTCTCTCGCGTCGCACTTCCGCTCGTACTCCTTCACAAGGTCTACAGTAGTGTACACCTTCCACAACACACCAACAAATGCACACACTCCTCTGAGAATCAACTGACCCACAATTACACACACCACTGACCCACAACACTTCTCTCTTTCTCCCTCTTTGCACCACACCAAACACGGCTCAGGGGAACACACATGCACGTCAGCACTGACACCAAAGAGTGGGAATGGTTGAGAAGAGAAGGGGTTGGGGAAATTGGAAGCAAAAGTGCAATAAGAGCTTGATTTCAAGGTAAAAGGTGTACAAGGCGTTCTTTTTTTTTCTCCTCCTCTGTAGAACTCCAACCAATCTCCCTCAAATTGGGGCCCTTCTATGTAATCAAATTTTTTTGATCCCCATTCCATGTGGGAGAGGCCTCCTATGTATAGCAATGGCGCCCAGTCCCTGGGGGGCCCCAAGCAAAGGAACATACCCTCAATTAAAAGGGGGGGGGGCTCGTGGGTGCCAAACTCATGTGAACATGCCCTTATGGGCATCACCTACCACACCAACATGGTCCACGACCACCACGTGCACCAAAGATGCTGACCAATAGCACCATGTACATCACTCATGCCTACGAGAGACAAGGATGCCATAGCCATGGCCCAAGGGAGCTTTGTCTCCCTCCTTCCTTGGATGCCTTATGGGAGGACCTCACATTGTATAATTATTGTGAGATCCCTGGCACCCTTTAGTGCATGTGGGTTAAACCTTCCTACCACATGGCATCCTCACACCTATTGAGCCTCCCCAAGGGTTTGAAGAACCACCACAAAACTTCTAAAAAATATCTTCTTTTCTTGGCCACTTGAAGGGGCATAACTCTCTACTCCCAAGCCTGATGCTCATGATGTCAGGCCCTACTAGAAGCTCATGTTACTAACTTCAAGCCTCTCAAACCTTGCCACAATTTGGATCTCTCGTGCCCTCGAACAATGCGCTACAAAATGGCAAAAAACCATCTGCTACCACGTCACTGCGGTTATACACTGAATTCGACGGAGAGTAACTTGATATCCACAACTTCGATGGATGCACCATCACTTTTGGTGGGCTTCACATGCTGCACATCACCTCTGAAAAACCGTAGAAAGCTTCAAAAAATCCATGATGGCACACTTACCGAGGCGAACAAATTGGCAAAGAAGTAGTCCTTGGCAAAACTTTAACTGCTCATAACTTGACCGTTTGAACTCCGATTGTCGATCTAAAAAGACCAACATGCACCGTAAATTGAGCACTTCAGGTCCACTCATTCAAACCCTTCTAACAATCTATCTACAACTGTCCAATCCGACGGGGATCTTCAAACCGCTCTCACTTTAAAACTGCCATAACTTGCACTCCGTAGCTCTGATTGGGGAGCCGTCTGGCTGGAGAACACTTTGAGAGCTACCTTAGATATTTCCATTTTTACACTTTGCACTATTTGACCAATCACCATCGATAGGCACCCTAATAGAGTACTTTGGCCCAAAAAACCACATAAAGCATACACATTTGCTACTTTCTGCTTGCCCTTGATTTTCATATCTGCTTTGCTACTTTAGCATGTACCTATAAGCAAAAATAGCCTTGCCTTGCATACTTGGTAGCACCAACCAACTTTAGCTGCACCAACGTGGTATGCATCCATTACACTCTTCCACCAAGTAGGCATGTTTATGGATTCTCACAAACTTGTAACCTTCTCTTTCACTTGTTCAGAGTAATCAAGCTACCATTTGTCAAACAATGTACAACCAAACTTGTCAATTATAGAGCACTTATGACATAGGATAGACTCCAATGTGTATTACTATGTGCAAAATTGAGTGTCAATCGGCAATTTCAACATAACTGACATGCACATCGTGTATATATCTAGCACTCTTTGCCGTTTCAAGATAAACTTTACAAATTAATGCGTGACATTGATTATTTTGGAAAACCATGTGGTTTCTTCACTAGCATATCACTACCAAGTTTAAATTGTGTGTACTGTAACCATTGGCATAAATGTTTGAAAATCATCTTTTTATTATATTACCAATAGTTTTACAATTCTATGCATCGTCCATTACTACTTGAATGACATGTTTAATACCTATTTCTTTGATTACAATGGTCAACACACGAGTAATATAAGAACCACTGTTAATGGCACCGGAATTGTCAATAGCTTTTATGAACGTCTCTTTTCTTGGAGACACTAATATAACATTAATCAATGGCCTTCTTTGAGCATTAGACCAACCATCACTGACAATTGTGTATCCTTAGAGCGATATATAGCTAAGAATGATTTTGGAAACATACTCTTTGACATTGACGTAACGTTTGTCCAAGAGATCATTCCACATCATGTGATATAAGGGGTTGAGAATCCTAGACCGTACTCATTGATTTTCTTCCATGCATGTTTCCAATGATGGCTGTCAACCATGACTAGCATAATTTTAATGAAGAAAATTGCTTTTGCAAGCGTAAGATGTGCCTCTTCTAACATATGAGTTCCAAATGTTTGGTGCAAAGATCTTTGTTGCATTTACCCGCGCCTAACCTCGCAGTTGTGCTTAGAAGAAACATTGTTAGGCATTGCATCTCCTTGAGCATGTTGTTCTATAGTGCTCATTAGCATTACCAGATGATTGACATGATTGGACTTCAACTTTGTCTGCTCTTGGTATGCATTCATAACAAACCTGTCTACTTGGTGTCTCTTTCCACCCTTCTTCTCAAACTCTTCTCTCAAACGCTTTGTAACTACGGATGCTTGAGGATGTATGCATGTACAATAGCTCTTTTTTGAGCGGCATATGTTATTTGCAAAAATATTCCCTAATATGTGGAGCCCCACTTGATTTTGTGAGCATGTATAGTTTACATTGCCACACTACATATCGATTGCATATGTTGTTTGCAAACTCTCACTTTGTCAGGGACATTTTTTTTTCTTTCCTAACTGCATATTACTTGTGCTAACATTATCTTCCACTGATTGTAATTAAAGGTTGAAGGCATAAGAACTATCTATTCAATTGCAAAAACAATTTTCTACTTTTCAATATATATTAAAAGTAAGAAGTAAAAGAGCAATCAAATTTATACACTGGGCGGTTTGAAAACTATAATTTATTTATGTTAAAATCACGTTGCTTTATCTAATGGTGATAAATTCAATTTTTTTCACTTGCAACAATCACAATATCAAAATATACAGACATTAGTGTATGAGAAAATGTCACTTTATATATATATATATATATATAGATAGATAGATAGATAGATAGAGAGAGAGATATCGAAGCAAAGAATAATCAAGTTAGGCATAGTAATGATGTTAATTATTTGCAATACATAAACAAAAATATGTATGATTTCAATCTCATGCAACAATAAACTTTCACAATACATGATGCACTTATATCCAACATTATGCATAAAACAAAACTTTGAATAAAAAATTTGCACTAAAGTCTCTTACCATGTCTAAATTGTGTAAAAAATAAGTATTATGCATGTATACAAATTTGAATAAAAACTCTCTACGTGTATATAAGAATATAGTTCGATGCATCAATGTTAAGACAATACAACATCATGAATTAACCAATTTAATAAAGTTCACACAACTAGTATAATAAAAATATACAACATTGAGAGATCTTCAATGCAATTACACACTTGAGGAAAACTTTACCCTATCAAGGATTGTAGCCCCCTGACACATTTGACTGTTAGGAAATAAGACGTAGCTAAATAGATAATTGAGTAGATTACTTAATGGAGAGAGACAGATTTATATACACGAGATTATAGAGTATAGAGAGAGAGAGAGAGTACACACGATATACGTGGTTCACCCAATGTGGGCTACGTCCACGGGAAAGCAGCCACTCAATGGCTTTAGTACTTCAAAACAAGAAGTAGTTTACAAAGGGATTATACCCTTAATGGAGCTCCCGCCTTGCTTCACTCTCACCACCTCACACTCACCTTGTTGCATCAACTTCACACTATGAAATGTGTGTAGAAATGGCCTCCTTTTATAGGCCAAAAGGGATGCCCTCTCTTATGAGAGACAGCCATGTGTAGCCGCCCTTGTGCGAATAAGTCCAAATCGGACCCTCCAATCCGCCCATGTGTGGCGGCCCTTGAGAAGACAAGTCCGCTTTTGAATTCGGCCACCGGCCACCAGCCATTGACTTCCGACCACCGGCCACCGACCATTGACTTCCGACCACCGGCCATCGGCCATTGACTACCGGCCAATCGACCATTGACTACCGGCCACCGGCCAATCGACCGGTTGTTTTCCGACCACTTTCCGGCCGCCGTCCGCCGGCCATAATATTTCGGCGAAAAAGAATATTCCGGCAAAAAAAAGCCTCGGGGGCCGCCGCCCCCGAGGCCTTTAAAGTTGCCCCTGATTCTTCTCCGTGAAAAATTTGGTTTCCGGTGAGTGATTTTCCTTCACGCACGATGGCTTCTCCTCATAATGGGAGCCTTACAAATGTGCGCTTTTACCACAGAAGATTACAAGGGTAAATCAGGCTCCATACTTAACAATCTCCCACTTGGAGACTGATCTCCAAACCAAACCTGTGACTGCTTTCCATTCTGGCTTCTTATCCTTGAATGCCGATTGAAGATGAGCAAAAACTCAACTTCTCCTTGTTGACCACCTTTGTAAACATGTCTGCAGGATTTTCACTTGTATGCACCTTTCCTAGCTTTAGCTGTCCCTCTTCCAAAAGAGTGCGTATGAAGTGATATCTCACCTCAATGTGCTTTGTCCTTAAATGAAAGGCTGAGTTCTTTGCAAGATGGATAGCGCTTTGGCTATCACTCTACAAGACACAATTGTCTTGTTTGAATCCAAGCTCTTCTAAGAATCTGTGAAGCCACAAAATTTCTTTGCTTGCCTCCGTCATTGCTACATACTCTACTTCCGTGGTAGAAAGTGAAACCACTTTCTGCAGCTTTGAAGCTCAGCTTACTGCTGTGCCTCCAACCGTGAACACATAGCTAGTAGTGCTCTCTTTGTCACCTGCCATATCTGCATCAGCATACCCTTCTAGAAAAATATCAGTTCCTCCAAAATACAAAGCATTTGTTGTTGTCCCTTTTAGATACCTAAGTATCCACTTCACAACTTACCAATGCTCTTTACCTGGGTTGTCCATGAACCTACTCACAACTCCCACTGCATGTGCAATGTCTGGCCTTGTCCAGACCATAGCATACATTAGAGAACCTACCGCTGCAGCATATGGAACTTTAGACATATAGGCTATCTCCTCTTGTGTCTTTGGACACATATCCTTCGTTAGTTTAAAATGACTAGCCAAAGGTGTAGCAACTAGTTTTGCATTTTGCATTGCAAACCTTTCTAGTACCTTCTTGATGTAATCTTCTTGAGATAGCTTTATTGTCTTCTTCGTCCTGTCCCTTGATATTTTCATACCAAGTATCCTCTTTGCAGCACCTAAATCTTTCATTGAAAAAGATTTGGACAGCTCCTCTTTTAGGTCTTTGATGTCCTCCATGTTAGCACTTGCAATCAACATGTCATCAACATACAACATTAGGATGATGAATTTCCCATCTCCCAAATTCTTCGTGTAGACGCAGTGATCCGAGTTGCATCTTGTGAATCCATGATCCAACATCCATCGATCAAACTTCAAGTACCATTGTCTTGATGCTTGCTTTAAACCATACAAGCTCTTCTTTAATCTGCAAACCATTTTCTCCTTACCTTTTACTTCATAACCCTTTGGTTGAAGCATGTAGATATCCTCCTCTAAGTCACCGTGAGCGAATGCCGTATTTACATCCATTTGCTCGAGATTTAGATCATGAGCAGCCACAAGGCTTAAGACAAGCCTAATTGAGTTCATTTTTACAACAGGAGAAAATATTTCATTGAAGTCAATACCTTTCTTTTGAGAAAAACCTTTTACCACAAGCCTAGACTTGTACCTTTTCTTCCCACCTTCTTCTTCCTTTAGCTTGTACACCCATTTGTTTTGAAGTGCCCGCTTACCTTTAGGCAACTCAACCAACTCCCATGTTTGGTTGCGATGTAGTGAGTCCATCTCCACTTGCATGCTCTTCGTCCATTCTTCTTTGGATTTATGTTGCATAGCTTCTTCGTATGATTCCGGCTCTCCAGAATCTGAGATCAAGAGATGGTTGAAGGAAGGAACAAACCTTTCTGGAGGTCTACTTGCTCTTGTAGATCTTCGGGGAATAGGTTGAGGCTCCTCATTTGGTTGACGTTGTTGCACATTGTCACCGTTTGCAGTCCTTGAGTCTTCACCGTCCTCAAGCTCCATGTACTCATCACCTGTTTCTTTTGTTTGTTTTCTTTCCAAGTAATCTTTGTACATATTTTGTTCGTTAAAAATTACATCCCTACTCCTTAAGATTTTACCATCTTCAGGATTCCATAGGCGATACCCAAAGTCTCCTTCTCCATAGCCAATGAAGAAACACTTTTTGGACTTTGCATCTAGCTTTGATCTTAGGCTTCTATCTATGTGCATGAAAGCCTCACACCCAAACACTTTGAGAAATGCATAATTCACCGGTTTACCTGTCCATGCCTCTTCTGGAACTCCTCCATCCAAAGCCGTTGAGGGTGACCGATTGATTAAGTACACAGACGTACTTACAGCTTCCGCCCAAAGCTCAAGCGATAGGCCTTCATGTAGCCGCATGCTTCGTGCTCGTTCCATGATTGTCCTGTTCATCCTTTCCGAAATCCCATTTTGTTGGGGTGTCCTTGGGGTTGGCCTTTGCCTCCGAATGCCATTGCTAGCACAAAAGCTTTCAAAAGCTTGGCTGCAATATTCGCCTCCATTGTCGGATCTAAGGCATTTAACCTTGGTACCTGTTTCATTCTCCACAAAGGCTTTCCACCTTTGAAATATGGAAAATACATCGGATTTATTCTTCATGATATAAACCCATGTTTTTCTAGTCTCATCGTCTATGAATGTTACATAGTACAATGAGCCACCAAGTGATGGTGTACTTGCAGGACCCCAAACATCAGAATGAACCAACTCAAGTTTTTTATTTTTTCTTTCATTTCCTGATTTTTGAAATTTTACCCTTTTTTGTTTACCATAAACACAATCTTCACAGAACTCTAAGTCCACTTCTTTCAAACCTGGTAGAAGCTTCTTTGTTTGAAGGATTTGCATTCCTTTGGCACTCATATGCCCAAGTCGGTAGTGCCACACCGCACTGTCAACTTCTGTAGTTGCTGCACAAGCTGAAGGTTGCGTGCTAACAGTACACAAGTAAAGTCTACCGACTTTTTCACCCTTGGCAACCACCAAAGATCCCTTTGAGATCTTCCACCGTTTGTTTCCGAATGCAATGTTGTGACCTTCATCGTCCAATTGTCCTGTAGAGATCAAATTTTTGCGAAGAGAAGGAACATGCCTAACATCTTTAAGCTTCCATTCATTTCCGTTAGCAGTTTTGACAGAAACTGTACCTTTGCCGACAATCTCACAAGCTTCATCATCTCCCAAGTATACATACCCAAAATTACCTTTGGTGTAGTCTTGGAAATGTTGCTTGTGTGGTGTCGCATGGAATGAAGCCCCGGAATCTACTATCCAGGAATTAGACACATTGTCTAATGAGAGAATTAGAGCATCTTGCTCTACTTTACCTGCCACATTGGCCTCCGATGTTGGCTTGTTGTCTTGAGACTCTGTCTCCTTCTTCTTCTTGGACCAACAATCCTTTTTGACGTGGCCCTTCTTGCCGGAGTTCCAACATTCAAGAACTGACTTTGTTCGTGATTTGCTCCGTCTTGAGCGATCACGACCCTTTTGGTTTTTGAACCTCTCCTTAGGCCTTCCTCTTGTTTCCACTGATAGTGCAGCACTTGATGATTCTCCTGTGCTTCTCCTTCGCATTTCCTCGCTTAGGAGAACACCCACAACATCATCAAACTTAAGAGTATTTGTGCCAGAGATAGAATTACTTACAGCCATCACAAGGCTGTCCCAACTATCCGGTAGAGATGATAGTATAAGGAGAGCTCGCACTTCGTCATCGAAATTGATTTTCACTAATCAAAGTTGACTTATGTTTGTGTTAAAGTCATTTAGGTGTTCTGCAACTGAACCATTCTCTATCATCTTTAGATTGAACAAGCGCTTCATAAGAAATACCTTATTGGATGCCGATGGTTTCTCGTAGAAGTCGTCAAGTGACTTCATCAAGTCCTCCGTGGTCTTCATCTCCGAAACATTGAAGGCCACCGTTGACGCCAAGCTTAACCGGATTGTTCCCAGTGCCTTTCGATCAAGGACAATCCATGCTTCATCTCCCATTGTTGCGGGCTTCTTCGCAAGACCGCCTAGTGGCAAATAGAGGTCCTTCTGGTAGAGATAGTCTTCAATCTGCATCTTCCAATGTTGGTAGTTTTTGCCATTGAACTTCTCAATCTTGAGCTTCCCTTCCTCCGCCATAACTCCCACTCAATTCAAGGAATCCTTTCCTTGAGATAATTTAGCTACGAGCAAACCTTGCTCTAATACCAGTTGTTAGGAAATAAGACGTAGCTAAATAGATAATTGAGTAGATTACTTAATGGAGAGAGACAGATTTATATACACGAGATTATAGAGTAGAGAGAGAGAGAGAGTACACACGATATACGTGGTTCACCCAATGTGGGCTACGTCCACGGGAAAGCAGCCACTCAATGGCTTTAGTACTTCAAAACAAGAAGTAGTTTACAAAGGGATTATAAGCTTAATGGAGTTCCCGCCTTGCTTCACTCTCACCACCTCACACTCACCTTGTTGCATCAACTTCACACTATGAAATGTGTGTAGAAATGGCCTCCTTTTATAGGCCAAAAGGGCTGCCCTCTCTTATGAGAGACAGCCATGTGTAGCCGCCCTTGTGCGAATAAGTTCAAATCGGACCCTCCAATCCGCCCATGTGTGGCGGCCCTTGAGAAGACAAGTCCGCTTTTGAATTCGGCCACCGGCCGCCGGCCATTGACTTCCGATCACCGGCCACCGGCCATTGACTTCCGACCACCGGCCATCGGCCATTGACTACCGGCCACCGGCCAATGGACCATTGACTACCGGCCACCGGCCAATCGACCGGTTGTTTTCCGACCACTTTTCGGCCGCCGTCCGGCCATAATATTCCGGCAAAAAAAACATTCCGGCAAAAAAAAGTCTCGGAGGCCTCCGCCCCCGAGGCCTTTAAAGTTGCCCCTGATTCTTGTCCGTGAAAATTTTGGTTTCCAGTGAGTGATTTTCCTTCACACACGATGGCTTCTCCTCATAATGGGGGCCTTACAAATGTGCGCTTTTACCACAGAAGATTACAAGGGTAAATCAGGCTCCATACTTAACATTGACTACATATATAAGAACCACTTTCACCCAATCAAGGATTGTAGCTCTTATATTGTGTAGTGACAAACAACATACATGAAATGCAAGACTTCAAGGACCTTTATATAAGTAGTACACTAGTACAAGACATCTAACCCTTGACTAATGACTCATTTTTAGTATATACTCATCATTGGAACACATATTTAGGAAAATATAAAAAATTTCACAAATTTTGGGGCGATTCTTTGTGTCTCATGGACTTGAGGTAAGGTTGTATTGTGTTAGGTTGTTGCACATAAGAAAACCGTGATATAATGTTTAGTGGACGCTTATGAAACTGCAAGATCCAATATTGTGCATTTTCAACAACCATACTATACATTAGAGTGTGTTTGCACATGATACTTTACAAACACACACACACACACACCCAAAAGAAAATTTTCTTCCCACACATGCTTCATTGACAAAACAATTAAAATGTAAGCTGCAAGACAAACTTGGGTGACTAAATTGAAAAGAACACCATTCATAGTGAATGAGATTCCTTGAAGATTGCAAAGGTGGGATGCCAATATCAATGTTGATAATGACTTTAGCTATGGGTCGACTAATTTGAACCATTGCTAGAAGATTACAAAGGTGAAAGGCCAATGCTAAGCAATCATTCCTCCTCGTTTGCATTGACATTTTATGGTGCCTCATGTTCATCAAGTTTCAACTGACTCTCTTTGGCCTTGATGATCATTGCCTTTGGAATCTTATTTTTTTCAGGAATTCATCCACCCTTGGGCTTCCATGCCCAAATGATGCAACTAGTGTCTTTCCAGCGTTTAGGATCATTGATGTTCTCTCTCCAATACTTGTTCAAACAATCCTTGTAAACCTCCACATCACTTCCATTCTTCTTCTTTGAAATTGGTGCCCAATATTGTATCTTGACTTGAAGGTAGATTGCTGACTCATTGTTCTGGTCAATATCTGTCATTGTCACTCCTAACCAAACTAGGTAATTTTCATCACAAGGTTGCACAAGGACAAAGTCTCCCTTTGCCACATCAAGAGTTGGGTTGAGCTCCTCAGCAGGTTTGTTGCACATTGGACCACAATAGTGGCCCTCAATTACATCAAGTACTTCATCTAGACTATCTTCCAATGGAACTTCAAGAGGATGATCTTGTTCACATATAATCCTTGGCTAGAAGTCATCAAATAAAGTGTTCTCACTTGCACCAGGGTTTTTCATAGCTTGCATGAGATTCTCCTAGTACATGAGAACTGGGTTGATCCACCTAGCATACCCATTTTTGTCTCCTTTCTCTTGCAAGTGCTCTTTTTACCAACTAACATACTTCTTAAATCCTTCCATAACTTTCTCACTATCTTTAACATACTCAAAGGGTGGTAATACTTTTGGAACACCTTCAAGAAGCTTGGCTCCTCCTTGGTCATTTCTCTTCCATAACTCTATACCATTTTCACGTAACCAATCAACATTTTTAGGGTGTACTTTGTACTGCATCAAAGATATTCCATCACTCATATAGGATCTAAATTGCAATGGCTTTGAATGACCCACTAAGCTATCAACTCCATCATGTAAGAACCCCTTTACAACCCTTTAAAGTCTGCCACCTTTTTTAGGACAATAATAACATTACAAAACATTGATGAGGCTCAAACTTAAGTTCAAGCCTAACCAGGAGAGCTAGTGAAGCACTAGTGTATGAACTTCAATCACAAAGTCCTAGTTGAGTTGTTCTAAGTGAAGCTTAAAATTCCATATCCTAGTGTAGCACTTGCATATGCTACATGAAACTCAAAATGTCTTTGTACCTAACAAGGCATTGAAATTTAGTTTGTAGGCTCGAAAAGGTTGAGCCTTGCGTCCACATGTTAGTGTAGCACTACCATGTGAGCCTAGGCTCATGAGACTACCATGTTAGGCTAGGCTCATGAACACTACCATGTTAGGCCAATCTCATGAGCATTGTAGCAATAGAGTCTTCCAAATAACAAAATAACTTATGGATTATGAAGTAAAAGGGATCATACCTCAAAAAATTAATAGTTGAGAGGTTTTTTAAATAGGCCTTGGATGTGCACAATATAATAGTTTTATACATAGTGAATATGTTGAGACTAGAAAGGGGTTGAAACTTAAGTCTTACACTTGAAACATAATCCTAAGGTTAAGACCTAAGCCTTAAGCATAAACTTAAGGTTGAGTCTCACCTCCAAATGTGAAATAGGTAGCATGCTAGGTGAGCATCACATTATCGTGTGTATGAGTTTCAACGACAAAAGTCCTTGTCATAGAATCCTACCTCAACAGTTCCAAGTGAGGCTCAAACTTTCATATCCTATTGTGGCAATTACATATGTTGATAAAGAGTCATAATCTCTAAGAAGAAATTTGAATTTATTTTGTAGGATCGAACTTAAGTTTGAGCCTTGCCTTTGTATGTTACTGTAGCGCTACCATATGTGAGTCCAACCTCATGAGCGTTGTAGCAAAAGAATGTTACAAATAACAAAATATACTTATAGATTATGAACAAAAATGGATCATACCCCGAAAAAATAATAGTTAAGGGGTTTTACAAATAGGTCTTGAGTGCACATAATATAAAAGTTTTTCACATAGTGAATGATAAAGACTAAAAGGGGCTTATGGCTTACGTTTTAAGCTTGAAACACAAGCCTAAACTTTGAGAATTAAGTTTAAGGCTTAAAACAAAAGCCTAAACTTTGAGACTTAAGCCTTAGGCTGGAGCTTAACACTGAGCCTCACTTTCAAATGTGCTTTATGTATCATGCTACGTGAGCGTTTTTTTTAATGTGTTCAATGGAGCCTTTCTAGCATAAAACTTTTGGGTTATATGGAAATGAAATGGATTCTATGGTTATTAAAAATCCACTAGACTATTTTCTAAATAGGTAACATGACTGGATTTTTTCATCTTTCAAATGAAGACAAAAAAATAAAAGACGAAGATAACTTGAATCAAGCAGAACAAGTGCTACCCACCATTGTTGGAGAGACCCAGCTTCATAAAGGTGATGATATATCTACTCAAGATATTATAGAGCACAAAAGTGATCTTGTAGAACAAACCTCTCAAAAACCTTCAAATGATATGACTAAAGGGAGTGAGAACATACTCCCACCGCTAGAGAGACCCAGACTCATGAAAGCAACACCAAGAATAGTGAAGTCCTAGGAGATGGTGGTGGTAGAGCATCAAATTGGTTTTGTGAAAATTCTCCAAAACCTTCACACGACACTAACAACATGCCTCAAAGAGATGAGGATGCAGAGGGTACTGAGAAGAAGAATCCAATGAAGAGCTCCAAGTTACTCTTGCAACTAAGGAGGTACAAGACAAAGTTGACAAAGGGACAGGAAATGCTACATAAAATACAAACAAAGTCCAAAGCATTCAAGAAAGGGAGCAAGGGATTGAAGGTGGTGAGAAAAACAAAGGAACATATTTTCCAATGTGATTAGTATAGATATGGCCTGTTTTGGAAGCTAATACAAAGTTTTATTATGTTGTCTTTGCAAGTGAAATTGACATTCAAAATCAAGGATCAAGTGTTCCACAAGTAGACATCCACATCAAGGAGTTACGTCCAGATGCACGAAAACGTAGGCCACTTGAAAGCTTATATTCTTTTGAGAGATATGGAGATAAACTACTCTTTGAATCTTCCCACATCAATAGAGAAATGCAATCACTTTTAGGAGACAGAGTATGAGATATGAATAAATGTGTGCAATTTTCAATTATGTGCTGCAAATATATGATCCCTTGTTCTGAGATTTATAAGTGCAAAACCTTAAATTGTTATCATTCTTTTGTATCGTATGCAGAAAATATTGCTCATGCAATCAACATGAAGAAACATGCATTCATTCTTGTTCTTAGTGGAGTTTTACTCAGCAAAGAAGACAAGAGGCATCCATGTACATATTGTGTCGAAATTGACCTTGGTCACACCACAATTGTTGTGTGCCCGTGTTGTTTTGAATTTTTGGATGAGATATGCCAATACTTTCATGTTGGTATTTGGTTCACCATGCTAGAAAATAATGTTTGTAGTTATGTGAACACTCTTGAAAAGCATGCACATAAAAAATATCATTTCTTTATGGTATGGGGACAAGAAGATTGGTACATCCATAATCTACGAAAAGTGTATAGACCGGATAGGCCTAATGTCGAGGCTATGTTTAAGCCTTTGTTGAGGGTTTGGTATCAGTGCAAGAATTTATGCAGTACAAAGAATACATTGCTCATTGATGATAGCCTTTTCAAGGGATGTATTAACCCCAAAAGATAATTGCTTATATCCTGAAAGTTTTCAGGGGAGGCTTGGCTATCTTCTTTGCAATGAGCTTCTACCATACCTTTTAAGTCTAAATAATACAGATGACATTTGATCTGTTATTTCACTCAATTGGCTAGGACAATCTCCAATCATAGAGGTTCATGACCTATTTACACAGTTTCAAGACATAATGGAAGAATGGGGCATGTTCAATGCCCAAGTTCTAAGGGAAGAACTTGACAACAATTCAGTCAAAGTGGAAAGCTCATCTTGTGCATCTTCACAGCTACCATTGTACAATAACAAGTTATGTTCAAGAAAGTAGGGGCAAGAAAGTAGTAAACTCCTTAAGCAAGGATCCAGCTATGTTGGCATCCAAGTTTGGTGTGCCACTACTATCTTCAAACCAAATGAACTTGTTAAAATTGTTTCACAAAAACAAAAAATTTGTGTGATCAACATGCTATTGGTTATGCTACTAGCTTGGGGTATGATCATGGTCATTTCATTAGCGGAGTTGCAACAAAAGCATACATATCAAAGCTACAAAAGGCCTACTTAAGCTTATGGGTAGGACTCACTTTAGATTTATCAAGCAATATAAAAACTATAATCAAATTGTTATCTAATCTAGCATATATTTAATTGCAGGTGGAAGAAAAAAATCAGTAAGGGCTTGGCGTGCGCACTAACTCAATCACATGGAAAGTTCACATACATCAAGAGTGGTGGAAATGTATTAAGAAGATTTTGGCCAAAACAATGTGTTGGATTCAATTATTTGGACATGAACCAAATATGTACTCTTTTATACTTCATCAATTAGATGTTATTCAAGCTTGCAAAAGAAGTATCTCTTTTATCTTTGTTGTTGGAGCTCTTTGTACAAGATTTCTTCTGTATTGAAGAAAAATATTTTCTTTTGTATTGAAAAAATTGTCTTCTCAAGGTTTAAGTCTATATATATCATGGATGAAATAAATGTTGTTGGTGCAGAGTGTGTTAATTGAAAATATTTTCTCTTCCATTGACCATCATGCCTTTTGTTTTGAATAGGAAATTTTGAAGCATATAATTTTGACTTCAAATGTACAAAGCATTTACTATTGAGGTGGCACATGTCATTGAGGACTCATAGGCCTAGAAGAAATGCAACACGGTGATGTATGTCCAGATTGGGAAAAAAATATGCATCTTGTTGAAGAGAGTACAAATGTCTGGCATTTTATTCGCAAAAACGCATTCACTTTTTTTTTTTTTTTTGCATGCAATGGTTTGAGGTGTGGATTTGGAGCACTAGTAGATTGCAAAGGACTCATCGTTATGCTTTCCACAACACCCTCAAAAATTTAATGTCATAGCACGCCAAAAATTCTAATTGGATTGATTTCTATACCACAAGAACTTGGATGTAGCATGGAGAATTTTACATGATTTGGATGGGAATAATACCTTAATTTTTTACGAAGCCCTTTACAGTGTAATGTGGAATATGCCCCGAATCTACTTGATTTTTCCAAAAATGTGGAATCAATCAATAGAAGAGCTTGAAAGCTTTTTGGAGAGAACAATCACTGCATGGTTACTTGGTTGGATCTACGCAAGGGACAAACAAGAGTATACTTGCAATACATCGGTAAATGAAGTAGCTTGTGATAGAGAAACCTTGTACGTATTGGAGCAACACATGAGAAAACAAAATGTTTAAGGATGTATTTATAATCATTGAGCCTTTTGACATAGTATCTTTTCCAAGGATGAGTTGTAAAATACTTGGAACCATGTAAATATGTGAATTGGATTTTCTTTTCTATCTTGGTGTTTCCAAACACCACACTATTTTGAGGTCCCTTCAATTTTAAAATTTGTTTTTGATTATTTTAGATTCTTTTTAGTGTTATACAGCCAATTCTTTAACGTTGATGTCTCAAATTTGAACTACCGATTCTAAGAAAAATTTTCACATGAAGAATGTTGTATAATGCAAATTGAGTTTAGTGCCATGCTTCCTTCACGCTTTTGATGTCACTATGGTGGATGCATATAACTATGTATTTAAATACACATGTCCCTATAGATATGTGTTAAGGGGTATATGGGACATAGAGTGTAACCATCAATAGATGATAGCTCAAACTACACATAAATACTAAGTTTTTCAATAGCGTTATAAGAAATGGGACTTGAATAATTCCCAAAATTCCTAAATATGAAGATTCTTCTAAAACCAACTTCAGCCCCTTTATGGACCAATGGCTTCGTTGCAATGGGCACGACCCTACCTTGTCTTAGGCCAAGGTTTTTAATCTTTTAGGATGTGGTTACCATATCAAGAATCATCTCTAGCCCCATATTGGGATCTGGGACTCAGAAACCTGAGGTCAGTTCACAAGGAGAATTAATCATACCCGACATAAGGATTTGCCTAGCCAAAAGATTGAATATGACAACATTTTGTTTTATAATAAAAACTTGTCGGGCTTTTTCATTTCTTGGCAGGCCTCTTTGGAATTGGAAAAATCCCGATGACCTTACCGGTTTGGACGGTTCTTGTAGGCTAAGAGAAAAGTTAGATGAACATACAATGTGATCGCGTGTTTTAAAATGTGATCACTTAACGTTATTAACATGTTCGGGTGTTCATGATCACGTTAACGAAATCCTTGTGTGCTTTTGATGGCATACATGGCAAGCATTAAAATACATACAAAAGACATAGAATATAAACTTGACTTTATGAGGAGGAGAATCTTTTTTAAAATGAGAGTATGAATCAAAATAAATTACACCCACTCCTCATCATCAACATAGAATTCTGAAATGTCACATCACCAATATATTGACCACTCCAAAGTTTTACTTTAGAATACCATCCAAGGATTATTTGAGTGCATCAAAATGCCATCACCGCATTACTTGAGCATATGAAGTTGGTACTTGAGGAGCATCAACAGATGCATGATGTTGATATATAGAAACTTATTACAATAGAAAAACAACTCAACACAAGACACAATAAAATCTGTTGGTTGTTGATACGTAGTAGAGGGAACAAGAAGCCCTCGAGCACAAGCTACAATTCCTCGACACTCAAGTTGATGTTGTTGAGACATGGCTCGCCACAAATAACTGCAAGTTGCATTATTTTGGAGAGATTGGTGCAGATGATATGTTTGCACCATGTGATGTATTACCAAATCATATGCTTGAGAACTCGTCAAAAAATCTTCCACTCAATGATGTGTGGTATTCATTGGGATAAGGATCTACACCAAGGGGTCATGCTGATGAATTTCTAACTTGAATGCACATGCAATTGCTCAAGAGCAAATTTTTTTATAGAGACATCTCTATGAAGATTGAAGCAATTGAAAGACAAGAACAAATTCCTAAGGATAACAACAAGATACACTCCGTGACATCCTTGGTTGACCATCACTTTGCTTTAAGTATGCTTTCTGCAAAACCATTTATGCTTGTGAGCTTTTGCATTTGTTTTCTTGCCAAGAAAAGGGGATTTTGATGTGCAGTAAATACAAACAAAAAAGGGCGATTTTGGTGAGATGTAAAATTATCGAATACAAGTGCATAAGTCTCCTGGACTCAATCTTTATAGCTACACCGAGGCAACTCAAAACTCTTTCATTTTTAGTGCACATAGAGAAGCAGACCGTTGCCTTCAAATCCCATCATGGATTTGCTTCCCCTTATCAATGGCCAATAGCACACACTTTGGAAAATGGTCGCAAAGGTCAAATAGTCCCCATCACTTAGATTGGCCAAAGCATAAGCACGAAGGCAATCTTCAACATTAGCATGATCCCCATCACTTGTGAGGTGTCCTCTCTTTGTATCAACCAATAATACTCCATAGCTTTTTTGACCAACCCTTGCAAGCATATCCTCTTATATATGCCATCTATGAGACTAACTCAAAGATAAATACTCACCTTGCATTTGATAAAACATCCCACTACTTTTTGACACTTCCATATTTGGCATATCTTGCAATCATTACCATCCAAGAGACTAAATTTAAACAAAGAACAACCAAAATCTTCCCGACCTGCTGCCCCTTGCTGGGCATATCTTATAATGATTGCATTCGAAGAGACACACCAAGCTAATAGTTTTTGTTGTTTTTTTTGCATACTCCTCACACCTAAGCACTACCAAAAAACACTCACTTTGTAACTACCACTAAGATTCCTCGGCTAAGCCTTGCATTTGGCATACATGTTAACCAAAGCATTACTGAGAAACACTCCCTTTCGCATCCTTACACTTATTTAAAACACCTCCATGCCATGCTTTGATTGAGATGCAATAATCCATAAGACCTCAAAGATTTATCCAATACATTACATAAATACGAAACACATTTTCTCTCTATCAATTCGGAGGGAACAGTTCAATTCAAGCTACATTCATGAAGTAGATCACCATCAAACATGCTCCACTCGAAGCATAGTATTTTACATGTAATTTGTGTCAAAAATTGATCCCAAAGCATGTGTATACACATCAATCATTCAAACCTCGCAAGAATGGAAAAGTAGTCAACGAATGTTGATAGCAATAAAAGTTTTACAAACATGGGTTCAAAAGACAATGAAAATGCAATATGTGTTCGTATGCTTGTGCTATTAAAGAAAAGAAAAACCATACGTACATATGGTGGGGAGATGGCATCATCCTCACCAATTTATTATAAACCATAGGAAAAATGCCTTCCCTTGTATACTTGTTTCCTCCCCCAATGTTGTCTGGTGTTGAAGGGTCATGTTTTCTTCTCCTATCGTGTAGGAGAGTCACATTTTTCTTTTGGGATTTTCAATGCATCATGAAGAATTCATTACCTTCAAGTTTTCCATTATAGTGGTTGTTAGGAAATAAGACGTAGCTAAATAGATAATTGAGTAGATTACTTAATGGAGAGAGACAGGTTTACATACACGAGATTATAGAGTAGAGAGAGAGAGAGAGAGAGACAGTACACACGATATACGTGGTTCACCCAATGTGGGCTACGTCCACGGGAAAGCAGCCACTCAATGGCTTTAGTACTTCAAGACAAGAAGTAGTTTACAAAGGGATTATACCCTTAATGGAGCTCCCGCCTTGCTTCACTTTCACCACCTCACACTCACCTTGTTGCATCAACTTCACACTATATGAAATGTGTGTAGAAATGGCCTCCTTTTATAGCCCTCTCTCATGAGAGGCAGCCATGTGTAGCCGCCCTTGTGTGAATAAGTCCAAATCGGACCCTCCAATCCGCCCATGTGTGGCCGCCCTTGAGAAGACAAGTCTGCTTTTGAATTCAGCCACCGGCCACCGGCCATTGACTTCCGACCACCGGCCATTGACTACTGGCCACCGGCCAACCGACGGTTGTTTTCCGACCACTTTCCGGCCGCCGTCCGGCCATAATATTCCGGCGAGGGGGAAAAAAAAGTCTCGGGGGCGGAAAGGGGCCCCTGATTCTTAGCCGTGAAAAATTTGGTTTTCGGCGAGTGATTTCCTTCACGCACGATGGCTTCTCCTCATAATGGGGGCCTTACAAATGTGCGCTTTTACCACAGAAAATTACAAGGGTAAATTAAACTCCATACTTAACAATCTCCCACTTGGAGACTGATCTCCAAACCAAACCTGTGACTGCCTTCCATTCTGGCTTCTTATCCTTGAATGCCGATTGAAGATGAGCAAAAGATCAACTTCTCCTTGTTGACCACCTTTGTAAACATGTCTGCAGGATTTTCACTTGTATGCACCTTTCCTAGCTTTAGCTGTCCCTCTTCCAAAAGAGTGCGTATGAAGTGATATCTCACCTCAATGTGCTTTGTCCTTGAATGAAAGGCCGAGTTCTTCGCAAGATGGATAGCGCTTTGGCTATCACTGTACAAGACACAATTGTCTTGTTTGAATCCAAGCTCTTCTAAGAATCTGTGAAGCCACAGAATTTCTTTGCTTGCCTCCGTCATTGCTACATACTCTACTTCCGTGGTAGAAAGTGAAACCACTTTCTGCAGCTTTGAAGCTCAGCTTACTGCTGTGCCTCCAACCGTGAACACATAGCTAGTAGTGCTCTCTTTGTCACCTGCCATATCTGCATCAGCATACCCTTCTAGAAAAATATCAGTTCCTCCAAAATACAAAGCATTTGTTGTTGTCCCTTTTAGATACCTAAGTATCCACTTCACAGCTTGCCAATGCTCTTTACCTGGGTTGTCCATGAACCTACTCACAACTCCCACTGCATGTGCAATGTCTGGCCTTGTCCAGACCATAGCATACATTAGAGAACCTACCGCTGCAGCATATGGAACGTTAGACATATAGGCTATCTCCTCTTGTGTCTTTGGACACATATCCTTTGTTAGTTTAAAATGACCAGCCAAAGGTGTAGAAACTGGTTTTGCATTTTGCATTGCAAACCTTTCTAGTACCTTCTTGATGTAATCTTCTTGAGATAGCTTTATTGTCTTCTTCGTCCTGTCCCTTGATATTTTCATACCAAGTATCCTCTTTGCAGCACCTAAATCTTTCATTGGAAAAGATTTAGACAGCTCCTCTTTTAGGTCTTTGATGTCCTGCATGTTAGCACTTGCAATCAACATGTCATCAACATACAACATTAGGATGATGAATTTCCCATCTCCCAAATTCTTCGTGTAGACGCAGTGATCCGAGTTGCATCTTGTGAATCCATGATCCAACATCCATCGATCAAACTTCAAGTACCATTGTCTTGATGCTTGCTTTAAACCATACAAGCTCTTCTTTAATCTGCAAACCATTTTCTCCTTACCTTTTACTTCATAACCCTTTGGTTGAAGCATGTAGATATCCTCCTCTAAGTCACCGTGAGCGAATGCCGTATTTACATCCATTTGCTCGAGATTTAGATCATGAGCAGCCACAAGGCTTAAGACAAGCCTAATTGAGTTCATTTTTACAACAGGAGAAAATATTTCATTGAAGTCAATACCTTTCTTTTGAGAAAAACCTTTTACCACAAGCCTAGACTTGTACCTTTTCTTCCCACCTTCTTCTTCCTTTAGCTTGTACACCCATTTGTTTTGAAGTGCCCGCTTACCTTTAGGCAACTCAACCAACTCCCATGTTTGGTTGCGATGTAGTGAGTCCATCTCCACTTGCATGCTCTTCGTCCATTCTTCTTTGGATTTATGTTGCATAGCTTCTTCGTATGATTCCGGCTCTCCAGAATCTGAGATCAAGAGATGGTTGAAGGAAGGAACAAACCTTTCTGGAGGTCTACTTGCTCTTGTAGATCTTCGGGGAATAGGTTGAGGCTCCTCATTTGGTTGACGTTGTTGCACATTGTCACCGTTTGCAGTCCTTGAGTCTTCACCGTCCTCAAGCTCCATGTACTCATCACCTGTTTCTTTTGTTTGTTTTCTTTCCAAGTAATCTTTGTACATATTTTGTTCGTTAAAAATTACATCCCTACTCCTTAAGATTTTACCATCTTCAGGATTCCATAGGCGATACCCAAAGTCTCCTTCTCCATAGCCAATGAAGAAACACTTTTTGGACTTTGCATCTAGCTTTGATCTTAGGCTTCTATCTATGTGCATGAAAGCCTCACACCCAAACACTTTGAGAAATGCATAATTCACCGGTTTACCTGTCCATGCCTCTTCTGGAACTCCTCCATCCAAAGCCGTTGAGGGTGACCGATTGATTAAGTACACAGACGTACTTACAGCTTCCGCCCAAAGCTCAAGCGATAGGCCTTCATGTAGCCGCATGCTTCGTGCTCGTTCCATGATTGTCCTGTTCATCCTTTCCGAAATCCCATTTTGTTGGGGTGTCCTTGGGGTTGGCCTTTGCCTCCGAATGCCATTGCTAGCACAAAAGCTTTCAAAAGCTTGGCTGCAATATTCGCCTCCATTGTCGGATCTAAGGCATTTAACCTTGGTACCTGTTTCATTCTCCACAAAGGCTTTCCACCTTTGAAATATGGAAAATACATCGGATTTATTCTTCATGATATAAACCCATGTTTTTCTAGTCTCATCGTCTATGAATGTTACATAGTACAATGAGCCACCAAGTGATGGTGTACTTGCAGGACCCCAAACATCAGAATGAACCAACTCAAGTTTTTTATTTTTTCTTTCATTTCCTGATTTTTGAAATTTTACCCTTTTTTGTTTACCATAAACACAATCTTCACAGAACTCTAAGTCCACTTCTTTCAAACCTGGTAGAAGCTTCTTTGTTTGAAGGATTTGCATTCCTTTGGCACTCATATGCCCAAGTCGGTAGTGCCACACCGCACTGTCAACTTCTGTAGTTGCTGCACAAGCTGAAGGTTGCGTGCTAACAGTACACAAGTAAAGTCTACCGACTTTTTCACCCTTGGCAACCACCAAAGATCCCTTTGAGATCTTCCACCGTTTGTTTCCGAATGCAATGTTGTGACCTTCATCGTCCAATTGTCCTGTAGAGATCAAATTTTTGCGAAGAGAAGGAACATGCCTAACATCTTTAAGCTTCCATTCATTTCCGTTAGCAGTTTTGACAGAAACTGTACCTTTGCCGACAATCTCACAAGCTTCATCATCTCCCAAGTATACATACCCAAAATTACCTTTGGTGTAGTCTTGGAAATGTTGCTTGTGTGGTGTCGCATGGAATGAAGCCCCGGAATCTACTATCCAGGAATTAGACACATTGTCTAATGTGAGAATTAGAGCATCTTGCTCTACTTTACCTGCCACATTGGCCTCCGATGTTGGCTTGTTGTCTTGAGACTCTGTCTCCTTCTTCTTCTTGGACCAGCAATCCTTCTTGACGTGGCCCTTCTTGCCGCAATTCCAACATTCAAGAACTGACTTTGTGCGTGACTTGCTCCGCCTTGAGCGATCACGACCCTTTTGGTTTTTGAAGCTCTCCTTAGGCCTTCCTCTTGTTTCTACTGACAGTGCAGCACTTGATGATTCTCCTGTGCTTCTCCTTCGTATTTCCTCGCTTATGAGAACACCCACAACATCATCAAACTTAAGAGTATTTGTGCTAGAAATAGAATTACTTACAACCATCACAAGGCTGTCCCAACTATCCGGTAGAGATGATAGTATAAGGAGAGCTCGCACTTCGTCATCGAAATTGATTTTCACCGATCGAAGTTGACTTATGTTTGTGTTAAAGACATTTAGGTGTTCTGCAACTGAACCATTCTCTGCCATCTTTAGATTGAACAAGCGTTTCATAAGAAATACCTTATTGGATGTCGATGGTTTCTTGTAGAAGTCGTCAAGTGACTTCATCAAGTCCTCCATGGTCTTCATCTCCGAAACATTGAAGGCCACCGTTGACTCCAAGCTTTACCGGATTGTTCCCAGTGCCTTTCGATCAAGGATAATCCATGCTTCATCTGCCATTGTTGCGGGCTTCTTCGCAAGACCGCCTAGTGGCAAATAGAGGTCCTTTTGGTAGAGATAGTCTTCAATTTGCATCTTCCAATGTTGGTAGTTTTTTCCGTTGAACTTCTCAATCTTGAGCTTCCCTTCCTCCGCCATAACTCCCACTCAATTCAAGGAATCCTTTCCTTGGGATAATTTAGCTAGGAGCAAACCTTGCTCTGATACCAGTTGTTAGGAAATAAGACGTAGCTAAATAGAGAATTGAGTAGATTACTTAATGGAGAGAGACAGGTTTACATACACGAGATTAGAGAGAGAGAGAGAGAGAGAGAGAGAGAGAGAGAGAGAGAGAGAGAGAGAGAGTACACACGATATACGTGGTTCACCCAATGTGGGCTACGTCCACGGGAAAGCAGCCACTCAAGAGCTTTAGTACTTCAAAACAAGAAGTAGTTTACAAAGGGATTATACCCTTAATGGAGCTCGCGCCTTGCTTTACTCTCACCACCTCACACTCACCTTGTTGCATCAACTTCACACTATATGAAATGTGTGTAGAAATGGCCTCCTTTTATAGGCCAAAAGGGTTGCCCTCTCTCATGAGAGGCAGCCATGTGTAGCCGCCCTTGTGTGAATAAGTCCAAATCGGACCCTCCAATCCGCCCATGTGTGGCCGCCCTTGAGAAGACAAGTCCGCTTTTGAATTCGGCCACCGGCCATCGGCCATTGACTTCTGACCACCGGCCACCGGCCATTGACTACCGGCCACCGGCCAACCGACGGTTGTTTTTTGACCACTTTCCGACCGCCGTCCGGCCATAATATTCCGGCGAAAAGGAATATTCCGACGAGGGAAAAAAAAAGTCTCGGGGGACTTCCACCCCTGAGGTCCCTAAAGTTGCCCCTTTAGCCGTGAAAATTTTGGTTTTCGGCGAGTGATTTTCCTTCACGCATGATGGCTTCTCCTCATAATGGGGGCCTTACAAATGTGCGCTTTTACCACAAAAAATTACAAGGGTAAATCAGGCTCCATACTTAACAGTGGTGTCATGATGATCCTACTGCAAAACATACACCTCACGAGCACCCACAAGTGTGGCCAAATACTTGTAATGCCTCTTGTGCCCATTTGCACTCAACTTCCTATTTTCCCAACACAAACTTGCACACTTGTTCACTTGTGTGTTGGGTTGAAATTTCTTGTCTTTATTTCATTAGGAAGGGCACTATAAACTAGAAGTATAATTAGCTCTAGAACACTAGGACCTAACCCCTTCTAGAAGATGTGGCACACAGTATCAATTCCTTTATGTCCTATTAAAAAGAGAAGGATATAAGCTTATGATTGATTTGAATGTATTCGCATAACAATACTAAGTGTAGTATCTAGATAGCCACTCTTGTGTTTCTTTGCAAAGGAAATCTCAACAAATTTTGTTCTTCCTAGAATAATAAAAATGCTACAATGAAAGAAGTATCCAAAAAACTTCTCAGCGTCAAGTGTAGCAAAGATGACTATAAGGCATGTCGACCAAGGGCCTCTTAACGATTTTCAAAGGTGACACATCAAGGGAGTACCTTGTTTGCCCTCTTGAGAAGGCTGGTTTATCTTCATTTAGCTCAATTTCAAGGTCCTCTCTTCAGTGACTTCGTCTTCATACAAGAGTCTATATCCATCAACATCATACTTGGGTAATCCCTCAACGTCCAAGACCCTTGCCCATATTAGCTATTTAACTTCCCATTTCTAAGTTTGTGTACTCGTTCTCTTTATTGGTTGCCTAGAAGTTCCATTTGGATCCTCCTCTATAATGATAATCCTTGAAAGCACTTTATGACTTGTTTTGTCATCACTGTCGGCATACCCTTTGTATCTATCCCTACAATCATCATGTTCTCTGTGAGTCCTTTGATTATTATCCCTGTCGCTAACGATCCCTTCTATTTCAGCTTCTCTGTCATGGTCTCTTTGTCTTTCATACCTTCTCTCATGTTGATCATGTCTACCATAGTCTCCATCATCATGTCGATCATGTCTATTGCAATCTCCATCATTATCTCTTCCACGACTTCATTGTATCTATCCCTACAAGCATCATTCTTTCTGTGAGTCCTTCACTCATTATCCATGAGCTGGCTATGATCCCTTATATATTCATCCTCTTTGTCATGGTCCTATGCTGTCCTGCTCTATGAATCCTTTGAGAATTATCCTAGAGTTCATACCGCCTTGTTGTTAAATCATAGCGTGCTTTGCAGGTGTTAAATAATAGCATGTTGCATCATGATTGGTAACGTTTTCCTTACTAGTCCAGCTATGAGATAATTGAGCGGATGACGGTGTGAGAACAGATAATCTAGTGAACATGGTGGCGACAGGGATATAAGTTGTGATGGTGATGAAATGCTATGCCAAAAAGTAGGTGGTAGGGTGGCCTCACATAATGGCACTCAAGGAGCAGCCCAAGTGGGCACAAGGCAGACAACAAAGATGGCTTTCGCATTTGCAGTCGTAATGCTAATGGATGGTTAAGGTGAGATGGGATGGGTGGTGTAGTGGATGAGGACGCAGGCTCCAAATGAGGATGGCATTAGCCAACCGAGGAAGGAAAAGGTTGGCGAGTGTAGGTTGAGCCCGCCGGACAGAGACATAACATCAACATTTGAGGAGCTTGTCACAAAGCGGTTCATGATGGGGTTCACGATACAACGAGTCGACGAGGTAGTTTGTGATGTGAAGAAGGGCTTGGGCGAGTGAACACTAGGAGGTTCGATGGCCTAACTCACGGATCGGCTCTGGGTGATTAGATCCCTCTTGCTTAGCTATTTGGTCACATCAGAGCTTGTTGACCTTGCTTTTTGTTTCGCAGATCTTGCAATCAAAGTACTCCAAGAGACAACATTGTGGGAAGAGTAGGTCACTTTGTTGGAAAGATTCCCTCATGCGGAAACAATAGAGAGCTTTTTGGCCTTGCCCCCCTTTGCCTACGTCATCCATCACATAGGAGCCCTTGACCGAATGCAAACATGCATGGTTTCATTTTGGTGAAGGGCCCTGCCCTTTACCTTGTTAACTTTGTTTTCCACCATTACAATTATGTTGTCTTGAAGCTTCCTTTTCTTAACCTTTACGAATACTCCCAAGTTCCTTCAATGCGAAATTCGAATACTTGAGCTCGTTGAATGCAAGCTAGATCGAGCACAAATGGAGGAAGGCAGCTGTGTGATAGAAAGGCTGAGCCGAGCGCGCTTCTCTGGGGTCCCATTCGCTCTTCCAAAACAAGCTCTCCGGAGCACAGAAGGTGACTTGGTAAGTCGCGCTCTTTCTTTGCGACGATCATCTCAACAGGGCCCTTCCTTGACCCAACTGGAATGCGCAGGTTAGAGATGTCCTGCAAATGGTGCAGGGCCACCCCAGCAATTCTTTCGCCTGGGACGAGTCTTCTAGAATCTTTTTATGCAAGAGTGGCCTCCACCTCTCGCACCTTTCAGGGTCAAGCCTCAGGTCGTTGTTGAACCGTTTCATCAATGCCGCCTCAAGTTTGCGACGGATAGACTCCTTTGTTCAAAGAGTCAGAGAGAGCTCCTGCAGTTCTGGACCTTCACATGCTTCTCCCACTTTACAAGCTTTTGCAAGTGCAGTTTCCCTCAAGCTTCAGGTATGCACATTTCATATCTTACTTTTCCTTTTTTTCTTGATCATGTATTTCCCCCTTAGATAAATACTTTGAGCTTCACAGCATCTTCGGAAGGGAGCTGTGGAAAAGGAGATGCTTGCTGTCAGTGGTAGTGCTGGGACATCTATTACTTTGTTGGGGCTTCTCTCAAGTTTATCATGGTAAGTTTCAGCAAGGAGTAATGTTTTGTGTGTAAATTATTGTGCTCAAGGTTCATGTCCTGGGTAGTTTATATGGAGCTCAAGAAATCCTATAAGAGATTCTGTGCAATGTTTTTTTTTTCCATGAAGAGTCTCAACACCATTGACTTTATGGTCCTTCAATGGTTTTATAGGGTTGGACACTTCGTGTTTGGTACATATCCATATATGTACATGTGTGCACACACGCACACTCACACACATGCACATATATGTGTGTGTGTGTGCTGCCCCCTCCTTGCAGCCCGCCTGCCTTGGGCAATCCCCCTTTTTTCCTCCGCCTTGGCCGTTGTGGGTTCCCTTCTCCACTGTGGGAGAATTGTTTCAAATCAAAGTTTCTACCTTGCAAGAGCTTGTGGATCATGCGGTAGTCGGCTACAAGACGATGGTTGCCAAGCTTACTTTCACAAATGAAAGCCTTCATCTAGCAATGCTCCTCTACTATCTATTCTCACTTCCATAGTAACAGGGAATGGCCGTTTTCAGGTCTCCGTTCCCCGTTCCCATTCTAAGTTCCTGTTCCGAATCCCTGTTCCGTGTTTCAAACGTGAGTACTCGTAACAGGGAATGGCATTTTGTGGCAGTTTCCGTTGCGCATTCCCCGTTCCGGTTTCCCGTTCCTGGTAACTATGCTCACTTCTCTTGCATCGTCTAATACTTCTTGTATGCCTAACCGCACAAACCAACAAGCTTTTCAAATTCTAAATTTGAATGCCATGCAATGGGAAGCTTTGATGAAGACCAACAATGCTTTCAATGCTTCTAAGATGGACAATATTTTTCGTGCTTGTCCTTTCTTATGACAATCTACCTTTTCCTCTAATACTCAATCTCCAAACGTGTTAAAGCCTCAATGGGCTTGATTGTTGATATGTTTGGTACTCTTTAAACAATGAATACCGAGAACTTTGCAGACATTGGGGACAAGCGAAAGGAGAAAAAGCTTTGATGTTTCCGTTTTGAACATTTTGCGGCAATTGTTTGCATTGACTATGCCCAACTTGGTGATTCTTTTCGATCATTGGCCCTCTGGACCCAAAGAATGTTTCTCTTCCTAGAGGTAGATTGATGTGGCTGCACATGCTCCAAGGTTGCTCCAAGCAATTAGAGCTCATGGCCTAGCTCATAACACGAATAGCCAAGTGCTGCAACTTAGGCCTATGTGATCCATTGTCTTCCCACCATAATACCACCCCAATCTTGGTGTGATCAAACTGTGCATCTAGAGAACCATAAGAGCCTTTCCTTTGCGGAGAGAGAGAGAGAGAGAGAGAGAGAGAGAGAGAGAGAGAGAGAGAGAGAGAGAGAGAGAGAGAGAGAGAAGAAGAAGAGGATTTTAACATCGTAGAAAACTATCCCAAGAGACCTCAAAGATCCCTCCGATTAGAGTTGAACTCAAGACTTATTATTGAAGAGGGAAATGGCATAACCAATCTACCACACTTGGGTGATAGAAAGGTTATACCGTTTCCTCCTTTGATTAACACATTCACACACACTCGAGAAGAAGAGGATTTTAATGTCGTAGGAAACTATCCCAAGAGACCTCAAAGATCTATCCAACGAGAGTTGAACTCTAAGACTTGTTATTGAAGAGGGAAATGGCATAACCAATCTACCACACTTGGGTGATAGAAAGGTTATACTGTTTTCCTCTTTTGATTAACACATTCACACACCCACACACACATACCCGAGAAGAAGAGGATGTTAACGTGGTAGGAAACTATCCGAAGAGACCTCAAAGATCTATCCGAAGAGAGAGAGAGAGAGAGAGAGAGAGAGAGAGAGAGAGAGAGAGAGAGAGAGAGAGAGAGAGAGAGAGAGAGAGAGAGAGAGAGAGCTGATCCCTAACCTTGCGTTTGAGGTCTTTGTCAGAAAATGGCGGCTCAAGACAATATAAAATGCATTGCCCATCTCCTTGTCACTCTCTTGCTTCTTCCCTTGAAATTCAGGGTCGACCATATAGGCCGCTGCATGGAGGGAAGAGTGTCACATTCCACTTGGAAAAACACAAGGACTTTATTTCTTCGCGGTCAATCATCCACAAGCTCCTCGCTTCTCGATCATTTGAGCCTTTGCTTCATAGACTTTGCATATGCCTGGTTGTATGCCATCAATGATTGGCAATGCCTGGTTGTATGCCATCAATGACTGGCAATAGGTGGACAATGGGTTTTACCATAGCATCAAGCGTCTTCACCTTCTTTGTGAAGTATCCTATAACCTAGGGGCATGCGCACACTATGAGGTGGCTAGGGGTCGTGGCCAACTGTAGGAACGACCCCTAATTATTGTTTAGGGTTGGCAAAAGATGGTGAGGATTTGCCATGCACGGGGGCGGCGACGAGCCACGAGAAAGGGAGCGGAGGTGCCATGTGCGTGTGTGTGGGTTGAGCCTTGCTTCCTGTTTCGCAATACTCTACACTGGTATCATAGCCAGTTGTTGAGTGTGCCATAGCTGACAATAGCCAACTCGTAATGCTACGCCATAGTTGCCAATGACCATTGCTTTGCTAGCTCCACCTCGATGCTATACTGCATAGATGACAGCTTGTGAAACATATCGACTCCAACTCGTCGATAAGCCCAAGCTACATTCACCATAGTTGTTGATATTTTTCAGCAATTGTAGCGCTTGTGTGTGTGTTTCACACCGGGTCGACCTTGCAACCCTGGCCTTTACACAAAGCCTTTTGTCATAAGCTAAGCCATCACAATCAATTGCTCAAGCACTCCCTACTAGTTGCTACGAAGCGGCCTGACGTTTTTCTTTCAATCAAATGCATAATAATCAAAGGACATGTTTTGAATCTCGATGGCAAAGAGTTGTCAGGTGCAACAGGATTGAAATGGTGAAGATCTAGGTTTTACACTTCCACAAATCCTTTCCTTTCTTTTCTTGCGTTAATGATTCCCTTTTGCTTGAATGATTGTTCCTTTTACCTTTCCCTGAAGAGAAGGAATGGGAAAGTGCGGTAGAGATGTGTAGAGGGAGAGAAGAAGAATGACACCCGATGGGGTCCCAACCAACCCTCTCAAGGGCCCCCCACACCATTGCCGATGTGGTATTTGCTTTTGATTGCGTAAATGGAATGTATACACATGCAATACCTCAAGTGCAGACTCTTACGACTCGAATGATGACCGTCGCCGCGGTAACTCTCAAGACGAGGCACCTCCGGGGCTGATTTGATGCACCTTTGGATCCTTGTCGATGTGGGATTGCGGATGGCCACCAAGGGGTAGATTTGGGGCTGAATTGCACTCCCGATGTGAGAGGAATGAAGGGCTGCAAAAACGCAGATCTGAAGCGTAAAATGTAGTAGATCTCTTGCTTAAAGCAAGGCTGAAAACTTAGATCTCGACGATGTCGATGATGGACAGCAATGTGAGCACTTGATGAGGGCGAGGAGATGGCCGAGGTGAGGCTTGATGGGCTGCCGAAGTACCGGACCACAACGGGAAGACTTGTGAGGCCGGATCTGAGCCGGTTCCGTGAGGGAGATGGGCTGAAATCTGAAAATGTTGAGAAATGATGGCGCTAGGGCTGAAATCTACTAATGCTGGCTTGTTATTGCCAAAAATGCCAGGGCTGATCTGGATCTCCAAATATGCTAGGGCTAATGGGAGCAAAACTCTGGGCTGAGATGCTTTTGCGTCTAGTGCTAGGAATTTGATGATAACTGATGGGCTGCCAGGCTTCCTTTATAGGCAAGGGTTTTGGCTTATAAATTTACTAAGGCTTAGGTAGGGCAAACTGTCCACCAGACCCAACAAAATAAATCATAAAATGATTTAATAAATTGGACCATGGTGCAGTTTTTGGGTGAAATTGTCGCTATCAGGTGCAGCGAAAGAGCTTAAGGATTTAGCTCGGATCTAGTACTCCGCACAAACACAAGGTTACTTTACTTCACTTGAAATGAGAAATTGAACTGAACACAATGAAGGAGAGAGAGCCAGAGAGAGAAATGAGAGACGACATGGCATGTCGGGTCCCAACCACCCTCAAGGGCCCCCTTTTTTGTTGCCAGAGCAAGTCCTTGCTTTATTGACTTGCACAATGTTGTTACAATGATCCTAGATGCTGAGATGTTGATGGGTACTTGCTAGAGATGCTTGGTACCGTTGAGATACTAATGGGTACTTGCTGTAGATACGTGGTGCTGCGAGGCTAAGGATCGGTTGCTGAAAACGCTAGGGAAATTTGATAGCTGATTGGTGATAAGGGCTGAAATCTGCTATGGCTGAAAAACGCTGATGGGGGATTTGGTGCTTGAGGCTGAAATGATAGTGCTGGCTGAGGCTGAGAAACACTAATGGGTTGTGGGTACTTGTACTGCAGGTGTTATTGGTGCTGGTATTGCTCCTTGCTTCTTGCTTTCTGAGGAGAAACCCCAGGTCACATATATATCAAGGAAAAGTTGGGTCGAGCAGCATAAATTGTTAGGTGCAGCGGAATGATTGTTTGCGCTTGCTCAAGATGAGTGCTCCGAACTGTGCTCAAGGTTCCTTTTGTTCTTATGGAAGGTAGAGCCTTCCGTTCTTAATGAGAGAATGCTACGATCACAAACAAAGTGAATGGACACAATGCGTGCAAGTGTATGAGATTGAGAGCTAGAGAGAGAAGAGAGATACGACACCAGAGACGTTGTAAACCCCTCCTCCGAAGGCCCCACTCTCGTCGGCGAGAGTGGTCTACTTATGATTGCACAAAGTGGTACAATGCGGATGCAATGGACTGATGCAACTTGGGACTATGCCGATGACGACGACGGGGATGACGACGACGACTTTAGGGCTGAAATCTGCGGTCTTCTATCTGCTGTCCATAAACACGCTATGGCTGAAAATCTGGGACTGTTTTCGGTGGCTGAAAATGACTGTTTTGGCTGCGTTTTTGAGGGCTGAAAATGACGATACTTTGCAAGGTCTAGGGCTGAATCTGCTGCTTTTCATGCATGCTGAAAACGCTGAACCAACTGCTGCAAATGAGGCTGAAATTGGAGACGTTGGCAGATTTGGTAGCGCTAGCAAAAACGCTAGGAGTCTAGGGAGGTTGGTGATGTCTGCAAAGTTGAAAGTTGAAAAACTCCAAGGCTGGGGGAGGTACTGTTGGAGACCAAAAACGCTAGCTGCAGGGAGAGGGAAACGCCAAGGTTGGGGGGTTATTGCGGGTTCTTGCTGAGAAGATGCCTGTTGAGCGGGGAGCTCCTTTTGCCTCTTTTGCCATTTAGTGCTAACATGGGTTTGCTTATATACAAACTTACTCAATTTGCCCTACCTACTTTGCAACAAAAGTCACTTAAAAATAATAAGTGAAAAATGTCAAAAATAGGTAAAATAGGCTAAATGCACTGGAAAATTCCCCTAACTGATTCTAATGGATTCTGATGGGAATTCCGATGATCATGCTGTGTGCAACCAGAGGATATGCATCTATACCAAGTGACTGGGCATGCACGGTCTACGAATAGACTCACAAAAGTGCCAGATCACTTCTAATCTAGATTGACTGGACTGACTGAACCCTGATCATGCTGTAGCTTGTCCACGGACACACAGGGTTGGATGTGTCACGTGACATAAATCTAGCCCTCACAACCTTGAGAATAAAATGCTGAAAATGTCACTTATTGCTAATGAGGCTTAAGGGACTATTCACATGCTTGAATGCTTAAATGAATGTACTGTGCAAGAGAGGGTATCCAACTGTGACTATGACCTGCCTGGACATGCATGTCCTGCTAGAGGTTCACAAGGGTGCCAGGCTAGATTCTAAGCTAAACTAAGACTGACGCTAGACTATAGTAGAAGCTTGTCCACGTGGTGCAAGTGCAATGTGCACGTGACAATCGCACATCTGTCCGCCCAGGAATCCGATCAATGTGGGGAATGGCTTGTTGGATTTCTCTAACCTAAAACTATATGCGCGTCATGTTAGATGCCCACCGTAGTGTAATAGCATTTGTTAAAATGTGTGTACAAACCATTTATGCAAGAGGGTTCCAAAACTGGAAAACCTAATCTAATGGACTCGTCCGAACATGCAGGTCCTGCGAACAGGCTCACAAAATCGTTGATACTAATTCTCCTAGTCTAGACACCCCTATCTAGGAAGAAGGGGAAAGCTGGCTCTGGAAGTCGACGAAGCATGTCCACGTGGCACACAGAGCCATGTGCATGTGACAAGAGTGTGCCTGCTTACTCACTCTGAAGGCACACCTGGTTGCAACAAATTAGACAAGTAGTACACAGCCAAGTGTAATTGAATAGGGAGAAGTCTTCTAGCGAAGGGATGTAATTATCCGAGGCAAGAGCAAAGTTCAAACCTCACCCACCTATACGAGATTGGCAATTTTGGGGCAGTTTATGCAATTGTCGGGAGATCTTGGCCGTCACTGACACACCCTTCATTAGAGTTGTTTTTGACACACTTCAAAAGTATTCTGTACATTTGTGCATAACTTTCCTATCTTTTTCAAAGACTTTAAAGTAGTTTTGCTTTAAAAACTTACAGAATGGAAAAGGACCAAAATCAAAAAACATATGAGATCGACACTAATCAAGACTTAAATATGTATGGATTGAGGACATGGGGGGAGAGTGAAATGTGCCGTCGTGTGAGCAAAACATAGAATTACAATTATAGACCTTTTTGGCTGCTCTAGATGGTCTCAAATATCAAATGACCAAGTTGACTGAGTCACCTGATCCGAAAATACCCTCGGGCCTTCACCTCCAGGGAGGATGGAACCTCGTATAAAGACATTGCTATATCTTCTCTTGATACCCAATCAAGACCTAAAGACAACCTTGTCCTCAAAGACATGAAACAAAGATGCTATCTATACCTTCCTCCAGAAATGGCAAGACTTACGTAGATTAAAAAATACACCACCTGAGTATCAACCGCTTGAGGCGAGTCTGTCATTGGGGCTAAAAGCCTATAAATGGTGGATGAGTCTTAAGGCATCGGAAAAGATTCAACGGGAATTGGGCTCAATTTGAGAGCATTTTTGTGAAAGAATTTCTCCCTGAAAAAGAACGAGAAAGAAATGGGGAGGATTGGGACAAAGCTATACAACGGGGTAGGCCTTTGGTTACTTACATTGCAGAGTACATAGAAATAATCCTTAGGCTACAGAGGATAGACGACTTTCACAAAACAAGAGGGCTTATACGGGGGTTAGATAGACATTTCAAGTGAGAGGTAAAAAGAAGTGCATGAAAAACTTTCGAAGAAGCAATCAAATTTGCACAAATTTATGAAGATAATACTCGTTGGACAACTTCTAATCCCACTTAGACTGAGTCCAAGTACATAGATACGGGCCTCGGTGTCACGTGCACATCTAACCCTATGTGTACGTGAACAAGGTACTTCATGACTAGGGTTCAATTCAGTTCAACTAGCCTAGCTTAAGAAGTGTTCTGGCACTTCTGTGAGTGTTCGCAGACCGTGCATGTCCAGACACTTAGAGTAGATGCATATCCTCTGGTTGCACAGCATGATCATCAGCATTACCATCAGATTCTATCAGAAGCATTTTACAGTGCAGAAAACCTATTTTCCCTATTTTAGCCATTTTTCACTTATTACTTTTAAGTGACTTTGTTGGGAAATTGGGTAGGGCAAATTGGCCAAGGATCTATATAAGAAAAGATGTCGCTAGCACTTTCTGGCAGAAGAGGCAGTAGGAACCGCATGTTCAACAGGCGCCTTCTCAGCAAGACCCTCCCCAGCATGATCACCTAGCGTTTTCAGCCAAAGAACAAGCCTAGCGTTTCTTCGAGTGCAGATTCAGCCCAGCGTTTTGCATTTGCAGCAGCTGACGACATCAGATCATAGATCAACCCTAGCGCTAGCAGAACAACAGAATCAGCCCTAGCATTTTGGGAAGCGGCAGAACCCTTAGCATTTTTGCAGATTCCCGGCGGTAGAACATCCCTTGCATCAGCGTTTTGCATTTGCAGCAGTCAGAGTCCGCACCGCAAGTCCCAAACCTCGCAGATCTCACCTTCTTGCAGCAGATCCTCGCCGCACGGTCGGATCCACCGAAGTTTGCAGATTCAGCCCAGAAAACTCAGATTTCAACATCTGCGTATTCAGCGTGTCGTCGTCACCATGCCATCATCGCCGTCATCATCGACATAGAGTCAGAATTCAGCAGATAAAGATTTGCAAATTTCAGCCATTAGCGTTTTCAGATTTCAGCCGTCTCGTCGTCGTCGACATCGTCGGCAAGTCCATTGCGTTGTAGAGATTTGTGCAATCAATAGTAGACCGCTCTCACCATAGAGAGGGGCCTTCGGAGGAGGGTTTGACAACTTGTCTGCTGTCGTATTCTTCTCTCTCTATCTCTTAGTCTCAGTACTTTCATGCACAAAGTTCACCCACTTTGTTTGTGATCATTTACACTCTCTCACCAAACGAGCGGAAGGCTCTCCCTTCCGTAAGTAAAGGGAATCCTCGAGCACAGTTCGGAGCACTCATCTTGAGCAAAGTTCAACATTCACTTCCTTTGCACCTTACATTGGTATCAGAGCTTTGGGAGTGTTCTGTGTCACTCAAGGAAAGAATCACAATAATTTTCTTTGCTTGTTGTGGTCGCACGTAACCCAAGTCCTCTTGGGCGTGTCAATTCCTAATCGTGTTTTTGAAGAGTGACAGGAAACCCAACCTCCCCCTGTGCCTCTTTTCGCTCATTGAGAGCGGACCGTGCACTTAGCGGCTGACCAATCGACGTGAGCTTGGAAAAAGCAACCTTGGTGTGAGCGCAAGGCCGCCAAGGGGTGTGCCCGCGGAAAAGAGTAGAGCTCGGGTAAGAGAAGATCCTTCTCTAACACAGATTGCAAGCGAAAGAAGAACCTCAAGAACCTCAAGACTCCAGAACCTTAAGACTCAAGGACCCAAGAATCCAAGACCCACACGAACCCAAGTTCCTCGTGAACTTAAGAACCCAAGACTTCAGTGTATGGTCATTACCCTAAGCGGCATGGATACTTTGCATGGAGGTGATGAGCATGGCAGTGGCGAAGAAGAGTTTTCCCCACCAGGAGGTTTTTCTGACTCTCCCCCTTCCCCATCTACGCCAAGGATTGCACCAAATCCTATGGAGGCTTTGGTCAAGTCAATGATGGACATGATGTTAAACCAAGAAGCGCAACGCGTTACCTTGGATCGCGAAGCGCCCTTGGCGGCGGGGGAACGAAAAGAAAGAAAAGCAGAAAGAAACGCAGCTATTGAGCGTGAGCGAGAGCAAGCGCGCTTGGCGGCCGAAGAACGAAAGGAGGCGGCCGAAGAAAGTCGAGCGGCCTTGGAGGCAGAGCGTGAGGCGCAGAGAGACCTGTGCTTGCACGAGTTGGTTAGACAGGTTCTCACCTCGAAACCCAAGCCGACCAAAGATGTTGGTGGTGCATCAAGTGGCGCAAGCCGAGATTCGGACTCCAACAACCCGTCATCGAGAACTTGACTTTCAGTAAGTATGACGGTAAGATGGATGCTAGTGTTATTCATTCTTGGTTGCATCAATTTAATGCTTATTTTGCGACAACTAAGAAGACAGGGATTAGCAGGCAGTCATGTACCTTGCTGGTGATGCCATTAATTGGTACCACACATGGCAAGAGGCACAGTTGGCCGCGCACCTAGAGGCAGCCGATAAGGGCGCGCCCCTTTCCTTCAATTGGGCCGACTGTCAAGACAAGCTCAAGGCGTGGTTTATGCCTCCACAGTACCTAGCACGGTTGAAAGAAGATTGACGCAACCTCAAGCAGAATGGTATGCTAGTCATGTCCTTTTTTAACCGTGTTTGCAGCTGTCACAAGACGGGCACCACGTGTCAATAGAAAAGAAGAGACTGAACAGACTTTTAACACTTCAATAACAACTGAACTGAGAGAGAGACGACACGTGACACGGAGTGGTGGAATTCCACCCCAGAGAGTATTGGCCCCAAACCTTGGCGCCCCTTTCGGTATTTCTTTATATTCAATCAGCACAGTACAAGCCGGTACTCCAGACTTTGCACCTTTGCCAGGAAGCATGCCAGAGAATGAGCCGTAACCTCATATTTAAAGGCCCTAGGCCCCAAAAGCAGTTTATAGTAAAAAGCCTTCAAACTCAAAAGCATCTGGTCCAAAAGCAAAGGCAAAAAGCTTTTACGGAAATCCGTACAATTGCCACGTCATCAACCAGCGCAAAACGCGGAAATGCGTACTGCTTGCCACATCATATCATGCGAGCGCAATTTTTGGAAATCTGCCACGTCATCAATTTTTTTGCCTGTGTGTGTGGGTCCTGCTTTATTTTAATTCTTTATGTTACTTGGGGCCCCATCGGACAGGGTCCCCATAAGTTGATAGGACTTGTTCTTCTGTTACTTGTTCTTCTTAGGGTTTAGGCCCCTCGACCGCCATCTGCAAGTTGGCTCCCTTCTTCAGGGCTTTGACACGTGAGCAGTTTGTTACAGCAGCTTGGCACCCAAGTATGCAAATCTGATGATGAGCGCAAAGAGGCCTTCCTTTTTGGGTTGAACGAATATATTAAGTTTAATGTAGAAGTCTTCGACCTCGTGGATCTCAACAAGGCGGTAGCCATTGCTCCCTCCCAAGAGATGAAGCACAATAAGGGAAAGCCTAAGGAAAACAAGACCTCTTCAAGTACCACTCAGACTTCTCTGACCCCGCAGAGCGGTAAGAACGGTAAGAATGGTAACTCTTCTAACCAATCTTCCTCTAGTCTCTCAAAAAAGAACCTAAGGGTAAGGCTAACACAATTGCTAAACCTAAGCTCACTTCAGATGAAAAGACAGAAAAAGGAATTGTAGGAGGATACATCACGTCGGAAGAACAACGTATTTATTCTAAGGAAGGTCGATGTTATCATTGTCACATCAAGGGTCACATAAAAAGAACATGTCCTAAGCTTGAATCTAATGAATCTAAAGAACCCACAGAACCCACTTCCTCTGTCAATGCAATAAATGAGAATACGAGTGTGACCCAAGTTTCTCATGATCATCCCATTGATGAGTCTCTCATTAAGTGTTTTGGTCATGTGAAGGGTCAACATTTTGTCATATTGTTTGACCCAGGCAGTATGCATGATGTGATTAGTGACTCTCTTGTCGAAAGAGCCCGCTTGGAGGTTAGCAAGACATCTCCTTTCGAGGTGTCTGGCTTCGCTCCCAGTATGGACTCTCTCATCACGCAAGAGTGCTTTGATGTTTTGTTTGGTGTTCAACAATTGTCCTTGCGTAAGAAATTTGTAGTATCTCCTCTCTCAGGGTGTGATATGCTTTTAGGCATTCGATGGTTTCGTGAGCATAACCCTCTCATTGATTGGGCAACTAATACGTTCACTTTCAATGCTAAAAGTGACTCTCCCATTGTCATTCGTGGGGAGCAAGTTGTTCATTCTTCATCTCTCATTTCTAATGTGCAGGCGAAGATTGAAAAGAATCAGGAGAAGGAGACTCTCTCAGTCTTGTCTTCTCCAAAGCACGACACACATGGTTTGTATGATCAAGATGTGATTATTCACGAGCATGATGATTTGCAGGATAATGATGTGATTGTTCACAAGGATGATGGTTTAGTTGATACTTTGTCTAGTGAAGCTAACCTCATTGCAGATTCGATCAACACGAAGAACCGATCTTGGCTCCATCTGTCACTCTCTTTGTATATCTCCTCATTGGCGTTGTCTCTTTCATCTAAGATCTCTCCCTCTCTGCTGCACTTAGAGGCTATCAACTTCTGCTGCTCTCTCATAGTGCACATTTTGGTGTCGGCCATTTTCATTTGGATAGGCTATCAATCAAGTCTTTGTTTTCGCTTCTATAGTTTATGTTTGCAGTGTTTTTTCTGTTTTAGCAGCATGACACTTCTGTTTGGACTCAATTGCCAACCCTGTAATATATGTTCCTCAGTGGACTTTCCAGTGTTGTTAGGAGATATTGTTTATGTAAAGACTAAAGCAGCTGTTTTATGAACATCACACAAGATTTCAAAGGACCCATAGTATTCTCTATTTCATTGCATTCTTGTACAACTGTACGCATGAGCCTCTTGAGTGTTTGCTTACCGGGTGTCAATAGGCAGGGTTTGTGCAGGTTCAGAGTTCTTGGAACAGATTGTCAATGAAGGGGTCCCACATGCAAAGATTCTGCATGAAAAAGCATTATCAGCAGCAGAATTGGGGGCTCAATTACTTTCATTCCTCCATGACAAGATGTCTGAATATTGTTTGCTGCAAGATGGAGAAGTGAGAGTGATTCATGGTTTAATTAAGCTGCAATATGCTCATACTCGATCAATATCAACAGCTTAGAATTGCTGCTTATCCTTATTGCAGGAAGAAGCTTATGGTACTCTGCTCATGCTCTTTGCTGGCACCTTACAACCTTTGACAGATGCGTTAAATTCTTGGTTGCATGAGGGATTTTTGGATGATCCTTTCGGTGAGGTACAGTCTTATTTTGTTGTATTGATGAAGGATGTCTTCAAGGTCTAGTATTTTTAGACTAATTGCACTTTTTGACCTTCAGCTATTTTTTAATGCGAACAAGTCTGTGGCAATTGAAGATGCAGCATTTTGGCAAAATGGTTTTCATTTGCGCTATTTCAAGCCTCAGAAAAGCATTGGTTTTGATGAGTCACAAGATCCAGAACACCTCTCAGCTTCAGACATGTATTTGCAAAGCAAGGAGGGTCTGAACATGCAACAGAAGTCATCTTACACGCGAACTGTGAAGTCTACAGATCTGAACAGCTACTCAGACAAGCTTGCCTGCCCCAATTTTCTTCAGCATGTGGCCAAATCAATACTGTCTGCAGGCAAGTCACTTCAGCTCCTACAGCATGTCCATAGTGAGACTGCTGGTGAGTTTAGCAGCAGTGATTTGGCACTGAAGACGTCTTCCTTGTTACCTTCCTTGAAGGGCCTTGGTTCTTCGTATTGTTTATCAGATAATGAGAGAATGGAATCAATGAAAGAGGTTAGTATTCCTAGTGCTGGCTCACAAGGTTTCGATGAAGCCTCTTACTTCAAAAATTCATGGAATCAGTGGAGGATGCAGACAGCTAAGAGTGCAGAAAAATCATTATCATTGCTAGTGAGACCTGAAATGACTGCTTCACTCGAGAATAATGAAATTTCTGGGACTGTTTCTGCCTCATGTGTGTCAGATAGACACATTGTCCCTTCTTTGGTATCTGAAAGTGCTCGAAATAGCTTCTCTTTAAGCCAATCTGTCGCCCTACCTCCTCTTGATGACGACGACATCTATGAGGCTATATTTGTAGCCTCTGACGTTGATGATTCACTGAAAGAACGTGCTTGCACTGTGGTGGTTCACTCAACAGATGCAGTCAATAGCAAAATGGTCAAAGGCGATTTGTTGGTAGGCACCGACTATGGTACTGGTTTTGGCTGTGGAAGTCTGCTTGTACATCATGCAAAGATCGACACAACTGCAATGGGGCAACTCTTTCCTGCTTCAACCATGCTGCCATCTTCAAATGTAAGGCAACTAAGCCTTGATTGTTAAGTACTTTTTATTTTATCCTGCTTTGGATAAAATACTATAGAACTTTGTACCTACTCTGTAGGAAGGGTGGAGCTTTTTCGGGTTGCATCCAATGCAGTTAAAAAATAGATTTGCAGAGAAGATATTCCATTGTCTCGAAAAGGCTGAGCTTAAAGTGACACCGTTGCCCCAGATGCTGGTTCAAGAGTGTTTAATTAAACCCATTCAAAAACAGGTAATGTTAATGTTGCCAATCCTTTTATCTGATACTGCTTTAGCCTGCTTTTTCTTGGCAAATTTGACCGCTGTCTAAGAGCAAGAAACAGAGAAATCCAGAAAGCTCATGATCTGAAGCTGAAATATGCATCTCTAATTTTGATACTGAAAGCTTCAAATTCAGCAGCATAAATGGCATACTTGCTTAGTATTTTCAGCATGCCTATTTCTTGTAGCTTATTCAAACTGTTGATGATAACCACTTTTAAGATTGATTCTATTGAAATATATAGGATTCTCTAACTTATCAAGTATATCATTGATCCTAGGTATTGGAAACCTATTCTTGATGTTGATCTTATTGAGTGCCTTGTAGTCTATACTCATTCGGCAAGAACCATCTTTCTTTTGCACAAGTAGCACTGGTGAACAAAAAAGTGAAGAACTATGCTGGATAAAGTCCTTTTCTGTTAGGTCATTGACTTGGCTCATGATTTCTTTCTGTTGAGCTCTACTCTCTTTGTAAGGTGGTCGGTGCGGAGGGGTACTCCCTGGTATCAACTCAATAGTGTGCTCCTTTGGTCGCTCTGGGGGTAACTCGTTAGGTAAGCCCTTTGAGAAACAGTCGGCATGAGTCTAAAGGTAACTGAGATGCTCTGACTCAAATTTGAATCCTCGGATTCACTTATAGGTTTGACAAAGATCAAGTAAGCAAAAAGATTCAAGCTCATTAGTTTTGAAATGGCCAAAACCGATACAATCGGGATTGACTCGCCCATAAGTTGAACATCTGTGAAAATATCTTTGCCATGTCTATTCTTTAACTGGAGTTTCCTAGCCCTAGAATCAACGAACACACTATTCTTATGGTGCCAAGGCATCCCCAAGAGCACATCACACCCCTCAAGTGGCATGATGTGGAAGTTCTCATGTCCTATGTAACCCTCACAATGCAGGCAAAGTTGCCAATGATAGCCTTTATTGCAACTTCATGCCTTGGTGCGGCCAAGGCTTTCTGATCTTGTATCTTACCCCATGCTCTTGAGAGTTCAGCCCTCTCATCCTCGTGGTCCTTGGGTGCCCCCATGAAATCTGCTACCAGTCCTACTTTCATTTTTCCTTTGTTCACAGCTCGTTCCTCTGCCACCGTTTGTTTGTTTCATTGTCACCTTCGTATAGTAATCAAATTTGTGTATTGGAATTTTTAAGCAAAGATATGGTAATCATTCATCCAATTTCTGTTGCTACAGGTTGAAAGTGTTGGCAAGCAAGTGCTGAATAAGCTTATGAATGAATGGAGACTAATGGAGGAATTGTCTATCTTGCGTGCAGTTTATCTGATTGGTTCAGGTATTTGTGAGTGTCTCCTGCAGAAAGAGCATCCACAGTTTACATAAGAAATTTCTAAATGCCTGATAGTTCTTTTGAGATCCATTTCTTCTTTTTTTATTCCACCAGGTGACCTTTTGCAGCAATTTTCTTCTGTACTGTTCAATAAATTGGACCGTGGAGAGCCTTGGGATGACTTTTATGAGCTCAACACGATGCTGCAGGTTAAGATGTGATCATATATTGTTGTTTGGTGGTTGTACTTTGGTTTATGAAAGTACCATAACTTTTGAATTTTCATTCCCAGGAGTCGGTCCGCAGTTCTGCAGATGGTGTACTTCTACCTGCCCTTGATGCATTGGTTGTCACTGTACAGAATAAACCTTCCATTGGAACTGACACAGGATCAGGACCAGTACCTCTTCACATTCCTGGCCGCAACCTCACTTTTGGGATTGATATTTTAGACAGCTTGTCGTTCGTTTACAAGGCAAGGTTATTTCAATTGGTACTTTAAAGTGTAAATGTAGGCTTGCTGTAGTTTGACCTGCAAAGCGTATAAAATGAACCCTTGGCAAATAAGCATTGATAGCTTTTCCCCTTGCTCAAAGCAGCAAAGGCATCTGCCATTTGTGTCTTCATGAAGGGTATTATCAATGTGTCATGAAAGCTACTCCGCACATGACCATACTGACTGTCTGGCACACCTAACCTCACTTGAGCTATTGTCTGCTCTTAACAAAGAGGATAGATATAGAGAGAATTCTTTAGAATCTCTTCAAGTTTGATACATTTCACCCAAACTCCGCGCACTCGGAGTAAAAATGCTCCCTTATTCACCTTGTCACTCCTGGCGGCCTGAAATGCATTCAAGCTCCTCCCCCTTGCCTTGTCCTTCCCATTGGTGCTGCTGCAATTTGCAGCCTGTAGCCCGCTAGCTCTGTAAAAGCCTTTTTGGTGCAGCCCAGTGCAACAAAACGCAGGCAATCAAAACCCAAAGAACATATAGGTGAACAAAAAAGCAACTGGGGGTGGAAAAGGGGCCCGTGGGCCCGCGCGGACTACAGGCAACATGGTCCCGAGTTAATTTGTGAAAAAGCTCCTTGCAGTCCAGACATGGAGTCAGATCAACACTCTCATAGACCTCTTTTTTTTTTCCGAGAAAAAGATCCTCCTATTAGTTAATGAAACTGCCCATAAAGCTACAACCACCTCTTCGAGAGAGGGCTACAACAACCATGATGGGGAGACTCTCCCAATGAAAAAAGACCATATGTACAATGAGGCTAAATCAAGAAATGGGAGGAGGGAAAAGCCACACAGGTGGACGGTAGTGCCATCTGAGTACACCCTGGACCATGGTGAAAAAAGGTCCAGGACGCCAGAGTCGAAGGAACGCCTCTCTGCGCTTCCGCATGCGGTCGGAGCTGCCCTGGAGTCTCTTGAGCTGTCTTCTGAGAGTGTGGATCAGTTCTAGCCAAAGATCGCGAACAGTCTCTGCTGGTGGTACAGGGCGAGCCTCAAAGATGCGGAAGCAACGGGCCCGCCATATGAACTAGAGTGTCAGGCCACTGATGAGCTCCCAGCACTCCTCTCTCTCATTGCACCACTCTCTCTCATTGCACCACTCCTGGGAGTAAGCTCTGTGGCAGGCTGGAGTGTAGGTCGCCCCCCTTGCTTCACTATCATCCTGCTGGTGAAAGATAGCTCAAACTGAAGTGCCGGGCCCGTGAGAGTGGACCAAGCCATTGCCCCCCAAGTGGATTGCCGAGCCGTGGAATGAGCAGGCATCAGCCGAAGAACACGAATGCCACACCTGCTGTGCCAAAGGACAGTCCCAAAGACAGTGACGCTGACTCTCCACAAGGTGGTCACAAGTTGCACATGCGACCGAGAGACCACTATGCACAAGCCAACTCCCAACTGTTGTAGCTCTGTGTGCGACCAGCCACTGAAACAAAGTCCACTGAAACAAAGTGACTCGCCTCGGCTGTCTGGAGTCCCACAACCTTTACAAAAAGCTGCCAAGAACTCAGCTGTGAGACCCTCCTCCTGCCAATGAGGTGCTGTAGCAGGGCGAGCCTCTCTCTGTGCTGCCAGTATGTGACGTCCCAATCGAACAGTGTACTGAAAGAAGGGGACACCTGGGTGGTCTGCAGAAGAGAAAGGGTCCCTCGAAAGCCACTCTCCAGGGTCCCACTGTACTCGTGCTAGTGGACAACACTCCCAGGCCCACAGCCTCCAATGTCCAGTCTCAAGAGCTGCTGGGTCAGGATCGATGACACAAGTCCTCTCATAGATGCCCACCACTCAGATCCTTTGAAAACAGCACTCTGCCACCTGCGGGGCCTCTACTGCAACTCGCTGTAAGCATCCCCCACCCTGTAACTCGAAAAACAGGGAGGGAGCAGTCTCTGAGCAAGCTCGAACTGAGATGAGAACCTCCAGTCGCGTGAAGGCTCCCATCCATCTGGCCGCTGCTGGCTCGAGAGGTGTGAGCCACTCAGTTGGTACTGCCTCTGACATGTCCTGGCACATGCTCTGCACCCCTCTCATACCCTGTAGCTGAAAGCCCTACAGCTCCTCTAACAAGCCTGAAAACTGGAACCAGTCACCTAAAGAGCGTGTTGGACCCGTTGCCATGGGACCCCAGGAGACATGAGGCCAACGACCCACCAAGTGGCCTCTCTGAGTGCTAACCATGGGGTTCCAAACAAGGGGCTGTCGTAGGCGCTCCTCCGTGCAAGTAGGTTGCCGCTGCTCCAAGCCTCACCGCAAATGCTCCCAAGATTGAAGCAAACTCACAGCGAAGCGGTCCTCCAGTCTCCTGCTCAAACCAACTCTGCGCATCTTTGTGAAGATGCACTTGGTCGAAGGTCGCCAGGGGCCTCCTGCCTGAGGCACCCTAGCACGAAGCCGCTGTAGCAAGAACTCCCTCTAGGGCTTCTCACCTGGAAGAAATCCTGTGACGATGAACTTCCCAAGAAGGGCTCTGCTGTGCTGTGCTGGGTCTATGATCCCAAGCTCTCCCTGTGAATAAGGAAGAGTGATGACCTGCCAAGCCACTTTGGCCCGTGCTATCTGAGTGTCACGCCCTGACCAAAGGAAGTTTCTGATCAGCCTCTCTACCTGGCTGATACAAGAACTCGAGAAGATCCAGCAAGAAGTGATGTACCACATAGACGCCAACAACACCTGGTTGGCCACTACAACTCTGCTAGCCAAAGAAAGTCGTGCGGAGCTTCAATGTAACAACTTCCTCTTGATAGACAGGAGGAGGGGAGCAATCTGTTACTCGGGAGACAAGTCAAGACCAACCTGACAGCCCAAGTATCGAACTGCAGTCCTTGGGGGAATCCACTTGAAATCCTCACTTGGCATCCAATCGGATGCAAGAGCTCTACCAACTGAGAAAGCGGTTGTCTTTCCCCAGTTGATCAGTGCGCCAGATGCACAACAGAAGCTCTCTAGAGCTTGCTCGCACCTGTGAAGGTTGGCCTCCTGACCATCCAAGTACAAGGCTGAGTCGTCAGCAAACTCAGCGTCCAATAGCTCATCTCCCCAAATAGGGAGTGCTAAGCCCCATAGACCAACTTGCTGCGACACCAAAAACCTGCTCATCACCTCAGCATAGAATAGAAAGAGGAAGGGGTCAAGAGGGCAGCCTTGTCTGACTGAATGTGAGCATGAAGTGATCACCTCTACCTCCTGACAAAAGTACTTGACTGTGTGTCCGTCTGTACAAAGCTGTCACGCCTCTGATCCAAGCATCTGAGAATCCCATCCTGCGTAGAGTGCCCTCTAGAAAGTCCCAATCAACTTTGTCGTAGGCCTCCTCAAAATCGAGAAGAAGAATCACCAGGTCCTCACCACGGAGCCGGCGCTAGGGCAGAAGCCTCCGAAAAAGTAGAGATGTTGTCAAGGATACTGCGCTCCTTGACAAAACCTGTCTGAGTCCCTTGTATAAGGCTCTCTAGAAGTGGCTGGATCCTCAAACTCAGAGCCTTGGCAAGAATTTTGTGGACTGAGTTGAGGATGGTGATGGGGCGCCACTGTCGAATCTCATCCAAGGAGCCACCCTCCTTGGGAATGAGGTAGATCAGACCCTCACTCATGCTGTCAGGCATCTCTCCTGTGTGCAAGATGTACTAGAAAGCACTACAGAGATTTGGGCCAAGCAAGTCCCAGTACTCCAAGAAAAAACTGGGAGTCAAGCCATCCTCACTTGGACAGCTACCATAGGGGAGTGCACTAAGAGCCGTGTGCAAGTCCTCAAGCTGAAGTGGAAGCTCAAGCCTCTGACGCATCTCCTCAGTCACAAGGCAAGGCATCAGTGTCCACACCTGCTCCCTGCATGCATCTTGGCGCTCTGACTGAGGCTCTGCAGACAGTAACTCACGGTAAAAGTCAGTAGCAACTGCACGCATGTCCTCTGGCTCAGACGCAACTGACCCGTTGGGCCTCCTCAACTGATTGACCTTGGCATGCGTATGTCGAGGTCCCACTGCCTCGAAGAAAGCTCCAGTCACTTTGTCGCCCACGTGCGTCCACTGAGATGCCTGTCGATGGAAAGCTAACTCATGGCGCCCGCTCCTCTGTACTAACAAGCTCGTAGTGAGCCTGCTGTAACTGCTCCTCCAGCCAAGGACTGTCTGGATGCTACTCCTGCATCCTCTGCAAGGAAGCAACGCCCCGTCTGAGACGCTGCTGCTCCTCTCTCGCTGTAGCCAGGTGAGCCAAAGACTCCTGGAGAAAGAAGCGACTAAGCTGAGCTAGTCTTGAGACCGCTCTATCAGCAAGAGAATCCTGCGTGTCCAAGCTCTCTGTCCAAAGAGCCTCCACTCGCTCTTTGAGTGTAGAGTCCAGCAAGACCCTCTCAGGGATGCGAAGCATCGTGCTCCCCCTCCTCTGCCTATCTGCCACTGTGAGGATCACTGGTGCATGGTCCGAGAAGGAAGTCCCTGCTAGAATGCCAACTGTCCCACCCAAATCACAGAAATGGTCCTCCCACTCTGCTGTCTGGGGGCCTCACGAAGCTAGAGTGCTGCCACACATCCGAAACCCTCAGAGTCATACAAAACCGCTCCCAAGCTGCCAGCTCAACTCCATGCACAGGAGCATGGCTACCACCAATCTGTCAAAAGGGTCCTCCAACATGTTGAAGTCACCCCCTATGCACCACTGCTCTGCCTGCAGCAGAGACTCAACAATCTGTGACCAAAACTTCGCTTGTGCACTCGCCACATTGGGCGCATATATGTTCAGAAAGCCCACAAGGCAACCGTGAACCTGCATAGTGATCCACTGGGCCCTGCCTGGCACAATAATCCCTCTGTCCACAATGGCCTGCTGCAAGGAATCCGCAATAGTCATACATACCCCACCGTGAATGCCACCAGGTCCAAAAACAGCTGACCAAAAAGTATCATATCGTCCACGCAAGAGATGACCACATCGTCTAATGCGGCTCTCACACAGGTGATGCTCCTGTAGCATAAGGAGATCAATCTCTCCTCCCACAAGGCAATGCTGAAGCTCCTGATGCAGTCGGCCCCTCTGACGTTGAAACTGGGGCCCACCTAATCCCTGCACGTTCCATGAGACGATCCTCATGGGGAGCGAGAGAGAACAGATGCTGCCGCGGCAGCTAAACGTGCTTCGAGGCTGGCTTGGATGGGGAGTAATCCGCATCCGAATGTCCTCTAGATAGGCGTGACTGCAAAGAGTGCCTGGCCCAAGCCCAAGTAGACCGAGCCGTGCGTAAAGCTACCTCCTCTGTCCAGGAATCCTCATGAATGTGTACATAGCATGGCGGGCATTGCGTATTAGCAAAGAGGTGAACCACAATGTGTCTACATCCTGCAGCATCTGGAGGTGTCACAGTAAACTTGGCCAATGGTCAAAGAGTGTGAAGCATGTCTGCAACTCCTAGGTCTCCCATGTGATGAGAGAACTCTAGGGTCTGTGTTTGAAGCCACTCCAAAACTGAGTCGAGCATCCACTCAGTCTGGTCCCTGCCGCAAAGGGGAAACGAGAAGCCAACCGATGAGTCCAAGGCCTCTATCCCCCTAGTTGCAAGAAACAGAACATGAACCGTGAAGCTGGGGTGGAGGCTGGGGTAGAGACCTCGTCCTGCTGAAGAGGACCGAATCGGTTCCCCGTGGGAACCCACTGCTGCGGGGCAGGCGCATGAGGACCACTCTGAGTGCCAGGCTGTCGCTGTGGCCCCTGTCGTCGTCGACCACGAACCTGTTGCCAACCCTCCTCCGCTGGAGCCCCAGGCTCGGAGGGTGGCTCTACCTGTGTGTTGTGTGTCTCTGCCTGGTGCTGCTGGCTAGCCCTTGAAGGCCGGGGCTGGGCGTGAGGTGTAGGTCGGGGCCTCCTCCGTGGATAGGCCTTCGCAAGATGGCCCATCTGGATAGGCCTTCGCAAGATGGCCCATCTGTTGACAAATGAAGCACTGATTCGGGAGGCTCGAATACTCCACTCTGTCTAAACCAACCCCCACTCACCCGAGGAAGAAGGATGACCTTCGGGAGAGTGTGGGTGTCCCTAACCAGAACGCGAACTGAGGGAATGCCGACCGCCTTGGCAGCTACTGAGGCTGCCGTGCGAGGTGTCTCCAAGACAGTCCCAATCGCTGAGCCTATCCTGGATAAAAGTGGTAGGTACTCCCTTCGCAAACCAGGAAAGCAGACAGAGATGGGAAGGTCTGCCTCCTCTAACAAAACATATGAAGCAAGGTCAAAACCATGTCTCCACTGTCGAAAGTGGGCTCGAACTGCTCGGATGGTCAAAGGGCTCATGGCGATGACCTTGGACGCCATCTCGGAGGTCTCAAACTCGCTCTGATAGTAGCCTCGTCCGAGGAACTGGACGTCCAAGATCTTGCCCACCTCTGCAAGAAGGCGGGCCTGGAGAAGGTCTCGCAGCTCTCCTCTGCTAGGTCTGGTGCCAAGAATCTTGTAGATGACGGAGGTCGCCTGGAGGCGCTCCACCTCTGCTGCGAGGCTCGCTTGCTCTGTCTGTGAAGGAGCAAGTCGGATGGTGGGCTCTGCAAGGTCGGGCGAGGGGGCTTCTGAGGAGTCCCTCTGGGGTGGAGCATGAGCCTCCATTTGTGTCTGCTGCCGTGGAGAAGGGCGAAATGGCGATGATGAGATGTGGCCCTCGATTGGACGAGCATGCCGAGAACGCCGAAAGTGTTTACTTCAGCTGAGCAAGACCCGGGGGGAGGGGGTGGGGGTAGTGAGGCGGAAGAATTGGGAGTGCAAAGCGGGGGCCTCAGCCCAGGCGGCGTGGGCTGAGGCGAGCGAGTGGGCGGGCTGAGGCTGCGCGCTGAGGCGAGCGGGCAGGCGCTGGTCCGAAGTACAGGCAGCGGGCAGGCAGCTGGGCAGCGTGCCCTGGGGGGGGGGGGGGGGGGGGGGGGGGGGGGGGGGCGATGGCGCGAGAGAGGGGGGGTTGGGGGGGTGCTGAGCGTGTGCCGGGGGGGGGGGGGGGGGGGGGGGGTGAGCGAGGGCAGCAGCGAGCGCGATATCTTTACAAGCCAACCCAAGTTCTCATAGAGCTCTTATCGGTTGTTTGATTGGATGCTCTCTTTCTTGCAGTTTGAATTGGGATAGGCTACCTCTGTGGCCAATAGTTGCCATATTGAAGAGATTACTCGATTGGGATGACACACTTTTGTGATGGCTTTATCCGCCAAAGCAATGTGATTCCTCTTTGAGAGCGGACTCATTCCTGATTTACTGGTGTTTTGGTTCTAGGGTGCTTGGGTTTCGAGATTGCTGGCTTTGAGGACAGAGATCACCATGTGCCCACGCTCTGTGATTTTTTTTGTTTTTTAGGGTTATCCTCCAAAGTTAAGGGCGCCTCCGGTGCTTCTGTTCTCTTCATTGCAGTCATCTATCCCTTTCATTAAGGTAGGGGTCATGCCATTTCAGACTGTGTTTCTATTGAGTGGGTGGGAGTGATTGTAGTGAGAGGAAAGGCTGTGGCTACCAGCTGTGCGATGGATGTAGCAACTCCTAGGCATGCATATTCAAGAGGATGACTTGGCTTGATTTGTGATTGACAGGTTCATGTCGTACTGACAGTCCACAGTCGTGGATACAATTGCAGTTAAAGATTCTGCATTGTCTGTAGAGGCTAGGCAGACTGCATGCAGTTCTTCTGCCTGGGTTTTTAGTTTCACAGATTGGGAGTATATCACCTCTTAGGTTTGAAGTAGCAATATGTGTGTGTTACATTGAGAGGGTTATTTAGGATGTATTGCGTCTCTCAAATGCTGACAGTTAATCTAACAGTCAAGGTCTGCAAATGCTGGATATCTTTTTTTGTCTAAGTCTATTTCCTGTGTGCTTAAGAGAGAGAAGTAAACATTTGTGTTATAGGTTTCCTGGCCACTGGAGCTAATCATCAATAAAAATGCTATTAAGAAATACAACCAGGTATGTGTTGCCAGATTTATGGTTGTGAGAACTTCTAACAAGTTGTTGTTGACAGTGTCTATTTTGCTCTTAGGTCATGACATTCTTGTTCAAAGTCAAGCGCGCTAAATTTGCTCTCGACAAAGCTTGTAGATGGATGTGGAAGGTAAGTTTATTAAAATGGATGCTCCTCTTGGCCTCATGAAAGCCTGCGTGCGCTTGTGCAAGGATATTTCTTGCTGCTTTGAAGAAAAAATCCTGATTGAGTTTTTGAAAGAAATAAAGTTGATTTGGATTTTATTAGAGCTTTCGGCTTCACTGGGTTCCTAAAAGAAAGAAATGCCTTTGCAGGGAATGGCAAATTTAGACTGTGTATGATGTATTGTCTTAGGTTTGTGTCTCATTATTGGAAGACAGAGGATCAATTTGTTTTGTTTCTCTTTGTTATTTGGACATGTGTTACTTCGAGCTGTCATTTAATTAGTGGATGCAATTAGGCTTGTTTTGTTCTTTGATTGATCCACAGTCCATTCTGCCTTATATTTGCATTATTGAAGATACCTTGTTTATTCTACATGTGGCACAGGATGGAGTTGGAAGGATGACAGATATCAAGCAGCAGCTTTTGCTTCAACAAAAACTCATGCATTTTGTCAACACATTGCATCAATATGTTATGGACCGGGTAAGCAAAGTTTACATAAACCAGTGGACCTCTGAGGTAGCTCTGCTTAACTGCTGATTTATTAGCCTTCTCTAACAGGTGTTGTATAGTGCATGGGAGGAGCTCTGTCAAGGGATGGCGATGGCATGCTCCCTCGATGAAGTCATAGCTTGCCATGATGCATACCTTGTCTCAATCCAAAGACAATGTCTAGTTGCTCCGGACAAATTGGTACTCTGCACGATTTTTTGATTCAGAGCTTGGCATGTTGCAAAGAACTCCAATTGTGTACTCTACCCAAAATAAGAGAAAATAGTTCTCTTTCTTCTCTCAAAGCTCATGACTGCATGGTACGGTATCTTGTTGTGCAATGGAGGGGGATAATTGTAGGTATCCTTTTTACTTCTTTTTTGGTGGGATGGGGTTCCTTGTGATCATTTGAAGAACTTTTGCATGTCTGAATCTAATTCTATGTAAAATGGTCTCTCTCTCTCACACTCAAAGTTTCTAATGGATCTATGCGCCTTGATGTGGGTGCTTTTGAGGAGAGTTTCACTGGGAGAGACATCATCTTCTACTCTGAGACACATCAGGCCCGTGGGCAGTCTATGCCTCACATTAGTGGATACAGATGGGAGACAGCCTGTAGACAGGAGACACGATCAGAGCACAGAGGGCGGGGCTCAGGAGGAGTGGCAGTGTTATTCAGGGAGGAGTTGCAGCCATTGATACATATAGCCTGTAGGGATGAGCAAGCTAGGTACATGTGGGTGAGATTGAGAGCAGAGACAGGTAGATATCTTTACATTGCCATCTGCTACTTTCCCCCAAGTACGTCAGTTTATGCACCACCTAGAGAACAATTCCCCTTTTCTATTTTGGATGATGACATATGCGAGTTCTCTAGAGATGGTGACATCATCATTCTAGGGGATTTCAATGCTAGGACTGCCCATCATCAGACAATATTTTATGATACTTCACAGGAGATGTTGAGAGAGCTGGATGTTGCAGAGACGGGCCTATCCAGACTATCACAGGATGGGGAACACACTGAGTATGGACGACACTTGATAGACATGGGGAGTGCACATGGATTAGCCATCTTGAATGGCCTACAGAGATTTCCCGCTGTCGGGGGTTTTACATGCTTTCCACACAGACATGGAGCCAACATAGTGGATTATGTCATGGCACAGCCGAGCCTCATCTCTGGTATCCAGGATCTCACGGTTGGATGCAGACCTGTTGGTGTGGCTGTGGATCATGCTCTTGTGTCGTTGACCATCTCTTTTCAGTTTAGTGTAGCACACAGGCCACGGGCAACAGCCCCTACTCGCTACACCTTCACGCGGGAGACAGACTCTGTATACATAGATGGGATCTACAGACGTCTATGCACTGAGGAGCCAGGGTGTCCTCTAGAGGAGCTTACTATTATATTGACACAAACATTACATGATGTAGCGGCAGAGGCATACCCACACACCGAGTTTGAGCAGAGATGCTCTTTTGGGAGCATGCCCCAGAACAGTTGGTATGATGAGGAATGCCGCGAGACTAGAGCCAGACTTCAGAGGGAGCTGCTTTTGAAGGACATCACTCATACATAGTCACACTGCACAGATTGACTTCCGACGCCTAGTGCGATGGAAGAAGAGGGCTTCCGACTAGAGTAGGACTTATACCAGCTATTCTTGAACCAGGACTCACGTGAGGCATGGCGGCTCTTTCATGAGCACTCCCCTCCCCCTTGCCATTACCTCTACAGAGGCATGGGGCCAATATGCATCATCTCTATACACAGTCCTGGACAGTCACCCCTTCCCGACCCCCCCCGATCCATGCCCACACACATGTGCTTTTTTCACCGCTGAGATGGTGAAGAAGGCCATTGACAGGATGAGGACTGGTAGAGCATATGATCATGAGGGCTTATTGGCTCAGCATTTCATGCATGCCAGAGATCTACTAGCAGAGCTTCTAGCAGTTATGTCACGTGACACATCCCAACCCTATGTGTCCGTGGACAAGCTACACCACAGCAGGGTTCAGTCAGTCCGATCAAGTTAGATTAGCAGTGATCTGGCACTTTTGCGAGTCTATTCGTTGACCGTGCATGCCCAGTCACTTAGCATAGATGCATATCCTCCGGTTGCACACAGCATGATCATCGGAATTCCCATCAGAATCCATTAGCATCACTTAGGGGAATTTTTCAGTGCATTTAGCCTATTTTCCTATTTATTGGGATTTTCACTTATTATTTTAAGTGACTTTCCAACAAAAGTAGGTAGGGCAATTTTGCTAAGTTAATATATAAGCAAACCCAAGTTAGCACTTTCTGGTAGAAGAGGCAGCAGGAGCTTCCCGCTCAACAGGCAACTTCTCAGCCCCCCCCCCCCCCCCCCCCCCCCCCCCCCCCCCCCCCCCAGCAGTAGACCCTCGCCATCCCCATCCCTCCCTTGGCGTTTTTCACAGCATTACACCTCGCCTTGAAGTCCCCCCTCTCTCTGGTGACAGTTCTCTGCAGATCATCCCAAAGGCTTAGCGTTTTTGGATAGCAGCCATCAACAAAAACGCCAGCAAACCAGATCAGCCTTTTAGCGTTTTTGCATTGCTGCCATTCAGCGTTTTGATTTGCAGATATAAATCAGCCTAGCGTTTTTGTGAGAAGACACATCCAGCCAGCGTTTTTGGTTTCAGCACCTAAACGCCAGCAAGACTCAGCCTCATCAGCGTTTTTGATTATTAGTCCTCACCGCAGCAGATGCTCTCAGTTTTCAGCCTATGACACAGTAGAAGATAAGCCCAAGTTGGTTGCAGATGTTCCCCCATTTTCAGCCATAAAAACTCATCCAAAACAGTCATTTTCAGCCACCGAAACAGCCCCCGAAATCAGCGATTAGAAGACCTCAGATTTCAGCCATCGAGTCATTGTCATCACGGTCGTCGTCATCGGCATAGTCCCATGGCATCAGTCCATTGCATACGCACTGTACACCTTTGTGCAATCAAAGAATAGACCACTCTGGCCGACGAGAGTGGGGCCTTTGGAGGAGGGTTTTACAAACTCTCGGGTGTCGTATCTCTTCTCTCTCCTTCTCTCAGTCTCATTCACTTGCACGCACAATATCCACTCACTTTGTTCTTGACCACAACACTCTATAAGACGGAAAGCTCTCTCTTTCTCTAAAGAACTAAAAGGAACCTTGAGCAATAAGGATCACTAATCTTGAGAAAATACAACATTCATTCCGGTGCACCTTACAAGTTATGTTCAACCGTGCTATGTGTGAGGGCTTGCCTGATCCTTGGAGCCTATCTACTATTGTACCTATCTTCAAGTCAGGAGACCCTATGGAGCCTGGGAATTATCGCACTATCATGATTGGACACACATTGACATAGTTGTATGCATCCATTCTTGAGCAGCAGCAGCTGAGTAGATTGGCAGAGAGGGAGGGGATACGCGCAGCCCCCAGGCAGGGTTCAGGAGAGGTTTTTCTACTCTTGACCATATCTTGACACTCAGAGCCATCCTTGAGGAGGGCAGATCACATGGGAGACGGATCTACTGTAGCTTTGTGGACTTCCGCAGAGCATTTGACACAGTACCTAGAGCGAGATTAATGCGCAGATTACAGGATATGGGAGTATCGACAGAACTCATTTGGGGGATCATGGCATTATACAGGTTAGTAGTGGGGCATGTACGCACCTCAGAGGATCTATCTACACAGGTTCACTCCACTATTGGGGTGAAACAGGGCTGCCCGCTCTTTCCTACTCTATTTGGTATGTATGTGGATGAGGTTTTTGACTACATTGAGAGAGATGGTGATAGAGATGCACAGCTAGCAGGGACATGGATTCCACTATTGTTATATGCTGACGATATTGTGTTGATCTCCAACTCTCTGGAGGGAATGCAACTTCACTTAAGATGCTTTGCATAGGTTTGCCTATGAAAGTGGTTTGTCTGTCAACCTTGGTAAAACCAAGGTCATGGTATTTAATACCACTCCACAATGGATCAGGAGGTCAACACCACCCGCATTCACATACGGCCAGGAGATGGTGGAGTATAGAGATGCTTACACTTACCTTGGAGTGGTTTTTAGTGGACCAACATTTTCTTTGAGGAGAGCATGTGGGAACTTCCTAGAGACAACAGATATGCCCGCCTTGCACTTGAGTCCTCTCGACAGTTAGCCATGCAGGGAGATACAACATGCTGGTATGGGGAGATGACATCATGGTTTCAGGCGCATGGATTCATCATAGACAGATTGCCCTCCTAGTACTCATTGGATGCACCCTCTCTGACTCTTACATAGTTCGAGATCACCAGGCTCATTCGCCAGGACCTGACTCAGCTAGACACCAGGAGGACATGGTTACAGCCAGCACAGGAGCTAGGCACGAAGATGGCTTTCTACAGAGAGCATCTTCTCCAGCTTACAGAGGACGGTTTTGTGACGAGGCCCAAATACATGGACACCCACTTGTCTCATGGGATGCGATGTGCTATTGGCCGGATACGCACATCTTCACACTAGCTGTGGATCGAGACTGGGAGATACAACGGAGTACCAACAGAATCCAGGACATGCCCCTTGTGTGACATAGAGCCTGAGACAGAGTTGCACTACACGTGCCACTGCCCAGTCTACTACGAGATACGAGCTGCTTCCACTGCTTGTTCGGAGAGGGCTTTGGAACACTCTCCAGAGTCATGCGGTATGAGGATCAGAGGTGCCTGGGTTTTGTTTTTGCTTGAGGTGCGCAGACACAAAGAGAGCCTGATGAGAGGAGAGGCTAGCCAGTCTTAGAGATAGATCACAGATTTCTTTAGAGCAGACATTGGACACCCGGAGGAGCTACTACCACAGTAGAGCTCGTCACCTCACACAGAGGCACACTGATCGACCGAGCGATCGAGCTGGGGAGATCCAGACACCCACGTCTGCGGAGGACTACGCAGCATTGACAGAGGCTGCATCAGAGGATTCGGATGACTTTGGCCCGATATGCACGACGCCCGGTCAGACTATTGACCATGGAGAAAATTGATGAGATCCGCCAGCGACCAATGTTGGATCTCTTGTGATTTAGCTATCCCAGCTAGCTGCTTAGTTCACACCTAGCAGTTTAGGATTCCATAGTAGAGTATTTTTATTTTGTTTATCTGACTTTGTATCAGATCCATCACATTGTAACTTTTTGGTCTCATAGGTCACTTTGGCCTTTTGAAGACGTTAATATAACATTTCATTTCATTTCATTTCTCAGAGACGCATCAGGCCCCCGGATAGCTTGTGCCACATGTGGTGGGATACAGATTGGAGACAGCCCACAGGACAGTCGCGAGATCTGAGCATGGGAGTAGAGGTTCAGGAGGAGTAGCAATGCTATTTAGGGAGGAGTTACAACCACTACTACATATTCTACGGAGAGATGATCATGCTAGATACATGTGGGTGAGGCTGAGAGCCGACACATGCCGATTTCTATACATTGCCATATCCATATGTTACTTCCCCCCGAGTACGTTAGTATATGCTGTGTCCAGAGGAGAGTCGCCTTTCTCTACACTAGATGATGATATATGGGAGTTTTCTAGGGATGGTGATATCATCCCTAGATGATATATGGTGATATATGGGAGTTTTCTAGGGATGGTGATATCATCCCTAGAGGAGAGTCGCCTTTCTCTACACTAGATGATGATATATGGGAGTTTTCTAGGGATGGTGATATCATCCTCTTAGGAGACTTCAATGCCCGAACGGGCAACTGCGAGACAATCTTCTACGACACTTCAGATGAGATGCTTAGAGAGCTGGATGTGGGTGAGTTGGGGCTTGACAGATGCTCACATGACAGAGAGCAGACGGAGTATGGGAGATACCTCACGGAGATGACGACTGCACATGGGTTAGCCATACTTAATGGCTTACAGCGATTTCCTGGAGCAGCCGGTTTCACATGCTTTCCACACAAACACAGGGCCAGTATAGTGGACTATGTCATGGCACAACCGAGCTTTATTCCTTGTATTCAAGATTTCATAGTGGGAGCCAGACCAGTGGGCCTAGTAGTGGATCATGCACTTTTGACATTTTCTGTCTCATTTCAGTATAGTACAGCCCAGACATCAGGAGGTAGGTCACATACCGGTTATACATTTACACCAGAGACTGACTCAGTTTATACAGAGATCTATAGCCGTCTATGCACAGCTGGTCTTGGCCTCTCAGTGGAGGAGTGCACCACGTTACTGACTGAGACATTGCATGGTGCAACGTCAGAGGCATACCTACACACTCAGCCGGGTCGGAGGCAATATTCTGGGAGCATGCCCCAGAATAATTGGTATGATGAGGAGTGCAGAGAGATGAGAGCCCAACTCCAGAGGGATCTTCTTTTAGGAGTATCACTTATAGACAATCTCGAATTGCTTCTCGACGCCTTGTGCGACGGAAGAAACGAGCTTACTTGGCCCAGATGGAGCGAGACTTGTATCGGCTGTTCTTGAGTAGAGACTTAGGAGAGGCATGGCGATTCTTTCAGGAGCACTCCCCTCCCCCAGTGATTAGTTCTCATGATGTGTGGGGCCAGTATGCCTCATTGTTATATACGGTTCTTGGATAGGACCCCCTTCCAGATCCTACAGAGCCATGCCCACCTACCAGCACCTTCCATTGAGATGGTAAAGAGAGCCATTGACAAGATGAGGACCAACAGGGCATATGATCATGATGGTCTAGTAGCAGAGCACTTTACACATGCTAGAGATATGTTGGTAGAGGTTCTTGCAGTGTTGTTCAATCGTGCCATGTGTGAGGGGTTACCAGAGACTTGGAGGTTGTCTACTATTGTGACTATCTTCAAAGCAGGTGATCCTACAGAGCTTGGGAATTACCGCACTATTATGGTTGGGCACACATTGGCATGGTTGTATGCATCCATTCTTGAGTAGCAGTTGAGTAATTGGATAGAGGGTGAGGGTGTACGAGCAAAGGGCTAGGCCGGTTTCAGGAGGGGTTTCTCCACTCTTGATCATATTATGACACTCAGAGCCATCATTGAGGAGGGCAGGTCACATGGGAGACGTATTTATTGTAGCTTTGTGGATTTCCGCAAAGCATTTGACATGGTACCGAGAGCTTGATTGATGCGCAGACTGCAGGAGATGGGGGTGCCCATAGTGTTGATTTGGGGGATTATGGCTCTATATAGATCAGTGATGGGACATGTACGCACTCTGGAGGGGATATCTGATTTAGTTCACTCCACCATTGGGGTGAAACAAGGTTGCCCATTGTCTCCTGTTCTATTTGGTATGTATGCTGATGAGGTGTCTGATTACATTGACAGAGAGGGTGATAGAGGTGCCCAGCTGGCCAGGACGTGGATCCCATTGTTGTTATATGCGATGATATTGTGTTGATCTCTGACTCATCAGAGGGTATGCAGCGACAGTTGGATGCATTACACAAGTTTGCAGAGGATAGTGGATTGTCTGTTAACCTAGGTAAAATCAAGGTTATGGTGTTTAACACCACACTATAGTGGATCGGGAGATTATCACCAACTTTCACATATGGTCAAGAGATTGTAGAGTATACAGATGCATACACTTACCTTGGGGTTGTCTTCACTGGTCCGAGATTTTCTTTGGGGAGAGCAGTAGAGACTAGATTGACTAGAGCTTTTGCGGCCTTGGGAGGCTTGGAGAGGATGTGCTCGCAGGTTCAGTTCTAGGAACCTCGGACAAAGTTATGGCTCTTTGATACCTTAGTAGCCTCAGATTTGTTGTATAGGGTGTAGACATGGGGATCTTCTTTAGGTCAGGATGGTTGGAGACGTATGGAGAGGCCCTTGATATCTATGATCTCTCGACTGATCAAAGCCAAGGCCTCCGTACCCCACGCTATCATTTGAGCAGAGCTAGCTGCCCCTCCTATGGAGATTGAGGCGCTTACCAGATCAGTCTCCTTTGTGCACAACTTGTGGGATACATCATACTACTAGAGACAGATATGCTAGACTGACCCTTGAGTCTTCTAGACAGTTAGCTCTTCAGGGGGACACTTCATGCTGGTATGCATAGATCACATCATGGACAGGCTGCCCCCTTTTCAGTACTCTCTTCAGGCACCCTCGATGTCTCTTACACGGGTGGAGATTACTAGACTCATTTGTCAGGACTTGATCCAGCTAGATACTAGGAGGACATGGATAGAGCCACCACAGGAGTTGGGCACGAAGATGGCTTTCTATAGAGAGCATCTTCTCCACCTCAGAGGAGATGGATTTGTGATTCGACCCAGCTACATGGACACACATATGTCTCATGGTTTGCGTTGTGCCATTGGTCAGATACGCACATCCTCACATTAGCTGGAGATTGAGACTGGTAGATTTAGAGGGATACCAGCAGATAGCAGGATATGCCGCTTATGCTAGTTAGAGCCAGAGACAGAGCTACATTACATATGTCATTGCACAATGTACTATGAGATACCGGGCCGTTTCATTGCTTATTGAGAGAAGGTTTCGGTCCTTTCTCTAGGGTCATGAGTTATGAGGATCAAAGATGTCTTGGGCTATATCTACTTGAGTGAGACAGATATAGAGACACTTTACTGGGGAGAGATAGAGAGAGACAGTCCCAGAGACAGATTACAGGTTTCTTTTCACTAGATATGGGACAGCCAGAGGAGCAATCATCATTGCAGAGCTTGGCCCACACTCATTCGACCACTACTGGCACTCTCATCAACCGGGCACTGGAGCTACGGAGATCCAGACGACCACGATTGAGGAGAAGGGCTACACAGCATTGACATAGACTACAGCAAAGGATTCGAGCCATACTCGCTCGATATCCAAAGTGCAGATGAGAATGGATTCTAGTAGTAGTATCTAGTTCTTTTGTATGCAGACATGGTATTAGATTCACCATTTTGTAACAGATTGGTCTCATAGGTCATTTTGGCCTTTTGAAGACGTTAATATAACATTTCATTTCATCCCTCTCTCTCTCTCTCTCTCTCTCTCTCTCTCTCTCTCTCTCTCTCTCTCACATATATCCTAGCCTCCCATGGATCACCCCCTTCCCCCTCATCACAGGGCCACATTTGGTTACTTTGTACTTTTGCCCTTTCCCAATGGCAGACACGTATATTTGATTTGTCTCATAGACCACTTTGGCCTCTAATAGACGTAAAAACTTAAAAGATCTTTCTTTCTTTCTCTCTCATCGGTATTTGAATTTCTCAGCGGTATTTGAAATTCTATGCAAGGTTTTCTTTCGTCTCCTAAACAATCTAGGTTGTCTGTTGCAGTGGGCTCTTATTTCCAGTAGAGTGAAAACAATCCTTAGCCTAGCATTGGACTTCTACTCCATTCAGCGTACCTTGTTCAGTGGAGGGGCCGCCCCCGCCATCAAAGCAAGATGCCAGCTGGAGATAGAGCGTGTTGGACGTCAGTTTGAAGAGTGCATTGTATTTTTGCTTCGTGTAAGTTACCACATTTTGCTGACCAGGTTTTCAATTTTAATAATTTACATATTTCAACGCCTGAGTGTGTCACACTGATGCAGGTACTATCATTCAAGCTAAATGTAGGCCACTTTCCTCATCTAGCAGAGCTTGTCACAAGGATCAACTATAACTTCTACTATGTATCAGAAAGTGGGCACTTGTTGACTCCGCTTCCGGAGGTTACAGGAAGAAAAGGCTCTCAGCAGGTCAAAATTCCTGTAGTGAACCACGGCTGATCTGGACAGTTTGTATTGCTGGTGTGCTGTGTACGATGACAACTTAGGAGTGGCTTTCTTGCTCTGAGGATACTTGGAACATGTGCTGCTTCTTGAATGGCAATAAACTGTCGGGAAACCTCGTAAAAGCAAGCTACAAACGAAGGTTTGATATGTGCATGGACTAGTTCATTGCAATTTGGAAAGCTTCTGCCAGCTGGTCCGGCTTTGCAGTAAAGGCGTGTCGGCAACAACAAAGCTATACAGGACCAAATATCCTCATCAACTTCTGCAATTAACTTGCAGAGCTTTTGCCCCGTCTTTTCCACCTCTGCATAAGAGAGACAAGATGACTGAGGCCACGACGACTCTTGATCGTCCTAACCAAGGCAGTTCTATGCCTTCCCGTGGTGGATGTTGATTTTCATCTACAATGTAAGGATTTGGAACATCAATATGCCTCAAGTAGCCCCTCAATGTATATGAGCATTCTTTGCTGGTCTGTGTCTCCTGTACACCCTTTCTCTTGTACATAATTCATTTTGTGCTTTCCCCTCATACTTGTTGCAATGGTTTAGGGAATGAGCAATTCTTGTATTTTGTCTTGTTTATAAAGGGACAAAGAATCAAGGACACAAGTATCCGTGCACACTAAATGTCTTCATCATTGTAGACATGCCTTTTCATGGCATGAAAAGGCATTATTTGTATAAAAATGCTTACTAATGTGTGTATTTTACCATTATGAGCCCTATCTAGGATCCAACTGGCTTACCAAGTTGTCTCTCTCCCTCATTGCACTAAGGTACACATAGGGGTCTCTCTCTCTCTCTCTGTGACTTTGTATCAGATCCACCACATTGTAACGCTATGGTCTCATAGGTCATTTTGGCCTTTTGAAGACGTTAATATAACATTTCATTTCTCTCTCTCTCTCTCACACACCCACACACACACACACACTTTTTTTTGTTGTAAATCATTGGTATTAATTTCAAGTGGGAAACCTCAACACGAGGAAAACCCACTAGAAGATCATATACAATATAAGAGAACACTAATGTTCTTATGGAAAGGAAGTTGAAAACAGTCAGAAAATCCTGTAGGCATCAAGGGAGATATCTCCAGCCTCCAAGGCATAGTGTAACGATTGCCCAAGGGACAATTTAAAGTGGTGAAAAGGATCAGTCACAAATCCATGAAACTTTTGAACGTTGCGCTGGTTGCATATGGCCCGTAAAGCCCAAAATTTGACCCAGCTAAAGAATACCTTAAACTGAGAATATTGAGGTTGTATCACACCAAAAAGCCAAAATCGTCTATGAAAGGTGCTTGAGGGGAAATGAAGATGGAAGGGCAGCCGAGAGCCTACGATAGAAAAGATGGAGTGTCTACACTGCCACAACATGTGTGACATTGATTCCTTAGCACCACCACATCGGGAACATGAAGAGGGCGTGATATTGGAAGCGATCAACTGGAAGAGCACCCACCACACATGCCATAGGAAGATGCGCTCTTTAAGAGGCAAATGATTCTTCCATACACAAAACAAAGTGCGTTTCCACCACAATTTGGATTCATGAATAGACCATAATTGGTTGCCATGCTGCACTATCCAAGCATCTGCTTGTAAGAAGGCATAAACACGGCTAGTGGACAAGTCTCTCTCTCTCTCTCTCTCTCTCTCTCTCTCACACACACATACACACACACACACTTTTTGTAAATCAATTTGATAAATTTACTAGTGGGAAACCTCAAGGCGAGGACAATCCACCAAAAAGATCATATACAAGGCAGAGAAGACAGATTTTTCCGCTTGTACAATTTGGCTAAAAGCATTCATAGGAGAGTTGATGTATCTCTACGGTGATATCACCAACTTCCAATGCAAAAGATTTCCTAAGAGAGCTTGAAGAAGAGGGGATGTGCATGAATGCGATGGAACATATAGCCATCACGCTGACGCCATAGGGTATCGTAAGCCCAATATTTGACCCACATGGAGAGGACTGCGAATCGTTGTGATGTCAGTGAGAAAATGCAAAACGCCCAAAAACCATTTATGAAAAATCGTTGCTGGAAAACGGAGGCACATACATGTCAATACGTAATGAAGGTAATCTCTAGTAATGCAACAATCCCACAACAAGTGGCAAACATTTTCTTCCACAGTTGAGCAACGGACACAAGACGAAGGGCGGATACTGACGTGCCCTAAGAATAGTTCCCATCGGGAGCCCTCCAAGCAAACAGCGCCAAAGAAACAACCGTTCCTTCAAAGGCAAATGACTTTTCCATAGGGTGGAGAGAAGCTTCCTCCACAAGATATCATATTTGTGCATGTGCCAAAGAGCATTACAATGATCAGCAAGCCAAAGTTGCGGTAAAAGAAGAGCATAAACTCTACTGGCGAAAATATTCCGAAAACGTGTTTCCAAAAGACTCCCATTAGACATGTGATCACCATCGAGCAAAGGTGAAATCGACAAAAAATCAACTAGCGTGAGCTGAAGTTCTCTCTAGAATTGCTGGTAATGCATGCCCAATCCAAAACGACGAGCGGCAAAGGGAAACTCAAAGGTGTAACTGGCCGCATCTACCACATCCTCAACCACACGAATGACACGACAAGAGAGGAAGTATGCTTGGTGAGGCGAGCGGTCAACCAAAGTATGAGAGAATGCCTGGCTCCACTCAAGACTCTCCAAAGGAAGCAAATTTTCTTCCCACGGAGCATTCCATGATAGATGAAACTCAAAGGTGTATCTGGCTGCATCCACCACATCCTCAACCACACAAATGCCACGGCAAGAGAGGAAGTATGCCTGGTGAGGCGAGCGGTCAACTAAAGTATGAGAGAACGTCCGGCTCCACTTGAGACTCTCCAAAGGAAGCAAATTTCGTTCCCACCGAGCATTCCATGATAGATGAATTGTAACCTCTTTCCAAGCAAAGAGCAAGTGGAAGCAAGAGGACATCCAGGAATATGCCCTTCCATCTTACCAAATACAACCTCCCAAATAGATGATTGCCAGTGGCCAAATGAGGACGTAACAAGATGCTTACTCCTGTATGCAAACGTAAGAGTCCAAGACTGAATTTGCTGTGCGAGTGTAGGCAATAGCATAGCTTTCCTAGCAAGAACATGCCTACGCAAGTCCAAGCTTTTGAGACCACCAAAACCTTCAAGAGTTTAAAGCTTCTCCATCGACATCAAACACAAGCCTTTTTTGTGAGCATGAGTTCGCCACAAATAAAACAAAACGCTTGACATAAGAGAATCGAGACAATGGCGAGGCCAATGCATCACTGGCAAATTTTTTTGAATATATTGCATCAAGATACTCTGAACAATTCACAGGCAAACATGCAATGGCCAAGCGGTTAGCTTCCAGTAATGCAATTTGACATTCATGTGTTGCATAGTCCAATCCACTTTTTGAGTGTGAGTGACATTCCATCCAATTGGACACGCCAAATGCTTGTGATCACAATCGGAGGAACAATCTCACCTGGCCACAATAGACTATGCCAATCGCAAGGACAAAGTGGCAGAAGCTTTGAATTATGAATTTTGACTTTAAGACCAGCCACCCTTCCAAACAATTTCAAAGCTTCCATAATCACTTGGACATCAATCTACTGATTGCGAGGCATAAACAACGAGTGGAAATATGATACAACAAAGCACTAAGGAGGGCAGCCTTGCCTAACCGAACAACCAAGAGGCCAAGATTCCGTCAATTCGTCCCTTCTAGGATCGCCAAAGACGTACTACCAGCATACAAGAAATAAACCACATTGGCCAATTTAGGACCAAAACCCTAGACACCTCATGATTGCAACAATGAAGTCCCACTAGACAGAATCAAAGGCCTTTTCGATATCAACTTGCATGACTAGCACATCTTGTTGGGTGTACTTAGCATATTCCATGCCAATCATAACACTAGCCAAATTATCCATGATCTTGCGACGTGGAATGAAACCACACCGAGTCTTATAGGTAGATGGTCTTTAATGTAATGCACCAACATCTTAGCCAATATCTTGTAAACCACCGACATCAAAGTAAGAGGCCGCTAGTGAGAGACTTACTCACAAAGCGACGTGGAATGAAACCACACCGAGTCTTATAGGTAGATGGTCTTTAATGTAATGCACCAACATCTTAGCCAATATCTTGTAAACCACCGACATCAAAGTAAGAGGCCGCTAGTGAGAGACTTACTCACAAAGTGCTTGCTTAGGAAGTACTTTAAGTAAACCCTCTTTCCAAGAGAATGGCAAATCCAGTTTCTCCCATGCTATTTAACATGAAAAGCAATGGCTTCTTGAGAACTTCCCAAAAAGAGAAGAAATATTCCACAGTAAGCCCGTTTCAACAAGGAGAATGCCAATGGCCCAATGCAAGCACACACCATGTAATTCAGAATTAGTGAATGGATCCTCAAGGCATTGTGCATCTTGCGGAGACAAGATTAGATGAACATAAGAAAGCAACAATTGATGTGCTTGGCGAGTAGCTAAAGATGTTTGAGAATGAGCAGTGAACACCCGTTGACGATAATGTGAAACTGTCACAAACTACTGACGTGTCAAGCCACTAAAGAACGTAGCCGACTTACAGATCCCGATCGAGGGGCCTAAATCCTAAGAAGAAGTCCTACCAACTGATGGAACCCCGTGCGATGGGGCCAGGGGACCTAAAGATTAAAGTGAGACCAACACACACAAAGCGAATTCACATGACGACGTGGCAGCTAGTACGAATTTTCGCGAATCGTGCTGGTAACGTGGCAGGTTTATGAATTTTTATAATTCGCACTGACAACTTTTTAGGTTCAGTGCTTTTGGACCAGATGCTTTTGAGTTTATAGCTTTTCATGTAAACTGCTTTTGAATGGCCAAGATGCAAAGCAAGAGCCATAGAGTGTACCTTGTTTGAGCATTATAAAGAAATACCAAAAGGGGCACCACGATTTACAGCCAGTACTCTCTAGGTGGAATTCTATCACTATGTCGTGTGCTCTCTCTCTCTCTCTCTCTCTCTCTCTTCCAGTTCAGTTGTTCTTGAAGTACTAAAAGTCTATTTAGTTTGTTTTTTTCTATTGGCACATGGTGCCCTCCCTGTGATAGAAACCATGGCATCAACAAGTTCCTGCTTCGAAGAAGTCCAAGCACTCGAGGGAAGCATAATCCACTTTTGTTGTGAGACCCTTGTATGATGCAGATGCTTATTAAAAATTGCTTCGAAGGACAACCTTTATCTATAAAAGCCTGTTGACGAACACGTGTCTGCCATTTAGCAATTTTCTGCTTAACATTATGCTGAAAGCTGCCATTGATAAACTTGTTTCGCAACATCAACATCCCCCCTAAAATCCTGTTGACGAGTGTCTGCCATTTAGCAATTTTTCACTTAATGTTAAGTTGAATACACACACAAGCTTCAAACAACTCTGAAATTTCAGAGTTAGACAAAGGCCACAAATCAATTAATACTTGCAGCTGTTGACAAAGCTATTTCGCAACATCGATATCCCCCGAGTGCACTACATGTAGTGCATGTCATAGTCATGAATAACACTTTGTACCCTCATGACAAAGTGATACCATGTAGAATCAAGATCAAGATGCATGTTGACAAGCAGAGGGGGGAATAAAATTAGAAATCATGTCTCAAAAAACATCACGAGTGAGATAAGCATTATTAATATGTGGTAAATGTTTCCTAGGGAGAGGCCGATCACAAAGAGCCTGCCCAAAGTACAAAGTCGACAAAACAGGGTAATACATCCATGACTGCAAGGTGTAATCCATCCTCATATCACATACAAAATCTTCATGCTATTGCCCATTAAGAAAATACCATTGATCCAACCGTGCTCGATAAGAAGAATGAACAACATGCTGAAAGGTAAATCTAGAAACATTTGGATGCAAATACCGCCATAAATCAATCATTTGAGCACAAAGCAAAGAGATGATCCCATTCTTGCCTTTCCGCAAGCAACATGTGTGAATTGCCTGTGGTATTATCATTCATATCAGCAATGTTATTAAAATCAAATGCATTGGAGATCCATGGGTGAGAGGAGATGTCTCGCCATAAAGCAGCCCTTTGCCCAGAGGCTGTATATGCATAAATTTCTCCAAATTCATGTACATGACCATTCAATAAGTATAGCATAACCATCCATCAGCCATGCAGATCATTATGCAGTAGAACAAACTGAGGCTCATGACGAACCAACATCAACAAACCCAAATAATATTGCAAGCTAGCATACACAATCCAATAACCGAGAAAATAAGAACACTAACTGTCAAACTCCTGCTGATTATGCTCTCGCAAAACAACTATGTCTGCCCTACATGTATGTACATAGTGCTAGGTCAATCGCCACTTACCAAGGTTACATAACCCATGCATATTGTATAAGATACATCTAATGTGCCTATGCATTAGGAATCATATGCATAAGAGGAGAAAAATATAGGAATCAAGTAGAGGTGCCCAAAGGCACATCTCCATTCACTATATCCATACTAGAACCCACCCACTGAGTTAATGTAGAAAACATGTCCACATGATTTACCTGAGGGGTGAAAGTCTCCCCAAGAAGTACATCATCGTAAGAGTGTATCTCTTTTTTCCATGCGTCAATCAACGTGCGATTGTCATTACATGGAAGTTGCTTGAACGATGCATTTCTATTAGCATTAATAGGGGGAACATAATTATGAGAGGAGGGTGGGGTGCGAATCTTCACTGTCTTTTTAGGTGCCACCCATGAGTTAATATCACTAGGCCCAAATATTTTTGCCTTTCTCAGCATTCCCATTCCCAGATCAGTAGACTGAGGTGTCTTATTTTTCCCTTTTTCCACATTGGAAACCTCCTCAGTAGTAGAGACTCCATTTTGCTTAGCTTCACTGATAGATTCGCCTATTGAGATAGAGGTAGACGGAGGAACTGCCAAAAAAGGGGGTTGCAAGACTGGCTCTGGACATCCAGATTGTATATGACCGAATTTACCACATCGAAAACACGAATTTGCAAATTTGTCCCATTTAAGTTCAAAAGGATGCTTGCCCACACCGATGGGTACTTTGAATCAACCATAATTCCTTCAGGGGTTTGTTTGTTAGTGTCCCAAAGAATGCAAAACTTGTTGGTGTGCGCATCCATTTTCAGCGGGCCAATCACCTTACCAAGTTGCGCAGTGAACAAGGGTAGGAAATGTCTCCATGTGCATGGGAAATCAACAATTTCCATCCACACCACGCAGTTGTGGCGAATAAGACTTTGATAATCTTTAGTGAGTGCCCATTGTAGAACACGAGTCACCTATGTACCAAAGAAGACGGGAGACATTTCCAATAAAAGATTCTTGGCTTCAGTATCTGCTAATTAAACTTCATAGAAACCCCGAGCAACACAGTAAGCGCCACAGATAGCCTGATGTTTAAGAAGGAAATCAACTCATAGTCCAACATCCTGCACAATAGGCATTTGACAAGGAAAAACAAGATGACTGCATTCATGGCATACTACACAGCTAGGTCCATAAGATCCTGCACGGGAATCCGCACTTTGAGGGCAGGTGCTTGACCATTCCAAGCTTTTCGGGCCTTTTCGAAGTCCTTGTAAAAACAAGCTTTGATTCAAAGGTGGCTTCCAAAGAATTATCCATAGCTTTCTGATGCTTGAAAACACACGAAAACTTTGACATGCAACATCAAAACCACAACTAAAGGAGAAAGCCTATTGGAACGCATAATGCAGTAACTAATATTTATATCTACCTTAAACTATGTATAGAAAGCTGAAACCCCAAGAATATACATCACTTACAGGGGTATATATTTGCAATCAAGCACTACGTAGAAACCTCTGCAGAGAAGGGAATCGATGACTAGCACCAAGGAACCTTTGCACACAGAGGAGGGTTGATCTGAATTCTACTCGCCAAACAGTCATGGAGCTGAACTAAAACTACTGAGGATAGGAGTGCAACAAGGCTGGGATTCACGCGGGCAAGCTAGAGCAGCAATTTGCACACCTGAGCAGAAGAAGAACTTGCATGAAGGGCAAGCAGGAGATCCTCACGACACCACACGCACACATGCACACGCGTGCGCGCGCACACACACACACACAATTAAGTACTTCTAAAGCTAATATTTAAACCCGGTAGAAAAAAGGCCCGACTCTTTTTTGGGTTTAGGACTTCTTTACCACAACCCCTCAAATATATAATTAAAAAAAAGTTACCCCCCCCCCCCCCCCCCCCTCTCCCCAACTTGGTTAAATGCCTTTCAAAGGCGCATTGAAAATAAAACAGTACCCCATAATTAATTAGCGGGTAGCTTTGAGTATTGGGCATATCAAGTTGTTCACGCTTGTCACTTACACTGTATACCACACATAGGAGCTCTGTGCACGTGCACGTTGCATGATGATGTTCTTCATCTCCTCTCTCCCACTCAGTCCCCCTATGGGGCCAAGGCGGCTGTTGCTTGAAGCCATACTCTTTGGGAACGGAGTTGGTTTCAATACCACTGGAATGCATCACCATCAAAACACTATATAAAGGTGAGGATGGCCCTGAGCCCCTCACTCAGTCTCTTTGCGTGGTGTTTGTGTTGGTATAAAGAGGGATTGAGGGTTTGTTGTGGAAGCTTGCCTACTACCTAACCATGGAGCTTGTGGCAAAAGAGGGCGCTTCTTAGGTCCACATTTTGTACATTGTTTTTAAAAAATTGGTTTTTCTGTACCAGGCGTTTTGGTTTTCATATGATGTACAACAAAATGGTTTGGCTTGATATTTAGAGACCATGTGTATTAAAAACCAATCCGTATTTTCTCTGGTTTTTTTGAGGCAGGTGGTTTTTTAGTTGACATAATTTCTCTTAATTTGTTTTGACTTTACGCATAAAGGGCACTTGGCCTGAGCAAATTAAAAAGGTTTGTATAGATTTATGATGGGCCGTTTTCACATGCCATGTATATTTTATGATTGCATGGGTATAGGTTTCCCTACACTAAAGCTTGGACGCTCACTGGAAAATAACTAAATTTTTGCCATCGCTTTGATGGTTAGGGGTGACTGGCATTAGGTACTACCTATGTACATCACGTACAAGCATGGAAATATGCAAGAGGCCTTGGTTTTGTGCTCGTTATTCTGCGTACTGACTCAATATGATTGAGGTCTTGTTGCGGGGTTAGGCAACTAATGCCAGTATAAGGCAATTGACACCTAGGGTATAGCTACATACTGGCTGGGAATGTTGTAAAAAAGAGGGGTTGAGTCCGACGAGCCTTTGATTGCATTTGATGACTGGTTTTTTAAGAGCTCCTAGCGTAATCATGGTGTCACATTGATGATAAAGTGCACTATATAATATGGGTTACATTGCATACCATGATGGAGATGCCGTGACTAAACAGTTTGGATTTCATGGTTTTTTAAACTTAAGGCATGGCTTATCTACACTCATTTGTACATTTTTTTTTTTTTTTTTGGGGTTCCTCTTACTCAAACTTAATGTAGAAAATCTGATATGCTTTGCTGAGTGCTTTTCACCTAAGCCAAGCAACTGACAAACTATTTGAGGTGTAAAGCGATGTACTTTTGAGGAATTTATCGAAAGCTGAGGACAAAAGTTACTGTGTTTTTTACTAATGGTTTTAAAGATGGATGCGGAAAGAGATGTACCGCATTTACTTGATTAGTTTAGGAGAGTTGTCTCACTAAATTATACCACACTAAGTAAAAGAATGATATACTTGCTATATAAAATCTTGAGGGAAAATGATTGATAAGTAGGCACAAAATAAACTTTGAACTAATGGTGGTATTAAGTCACTTGGATCAGAAGGGGTGGTGGCCTCCTGATCTAAATGATACATATGTAAATATCTATTTAAAGTCTATTAAAAAGTGGGTTATATAGAGACCATACATATAATGGCTACCATAATTCAAAGGGGTTATGGATTTTTTTACAAGACTTTAAAGAAATTTTACAAAGTTGAAATACATTTACACTTTGGACTTTTGTCTAAAGTAAAAAAAGTTGTAAGTTGGACATGGATAACAACTAATATAGTCCCTTGACACCTGTAAAACGCATTCAATACTAACATATCTGTTGTCTTGACTGAATGGATGCAGGTGAGAACTCTATCCTTTCTTGGAATTTTTAAAGCTTGAAGCAAATGTCTGTCCATGATTACACTGGCTCATACTACTTGGGAAGTACTTCTTTAATGGGTTACTATCATTGAATACTAGAATGAGGCCTCATTCTTATATGTCATGTACAAAGATAATTGTAAGGCTGATTTGTTTTTGCACTAATCATTACCTTTTCTCTAAAGCCAGCTGTCTTTTGAATGTTAACGTTCATTTATGTCTTATTCTTAAGTAAAAATAGCTACACACACGTTCTATACATAAGATTTTTTCATTCTTTTTGGAAAAACTAGGACGTTGGCTTTGGAAACTAGTTTGAATCTTAGTTCTAGGTTGTACCCACTGCTTATAAATCCTTTTTCGGTTGGCAGGTGTTAGGTGGTGCTTCATAGGCTAATGTTCTAGATACGTGCTCACGGCTGTTATAGTCTCTGACTTTGCCGGTTTAAGGATTGCAGGCCCAACCTACGGGATTAATTGTATATTTTCTTTCAGGATCACAAATATTTTAAATCGACAGCTTGCATGAGAGTAAACCACGACCTGGAGAAGCATACAAGCATTCTAGAACAAATTAGGTTTTACATAAAGGACCATTCTCCAAAAAAAGCCTTGGCTATTAGAAATAGACCTTTTTTGGCTCGACAGGCCAAATGCTTTGTTACATACTACCATAAGTAATCCCTGACTTACTAATAATTTTGTCTATTGCAGACCCTTGCCCTCTTGCAAGGCTTGGAACTATCTTTTGATCCCCTCTCTGTGGCTACCTCTCTTGTCCTAAGATGTATTGGAAATCTAGATGCTTCTCAATTAATATATGATTCGGCTCTTCCCTCAGATAAAAACCTATCTATCTTACACATGCTATCTTTCAATGATTCGTTCAAGATTCTGGCTACCTTGGACAAGGACTCCAAAGATGGGGTTAATATGTACATAGCCCAACTACCTGTACTTCCGTTACAATATCAGCAAGAGCTGGCCTTATTTTCTTTCTTTGGGGCTGAATTATCTAAATTTCCGAAAAAATTATGTGGCCTCAATTCTTCTTTTATCAGTACCCCTGTTGCTCCAACAATCCCTCAAACTGGTGGGATCTTTTGTAGAGATAATGCAGCACTTGAAGCTGTCAAAGGAAGTTCAAAACAATCTTTGCTCCCTTAGTGACTCTAATCTCTTGGAAATGGTACCCAAAGTGTCCAAAGGTTTTCCTTTCCTAACAGTAGACAAATTGAAATTGAATCTTTTGGTGTGGACCATCAGCTATGGGCTTTACCTTACAAAGCCTTTTTGGCTGTTGGAATCAGGGTTGCAGAGAAACGCATACAGCTTGGAGAAGATGAAGGAAGCTCAAGGCACACAATAGAGAGTGTATAACTTAGTGTGCAATGGAAAGATAGATAGCCCTAGAGTGATGGGCGTATATACAATGCACGGGGGAAAAACCTCCTAAAGAGGGAAAAAATGTCCCGACGGTCCTAATGTGTTCACACACGTCACTACCACATGTATATGGTAAAAAATACCCCTTGGAGTGATGCGGTGAACGAGAGCTGGCACATGAGTAAAGGGAAGTGCCATGCCCTGAGGACATGATCGGTCCACAAAGGGAGTAAGCCCAAAGCTTTGCGGAAAGCTTCAAGCTTCTCACGAGACAATGCCTTTGTGAAAAGATCTGCAAGGTTGTCCTGTGTTGGCACATAAGCCAAGCTGATCTCTCCTGCTGAGACCTCTCCCTGACATAGTGGTAATGCACCTCAATGTGCTTTGTGCGAGCATGAAAAACTGGGTTTCTCGCAACTGCCAATGCGCTTTGACTGTCAGTGTAGATAGTGTTGGCAGTGTCCTGTCCAACACCCAAATCAGCCATAAGGCGTCTGAGCCATACACACTCAACCGTAGCTGTGAAGACTGCCCTGTACTTAGCCTAACAACTCGAAGTGGCCACAGTAGGTTGCTTCTTGCTCAACCATGATATACATGAACTGCCAAGCATGAAACAAAAACCACTTGTGGACACTCACGTGTCAAAACAACCAGCCCAATCTGTGTCCGAAAAAGCATGTAAGTCTGGCGGCAATGATCCCCCCTTGGGATAAAACAAGCCAAGATGTAAAGTACCACTAAGGTAGCGGAAAATCTTCTTGACAGCCTGCCAATGCTTAGACCCTGGGCTATGCATAAATCTGCTGACCTGTGAGACTGCAAACTGAATATTTGGCCTCGTGTTGCATACATAAATGAGGCAGCCAATAGCAGTTTGGTAAAGAGTGACATCAGCAGGATCGCCAACATCATATAGACTCAACTTCAAACCTGTTTCCATGGGAGTGGCAATAGGTTTGGAATCCTCAAGTCCAAATTTACATAGCAATGTTTCTATGAAACTTTTCTGACACAAAGCAATACCACCATCACACTCCTTAAACTGTATACCCAAGTAATGATGCAACATCCCCAAATCTTTCATCTTGAAAGTAGCATTCAAATCAGCCTTAAATTCAGCAATATGTCTCTCATTTGGTCCAGTGATCAGCAAATCATTGACATAAAGAACCACAATGAGAAGTACATCATCCTCACGCTTTACATACAATGTGCTTTCTGTTGGGTTGTTACGAAAGCCTCGTTTCACCAAATGAGTGTCAGCTTTCTCATACCAAGCATGAAGAGATTGCTTCAACCCATACAAAGCCTTCTTACATCTGCACACTTTGTCCTCTTGTCCTTTTATGACAAAACCGCGAGGCTGCGTTACATAAACTTCCTCAAATATGTCACCATTCAAGAAAGTAGTAACAATGTCTGATTGATGTACATCCCAACCAAAATGAGCTGCCAATGCACATAGAAAACGCGCAGTAGTCATACGACAAGTGGGAGCAAAAGTCTCTTCATTGTCTATGCCGTTTTGCTGTGCATAACCCTTTGCAACAAGTCGAGCCTTTTGGCGATCGATCTCACCATCCGGCTTGCGTTTCAAGTTGTAAACCCACCTTGTACCAATGGCCTTTTTGCCAGGAGGCAAATCACATAAAGTCCATGTGTCATTTTCTATAAGTGCATCATATTCTGATTGCATGGTAGCCATCCAATTTTTTGAATTTTGTGCATCAATGTCATGTAAGCTAGACACATCCAAAGCATAACAATCTGATGCATAAGATGCATGGCGAGAGCCTGAACGGGTACGACTAGACAAAGGTGCATCCAATTTACTGTCACGCAAAGTGTGCACCAGCCATTTTGAGATACCTCTAGCCTGCTCATTTTCAGCCCTTTCCTCATCAAGTACATCATGTATATCTGCATCAGTAATAGGCTGATCTAGAACATTTTTAGAAACCCCCATAGGCTGTACATTTTCCTCATTGGAACTTACATTTGTATTTCCACCACTGAAAAGAGACAACAAAGTGTCATAAATGTCCTGTGAGCTTACATTACTGTCTCTAGTACATGACAACAAGGGCTGAACAGAATTTTCCAGAAACACTACATCTCGAGAAACCAGAATACGTTTTGTTTGTGGATGATACAACCTGTATCCTTTTCTTTCAGCACTATAACCAACAAAAATATATTTGACAGTCTTATCATCCAATTTTCTGCGCTGCACTTGTGGCACCAAAGCATATGCCAAACAACCAAAAACATGCATGTGCTCAATAGAAGGCTTTCTATCATGCTATGCTTCATATGGAGTAATAGACTGCAACGCTTTCGTAGGACATTTGTTAAGTACATAAGTGGCAAACATGATGGCCTCAAGCCAAAAAGAATGCGGCAAAGCTTGACTTTTGACCATACATCGTGCCATTTCCGTCAGTGACCTATTTTTCCTCTCAGCGTCACCATTTTGCTGAGGTGTATAAGGAACTGTACATTGGTGTTTTATCCCACGACTAGCCAGAAATGCATTAAATTCATGAGACATATACTCCCCCCCTCGATTGGAACGGAGGGTGCCCATAGTACATTTCGAGACATTTTCAGCCATAGCCAAAAATTGTTTGAAGCACATAAAAACTTCTGACTTCGCTTTAAGCGGAAATACCCATGCATGCGTGGAGTAATCATCAATGAAAGTCACGAATTACAGGTAATTGCCCAAGGACGGAGTTTGCATGGGCCCACAAACATCACTATGCACAAGTTGCAACCTGCATGTGGCCCTAACTGAACCATCCTTTGGAAACTTAGAACGCTGTATTTTACCCAGAATACAACCTTCACAAACATGTTTGACAGGTGCTTCAAGAGGCGGCAAAGAAGCAACCATATCAGATTTCTGCAAACACAGCAAATTGGCAAAATTCAGATGACCAAAACGTGCATGCCAAATTTTTGCATCTGAAATAGCCCTTGAATCTACAATAGCATTTGCAAAATTTTGTCCACACTTGTCATACTTATACAGCCCACGGCACAAAAGCCCAGATGCAACAATTTCATCACCAAAACTGAGATCATGAACTGTACATCTGTCATCCACAAATTTGGTTACAAGTCCAAGTCTAGCAAGTGCGGATACAGACAAGAGATTCTTCTTGATCCCAGGTACATAAAGTGCATCAACAAGTGTGAAGGAGCTGCCATTAGCAGTAGTGAGCACAATATTTCCAACTCCCTGAACTGGATAAGAGGCGTTGTTGGCACAAGTGACTGAATTCCCATGAGGGACAAACTCGAGAGAGGCAAACAACTCACGATGTGAGGTAATGTGCTTTGTAGCACCACTGTCGAAATACCACACATGTGAATCTGCAGCAACTGACAAGCATGCATCATGGAAAACAAGATTGTAAGTGCACTCTACGCTAAAAGCCCATTCTGCATCAACATCAACATTACAGTCTCCTTTCACAGAAGACTCAACAATGGCTGCATTTGTAGTGGAACCAGCATTTGCAGTGGAACCACCCTCTTTCTTTGGCCTTCAACTTAGGACATGACTTGATCAAGTGATCATTAGCTTTACAATAATGGCAATGCATCTTCTTTTTTCCCTTGTCACCAGAATTTCCAGACGAATTGCTACCAGCAGAAGCATTAGGAACAGAATTTTTGCCACTCGTAGCAGAACCATAAGAAGTGGCTGCATTACTGTTACCACCCTTTCTTTGAGAAGCAATAAAAGCCTGTTCAACTGCACGCTGCCTAGTCCTGTCTTTTTTGGAAAGTGACTCTTGCAAGAGCAATGTGCATAATGCATCAAACTTGACAACTTCTGGATTTCCTTGGGTCATAAGTCTCCAAGTACTGGCAAAAGTCTGGTAAGAATGTGGTAAGGCATCAAGAACAGTCTGCACAAGGGATCTGTCTGAAATGACTTCACCTGCAGAAATAAGTTGCTCATTGATGTCCTTGACACTAGCAAGGAAAGTGTCCATATCATCCCCGAGGCAGTCACTTATCAAAAGACCCCTATATCACGTACGTTCAAGAGGTAATTAATAATACCTTCATATACATACTATACTTACACTGTGAGCCTATTTAAAAAACCCCCACCCCCCTCTGTATGTATACATTTTTATACATTTTGGTCTTTTAATAATCCTCTCTGGTTAACTCACGTGATATCATACACATTCTAAAAAGTGACCACCCCGGGATATCATCTTCCTCATGCATAATCTTCGACTCCAGCTCTTTACGCAGCAAAGCAATTTTAGCCTCATTGCAACTTGCATAAAGACCTGCTAGAATATCCCAAGCCTGTTTTGCAGATTTTGCTGAACGGATGTGAGGAACAATGGTGCGCTTCACAGACAATGCAATCAATGCATGAGCCTACGCATCCTTTACATCCCAACGAGCTTGTTCTATCGTAGGCAAAACAACTCTAACAACAGCAATCCTAGCAGCAAGACCTGCAACATCCTCAACATCGTCTACATCCTCAGAACCAGGACGTACATCAATGCCCTGCACAATGTTCCAGACGCCCTTTGACACAAGAACATGTTGCATCATATAAGCCCACATAGGGTAATTGTCCCCATCTAACCTGTCCTCAGCAGCAAACATCTTGAACACATCTGTGTTGTTGTTGTTGTCAGCCATGGTAAATGCTGCACCTGATGTGAAAACTGCCCAAAAATAGGAGAAACGGAGCGGGAACAACACGAGCTATATAGCACAAACCGTAGAGGACTGTAAGGCACCTGTTATGCAAAAAACGGCACTGACAGAAACTCTGCACAAAATGACGAAATAGCCTATGCAGTACTGCCTGTAGTGGAAACGGAGGCCGAAATGAGCCCAAATCAAAATTCTGAGTAGACCGAGCTCAACGAGCTCACTCAAAATATTTGTCGACTTGCGAACGCTTGCCAAAGCTCACTGAAATCGGAGAAAGTGAGCAGGTGTGTGCTGGAGCATCTGGCGAATAAGTCCGGGAGGACGTGACCTGCTCTGATACCAATTGTTGGAATTAGGGTTGAAGAGAAACGCACACAGCTTGGAGAAGACGAAGGAAGCTCAAGGCACACAATAGAGAGTGTATAACTTAGTGTGCAATGGAAAGATAGATAGCCCTCGAGTGATGGGCGTATATACAATGCACGGGGGAAAAAACCTCCTAAGGAGGGAAAAAATGCCCCGGCGGTCCTAATGTGTTCACACACATCACTACCACATGTATATGGTAACATTAATACCAATTCTTAGTGAAACTTAGGTCTATCTGGCTAATCTTCCTGCCTCCACATTTGAGGATTGTAGAATCAAAATTCTGAAAGGAGGACAATTTAGACAAAGGAGAACTCATTAAAGACCCCTTCAACCTTAACCTTATTGACCATTCCATATGATCTTCCAATATAGGTCTATACATTCAGACAAAAGGGAACATGAAGTTTGCTAAAAGTAATCCTGACTTCTACATGGAATCTATTTGGAATGTCACTTTTGACCATATGATAAATGTGCATGCAAATTTTCTGACCCTAAAGCATCGCAAAAATCCAGCATTATGTGGTTTGACCATGCTATCTAGTTTATCCTCAACCATTTGGAACAACTCTTCCTCGAGAAGCCGATGGACTTTCATCTATCCCATATCTGTTCTTGGTTAGGTGGCCAAGCTAAACAATTAGTGATTGCTTAGATTGCTTTCAATATTTTTCGTGGACTTATGCTGCATATCCTTAAAGAACTGAAATCTGATGAACTTGGGACATATTTTACATGTGCAAACTACAAAGGTGTTAAGATTATCACAAGTTTACTCAAGCCATGTATTGAGGAGGATGATGATTCCCCCTCATTGAAAAGACCTAACTCTCTAGAAACCCCGAATTCATTCACGTCATTTTGACACCTAGCTCGTCCTCTAATCTTAGTACTCTCCGACTGGAGAAGACAGTCCTACTATATTTTTTTTTCAAAAAATCTCGCTCTTACCGTATAAATGGTTATCTACTGAAAGCAGTTGGATCACACCATAACTGGCTGTTGAATTTCAAAAGCTTTCACATGCCTGGTTTATAGTAGGGATGGATAAAAGTTCGAACTGTCTCACTCTTTTATGCAAAAACTTAGCTCGAAAAATAGCTCACTCTCGGGTTTTTGGGAAGGAATTCACACCACTTAACACCTCTCTGTATGAGGTCACTAATACAATTTCAAAACATCTAGATAAAGTAGGCTATGTTCTTCAAGATACCAAACTTCAAGTACTTTTTCCCACCTATAAACTACACAAGCATAAATTCAAATGGATATCTGATGCCTCGAATGGTATTTTTACTAACATTACCAAGGATATAACCCTTTTTAGCTAGTAAAAAAACTCCAAAGAAGTTACTCTTAACCGCCCTAAATAGATTTTCCATCTCTTCACAATTGAATATTACTCAATGCTATGAGAACATACCCCTAGAAGGAGAATTAGGATTGAAAGTTGTTCTATTACAAATGATTACGCTTGCCTTTAAACATGCTAGGAAGAATGGTTTCTTCTACATGTCTCTCATTGAAAAACCTATATGGATTAAGAAAACACAATCTTCTCATTCCTTACACTTCGATGAGGATAAATTATTTAAAAATATATCTTGGGTCCTTGATAACTGCACCATTCTCTTCGGAGGACAATGCTTTAACCAAAGCCCAAGCATTCCCATGGGTTTTTCATGCTCACCTCTTATGTGTAATTTATACTTGGCCTTCTTCGAATACAAACGGTTTGTAAAAACCATGAGTGACAAATGCAGCTATCATAAACTTTCACTATTCAAACACACTTATAGATATATGGATGACATATTAAGCCTCAACAATAAAACATTCTCGGAAGAAATCAATCACATTTACCCTAACTGCCTAAAAATAGAACCAACATATGGACAAGGGTTTAATACTGTTGACCGCTGGGTCAACAACACAACATAACTCAAGTTTCGTACCAAAGTCTTATCTTTTGCGAGTTATGAAATGCTACAGATTATGGCTATAAACGTCATTTGTAATCAGTAGTTATTTTAGTTTCAGAAGCCGGGGTGCAATGGCACTTCCAAATTGTAAATACAAAGCCATTTGACCCTTTCAACCCCATTTTTGGTTAAACCTAAGGTAGCCTTAGTATATAAGGTACCTAGGTCATTTTTGTAAAAAAGACTTTTTAATCATAATCAAAACTTTAGCGCTGTCGTCTACTGTGTGTGAGAGAGAAAGAGAGTGAGCGTGAGCTTTATCCTCTCACTACTCCCGGCTTGCTCAACACATTGGAGATCCGACTGCACCATTGCTGTAGGCTCGAGGAGAGCTACACGACAATGCCAAGCATTCCACGCGAGACGAAGCGCACACGTTGACGCATCTACGAGCTATTTATGGCCGTAAGTGTATCAAACGATGTCTGTTTTCTGCGTGCTAGTAGTCTATAGAATCGTGACGACGTAAGCTACACATAGGTACTCATAAATTTCAGTTTCGGGCACTTTCAAAATTCTGCTCTGTCATCCTACGCATTTTCCGCAGATGGGTTTACAGTGAGGGTTTTGAGTGTAGAAGCTTAGGGACAGGTGTATCCTAGTGAGGGGATGGTGTTCCTTAAGTTTCGTACGAATCTGGCATGATTAGGTGAGTTACCTTCCGTATGTGTGTATGTGGCTGGGTGGTGTAGTTGAGAGCAGTGAGGTTCTTGATTGTGGTTTAGTTGGCCTTCCAGAGTGTTGTATGTGTAGGATGGTCTCAGCCTGACAAGCTAGAGAGATTTCCTTCGTGTGCCTATCGTGTCATCTGTGTCCTCGATTGACATTATGTTGATCTAGGTAGTGTTTGCATGCACTTCATGGGTGTGAGTTGCTACGTCCAACATTGGCGCCGTTGTCGGGGACACAAGGACCTAAGTAGGTTTCCTACTAACACTTGTGTGATGGTTGCTTGATTTAGTTTCGGCTAAAGAAAGCGTTTTTCTTAAGTGGATCCGGAAGAGGATATTCCGCGATCAAGTGGATAGCCAGGAAGCGTGTCTTGCCGAGGGTCTGCGACTAGATAGGTTTACTTAGGATCTGTGGATTAGAGTAGTTGTTGGTGGTCGAGTGATTTCTGAGGTGATTAAAGCGTTTACTAGTCCGTGTGTGACAGTGAAGCGTTTTTCTACTCATAGATGCAAAACCCCATATGATTTGTAGGAGTAGCTTTAGGTAAGTGATCCGATTCTGATCTAGAGCTATTCAACACTGAATTATTTGCTAAAGTGCTTGATTGCATTTGAAATCACGGAAAAGTGTGCTTTTGAGGGTAAAAATGCATTAAACAAGCTTTTGTGGATATTTTTGTATGACTGACTGATGCTGTGCATATAAAAGAGCATTTGCAAGGGTTCTGTGAAGAAAACCTGCAATTCTGTAAACATAGACATCCTACGCGTAGGATGTCTCAAGGGGGTTCTGGAGACCAAATTTGAAAATTCTGACTGCACCAGTGGGTTCAGAGGGTAGATTTTACCCTAGTAACATATTGACTTGGGTGTTTTTTCCTATTTTTGTTGACCAAAAGCCAAAAGGCGGAGTCAGAAAACGTAAAATTTCAGCAAAGGCTTAATTGAGTGATTTTTGCATGTTTTTGCAATTGTGAAGCATACTTGCACTTGCTGAGAGCATAAGGAAGCATCAGGGACACTTCAGTCTCAAAAAATCAGCAGTAGACATCTTACGCGTAGGATGTCTACAAGGTGATCTGGTGGAAATTTTGAAAATCTGAGTTGACCAGTGTGTTCAGAAGGTAGGTTTTACCCTTATTTCACCTGGAAAGTGGAAATTTGACCAAATTTTGACAGATCAAAGCCAAAAGACGAGAACTGCCAGACATCCTACCCAAATTGTGTCCAAGGCCTAATTTTGAGACCAAACCATAGAATGACTCCATAGGCATGTTCTAAATGGTGTATTGAGTGCATGTGATAAATTTCATCTCATTTGGGTCAGTGAAAGGAAGATTGAACAGACTTTAGCATTTTTGACTGAAAAAGGCAAGGATAGCTAGTTTTGGGGTCTTTTGACATCCAAATTCAAGTCTAAGCATACCAGTGGGTTGCTGAAGACTAGGGGAAGCTGTGGCTCAAGTTTGGGGCAATTCTAAGCACTTAGACATCCTACACGTAGGATGTCTTCACCATGATTTAGCACTCCAAATCAACCTCTGAGCATACCACTGTGATCAGCACCTTAAGGAGAGTCTGTGGTTCAAATTTGGGGCAATTCTGAGCAGTTAGACATCCTACGTGTAGGATGTCTAAGGCATGATTTAGAGGCCAAATTCAAACTGTGGACATAGCAGGGTGTTGTATAGCCTTAGACAAGCCTACTAGTCAATTTTGGTCCAATTTGGAGTTGATTTGACTTGGGAATTCATCAGGACAGACATCAGGCTTTTGGAACAGATTTTTGATCATTTGACCAACCTATAGATGTCAGAATCAAAAAGTAAAAAGAGATGTGAGATCAGCACATAAAGGGGAAGCTACATTGCAAGTTTGAGCTGAAACAGAGCAAAAAGACATCCTACGCGTAGGATGTCTCCAGGGTCATAAAGTGGTCAAAATTCTACTTTGGCCATACAGGGAGGTTCTAAGTGTCTCAAGGATTCCAGAACTTTTTTCAAAAGTGAATTTAGACCTTGTTTGACCTATTTACCAAGCAAAGACAAGAATTGTTAGACATCCTACGCTTGGAGTGCACTAGAAGCTCTTGCAGCCTAAATCTTGACCTATTGGCATCCAAATTCAATTTTGAGTATACCATTGGGTTGCTAAGCACTAGGAGAATCTTGGGATCAAGTTTGGACAAAATCTGAGCAGTTAGACATACTACGCGTAGGATGTCTCCAGCTTGATTTAGGACTCCAAACAAACCTATGAGCACACCACTGTGATTAGCACATCAAGGAGAAGCTGGGGTGAAAATTTCAAGTCATTCTGAGCAAAAAGACATCCTACGCGTAGGATGTCTCAAGGCCATTTCTAGATCCAAATGAAATTCTGAGCATACCATTGTGTTGCTGGACTTAAGGGGAGTCTCTGGACCAAATTTTGTTAAATTCTGAGCATATAGACATCCTACGCTCAGGATGTCTCTAGGCCACTTTTAGGGTCCAACTGTAATTTTGACCATACAGAAGTGTTCACAGTGTCACAGAGATCCCAAATCTTCTTTTAAAAATTAAATCTGGACTCATTTTGACCAGTCTAAACTGCATTTCACTGTTTTGGCCATAACTTTCATAAACGGTATCGGATCGGAAAAGTTTTTATATCAAAACGTAGCCTGAGAGCGGCTCTACAGATCTTAGAGCAAAACTTGAACTAAATGTATGCCTACGGGATCCATTTAGGTCAACTTTGAAAAAAAAAAAACGCCGTTTGAGGCCTCAAAATACATCCGAAAGTTAGGGGGTGTCTGAAAGCGATAATTTGAGAGAATTGTGACGAAACGGTTGCGGTTTTGGACATAGTTTCGACTTTTCCCTAACCAAAGCACTTGAACATAGTGGACTAAGTCTACTTGAACCAAGCAAAAGCTCTTAAGCCCAGAAATCATGTCTACCTTAGATTCAAATGCAGCTTACACAAGCTTGGAGATCCCGACAATAGAGGAATATCCTCCCACAATGGATCTCCCAAACTTGCAATTGATAAAGATCCATCTTGTTGAGAGAGTTTGTATGAGTGGTCATGAGAGTGAAGGACTATATAGATACATTGACGACAATGAGGTCAATCTTTATAGGTGCTCAGATCCATACCTAGAAGAGATAACGGATTACAAGCTCTTATATGTCTACACATACGGAGTCGACTGTGAATGGAGATCTATAGTTGTCGACAAGTATGGACGAGAATACAGAGTTGTAGAAAGTACAAATCCACAGACTGTACTAGAAAGAGGTGGATATTTGGTCAATGAAGGACCACAAATGCCTCCACCAAGCACGAGAATTCCTACAGGAATTCCAAGAAGGGAGCCACTAGGATTCCCTTCAAGAGCGATAACGAGAGAAGGATTGGGAGAGTCTCTGGTTAGACTTGTAGACAATCGACGAGTTAGACCATCCCAAGTCCAGAAATGGGTAAACAGAAAATACTCCGGAGATAAAGATCCGAGAGATCACGTAACAACTTTTAGAAGAGTGATTAGGGCAGAGGAAGTTTCAGATTTTGCTACACAATTTGCGGGATTTGGATTGACTCTAGAAGATGATGCAGCTACATGGTTCGACTTAGTGGAAAAATGGGATTTTGAGACCCTAGATGAGCTGTTTGAGGAGTTTATTGAAGAATTCTCGCCAAAAGACATTGCTCACAACACGGTCTCGCAAATCCATAGATTCAAATAGAAAGAGAATGAATCAGTACACAAAACATCATTACGGCTCAAGAGATATGTTAAGCTCTGTCCGAGAGCAGAATTACCTACGCAAGCACGACTGATGCTGATCTTTATCCAGGGAATGAGACATGCGGGCCTTCAGAAGGATCTGCATATGATAAGGAGGATGACGCTAAACGAGTTGATCAAAGAAGCTTTTTATGTAGTGGATAACTGTGAGGCATACAAAGAAAAGGACTTAAAGAGTCAAGGAGATGACACATCCTCTCAGCACAGTATTTCACAGATAAGTGAGTCCATTGCCAAGCCAACGGCGCCTATTGATCAAGAAAAGCTTATCGACGACTTGATCAAGAGGTTGATTCCTCTTGTAAGGTCTGATTCGGGAGAGCCAAAGTGGTGTGAAATTGAGAGAAAATGGACGAACCATTCAGAGGAAGAGTGCTATTATAGCATGGAAAATACTAGGGAGAGGTATGTACAACCTGTTCCAGAAGCACCTACTCCACCTAGATACATTACGGGGAATGCGCCAAGACCAGTAGGAGTTTTAAGGCCACAGCTTGTCTTAGGACAACATCCTCCGCTGCCAGGTGCTAGAATGCCGGTAGACATGAGATACATGCCAATGATGGAAGCATCAAATAAACCAACGCCAGTACCAACTACAATGTGGTATAGCAACCAAAGTGAGTACTACCCTTCAGAGCAACAAAATGTGAGAGAAACACATGGAGTGGTGAGGTCGGTACAACCTCCACCTCCTGGGTTTTAGTCGAAAGAAAGAAGGTATGAAATGGACGAAAGAACATTGCGATTCATTGCAAATAGCGGTTTATTTAGGTCAAAGCTTGTTTATAGCCAAGAGGAAATGCTAAAAAAATCTCCTCAACCAGAGACAGATTGTCACAAAAGTCGTGACAACCACTTGGTCAAACAATGTCCTCATACGGAGATCACTGAAGTAAATGCCTATTGTCTTGAGTGTGGCATCACTCACTTGATCCCCGATTTCCCGAAAAAAACAAACCAAATCAGGAAAATCACGACAAATGTATTAGGGATGGTTCAGCTCCCTAGTAACTCAGAAAATGAAAATGTCGTACCAGTTCAAGTGGTTACGAGAGCACAAGCTCAAAAGAAAGATGATGAGAATCCAAAGACAAAGAACACGGAAAGTGACACGAGTCCAAAGACAGATGATGGACCAAAGACAGACGCACCTAGTCAGAAAACCAAGAGCAAACGAAATAGTTGGAAAGCTAGAAAGACTAGGATGAAAGCACGCAGGGAACGAGAGCAAAAATCCCTAGCTGAGAAGCTTACCGAAGCTGAAAAGAAGATAAAACAACATGAGGAAAAGGAGGCACCTTCTCTTACACAGATGGTTAAACCTCTAGAAGAACCATCCACGGATGAGAAACCAAGAAGTGCTAGTTCATGAGGATCTGTGTTGGCAGAGAAGGTTAATGAGACATTAGATGCCCTCTTGAAAGCCTATGATGTGAGGCTCAAAAACAACCAAACCCAAGAACACAGGTGGATGACATATCCCTATGCGGAACTAGAAAAGCAAAGGTTTGAAATGTGCCAGAAAATGATTCAAACAGCCCAAGATTTAGTAGAACCACTAATTGCAAAACCTGAGGATGTGATCCATGTCATGCCTACACAAGTAATCCCACCAAACCAGGAACTAAAAGAGCCAGATTCTAGTCATGAGCACATACCAAACCTCAAAGACCCAGCATTAGAACCAAGGATAGTACTGAATACCACGGATAACTCTTCCAAGGAATTTCACCAAGCTATACCTGAGGATTGTAAAGAGATAGATGGTCTTGACGAATTGTGGAAACAAGTCAAAGAGGCCAATGAAGCAGATGACCTAGGAAGACGAGTAGACAAAATTGGTGATGAACGAGGAGTGTTTCTACCACCAATAGAGGAATTTGAGACTGAATCTCAAAAAAATCTAGACGTGCGATCGTATTGGGGTGACAAAGGATCTGTACAATCTATGGATAGCCAACCCCATTCGCTAAGAACACTACCGTCCTACATGGGAGAGTACGAGACCAAGTCAGATGTGGTTGCAGTCCCATCACAAAGACTGTCTCCCAACAAGGCCATCGATTCAAAGGGGCTAGTAGATATTCTATCTACCCCAGTCACCTGTACAATAATGCTAGCCGAGTTGCTCAGAATAAGACCAAGCATGTGGGCTAATGTGGGTAAATGTCTAGAGAAATTTGGTGTAAAAACCCCAATGACTCAAACCGAGGAAGGCATCAAAGAGCTTGAAATGCCTCAACTAAATACTAGGCCAGTGCCATTAAACAAGGTAGGCGAGTATTACGAGGGAGAAGAGGGAAACACCACCCTTCCTGTGGAATTCAATAATGTAAAAACCATGGCAATCCTTGACAGTGGAGCTGGTGTGGCCATTGCAACCAAAGAGGTTTGGAAAAAATGGGGAAAACCTGCCTTGATATCCGCACGAATGACCCTGCAGCTTGCAGATGGACACAAAGAAAAGCCCCTAGGACTGCTAGAAAAAGTACTTGTTACTTCTTGTGGCATTGAATATGAACACACTTTTGCTGTTGTTGACTTTGGCAAGAAGAACAACTATGACATCATTCTGGGAAGACCATTCATGCGACAATTGAAAATGGTCCAAGATTGGGGTTATGACCATATATACCTGAGACATATGGAAACCATAACAAAGATAAACTTGAGGGACCATAGCTATAGGGATGTGATGAGAACACTGGTTGAGGAGTTTGATTCTGCCACAGTAGCAAGATCAGAACTTCCAGCTTGGTTAGGTAAGCCTCAAGAACTGTGGATGTGTGGAGCTTCACAATGTGGTAGCTTGAAACGTGAGGAATGTATCCTAGAGCGGGTTATAGAGGACATGGATTATATCCCAGAACCATTTCCTGAAGAAGAGTTAGAGCCTTTTGGATGGGAACACATCTTGGCTACTCTGGACGTGTGCGCCGTGGAGGATGCTCCCACAACAAAGTTTTGTGATGAAAATGGCTATGATGTCGTTCCTTATTTTGCAGTGAGTGTAATCAAGGAAAACGAAGAGGTCCAGACATAAGCTCTCGAAATAAGGAGCAAACAAAGAAATGTGGAGAATCAAAAGATGAAGAAGACGACGAGTTCTATGATTCTGTAGAACACTTCAAGCTTCCAGAAGATCAACGACCCGTGAATCAATGTCATCGCTACACGAATAACGTGCATCAAAAGTGGATTCCAAAGTCCTCAGTGAAGACACAGCCACCACAAGCATCCTCATACATGGCTCCTAATAAGGATGCAAAGACTCAGCTAGGAGGAATACGACCAGAGCAACGAGCTAACAATGCTCTAATCAATGGGCTAGAGAAGTCCTTCAAGAAACTATCACCCACGAGCAAACAGACAGTAACTTTCCACTACCAGCCAAAAAATCAAGGGAAAGTACAAGAAGTCAACCTTGTTGAGGATAGTAGCGATACTGATGAATCTTACGACATCCCCTATCATCAACTCAGGCCATCACTATCACCAACCCCTTCAGCAACAACCATGACAAGTCAAAAGAACAGGACACAAAGTCAAAGCTAAAAAGCTCGACAAATCTGGATACCAAAAAGCCAGATTGGCCAAAAACAGATATGGATCAAGAAGACAAAGATCTCTAATGACAAATCACAAGATCCAACACCAAAACAAAAACAAGAAAAGCATGCACGAACGGGTAAGAATATCACAAAGTTGCAAGCTTTCACAACTCAGGTTTGGGCTCCAAAGCAGTTAATTCAAGCACAAAAAAGTCAGAAATTCATTTGGATTCCAAAACAACCACAGTATCAACTTTCAAAGCCTAAATCCCTTCCCCAACCAAGCATACAAGGGCTGAAGCAAAGACCATTGTTGACTCACACAACAAAAAGGTGGATCCCAAAGAAGTCTCTTCAAACACAAACGAAGCACGCGCAAGTATGGGTTCCCAAACAAGAGCCAGCAACAAAAGAGCCAATGATCGCCAAGAAATGGGTCCCAAAGAAGAACAACAAAACTGCTGTCAGTGCATTGATGCTTGAATTCTTACAATTCTTCCTACGATTACAGTACAGTTAGAAGAGAGCAAGTCGCTTCAATCAAGCAAAGATACAGGAGCTTCAAAGACCATTACATTGCTTAGAATAGGAAGCCTCGCCAACAAATGCCAATAAGCAAATTGCTTATACCCACATCTTGCACAACATAAATTTTTCCATGCATTGACTGTGTATGCATAATAGGGCTACATTACAAGGCCTGCATAGGCACAACTTTTAATTGCCCAAGCACAACACATACCCTTTGCGATACCGTGTCGTAAAGGATGACTCCAAATAGGAAGGGGGGAGGCATTCTGAATGCGGACCTAACATTATGACTATTAGAGGGCAATGTTTTGTGAGATGCATTGAATTTTTGCGTTTTATTGTGATAATTTTTTGACAAAATTTAGAGTATATGCCCTCATAGTAGTGTTACGAGGAGTATGGGGACAAAATCCATATATGAGCCCCTAGGGACATGTGTATAGTGTACATAGCATTTAGATTTCTATTTGAATGATTTTTCTTTTGTTGAGTTGTTTTAAGATTTTCTTTGTTTATTATTAAGAAAAAAAATAAATCCATAATCCACATGAAGAAAAGATTGACGAGAGGCCTGAGCACTACAAAGAGAAGAAGGTACAGGAAAACGATGAAACTTCACGAAGTATGTCTCAGCAACCACTACAACAGCCAAAGAACTTGTCACAAAGCAGTGTCAACATGCAACCGACAAGTCATACAAGTCAGAGTCGAGTAGCTAAGCCACAAAATGAGTGAGGTGTTAGTCCCAAAGCTTCAAGTAATATTCTCTGTGGTCTAAGCGTCTTAGCTATTCTAGGTACTGCTCAAGCTGGAAGAGTTGAGCATATTTATGTTGTGTCGCTCATGCTGGTATAGGGGAGCAAAAGAGTCGAAGTCTAAGTACTTAAGTCTGGTGAAGTGAAGGAGAAGGTCCAAAAGACACTCACGTACTGAGCACAGTGAGATAGGAGTGGAGAAACTTCTACATCGAAAACCATTCTTGGAAAAGTGGAAGCTATTGAGACATCTTTTGATGTCACATGTGCTACATTTATTCCTCGAAACGCCCATCATCTCCTTCTTTCACATTGCATGCTTTTGTTGACAAATTTCTCATATGCATATAGAGTATCCCATAATTAGCACTTGCATTAGGCACTCTTTCCGTGTTTCACCCAAGCACTCACCTTTCATGAACATGTACTTCACGTTCAACTGCTCAACTCCAATAAGAGCGTATACCAAAGGCATTTTTTTTCCCACCGGGTTTTTTCCCTTTGGTCATCCAAGTTTTAGACCCTAATCTAAGGACACCTATCACCATCCTCTTGTACATATTCCTTCTACATCAACAATAAGGAAATGCTACTCAAATCAATTGACAAATGAATTGGAGCACCAATTTCAGATCATAGCATACTTCTCCTCAATGGCGAGTTGAAGAATGGACTACAATGACAAAGCTGCAGACAACACTAACAACATGATTGCACAGGAACAAAGAAGTCCCCAATGAAGAAGAGCATACATAAAACGTAATCAGAGGATCTCAAAAGATGAATGGTTACGATGATAGACGTCTGCTCTAATGGATCATAGTTCTTGTTGTGGTTCGACAAAGATACAAGCAGTGCAACAGATGAAGCCCAAACAACAGCAAAGTGTTGACCGCTGGGTCAACAACACAACATAACTCAAGAACAAATAAGTCCTCAATGACAAAGAGCAGACATAAGGGTAATCAGAGGATCTCAAAAACTTGTCCTTGATAATGCGCATCGAATGCTTGGCAGGGTTTTGAACCTCAAATTAGAATAATTAAGTCCTAGATTCGGCCTGACAGACAGACTTTGCATTGGAGTGCAACTTGGCCCAAAGAAGTTAAGGGTTTAGCCATATAATTTCTACAAAATCCTTACAAAGTTGTCATTGGCTCACAAGATCAGAAAACCAATCACTCAATTCTACAGATTGTAGAAGTTGTTTCTGAGAATCACAAATACTCAGAATTGACAGATTTGCTGGAGCAAGTGATGGATGGAGCTTTCTCTATCCATGATGATAAGAGTCAAGTTAAACGACATTGGGTTCTTTTTGAATTTTGATCTGGCAGTAGACCTATAATGATAGAAACAGATGCTGCAGCTCGGAGCGTGGATGTGAAAGACATAAAGTTCGTCATCAATTATGATTTTCCTGAATCATGCGAAGACTATGTACATCGGATTGGATGAACAAGGCAAGCTACTGCAAAGGCTATAGTCTATACTTTCTTTCCAACAACAAAACGACAGCAAAGACCACATCGCCATTGACAATCAGGTCATGCCGGGGACGACATGAACGCGGAAGGGGGGGATGTTGACCGCTGGGTCAACAACACAACATAACTCAAGTTTCGTACCAAAGTCTTATCTTTTGCGAGTTATGAAATGCTGCAGATTATGTCTATAAACGTCATTTGTAATGAGTAGTTATTTTAGTTTCAGAAGCCGCGGTGCAATGGCACTTCCAGATTGTGAATACAAAGCCATTTGACCCTTTCAACCCCATTTTTGGTTAAACCTAAGGTAGCCTTAGTATATAAGGTACCTAGGTCATTTTGTAAAAAAGACTTTTTAATCATAATCAAAACTTTAGCGCTGCCGTCTACTATGTGTGAGAGAGAAAGAGAGTGAGCGTGAGCTTTATCCTCTCGCTACGCCCTGCTCGCTCAACACATTGGAGATCCGACTGCACTATTGCTGTAGGCTCCAGGAGAGCTACGCGACAACGCCAAGCATTCCACGCGAGACGAAGCGCACACGCCGACGCATCTACGAGCTATTCGTGGCCGTAAGTGTATCAAACGATGTCTGTTTTCTGCGTGCTAGTAGTCTATAGAATCGTGGCGACGTAAGCTACGCATAGGTACTCATAAATTTCAGTTTCGAGCACTTTCAAAATTCTGCTCTGTCATCCTACGCATTTTCCGCAGATGGGTTTACAGTGAGGGTTTTGAGTGTAGAAGCTTAGGGACAGGTGTATCCTAGTGAGGGGATGGTGTTCCTTAAGTTTCGTACGAATCTGACATGATTAGGTGAGTTACCTTCCGTATGTGTGTATGTGGCTGGGTGGTGTAGTTGAGAGTAGTGAGGTTCTTGATTGTGGTTTAGTTGGCCTTCCAGAGTGTTGTATGTGTAGGATGGTCTCAGCCTGACAAGCTAGAGAGATTTCCTCCGTGTGCCTATCGTGTCATCTGTGTCCTCGATTGAAATTATGTTGATCTAGGTAGTGTTTGCATGCACTTCATGGGTGTGTTAGTCGCTCCGTCCAACAAATACATCAACCGGTACAATTCCTTAACTTTACAATTACACTTCATAACCCTTGTGTGGGAGATTATGACCAACGGTTTACTTGGAAGAGGGACCTATTAGATATCCCTTCCATTGAATTCATAAAAAAGAACAATAATCGACCACATAAAGCTGGTCTTAGTAACTGCATTGGCCTCCTATACTTAATAATGTACTCCTCCTCTACCTGCTTCTTAGCATGGGAAGATATCAAGATACTTATCCACAAATTTTTCCTTAATGGATTCAAGAGAGTGACATAATTAACAAAATCATAAATTCTCTTTCTTACAATGATTGGACTGGCTTATATTTCAACCATACTAACCTCATTTCTCTAATTAGGTAGTAGGCCCATTCACAATGGGCCTACTATCAACCCATTGTGTATGGTGCCTGGGAAAAGGCAGGCACACACACACACACACACACACACACACACACACACACACACACACACACACACACACACACACACACACACACACACACACAAAATGACATGGGTTCTTTCACTGGACAAAAAAGCTTGGCTGATAATTATTTCGGGATCCCTTCATCTACATCTCTATTATGCTGCCAATTACATGATCACACAAGTAGTTGTCACAGTAAAAGCATGTGTTTGGACGCTCAGCTAAAGGTAGGATACGAGTTGCCAAGGCTACTCCATACTCCGGAGTACGGGGAGTACTGTTAAAATATCCTCTTAGTGGATGGCCATAACTACGATACAAAAAAATCTTATGAGGAGGTAGGAACTGGGCTAGAAGGTATAACCGATTTGAAAAACCTTGCTTTATTGAATGTGCTATGTAATAATACTGTGGCCCTAGGCCCAGAGCCTCAGTAACCATCGCCAATCGGATATTGTTTCTGAAATGCTCACGACCCCAAAGGGTCACACGCGTCACTCGATCTTGATATGTCCACCTCTTAGTTTGGGAAACAGAGGTTCCTAACTGCGGAAATAGATGAAGTTCATAACGAAGTAACATTGCTCTTCGAGTAGATTCACTTGACAGATAAAGATGTGCAGTTGCTATGGAAAAAACATGTTCTTGACTATATGCCATAATATGTTAGATACACCGGGTGAGCAAATTAGCTGGAGATGCTAACTCCGAAAAAGTTACTCTGGACTCGGTTTTTGTAAAAATATCACCTATCTTTTATAGACCCACTTTACTCCTAGACCAAATTGGAAATAATAAAGATTACCCAAAATTGATTAAACTCTCACCTTTAAGATCGGCGCATGTATATTTTACCCTAGTGGATAGCTGTATGACATAAGCTTAGTGTAGGGTTGGGGAAGTATGTGTAACCTGCTGTGTATGATCATCCAAGGCTAGATACAATAATCATAACAAATTACAGACCGGGTATCGACTATGGGAATAGATTGTTATCTGTTGCCATGGTGATGTGGTGGACAGTATGACCTGTCCTTGCATTTAACTTAAAAATATCTTTACATTGTACATAAAAAGCTGCATAGCGGGTTTAGTAGTCTCTACATTAATTTTTTGTGCCTCTTGCTGCACGCTACCGCCTGTGTACTGGGGTGTGGGTCTGCAGCCGAATAGAGTAGCGGATGTGGCGCAACATGGCCTGCAACCTCCGGATCTTTGGCTGGGGGTAATCCCTGAGAATATGCCCTTATTGGCAACCTCGATTGTGGGTAACATGTCCAACTCGGTGTCCACAAGGCGGGTACACACACACACACACACACACACACACACACACACACACACACACACACACACACACACACACACACACACACACACACACACACACACACACACACACACACGTAATCACTTCTATAGCTAATATTTAAACCCAATAAAAAACCCCCTACTCTTTTTTTGGTTTTAGAACTTCTTTACCACAATTTCTCAAAAATATCATTAAAAAAAGTCAACCCCCCCCCCCCCCCCCCCCCCCCCTTCTTATATGGGAGTGTCCCCTTAAAGCATAACTTGGTTAAATGCCATTCAAAGGCGCATTGAAAATAGAACAGTACCCCATAATTAACTGGCGGGAAACTCTGAGTATTGGGCATATCGAGTTGTTCACGCTTGTCACTTACAGTGTATACCACACATAGGAGCTCTGTGCACCCGCATGCTGCATGATGATGTTTTTCATCTCCTCTTTCCCACTCAGTCCCCCTATGGGGCCAAGGCAGCTGCCACTTGAAGCCATACTCTTTTGGGAAGGGAGCCGGTTTCAATACCGCTGGACTGCATCACCACAAAACACTATATAAAGGCGAGGATGGCTCTGAGCCCCTCACTTAGTCTCTTTGTGTGGTGTTTGTGTTGGTATAAAGAGAGATTGAGGGTTGAAAGCTTGCCTATTGTCTAACCATGGAGCTTGTGGCAAAAGAGGGCGCTTCTCAGGTCTGAAGGAGTACGAGCGGAAGTGCGACGTGAGAGAGTGTTCGAGAAGAAGAGCACGACGATATGGTGAACTCGCTCTACTGTAATGTGTAGAGCATAGTGAGTTCTTATTAGGTTTTGACAAAAGAATATGTGTACATACCTGGCGGCCTGCCCACTTACCTGGGCGACCACATTGGGCTTTATACCCCAATAACCTCCCACTTAAAGTCCAATGTGGTACTTTAAGTGTGAGAGAAGCTACTATACAAGCTAATATACAAGAGATGTAGAGAAGTGATGTACTACCCTACACCTAACTGCTTGCAAAAATGCGCAAAGCTCTCTGAGGGAAGTCCTTTTGTAAGTAGATCAGCAGGATTTTCTGTGGTGTGAACTTTGACAAGCTGAAGTTGCTTATCCTCGAGCATTTCCCTGATGAAATGATACTTCACATCCACATGCTTTGTCTTTGAGTGATAAACTGGATTGCGAGCCAATTGTATAGCACTTTGACTATCACAATATAACACAGGCATCTATTCTTTGATTCCCAAATCTGTTACTACTCGATTAAGCCAAATTGATTCTTTGCATGCCTCTGATGCTGCAACATATTCAGCCTCTGTAGTAGACTGAGTAACACAATCTTGTAATATAGAACGCCATGATACTGCTCCACTAGCCAATGTAAAGACATACCCTGACGTAGACCTTCGATTGTCTAAGTCACCTGCATAATCTGAGTTTGTAAAACCCTTTACACTTAGCTCCTGACTCCCATAGCATATACGCATACTCTTCGTAGCTTTCAGGTATCTCAATATTCCTTTCACTGCCTCCCAATGTTTCTTGTCTGGGTTTGACATGTATCGACTTACTACTCCCACTGCAAATGCAATGTCTAGGCGAGTAGAAATCATTGCATACATTAAACTACCCACTGCATACGCATATGGAATCTTATCCATTTCAGCCTGTTCTTCCTCAGACACAGGACAATCTTGTTTGCTAAGTTTCACATATGGTGGCAATGGAACACTCAATGCCTTTCCCTTCTCCATATTGAAACGTTGCAAAACCTTGTCAATATACTCTGTTTAAGATAACCAAATCAACTTCTTTGATCTGTCTCTCTCAATGCGCATACCAAGTATATGACTTGCCTCACCCATGTATTTCATGTCAAACGATTTTGCCATCTTTGACTTCAAAGCTGAAATTTCTTCCAAGTGCTTGCCAGCAATCAACATGTCATCCACATACAAAATAAGGATCAGCCAACTGCCATCCTTAGCCTTCTTTGTATATAGACAGTGATCGAACTCACTACGTTTGTAGCCTTGAGAAAGCATAAACTTGTGGAACTTATGGTACCATGCCCTCGGTGATTGTTTTAAGACATAAAGACTCTTTAACAAATGGCATACCCAATCTTCCTTGCCTTTCTCAACAAACCCTTCTGGCTGCTGCATGTAAATTTCCACATCTAAATCACCATGCACCAACGCTGTCTTGACATCTAATTTGGTGCAACACCCATTTACAAGGTAGAGCCTTTTTGCCCTGTGGTAATTTAACTAGCTTCCATGTCTGGTTTTTATGCAGAGTTGTCATCTCTGACTGCATGGCCAATTGCCAATTCCCGAAGTCCTTCATTTGCACTGCTTCCTTGTAACATGAAGGCTCATTGCAATCAGTCAACATGACATAGTTCATAGATGGAAAAAACCTATCAAGAGGTCGCGTGACACGTCCAGATCTACGCACAATAGGTGGCTCAGGCTCAGCCACAACCTGTGGTTCCACTCTATCCTGTCCTTGCTCCTCTTGAGACTTGACATTTTGTCTTGCACGTGCAGGTCCATCTTCTTGGAAGACAACTCTTCTAATCTCCTCAACCCTCTCTGGTTTAGAATGATATTTGGCTTCATTAAAGTGAACATCATTGCTGCGGATAACCTTTCTGGATTCGGGATCCCAAAGTCTGTACCCCATCTCACCAGAATTACCATAGCCTAGAAAGATGCACTTTCTACTCTTTGGCTCAAGTTTGTTCCTAAATTCCTTTGGAACATGAGTATATGCCTCACAGCCAAAGACTCTGAGATGCTTGTATGAGGGCATTTTGCCTGACCATACCATCTCTGCCACTGAATCCTTCTGCAAAACCTTGCTAGGAGATCTATTTATAAGATGAAAAGCTGTTGATACAGCTTCATCCCAAAACGCATATGGCAGTTGTGCATTAGACAACATACTTCTGACCTTCTCTTGTATGGTCCTATTCATCCTCTCAGCAACACCATTTTGAGGAGGATTGTAAGGAGCAGTAAGTTCACGTTTTATACCTTTTGACTCACAAAAGTCCTGAAAGGCCTTTGAAACATGCTCTCCACCATTGTCAGTGCGTAAGTATTTAAGCTTCTTGCCACTCTGATTATCCACAAGTGTCACAAACGTTTTGAAAACACTAAACGCTTCATCCTTGTGCTTGAGAAAGTAAACCCATACTTTCCTCGAGTAATCATCTATAAATGTCATAAAGTAAGAAGCTCCCCCTAGAGATAGGTTAGGCATAGGTCCACACAAATCACTATGAACAAGTGCCAACTGTATATCTCTTCTACTGCTTCTATGCTTATGTGGCTGCTGTGTTTGCTTACCATACAGACATTGTTCACAGAATTCAAAATCATTAAATGACAAGCCATGCAAATAACCAGAATGAGACAAGATTTCCATTCCCTTCTTGGACATATGTCCTAACCGGCTATGCCACAAAGAAACGTTCGACTGCTCGGTTACATTGATTACATTTTTAGAGACATTTGATACATAAATCATGTAAAGTCCTCCAGACTTTACTCCATGTGCTACTGTCATAGAACCCTTGGATATCTTCCACATGTTCTGTCCAAAAGTGGTGACGTAGCCAACATCATCAAGTAAACCTGTGCTGATCAAGCTCTTTGTAATTGCGGGAACATGTCTCACATTCTTCAGCGTGAAAGAAGAGCCATTCTGAAACTTCACTTGAACATCTCCAACACCTAAGATCTCACATGTCTGCCCATTGCCTAGCCGAACATGATCTTTAGTGGTCACATAAGAGGTAAACCACTCCTTGTTTGGAGACACATGAAGTGATGCCCCTGAGTCTATAATCCAGTCACTCAGTGCATTTCCATTAGATGCTGTAAGAAGAGCTGAGTCCATTGTATTTTTCAAGAAGTAGATATCTCCTGACACTAGACTGTCATCCTCTGCAACAGTGTTTGTCACATTTATTTCTTGAATCTTCACTGAGGACTTGTTCTTCTCACCATGGTCTTCTGCTTTCTCTTTGCCTTTTTCTGCTTTCCATTCTCTGCAATCTCTTTTCATGTGACCCTTCTTGCCACAATGGTAGCATTCTATGTCACTCTTGCCTTTAGCACTGTGAGACTTGCTACGAGACTGATCCCTCTTTCCACCTTTGTACTTTTCTTTGGTCCTTCCCCTGACAACTAAGGCTGTTCCTTTGCCTTTGTCCATTGTCTTTCTGTTGGTTTCTTCAGTAAGCAGACTGCCTTCTACACCTTCTATGGTCAAACCATCTGGAGGTGCAGAATTACTCAAAGCTGTGCGAAAAGTGTCCTAACTTTCCAGCAATGTGATCAACAGGAACATAGCTCTAACAAGTTCATCAAACTTGACACCTTGAGCTGACAACTGACTGTAGATGGTGTTGAATTCATTCAGATGATTGGACATAGGGGTCCCTTCTTTCATCTTCAAGTCAACAAGCTTCTTAAGCCAGTATACCTGTGAAGCTGCACTCTGCTTCTCATAAAGATCACTCAGCTTTAACCATGCTTGATAAGCCGACATCTCGTCTGCTACATTGAAGTAAACGCTTTTTGCCAAAGTCAGCATAATGGTAGAAAGTGCCAATTCATCCATTTCGCTCCATTCATCTTCGTCCATATCTTCTGGTTTTATCCCCTTGAGCTTTATAGGTTTTATCTGCTTCTTTTGTACCAACACGTGCCAAATCTGCTTCTTCCACAATGGGAAATTGGTTCCATTCAACTTCTTGATATTGTAAAGAGTAGTGTCCTGTGATCCAGCCATAGCTACGCTTCACAGTAGTTTACTTTCCTGGGAAAAATTCGGCAGAGTTTCCCCTGTAAACTGACCTCTGAACCAATATCAACCTGTCAAATGAACCAAGAAAGCTTCAGATTCTGCAAGAATTTCGGCAGAGTCTCCTTTGTAAAATGGCTCTGGTGTACTCAAAAACAGACCAAAAAACAGCTCAAAAAACCATTGTCTCTCTAACACTATAAGCTATGGGTAAACCTGTCCTGCACCTGTACTGTCTCTCACTATCCTGTCACTGTCCTGTAAGCATAGACTGCAACAATGCCTCAACGGCAGTAAAGCAAAGATGCAATCCCAACTGTCTAACTCACAGTCAATACATCCTAGCTGCCTATCTAAGGGTGCTCGAGGGATCGCTCCAAGACCTGTATCACTGAAAGGATCTCAACATTCGAGAATCCCCTAGCTCAATAAAACCTCACTCGACCCTCAACAAAGGCTGCAGTAAATCTGACAGTACATAGACTTCCCACAAAGTCATACATCCACAAATTTCCCACTATATGCTCTAACCGCTGCGGCGGTTGTTTGCTGCGTGACTCACAGGCATCAAACCCTCAACAGACATACATCATCTTTGACAATACATCGCATGTGGAAGTACCTGCAATGTCAGGATGAAATCTGGAATATCAAGCAGCAAACACAAGCTACCTGATGAACTAGTGGATGTCGCCTACAGTCTGTGTGTAGATGTGCCCGTGTCGTATGTGACATGCCTCCAAGAACTGTGAGCCGTCCTTCGATGTGTAGACAGCCACAGATCAGCACTCTGGGAGTGCCGATATCCTCAGCACCTGCAGTCGTAGGCTGAAACCCCAAATTTGCAGAGTCGGATCTGCACCCTCCGAGACCACGTAGTCAAAAATGGCATGCGCAGAAGTTTGTCGAAGCCGAACGGTGGCCGAGATGACCTCATAATGAAATTCTGAGAACACCCAGCCCTTTGGGCTGTCCCACAAGATTTGGGGCCGTGTCTTCGCCTGTCGAATCTCACTCCAATCTGAGCAGGTGACTCTGGATACCTGCAAATGTTGCCCCGAGCATCGATCTGAGCTCTGATACCAGTTGAAGGAGTACGAGCGGAAGTGCGACGTGAGAGAGAGAGTGCGAGAAGAAGAGCACGACAATATGGTGAACTCACTCTACTGTAATGTGTAGAGCATAGTGAGTTCTTATTAGGTTTTGACAAAAGAATATGTGTACATACCTGGCGGCCCGCACACTTACCTGGGCAACCACATTGGGCTTTATACCCCAACAAGGTCCGCATCTTGTATAATTGTTTTATAAAAAAACTTGTTTTTTTTGCACCAGTCTTTTTGGTTTTCATATGATGTACATGAAAATGAATTGGCTTGATATTTAGCGACCATGTGTATTAAAAACTGGTCCATATTTTCTCTCGTTTTTTTTGACGCGGGTGGTTTTTTTAGTTGACATAATTTCTCTTGATTTGTTTTGAATTTAGGCATAAAGGGAACTTGGCCTGAGCAAATTAAAAAGGTTTGTATAGATTTATGATGGGCCATTTTCACATGCCATGTATATTTTATGACTACACAGGTATAGGTTTCCCTACACCAAGGCTTGGACTGGCATTCATTGGAAAATAAATGGAATTTTTACCATCTTTTGATGGTTAGGGGTGACTGGCATTAGGTACTACCTATGTACATGACATACAAGCATGGAAATATGCACGAGGCCTTGGTTTTGTGCTTGTTATTCTGTGTACTGACTCAATATGATTGGGATATTGCTTCGGGGTTAGGCCGCTAATGGAAGTATAAATCAATTTACACCTAGGGTATAGCTACATACTAATGTTGTAAAAAAGAGGGGCTTTTGCATTTGATGACTGATTTCTTTAGAGCTGCTAGCGAAATCATGGTGTCACATTGATGATAAAGTGCACAATATGGGTTACATTGCACCATGATGGAGATGCCATGACTAAACAGTTTGGATTTCATGGTTTTTTTTACTCAAGGCATGGGCTTTTTTTATATTTTTTATTTAGCAAAACTCACAATTCTGGGTGAATTATATTGAGCAGCCCAAAAAATTACAAGGTCTTGTAACGCTCATGTTAAGCCATGACAACATCCATGGATTATAATTACATTGGCTATCAGGGCAGCCACCCCTACCAACCTGCCTCCACATCCTTGATACACAAGGTCCATACTCTTGTCATTATGAGATCTTTTATTTACCGATGGCCAAGATTTGCCCCCATCCTAGGCATTCCATCTGCTGACAACAAGGCACAAGTAGTCCTAGACCAATCCTCTGAGTGATGCTTGTGCCCGAGTGCCCATATTAGCACTTTGCTTTCTTGTATAATTTTTACAAAGCTTGCCACCTCAAAACCTCCTTCAAAAACACGGCGGTTCCTTGTCTGCCATACATTATGAAAGAAGAAGTATCTGACGATTTGAGTGTTGACAAGGAGTGCAGGACTACCTGAATTTTTACCTCCAAGGAATAGTTCAGTCTTGAAAAAACTAATTTTTTATGTTCTCTGGACCCACTTGCATATTTTCCCTGCGAGGCCTTTGATAGCTGGGCAGTCCATGAATAGGTGGGCCAGATCTTCACTAGCTAACCTGCACCCCAAGCATTGATCTGACCCAATCCCTCTCTCCTGAATCTTCACCCCCGTCAGTAGAGCACCCCAAATTACCTTCCATAAGAAAACCTTCATGTGCTGCGGAACCTTTGACTTCCATACGTTCTCCATTACATGCTCCCACCTTTCCTCTGGCCATTTCTTTTTCCATAGCTTGTTAAGGGGGCTAGACCAATTCTTCTTTTGCATCATTGTCTGATGAATGCTTTTAGTATGGGGTTTGCTTCTGGGCCATTTCCAGGCATTCCAGTCCAACTTCGAATCACAGATTGGCATCACTAGATTGTCAAGCTCTTTCATCACTTTCTGGACAAGGAAGACCTCCAAGCTATTAAGTTGGTACTGGGTAACCATAAGGTCAATGGTTTTACAACTCTTGTTGCCACTTTCCTAGAAGTGCTCAAGTCGGTTCAGACCCTTATTATTCAGATTCCTGGCTGTCTCAATCCAATAGGGAGTTTGTGGTGGATCTACAAATTTGGAGAGCCAAGGGGACCAATGCAGGATGGAGTTCTTGAAGTATCTGGCTTCTTCCCCCCACTTTAAGACTCCTGCTGCTCTATTGCATTTTCTTACCAATTCTCCTGAGCTGTCCCCCAGTCTTAAGGTAGACCACGCCGGGGCTAATAGTTTGTCATGAACCTCCACCCCTCTCCACTTTCCACCCTTGGAGCCAAGTTTAGCTGCTTCTATCATATCTTTGATCATGACAACCCAAACTTGATCCTGTTTAGCCAAGGAAACAACAAATTTGGTGCAACAAGCTTCTGCATGGGCCACAGGGTTGAGAATTTCGAGGCCTCCTTGATTCCCCGGTCAAGCAACTGATTCCCAACGGCCCATTGCCATGACCTGGAAGATTTCGTGTTATTTTTCCATAAAAATCCTTTTACTGGTTTTAAGAACTCTTTCCAATGACACTTAGCCATCTTGAGAAGCAGGCTAGTGAAGGCAATATAAGGAATCATAAAGGCATTCATCACTTTTATCCGACTTGGGAATGGGAGAAGAGCATTTTCCCACCTACTCATTTTTGTTTTGATTTTTTCAAGCACCCACTCGAATCTTTGCTTGTGAGTTATGTCCATCCCCAAGGGGGCTCCCAGATGTCTAAAGACATTCCCTTTTGTGAGAATCTCCCCCGACCAGACAAAAGGGTCAAATGAGTCATTTTTTGATAGGGAAATCATCCTTAACTTCTCTATATTACACTGGGGCCCTGAAGCTATTGAGAATAATTTTACAAGCTCTAGAGCTTTTCTAATGACCTGGGGGCACGCCTTCAAGAAGAGGAGAGAGTCGTCTGCAAAATTTCTTGCCAGGAGTTGGCTATTTCCTGGTAAGGCAAGGCCTTGCAACTCCCCTCGTTCAACACTAGCTTCGAGCATCGTCATTAGAGGATGTGATCCTATGGCGAAAAGTAGGGGGGCCAGAGGGCATCCCTGTTTAATAGACCTTTTGACCTCAAAAGAGCCCACAATTCTATCGTTGAAAAGGATCTCTGACTGGCTTCCAGCCCCCATTACACGTACTAGCCGACATAGGCGAGGCCCAAAGCCCAAAGCTTCCATGACGGCTTCTATATATGTCCATGTTATCATGTCATAGGCCTTGTCTAGGTCCAACTGCAATAGAATGCACTCCTGCTTTGTGACAGTTGCGTATTCTATGCCCACCATTGCTGCCAAGATGTTATCGTAAATGGACCTTCCTTTGATGAAACCGTGTTGATGGGGAGAGACGATCTTGGTTAGTAAGGGGGACTAGTATGAGGGCCACTGCTTTAGCTATAATTTTGTAGGCCACCGACATCATCATTATCGGGAACCAATGTTTCAATTTAGAACAACAGATCTGTTTTGGGATGGGCTTGATAAGCCCTCTCTTTACAATTATCTCCAAGGATCCTTTGACCATGGCTTTATTGGCCAATCTTGTGATTGGGACCTTGAGATCATCCCACAATTATCTATAGAATTCCACCGTCATCCCATCCCAACAAGGGGACTTTTCCTTGCCAAGGGCTTGCAATGCTAGTGAACATTCATCTTCGAAGAATGCATGTTCCAAGCTATTAGCTTATGAGTGGGGAATTTCCTTCTTGACACTCTGAAGTAAGGTCCCTCTGGCTTCTTCCACTTCTTGGGGCTGGGTCTCCGGCTGTCCAATGATTTGACTGAGATAGCTCAACATTAGATCAGCCATTTCATCCTGGTTATGAACTACTGTCCCTTTCTCATCATCGAGCGAGCGGACGTGGCCCCGGCTCTTCTTGATTTTTAAAGCTCTAAAAAACTGAGCTTGATTGGAGGCTTCAGTTGCAGAAAAGTCTCCTTGGAGAGAAGCCTAGCCTTTTTGATATCTTCTAACTGCTCATTAGCAAGGTTAGATTTGTCTTCGAGCCATCGTTTGTGTTCGTCCTCAGTAGCATGCCCATTGGCTTTTATGGAGGTAAGCAATTGTACCTCTGCTGTAAGATGAAAAAGTTGATCCTCCCTAGATTTCTTGATTTGGGGACCCGAGGGTTGATTGCTTTCTGGATGCTCCGAGCAAAGAGGTCCCACGCATTGTGTTTGTTGGGGTCGACATCTTTTTTTAGCTTACCCAGTGCTTTCTTGGTTAGATTCTTGAAAAGAGGGTCTTTGAATAGGTGTGCCCCTGTTCTACACTCGTTTGTACAAATCTATTATTATTTTTTGGTTCCTCTTACTCAAACTTAATGTAGAGGATTTGATATGCTTTGCTGAGTGCTTTTTCGTCTAGGCCAAGCAACTGACAAACTATTTGAGGTGTAGAACGATGTATTTTTGAGGAATTTATCTAAAGTTGAGGACAAAAGTTACTATGTTTTTTACTAATGGTTTTAAAGATGGATGTGGAAAGAGATGTACCACATTTACTTGATTAGTTTAGGAGAGTTGTATGACTAAATTATACCACACTAAGTAAAAGAATGATATAATTGTTATGTAAAATCTTGAGGGAAAATTATTGAGAAGGAGGCACAAAATAAACTTTGAACTAATAGTGGTATTAAGTCACTTGGATCAGAAGGGGTGGTGGCCTCCTGTCGAAATGATACACATGTAAATATCTATTTAAGGTCTATTAAAAATTGGGTTATATAGAAACCATACATTAATAGCTACCATAATTCCAAGGGGCTATGGCCTTTTTTACAAGAATTTAAATAATTTTTACAAAGTTGAAATACATTTACAGTTTAGACGCTTGTTTAAAGTAAAAAGAGTTGTAAGTTGGACATGGATAACAACTAATATAGTCCGTTGACACCTGTAAAACGCATTAAGACTAACGTATCTATTGTCTTGATTGAATGGATGTAGGTGAGGACTCTATCCTTTCTTGGATTTTTTTTAGCTTGACAAAAACGTTTGTCCATAATTACACTGGCTCATACTACTTGGAAAGTACTTCTTTAATGGGTTACTATCATTGTATACTAGAATGAGGCTTAATTCTTATATGCCATGTACAAAGATAATTGTAAGATTGAGTTGTTTTTGTACTAATCATTGCCTTTTCTCTAAAGCCAACTGTCTTTTAAATAGGGACACACACACACACACACACACACACACACACACAATCGTAGAAGGCGATCAACATATGGCAAATCTTGGCAGTGTTCATAAGCGACAAAAACGGCTCAAGGACGCCACTAAAAGCCTAAGGTAAACACTATTAAATACAAAAGCGCGTGTACACACACGTAGGTACCTTGGGTAGGCATACTAGAAAAAATTGGCATTGTGAAGATACAATTGGAAACTTGACGTATAAACATATGATAAAGGGAGTTCATAATCAATATGCATGACCGTTTTTGGCCTGTAGGCCATAGGGGTAGGTTGAGAAAATGTGCATCTTTTGAGCCGTTAATACATAGGTTTTTGATGGTGGACAAGTGTCCACTTTGATTGAAAATGAAGGTTTTATAAATATTATATTTTCCTTTTATAATGTAATTGTTCTTTTCATCATTGTAAAGTGGTCCTTTCATTTAATGCTCACTTGACTTCCTTTTTTTTTTAGGGATCTTTGTTTAGTTTGTAAATGGGTTTGTTTATTTAAGAACCTAATGACATTTTTTTGTTGTAAATTTTTCTTTCATTTGAAGACAATTTACAACTAAGAAATTATAAATTGTCCTTAAATGAAAGAATTTTTTCACAACTAAGAGTAAAAGAATTGTAAATTGTAAATTTCTTCACAAAAGAATATAAATTGTCCTTAAATAAAAGAATTTCTTCATAATTAAGTGTTTTTTTCCAACTTTTGGTTTTAATGTGCAAATGTCACCTTGTTACTTCTGTGTAACATGTATCATTATTAGGGATTAGATTTAGACACTCCCAATATTGATCAAATAAATTTCAAAAGAAAACTCATATGTACATGTCACATGTAACACTTGGTCAAGAGAATGTTGCAAGAAGACAAATGTCATTATTTAGTGCCATCTTCATGAAATATAATTATTATTAACTTAAATTTTCACACAAAATTACTTAGGCCCATCATTCCTTCAAAAATGTTTCTACAATGGAGTGATCAATGTCATTTGATCATACTTCAATGCTATTTAAATGTTGATACTTACTCTAAAATCCCAACCTATATTAAAATAATCACATTGGTCTATTTACATAGTTCACTTCAACATTCATCTCAAAAAACAACAAACTAAACTTCCAAGTTTGGCTAAATTTGGTCAACAAGTAACTTTTTCATATTTACCACTGAAACAACTTGGATCTATTAGTCACCATTATATCTATTACTCCTTTCATAATATACCCTCTCTACAACCTTTCAAAATATTTCTTGCTAAAAAATAAATCCTACAAACACAACTCTCATCTACTTTTGCATTACATTTCCTTAGCAGGCCACTATGATTCTTCACCTTGTTTAATTTTCTTTGTGCTGCAGACAATCGGCACAAGAGGGATTCCATGTGGAACTACACACACACAAAAACATATAGAATCATGCATGATCAATACCTGATATGGTTTTTTTTACGTATGTAGTGATCTTTTAAGTTTATGGACAACATAATGGATCCTTTTTTACATGAACACGACATGCAAGATTACATACTGACATACACGATAGCACATTATATGGACTATATGTTCTACAAAATTAGGGATGATATGCACACCGACAATTTTGATAGTTTGTAAAGTTTGAAAGCGATAACGGTCACCAAGCGAGACGACACAATTTAGAATGCAAGCACGATATGATGTCTACAACTAATCAAGTAGGCAACTTCAATTTTTTGATGTTTCGATGTTATATACTCCGGTTTTTATGCTTTATGTACAAAAAAATCTTCATGTTTGTTATAAGATTCAAAAGCGGGCATGTATGTAGTGCCTTTAATCATTTGATCAGTAAGTAGTATACACATGAAACATATAAATTTAAGATTTATACATCAGTTAGATTGAGGGAATACAAATGAATCCAAATCCTCCCATGACGTCTCCGTTTGGAATGTGTATATATATATATTTTTTGAAAATTTATGAAAACCAGTTGAAATGTTACCAAAATTCTTTTAGAAAAGTATAATATATACGAAATCCTTTTAGAAATAATGGCATAGGAGAGAAAAAGAAAACATTGTATATTATGAAATGGAGTGATAAGAGAGATTTCTCGAGTGTGACAACAATAACAAGCGATGGGGCCTACTTGGATACCTATCACCCATTATGTACAACTTAGTACTAATTAATTGTAATGATGGCTGGTTGGTAGGCAAAGGTCCTCGCTTACATCTAGCATTAGTTTTTGCTTATCCTCCAAATTGAAGTTTCTAATGTAACCGGTTTATCCATGTTGATGTACAACCAAAATATCATGTGTTAATAATTGGCATGTTACAAGAAAGTTATTCTTTGTGTTGCATATGGTCTATTGATTTGTTTTAGTCTTCAAAAATATCTGTCTCAGTATATGAGTCAAATTGATGGGATTTTCAAGTCTAAACACACACGATTTTTCCAAGTTACCTTGTTCGGGTAACTATGTACCTCTTCTAGGGCATGAAACATCTGAGAGTTACATAGGTGCCATATGGTCCGCGTAACCCAAAATCTAACCCAACTGAAGAAGACCTCAAATGGAGACTCTGGCGGTTGGAGGACTCCAAAAATCCAGAACCGCCTGTGAAATATTCTAGAGGGGCAATGAAGGTGCAAAGCAGAGGGCACTTGCTTGATCAAAGTTCAGGAGTGGCAATGCCAAAGCAAATGTGTAACAATCTTGTCAGCCCACGACATCAGACACAACAAGAGTAGGCAATGCGCCACACATGCAACAAAGTACCAACCGGTAGAGCACCCACCATGCATTGCCATAAGAAAATGTGTTCTTTGAGAGGTAGGTGATTCCTCCAAATGCGAAACAACGCTATTTGCCACCACAACTGAGACTTGGAGAGTGACCATGGTTGATTTCTATGAGACACAATCCATGCATTAGACTGTAGCAAAGCACAAATTGACTTAGCTGATATGTAGTCCAACATAGCATGGGCGAGATGCCAATCAAAAATCCAAAAATCTCCTAGTAATGGAGGCACTCGAAAACATCAGCAAACAATTGATGAATGTGCTATCCCAAATGTCGATAATGAGGTTGAGGTCCCAACTCATAACAAAGAACAGTAAGTGAAAGGAAAGAACTTTCCTCGAGTCATCCACCACTTAATCAACCTAGAAAGCCCCTTTTTGTGAAAGAAAGTATGCTTGTCGAGTAGAGCACTCAACTAAAGTGAGAGAGAATGCCTTACTCCAGTGAACACTCAGAGTGAGTTATTGTTACCATATACATGTGGTGGTGATGTGTGTGAACACACTTAGGACCGTTGGGACATTTTTTTTCCTTTTTAGGAGGTTTTTCTCCCCATACATTATATATACACCCATCACTCTAGGGCTATCTATCTTTCCATTGCACACTAAGTAATATACTCTCTGTTGTGTGCCTTGAGCTTCCTTCGTCTCCTCCAAGCTGTGTGTGTTTTCCTGCAACCCTAATTTCAACAATTGGTATTAGAGCAGGTTGCGTCCTCTCGGGCTTACCAGCAGCTCCAGCACACGCCTGCTCTCTTTCTCCAATTTCAGTGAGCTTTAGTGAGCGTCCAGAGGTCGACAAAAATTTTGGGCGTGCTTGTAGAGCTCATTCTGCTCAGATTTCTGATTCGGGCTCATTTCGGCCTTCGTTTCCACTACAGGAAGTACTGCACATGCCATTTCGTCATTTTGTGCAAAATTTTTGTTACTGCCGTTTTTTGCATAACAGGTCCTTACGGTCTTCTATGGTTTGTGCTATATAGCATGTGTTGTTCCCGCTCTCCTTATCCTCTTTCTGGGCAGTTTTCACATCAGGTACAACATTTACCATGGCTGATAACAACACAGATGTGTTCAAGATGTTTGCTGCTGAGAACAGATTGGATGGGGACAATTACCCTATGTGGACCTATATGATGCAACATGTTCTTGTGTCAAAGGGTGTTTGGAACATTGTGCACGACATTGATGTACGTCCTGGTTTAGAGGATGTAGGCGATGTTGAGGATGTTGCAGGTCTTACAGCAAGGATTACTGTTGTTAGAGCTGTTTTGCCTACGGCAAAACAAGCTCGTTAAGTTGTAAAGGATGCACAGACTCATGTGTTGATTGCATTGTCTGTGAAGCGCACCATTACTCCTCACATTTGTTCAGCAAAATCTACAAAACAAGCTTGGGATATTCTGGCAAAAATTGCATTGCTGCGTAAAGAGCTCGAGTCAAAGATTATGCATGAGGAAGATGATATGGACACTTTCCTTGCTGGTGTCAAGGATTTTAATGAGTAACTTATTTCTGTAGGTGAATTCATTTCAGACATTTCCCTTGTGCAGATTGTTTTTGATGCCTTACTAGACTTTTGCTAGTACTTTGAGACGTATGACCCAAGGAAATCCTGAAGTTGTCAAGTTTGATGCATTGTGCATATTGTTGTTGCAAGAGTCACTTTCCAAAAAAAAAAAAAGACTAGACAACATGCAGATGAACAAGCTTTTATTGCTTCTCAAAGAAAGGGTGATAACAGCAATGCAACCACTTCTTATGGTTCTTCGACGAGTGGAAAAGCACCTGTTCCTAATGCTTCTACTGGCAGCAATTCGTCTGGAAATTTTGGTGATGAGGGCAAAAAAGAAGATGTGTTGCCATTATTGTAAAGCTAATGACCACTTGATCAAGCAGTGTCCTAAGTTGAAGGCCAAAGAGCCTAAGAGGAAAGAGGGTGGTTCCACTGCAAAGGCTGGTTCCACTACAAATACAGCCATTGTTGAGTCTTCTATGAAAGGAGACTGTGATGCTCATGTTGATGCAAAATGGTCTTTTAGTGCTTACAATCCTGCTGTCCATGATGCATGCATGTCAGTTGCTATAGTGCTTACAATCCTGCTATCCATGATGCATGCATGTCAGTTGCTATAGATTCACATGTGTGGTATTTTGACAGTGGTGCTACAAAGCACATTACCTCAAATTGTGAATTGTTCACCTCTCTTGAGTCTATCCTCATGGAAATTCAATCACCTGTGCCAATAATGCCTCTTATCCAGTTCAGGAAGTTGGAAGGATTGTGCTTATTGCTGAAAATGGCAGTTCTTTCACACTTGTTGATGCACTTTATGTACCTGGGATCAAGAAGAATCTTTTGTCTGTATCTACACTTCCTAAACTTGGACTTGTAGTCAAATTTGTGGAAAATGTACAGTTCACGATCTCAATTTTGGTGATAAAATGGTTGCATCTGGCCTTTTGTGCCGTGGGCTGTATAAGATTATTTTGTATGACAAGTGTGGAAATTTTTTTGCAAATGGAGTTGTAGATTCAAGGGCTGTTTCAGATGCAAAACTGTGGCATGCACGTTTTGGGCATCTGAATTTTGTCAGTTTGCTGCATTTGCAGAAATCTGATATGGTTGCTTCTTTGCCGCCTCTTGAAGCACCTGTCAAACATGTTTATGAAGGCTATATTTTGGATAAAATTCAGCGTTCTAAGTTTCCAAAGGATGGTTCAGTTAGGGCCACATGCAAGTTGCAACTTGTGTATAGTGATGTTTGTGGGCCCATGCAAACTCCGTCCTTGGGAAATTACCTTTACTTCATGACTTTAATTGATGATTACTCTAGGCATGCATGGGTATTTCCGCTTAAAGAGAAGTCCGAAGTTTTTATGTGCTTCAAACAATTTCAAGCTATGGTGGTTGAAAATGTCTCAAAATGTACTATGGGCACCATCCATTCCGATCGGGAGGGGGGGAGTATATGTCTCATGAATTTAATGCATTTCTGGCTACTCGTGGGATAAAACACCAATGTACAGTGCCTTATACGCATCAACAAAATGGTGTTGCTGAGAGGACAAACAGGTCACTTATGGAAATGGCATGATGTATGGTCAAAATTCAAGCTTTTCCGCATTCTTTTTGGCTTGAGGCCATCATGTGTGCCACTTATGTACTAAACAGGTGTCCTACAAAAGCTTTGCAGTCTATTACTCCATATGAAGCATGGCATAACAAAAAGCCTTCTATTGAGCACATGCGTGTTTTTGGCTGTTTGGCATATGCTTTGGTGCCACAAACACAGCGCATAAAATTGGATGATAAGGCTGTCAAACATATTTTGTTGGTTATAGTGTTGAAAGCAAAGGTTACAGGTTGTATCATCCACAAACAAAGCGTATTCTGGTTTCACGGGATGTTGTGTTTGTGGAAGATTCTGTTCAGGCCTTGTTGTCATGTACTAGAGACAATAATGTAAGCATACATGACATTTATGACACTTTGTTGCCTCTTTTCAATGGTGGAATACGAATGTAAATTCCAATGAGGCAAACGTACAACCTATGGGGAGCCTTACTGATGCAAATGTACATGATGTACTTGATGAGGAAAGGGCTAAAAATGAGAAGACTCGAGGTATGCCAAAATGGCTAGTGCACACTTTGCGTGACAATAAATTGGACGCACCTTTGTCTGGTCGTACTCATTCAGGTTCTCACCATGCCTCTTATGCATCAAATTGTTATGCTTTGGTTGTGTCTAGCTTACATGATGTTGAGAAACCTCTATCTTTTGATGAAGCACATAATTCAAAAAAATGTATGGCTGCCATGCAATCCGAATATGATGCACTTATAGAGAACAACACATGGACTTTATGTGACTTGCCTCCTGGCAAAAAGGCCATTGGTACAAAGTGGGTTTTCAAGTTGAAATGCAAGCCGAATGGTGAGGTTGATCGCCATAAGGCTCGACTTGTTGCAAAGGGTTATGCATAGCAAAAAGGCATAGATTATGAAGAGACTTTTTCTCCTACTTGTCGTATGACTATTGTGCGTTTTCTATGTGCATTGGCAGCTCATTTTGGTTGGGATGTACATCAATCAGACATTGTTATTGCTTTCTTAAATGGTGACATATTTGAGGAAGTTTATGTAACGCAGCCTCGCGGTTTTGTCAAGAAAGGACAAGAGGACAAGGTGTGCAGATGTAAGAAGGCTTTGTATGGGTTGAAGAAATCTCCTCGTGCTTGGTATGAGAAAGCCGACACTCATTTGGTCAAACGAGGCTTTTGTGTCTGACCGAATGCACCAAAGCCCAAGGGCATGTGAGAGAATCACACAACAAACGTGCAAAAGTATACAAGAGAAAGATGACCTGTGAGATTTTCGGCCCAAATCCTAGCCTTTGGATTGTTTTTGCAATATAATACCAAAACATAGTATCAGAGGCCTTTTCAATGTCAATTGCATGACCAATAAATCTTGTTGAGTGTATTTTGCATATTCCATGCCAATGATGACATTCACCAAATTGTCAGTAATGTGCCAATGAGGTATGAAACCATATTGGGATTGATGATGTCCTTGATGCACGTAATCTTTAATATGGTTGACTATCATTTTGGGCACCAATAAAAGGTATGCATCACAACACCATTAAGGGAACTGGAAATGAATGAAATGCATGCACCACCCTACATGAATAGTTAGGTATTTCATTCCACTCTTTCTACGAGGAATACATATAATTTATTTCAGCATGATATGAAGCACAATGTAGTTAAATTTGTTGTGGACTACTTCACAGTTACGAGACAAATCTTATATCCAAGAGTTAAGAGAAAACATGGTAAATTTTATGGTCTTTGATGCCCTTTCCTATACCTACTTCATATGTCCAAGAGTTAAGAGACAACATGGAAAATCTTATGGTCTTTAATTCCCTTTCCCTAGTAGGAAATATCCTCTCAAAATGACATGATTTGGACCATAATTGACCGTTTTAGCAAGCAAGCATACTTTGTACCTTGCAAGAAGAGTGTGTCCGCACCTCAAGGTGCTAGGCTATTTCTTAAAACCAATTTTTTTCTACCATGGATTACCTAGAGTAATTCTTTCTAACTAAGATGGCTACTTTTGCAATCATCTTTGGATTGTATTGAGCTATTGTCTAGGAGATCTTCAATATTGTGGGATAACATGTCCTTGTTATACCAATAACAAAAGTTAACATAAGCATCTTCATCAACATCATATAATGAGAGGCCAAGGATGAAATAGAAATCACTAGTGGACACTTGTGTGTCATAGAAAGTAGTCTAATTGGAGTCTAAAAAGCATGTACTAGCGGCAATGATCTCCCCTTGGGAAAAAAAACTCCAAGATGTATAGTGCCATTCAAGAAGTGAAAGACCTGCTTAACTACCATCCACTGCATGACCTTACCCTATGCATATATTTTCTCGCCTTGAGATTACATATTGAGCATCTTGTCCTTGTAATGCCTAGACAAATAAAGTAACCAATTTGTGGGGAGCGGGAGTGGGAGCAATGTGTGAGTGCATGCATGTGAGGGAGATAGAGACACGATATGGGTGGAGCACAAAGTGAGGGTTAGAATCAATCACTGCTCCTTTATTCTATGTATTATTGAATAAGGTTAGATGGGTTTAATTAGTACTAGGTATCTGTCAGTGACCAGTTGGCTTGAGCCCCAACAATCTATCACTTGAAGGCCAATGTGGCCTAAGTGGCTAGATGTGTAAGTATGTACATCTGTGCAGCTGTGAAGCAATTCTGTGGCTTCACCCTACACGCATCATCTCCATGAAATGTGCAAACAACTATGAGGGTAGACTCTTCATGAGAGCATGTGCAAAGTTGTCATCCATATGAACCTTGACTAGCTCAATGTGCTTGCTAGCCAATATGTCATGTATCACATGATAATAGACTTCTATGTGTTTTGACTTGGAGTGAAACACAGAGTCCTTTTCTAATTCAATTGCACTCTGACTATCACAATGCAACACTGGATTTTGAGTAATTCCAAGATCTTCCACTAGGTGAGCTAACCACAGAGCTTCCTTGCTAGCAACAAAAATGACCACATACTCTACATTTTTGGTGGAAGATAACGTACATCATGGATACATGATCTCCATGACATGGTTGCTCCAACAAATAGGAATACATAGCCAGGTGCGGATCTTCGATTATCCACACAATCTGCATAATTTGCATCCGTGGAACCCACAATGGATGCATCACTATTCCCAAAGCATAGGCACTTGTTTTTAGTACCTTTTAGGTATCTGAAGATGTGCTTCACTACTTCCAATGCTTTCTACTAGGATTTGCCACATAAATTTGCTAACCACTCGCACTGCAAAAGAAATGTTCAACCTCGTGGCTATCATGGCGTACATAAGACTGTCAAATTGCTAAAGAATATGGTACCTTGGCCATTTTTGCTTTCTCAACATTTGATTTGGGAGCAACATTCTTGCTAATTTTTTGCATAGACTTTGGGGTACTCAATGTAGCCTTCCCCCTTTTCTATTAAAATGCTACAAGACTTTTGTGGATCTACTTTTCCTGAGATCACTCCAGTATTTCGCATTCTCTATTCCTCTCCATATGCATACCAAGAAAGTGACTTGCATCTCCCAAATTCTTCATAGAAAACTGCGTGCTAAGTGACTTGTTCAAGATGGCAATTTTGTCTTTGGACTTACCAACAATGAGCATATCATCAACATAAAGTATCAAGATGATAATTAAACCATAGTTCAACTTTCGAGTATACAAGCAATGATCATCTTGGATCATTTCATATCCTTGGGATTGCATGTACTTGTCAAACTTCATGTACCACTTCCTTGAGCCTTGTTTTAAGCCATACAATGAATCACAAAAGGAACAAAGACCTCGATTTCAACCCCTTTTTAGTCCTTGTTCCTTTTGAAAAGGTAAACAACAACATGACTATAGCCATTTCAAACAAAAATTGCTCCAAAGCTTGTTTGTTTACTATGTAAAATAAGAAGCTCACTTTTGATTGGAAGTAGCTCATGAATTCCCCAAGAGCTCACGTGTAACACAGTAATATCATGAAGCACACGCCCTCTGTAGTTGAGATAAGGGGCCAACTTTACTACATCTAGAACAAATTTGAAGTTTTAAGGTCCTTGGAATGTTGGGGACTTCCTAACATAGCCCTCTTTTGCCTGCTGTTCCGTTTAGTTTGTACGGTGTCATCCATAGAGGAGGCATCTTTCATAGTGGTTTCTTTGCTTTCTGGTCCATCCACCAGCTTATGGACTTCTCATCAAGAACTGTACATGTTGGTGATTTAAAGCGAGAGGACGAGTCAAGCATTTCTTGTTCTTGAGGTGCACCTCCCACATTTTACATGCACATGAGAATGACCCAATTGTGGTTTGACACATCACAGCAAAGCCCACAAAATGAGATGACTTACAAATTGTTTGCCCTCATCCCCTCAACCTGGATTGATAAAAGTGATTGCAGTTGGGAAGATGGCCTTCTATTGCATCCATTGAAATTCCTTCGCCACCCCTTGCAGAGCATATGATCCTCCTATCCGTGCAATCCAAAACGCAACGTATTCCTAGGCATATCCTTTAATCATGCATTCTAAGAGACTTCCTTTAACCCTTCATAGGATGCTCTTCAAGAACTTGGTTGCTTTGAGTAGAACACCACCACTCGGCCTCGCACAAAGCCCCCTGCCCTCCAACGCATGCATGCAGGCAATGGCAGAGAAGCCCTTGCTCCTGCATTTGCGGACGACAGCCCAGAGCATCTTGGCATTGTGCCTGACGGGCGTATACCAATGGAGTCCAGAAAACGGCATCCTGGAACCAGGAAAACCTGTGTGCACCATACATGTCGCCGTTCGCATTGCAACACATGCCATTTTGTTTTGACAGCCCCTGACTAACATGTCTCCTCATGGATTCGTTTACCCATGTCATCATCTTGCAGTGCAAACTGCAAGCATAGGCAGCTACATTGCACGACAAAAGCCCTTGCTTCGTGCCCAACCGACGAAAACAGAAGAGCTTGGCAAGAGCGAGGGTGCACATTGGCAAAAGCGGCTGCATTTGTTCTGCCCGCAGAGAGCAATGGAGGTGGAGGCCCTTTGAGCATCATATTATAAAACTTATACAAAAAGCAGTCAAATTCTCCCTATGCTCTCATTCTTCCCCTCCGAGAGGTGAGTGCAAACGGGGCTTGGGAGAGAAGTAGAAAAGAGGTTGAGAGTGGCAAGAGAAAGGAAAAGGGAGCTACTACGCCAGAGAGGGACGGGGAGCATCGAGGAAAGCTCCTGTTACTCTATCTGGAGCCTCGAGGAAAGCTACAGATAGAGCTTGGAAAGAGAAGGTATGCCAATAGAACCACTTCACAAAATCTTGAAGAATGGTATTTTTTAAAACAGAGAAATCTCGAGAGCCCCCCCCCTCTCTCTGCTCAACATGGAGAAGCATGGGCTGTTGGGCATTGCTCCTCACCAAGGGGGTCCTCTGCATATTCATGTTACTATACCACATGAGTTCTGCAGGAGGTCTTTTCTATTTTTGAAGATTAAAGCAATTTAACAGAGAGACATCAACAAGAGGGGTATTTTTATCTATTTTGGAAAAAAACCAGTTAATTTATAAAAAAAGAGGCGTAAATCTATTCATGTCAACATGGATTAGTACCCTGCACACACACGTTATATAGGGGGGTTCTTAATAGTTCCCCCCCCCCCCCCCCCCCCCCCCCCCCCCCCCCCCCCCCCCCCCCCCCAAGCTTTCAAAGCCCTCAAATCTTGCTTGCTGCGGAGCGCTATGGCAACCAACATGCTTGTAATGGAGCACTCTGGCAACCTGGAACATGGAAGATGGCCTTCTATTGCATCCATTGAAAGGAGTCCAGAGATCGCTTGGCCACCCCTTGCAGAGCATATGATCCTCCTGTAAGCGCAATCCAAGACACAACCTTCGCTGCGTATTCCTAGCCCTGCCCTGTTAGGCATATCCAATAATCATGCATTCCAAGAGACTGCCTTTAACCTGCTCATCGAGAGCATGCTCGCTTTGAGCAGAACACCATGGCTCTGCATCCATGTTAATCAAAGCATTGCCAACAAGCTCGATCTTTTCTTCTTAAGGAAGAATATCATCATGGGTTTGTTTGGCCTCACACAAACCCCCATGCCTCCGAAACGCATGCATGTACGCATGTCCTTGCTCCCCCATTTGCGGACAACAGCCCAGAGCATCTTGGCATTGTGCCTCTGACGGGCATATCCTGCAAGCAATGCATTCCAGAAAATGGCATCCCGGATCCCAGAGAACTTGTGTGCACCACATTCAGCATACATGTCGCCATACATATTGCAACACATGGCATCATGTTTCAACAGCCCCTGACTAACATGTCTCCTCATGGATTTGTTTGACCGTATCAACGTCTTGGGGCGCAAACTGCAAGCATCGGCGGCTACATTGCAGGACAGAAGCCCTTGCTTTTCGTGCCCAACCAACGAAAACAGCCCAGCCAAGCACATTGACAAAAGCGGCTGCATTTGCTCTGCCATTTCTGGCTTCTCGCCAAAGCTGCGACCAAGAATGCGCTTGAGATGAGAGAACTATGCATTGGTATCTCCATGCTTTGCTTGGATTCATCAGATTGGCTTCTTGTAACAGAATATAGGTAGCTCACTTGGCTACCCTGGCTTCCCCCAGGTAGGCGCAGCTGCGAGCGTTGGGCGAAGGAGACGGCGCGCGCGCGCGCGCACACACACACACACACACACAGAGAGAGAGAGAGAGAGAGAGAGAGAGAGAAAGAGAGAAGTACTTAGTACGTGTAACCCACACTGACATCCAAGGCCCTGTAGCGTAAAGGAAACTGATGTGATAATTGCTCCAACCGCGGGGAACCATCTCCGGGTTCGAATCCCGGCAGGACCTTTTACTATTTAGGGAAAATTACCCTCTAATTTGCGGAAATTCCCAAAATACCCCTCAAATTTCAAAAATTCCCAAAACACCCCCAATATCTTTTTTGGAAAAATTACCAAAATACCCTTCTAATTTGTGGAAATTTCCAAAATACCTTTGTATCTATTTTAGCTGGATTGTTCACAATTTCCTAATCTTTATTCTTTTTTGACAATGTATATCCGTTTTTTAGTGCTTAACATGTAATTTGTCACAAATTACGTCCCAAAAAAAGACAATTATGTCTAAAAATAATGAAGCAATTCATCTCCAAAGCCTTCATTACCAGCTCAAATTCTAGTTTTAGTATTTTGCATTCATAGACAATCGGTCTTCATATGAAAAGCTACAATTTTTTTAATTTTTGGATAAATTTACTCTCACAACCAGGGGTATTTTGGGGATTTTGGAAAATTTGAAGGGCATTTTGGGAATTTCCACAAATTAGAGGGGTATTTTGGTAATTTTCCCCTATTTTTTTATAAATTCCCAAAATGCCCTTCAAATTTATCCAAAACTCCTTTGGTCATGAGATTAAATTTCTTGAAAGATTAAAAACTTTGTAGCTTCTCAAAAAAGGGCCATTGGGCAATTATGTTTAAAAACAATGAAGCAATTCATCTCCAGAGCCTACGTAATCGACACAATTTCTAGTTTTACCATCTTGTATTCATAGACAATCAATTGACATAATTGCCCAATTGCCCTTTTTTGAGAGGTAATTTGTGACGAATTACATGCTAAGCACTCAAAAACGGATCTTAATTATAAGAAAGGAATGAAGATAAAAAAATCTTGAACATTCCAACCAAAACAGATATAAGGGTATTTTGGTAATTTTTGAAATTGAAGGGGTGTTTTAAGAATTTCCACAAATTAGAGGGGTATTTTGATAATTTTCCCTTCCGTCTACTTGGTAAACTAAATATGACTTTACACGCTGCCGCTTGGCATGATCTGAGCCATTGTTCTCCAGCCAGATCGCACAGCCATGAGCCTTGCTTTTAATAACGACCTCACATGTTCTTTTAATATTATCGGCAAAAAGACATTCCTGCATGCTATTCAACACCTAAGGGCGACGAAGGGCGATGATGAATGAAAGCTTTAGATGACTTGTCCCTTGTTTCGAAGTTTTACATCGGTTGGGAATGGTGTTGAGCATCTTGACATCACATTAAGACCATCTTAGATTGACTACATTCCACATCAGCCCTCTAGGGCCATGTGCCCACTGCCCATAATTAACCCTGTGATTGCCTTCAGGCCTCTGCGCCACAAAACCACAGCCTCTCCACTTGGCCGCTACGTTTTTATTTGTTGTCCACTGACTACCCCTGGGCCCTGCCCCCTTCTGTTGCGATGATCACGAGTCGCAATGATCAAAAGTCAGCCTAGAGAATTGCATTAAACTGAAACCGAATACATGGGTGGACGGACCGGCAGCTTGGGGCATGATGAGCCAGTATAGGTAGAAAACAGGGAAGCCCTTGCCAACAACAGTCGCAATACGTACTTGGTTGGCAAGGGCCGCAAAAAGGGCAGCCCAAGATAGCTTGATACTTGTGCCTCACCCTAGCCCTCCTCTTGCGATTTACTAGCAACAGCAACCTGCAAAGGCGACGTTCCAGGATCAGTTTTTTTCAGCCCAAGGTATCCTGTGATGTGTGATGTCACAGGACAAAAGCCCTTGCTTAGTGCCCAACCAACGAAAATAGCTCAACCAAGGGCTTGGCATAAGCACATTGACAACAGCGGTTGCGTTTCCTCTTCCCTTTCTGGCTTCTCGCCAAAGCTGCGACCAAGAGTGGGCTGCATATGAGAGAAATATGCATTGCTATCTCCATGATATATGTGTTTGGATTCATCAGATTGACTTCTTGTTACTCAATATAATATAGGTAAGGCGCACCTGGCTACCCTCGCGGTTTCCCCTAGGTAGGCGCAATTGTGAGTGTTAGGCGAAGGAGACACTTGTGCGCGCGCGCACACACACACACACACACACACACACACACACACACACACACAAAAGAATTACATACATGAGCATCGTCGTCTTGTTACTTTTGAAGAAGGAGACAAGGTTTTTCTCAAGGTTCTCGAGCATTCAAAAAGTCTAAAGACGAGAAAAGTTGTTAAGCTTTCACCACGCTATTGTGGACCGTTTACCATCCTCAAACGTATAGGTCAAGTGGCCTATAAGTTAGCTCTTCCCGTACTCATGAGTTCATCCCGTTTTTCATGTTAGCCATTTACGAAAACAGCTAGGACAAAATGATAATGTCATTGACATAGGTGTGTTAGTTGACCTTATCGAACCGCCAAGCATCCCTCATGAACCCGAAAAGATTTTGAGCTTCGCACCAGACATCCTGTCGGGGATGACAGGTGTTGGTAAAATGGCTAGATAGACCTGAAGAAGTTTCTACATGGGAAAATGTCTCTGCACTTAAGAAACGTTTTCCTATGTTCATTTTTGAGGACGAAAACGATTCTCCAAGGGGACGGGGGTAATGTAAGGACATGGATCCTACGGGCAAGACCACCGACACGGCAGGACAATGTGTATGCTAGGGAGAGGCTATAAGATAGCATGGTTGGGTGGAAACTAGCACATGGCATTACTCTCGTCCTTTCAGGCCCAAACTCTGATCCCTCTTCAGATCCAAAGGCCTTGAGCCCTTCCCTCTCCCTAGAAACTTGTCAGGATCTACAATATCAGTTTGTGGAAAAGCTTGGTTTATTGTCTTCGCTCTCTCTTGGAACTTCTGTGCCCATGTGTTCAATCTTCAATCTCTTTTTAATTTTCTGGAACTCCTCATCTGTGGGAAGCCCTTGCTCTTCAAAGCTTTGAAAAACATTTAATACATGCTCTCTAGCATGGAACTGATCAATAAACTTCTCAGATTCTGTATCAAGTAATGATAATGGGCATGGTGTATTATCATGCTCTGCCCACTTTGCCAAAATAGCAACAAGGAAGTAGTCCTCTCTTAGATCAAAGAGGTTTTGCATATCCTATAGCAGCAAATACTGCTTATTGTTTATCTTGTAGGTGGGCATGGTTGTTGTGCATAGCAAGGGATCAAGCTCTTCCCCTGGAATATGGATGGCCTTCTCCACTTTGGTTTAGGGTTAGATTCAACAAATGAAAACACTACACTAGTGTTTTCATTAACCTACCTTGCTCTTCACACCATGTCCATGTAAAACATCAACCATATTCTTATTTTTACGCAATGTTTCACCGTCCAAAATGCAACCAATACTAACACATTCTAAAGAATTCAATCTAAATTTATCATGCAAGCCTAGATTCAACTCGTCAAGGCACTTGCCACACCATAGCTTTCACTGTCTATGAAACTTCAATGCACAAAGACATGACCTCAAACTTGGCCCTTTGGAAGCATAGCCTCTTGTACATGCATACTTCCAAAGCACAAAAGAACCCCATTGAAAAGCATCAATTGCCATTTTCTTTGACATAGGACCACCACAAAATGTCATTGAGCTTGCTCACCTTCAGAATTCACTTTACCTTGCAACCACTTTTCTTACTTACTAATATTAAAATATTTTTATGATGAGAGTGCATTTCAACCAAACTCCATCAAAAAGACATGAGTAGAATAAAGAAAATCTAGCATGCATGCTTAACTAGAAGAAATTAAATTCTGTCTTTTTTAAAACCGTATGGAAACAATATTTTCTATAAGCTAAGAATCTTGGAACTTCACATAAATTTGTGGGCTTTGTGGGTGCTTGCGCTATCCCCAACAACAAATTTATGAGCATTTTCACTCGTATCAATCCAGCAGTCGCATCCTGGCTTCTTCCAAGCACCATTTCTTATTCTCATGCATTCAATGCCATTTGCCTTCTCCTCCATGCCGGCATTTGCGTAAATGTTACTCATTAAGACATGCATAGCCGCATTACATCGGTCTACTTGTATTGCATTCTCAAATAAGAACCTTCAAAGCTTCACATTTTCCCATTTTTCACAACCAGTGAGAAGAGCATACCAAACTGAACGATAATCTTCTGACAATGGCATCGTCCCAATTACTATCATAGCTTTGTCAAAAAGCCGCGCACATCCAAAGAGATCAACCATACAAGTGTAGAGTTCTTTGTTTGGAGAAATGTTGTATATTTCCCTCATGCTATTAAAGTACATTTGGCCCTCATCGTCCAAACCTGAGTGACTATAAGCCAACCCTTGATGGGCATACCCACCTATCAATGCATTCCAACAGACCACATCTGGAGAGAATCCTTCGCTCCGCATTTGTTGAAGACAACCAGCATAGGTGAGAAAAGAGATACTCTTTCCTCCCTCTTTGAATTTCTTGAGCTTTTGAGACCTTCCCCATGCAAGGTAAGATTTTGCGATGTCCTCTCCTCTTATATTCTCTAGGAGAATAATTGTTGCTTTCATCGAAAGAGGAGGAAGGTGAAGAAGAAGGAGAAGAGGGTGACCACTTTCTTGCCTTTTTCTTCCTTCGTTTCCTCTCTTCCCTTTTGGAGTGATGAAGAGAAGGACTATGGGTTGACCGTTTCCTCTTGGGAGGAGTTGGCATTGTCATTAGGAAAAAATTGGACCCCCTTGGGGCCATGTAAGGATTCCTAATTTTAAGGGATTAAAGCTAATTTTGTAGGGGATGGAGGGAACAAAGACAATAAATAGGGCTACTTTTGTAGCTCTCTCTCTAACTTCTCTCTAGATAGGAGAGGGGGGGAAAGTAGGGAATGAGGGTGGTAAAGTAGGAGGAAGAGGGGGGATAAAGTAGGAGAGAGAGGGGAGTAAAAAGAGAGAGAGGAGTAAAAGTAGAGAGAAGAACCATTCTCTCTCTACCTATCGCCAAACAAAGAGAGTAAGTAGTTATGATAAAATCCACTTTTCAGTTCGTGCATCAATTCACCCCAAAAAAATGAATTTTTTATAAAATCTTCAAAATGGATCTTTTAAGCTTTCAAAAGGTCCCTATATATATATATATATATATATATATATATATATATATAACAATAATTTTTTAGAAGAATCTAGCTTTTATAAGCTCCAAATCTAAAATTCCTTGGGTCCCTCTCTACATTAACTCCAAGAATAAATAGATAATGCCATATCATCAAAACGTCCATCTAATAAAGCCTAAAAATTGAAATTTTTAAAATTTAAAAATTTTCCTCCTTTGACCTCAAAAATTGAACTTATATATGAAAAAAAATATTTTTAAGTCTTTTTATCCAAATTGTCTGTTTATCCCAAAAAGTATATCTTATCCAATTTTTTTTCCATCATAACTTTTCACCATGTCTCTTCGCAACATAACCAATGAATCATCTGCGCCGTCATCTACTAGGTCAACTAATGTCAGTCTGCGTCTACCGATCAAATTTGCTCCCACAAAAAAAAAGACGAGAAAGCATCTCAACTGGCATCCGTACGACGGTTTCGAGGAGAAACCAATGTTGACTTGTGGCTTGATGGAGGGTTGTATCCAAAAGATCCGCTCGTGGGCTGTCATCCGACATTTCGTACACTCCCAAGCTTAATCAAATATGTGGGAGAAGGAGAACGTGGTCTTCTTGGGTATTGTAAGAGATTGGACTCCAATCACGCAAGTGTGTCGGCATATTTCTGACAACAATGTCAAGTGTTACACATTCATTCCACAAATCTCGAACAACAACTACATTCCACAGAGAAACAACTTAAAGATCTTAAAGAGGAGATGAAAGCTACAGAAACAGAGGTAACTAAGCTACATATTGCAATGATACACCTAAAAGCCACTCCATTTGGCATGCGTGAGCGTAAGAGGGAGTTCTCTTCCATTGAAAACTTAGCCTCTAATGGAGGGGCATGTAAGAAGCGGATCACGGCAACCAGGTATTTTTTTTAATTCACAGTGTTCATAACTATCAAATAATTTCCATCAATTTGTAACTCGGTTCACCTTTTGAAATAGGACATATATACAAGATGTGTGTGGAAGTTTTAGACAAGAGGACCGTTGCAATCTTCTCCTAGGATGCATCTCAAAGGAAGATATACTTTACATCATAGGTTGTGAAAAGGCCAAACACATGAAAGATGCCATCACAAAGGAGATCCTAAAAAAGATCTCTAACCTTGTGTCTGAGGATGATGTCCAGAGAGCTTGTGATGAGATTGGGATCAGCACAACTGCATACCATGCACTTCATGGATTGATGAAAGATGCATTACGAGAGCAAGGCATCACCGAGAATTTATTTCCTATTCCACATAGGGTCCGACTTGCAAAAAAATCAAACAATGATCTCGTTCGGGAATCCCTTGGCGAATACAAACACATTGAAGGATCCATGGTGTACTCTTCCATGAGTGCTAAGTCACGTGCTAATATAAAGGGAGGCAATACTATTCCTAATGGGGCAAAGTCTTTTAGTTATCATCAATTCAACAATATTTTTGTTGACTTGAAATGACTACAACGAGCTATGGTTAAATTTTATGCTTTGTCTCCACAAGGTAATACAAATTGTAATGTCATTTTTTATTTGTATTGAATATCATTTAGTATAACAATTCAATTCCTATGTTGTTTCAGTACTTGGAGAGAAGCTCATATATATTCAAGCTAGATGAATGTCAAATTGTCAAAGGACGGAGATTGGAACGTATGAGTGTGACACTCATGAATGAGGCAATGTTTTTTGCAAAAGTCGATGCTATCGGTGATTATTCTCAGAAACCATCATTTAGTGTACAATCGGAAAAAGAAATATGGTGGTTAGGAGCTTTTGAAATTCCGAAAGAGACTCATGAGGTGTTGGCATGGGTCTTCTCTATGATCCCGTGGATCACAGAGGTTATTTAGGCACAACTAGAGGGAGAAAAGATAGAAGTAGATAGAGTAGGCACATTTGATGTTGAGTGGCACTTAGGAGGTGATCTAAAAACAATAAAATGTATACTTGGGTGTAAACAAGGTGCTTCATCACTTCTTCCTTGTCCATATTGTGTACGAGGATACAAGGAGAGTACTCGTGGCTCCACGTCTTCAAAGAAAAATGTCAAGGGAAGTCAGGCAACAGGGTCAATGGATGATGATGCAAGGGATTGGGTGTGCACGGTGTTGAAGTGTCCTATCATGGAGGTCCCCAATCAGTCGACAAAAGATAAAACATGGCATCCCGTTATCAATTTTCCACTTACAAATGTACACTTTTGTACTTTGCATGCCTTTATGCGTATATTTGATCGCTTGTTAAAGCTTCACATAGAGTACGCTTGCACAATGAAACCACTTTCCAGATCCGTGGAAGCCATTGGAATAGTTGAAACAATTCTAAATTCGATTGGATGTCATGGTGACAATGTTTCTATCATCGGTGAGGTGGAAAATATGCATGAAGTGCCACAAAAAGTATCTATGAATGGTGTGAAAGCACGTAGGTTTTTCAAGAAACCAGAGATGCGAAAGGAGAGGGGTGAGGAGGATGCTCCACGGGAGCTATGGAAAGCGCTTTGTAAGTGTACGACCGATCAAGATTCAAATCCCGTGCTTGTAAATCTGCGTCGGCAAGTGTGGCACCACTTGGAGTTAGTGCTTCAAATCATGTGAAAACCCCAAACCACGAGCGAGCAACAAAATTTGTTCAAAGATCACATTTTGAATTTCACTAAAGCATTTGTGCAAGCGTGGGGAGAGAGCAATATCACACACTACATGGTAAGTTACTTTGTTCAGTTCAAATTTTGATGCTATACATAAATATTTATTTGATCTAAGCATTTTTTCTTGATGCAACATATTTTGTATGCGCATGGAGCATTCTTTATGTCAAAATATGGTTCATTAGACATGTGGAGCACTCAAGGAATGGAAAAATCACATTATCGAGCCAAAGGTGTTTACTTTAAAAGTACACGTCACGGTGGTGGAACTACGAGATCCAACTACATGAAGGAGATGTTTGATTGGTTCTTTCGTTGTTCTTTGGGGAGATGTCATGCCATAGATAGCGAGCGCGAAAGTCAAGTCTTGCCAAGGAGGTTAGGAGACAATCTCGACTTACTGCTAAAGAGAAATGGAGAAACTCCACCGGACCCCTTAATCATGCTAGGTGGCGTGAAAATCGCCATAGAGTGGGCAAACGTTGGTTACCCAACATGTGAAACAAACGATGCTATACACTGTAATGTTTATGTTTGTAGATGTCTTTGTTGAGTTGCATATAATACTTCTCCATTTATCCATTTTTTGTTTTTTATATTTTGATGATATTAAGAGTTTTTTTAAGTGGCCCGGTCAAGTGTGATGATACCTTTTTTTTTATTTTTAATAGAGGGCTTTTAGAGAAGAGGGAATCTCATTTTCAATCTTGCCCCTTCTTACACCATGGCACGCACAAAGCAAACAGCAAGAAAAAATCAACCTTTTTTTGCTCACCCTCACTCAACCGTCCAAGGTGCTCAAAAACCACCTTGGATACACGAACAAGAGCTCTTAGAAGAGATGGAGAGGGAATGGTCAGGTGAAGAGCAACAAGATGGACAACCTTCACGCAAGAAGAAACGGGTAGTGACATCATACACAGAAAACGAAACGGACAACGAAGCACAAAGCCCACCTTGGAGCGGACAGGAGATCCCAAGCAATCATCGAGTTCCGGCTGGGAAGACATAGCCACGTGGCTTCAGCGCTTTGCCGTCAGATCAGCTTAGAGGTGATCATGGGTTACTAAATGAAGAGGATTTTGAGGATGTAGAAGACGAGCCAGTTGGAGCGTAGGGTGGAGTTGAAGAGCCAGTCGGAGCACATGGTGGCCTTGAAGATGCGCAAGCTCCTCCTCACAAGCCCTCTCGTAGAAAGAAAAAGTTTTTCAAGGTTCGCCCTCGCAAGGCCCATGTCCCAGATCCTACCATCCCTCAACAACGGGCTCCTGCTGTGAAGCGACGCATTCCAAAGGCGTTGCAAGAGATTCGTCACTATCAAAAAACTTCAGACCTTCTCATCCGCAAGGCACCATTCGCACGTTTGGTGAAAGAGATCATGCAAAGTTATCGAATGGCGTTTCGAGTTCAAGGTATCTCCGTAGAAGCTCTGCAAGAAGCGGTAGAATATCATCTAATTTCTATTTTTGAAGACACCAACTTGTGTGCTATTCATGCAAAACGGGTGACAATAATGCCCAAGGATTTAGCTCTTGCGCGTCGAATCAGAGGAGAGAGAGATTGAATTTGACTTTTATGCAATTTTGGCAATGTAAAGATATCTTTTTGAAATATAACGAGTCGTGGCTTTTTCAAATATAACGAGTCGTGTACGTTTTAAGTGATATAAGTAAAACTAAGTAGAGAGAGAGAGAGAGAGAGAGAGAGAGAGAGAGAGAGAGAGAGAGAGAGAGAGAAAGAGAGAGAGAGAGAGAGAGAGAGAGAGAGAGAGAGAGAGAGAGAGAGAGAGAGAGAGAGAGCGATGTGGATAGAAGAGCTGTCAACCAAGTGTGGTTGATTGAATAACCAAAAAATGCATAATATCATTGTATTCTTATAAATTTAGCCTAAAAAAGGTTCAAAAAGACTGTCTAGGGGCCTGCCGCCGCAGAGGCGCGCGAGAAGGCAAAAGTAACTTTTACTTTTGCCTTCTCGCGCGCCTCTGCGGCGGCAGGCCCCTAGATAGTCTTTTTAAACCTTTTTTAGGCTAAATTTATAAGATTACAATGATATTATGCCTTTTTTGGTGTTATTTATATGAAAAAACTCTATATTTTGATTCAGAGAATTGCACAATCGTATCACAAGATAGAACCAATCACGTACTGTCTATCGTACCATAAACTCAATACAGAAGATGTAAAGTACCAGTTAAAATCAATTCCCATTCGAAATTTGAAATAACAAAGTACAAAGATGTGATATATCTCATTACAAATTTGAAGGAGTTAATTACAAGATTTATGCAGCTATTGAGTGCTTGAGCCATCTAAGATATGGCGAGCAATGTTTTCTCCGCGCTCTTGGGCACAGGGAAGCTGTTTGTGCAGCACATCCCAAGCAATTTGTTCCACATTGCTTAGACCTACAGCTTGGCTTAAGGCCACATTACAAAGCACACGACCACGAATGTGTATCGCAAATGCAGCACTGGCCAGAGATTTATTTACAAGATATATAACTTGGGAGGCTTGAGATATGGTTGACAGGCATAGGATGCGGCTCATTGCTTTCATCATTGACACCCAAAATTGACCACAAGGAGTGTACTCCTTGTGGATTATCGCAAAGCCGTCTTGGGGGAGCTTGCCAAGGTAATGCGCAAGAGACGACTGTCATCCAAAAGCTTGGCGCCTACCATCTCCTCCCCGACCTGCATGCTCATCCAGCTCCACAACATTCTACAAAGAAATCAATAGGTAAATAAGATTTCAGAATGCAACAATGAAAATTAACGTAATCACAAAACAAAAATTAATTTATACCTCTTATTTTTCGTCGTCCTCATCGTTTATGCCTTTGCTGTCAAGAGAAATAGATGAATTGGGAGCCATAGCGACACTCTCAAGTTCATCTATATGAACAGGCATAGGAGTGCGTTGGGCTTCAAGCAATGCGCGTGTAGCTACCAACTCATCCTTCGACACAGATGAGTGCGGTGCATCTGTCACCACCACCATTGCCAACTCCACTGTATCTACCACACTCTCTCCAAGGGGAAGGAGGCTTCGATCCAAAGGATCGGAGGAGGGGTCAATGGCAGAGGACTCTACAGTGGCACAGAGGATGGACAGACACTCATCCATGCGGATGTCAAAAGTCTTTTCAAGATCATGTAAAAACAAATATTCCTCCCCATTTATCACAATTGGGGAGAGGTGTTCAAAAAAAACTTCCTGAGTTAATGTCTCCTCCGGCGCATCTGCAGCGGGCTTAAAGGATGCTTCTGCACCCTCATCACCCATGGATTTGGCGACATCCATGACACCTCCTGGGTAGGTTATGGCAAGAATATTGCCCTCTTTGCTTGCATCCCAGAGCGCTGTAATGGGCTCCTTTGTGTCCTTGACGACACCCCCAAGGCGCAAATGAGGCAAACTCACCTCAGATCTTTCAGGCTCCTCCGTAAGAAGAAACACAAAAGTCGCCAAGCGACTTAGAAACTGGGTGCCGACCTTCTTCTTTTTCAAACGTGAATCTTCAATGTACTGATCTGCCTCACCCGCAATTATACAAAATCGCTGAAGCCGCTGGGTGAAACGCCGATCGCCTTTGTGTATGTAGCGAAGCAAATCGCATAAAATCCACAATTCCCCTTGTCCGACAATTGGTACATCATACTTGTCGATGTAGAATTCAAAAAATTCCAAGATAAGCTAAAAAGATTGGCTATTTAGGTGAATAGTTGCGTTCACATCAGGTAATTGAGTGAAGAAATTGTGAAGATCGTCACGATCTTGTCACTGGTTGTTTGTAAAAACGCTTGGAAGCATTGTAACGTTGTCAAGAAGTTGGTGGTCTTGCCAGGAAGGCATCGGGCCTCTTGCTGTGAGAGTTTGTGAGGAAGCTCAAGAGTTATGAGAAGGAGCTAAGATGTAGATAACATAGCTTCTAGAGCTTAAGAAGAAATGTAGCCAAAGAAGCCGCTCACTTTCCCTTACAAACACATACGTGATGGAGAGAACTCATGAAAGATAGTCAAAACAAAACAAAAATGAAAACATCAAGATTACGATCATATCGTATCATGGGTAGGATAAAAGGGTTAATGGATGAGTTAATGATATTTAATCTTTGTTGTCCAAATAAGCTACGGATTGCTCTTTGGAACTGTAGCTTTGTGCTTACTATAGTGTATATGTTTTGTCTAGCGATGGGGATTAGTTGTGAGTACAAATCCTCTTGATTCATAATAAAATAACCACACTCACATCAAAAGAGAAGTTATAGTCAATAATAGGTAGTATGATGGGATCTGGTGAGAGAAGTATTTCGTTGAGCCTTTTAGGACCAAGTAGAAACACTATGCGTTGCTGAAAGTGAATCTTTCGACTAATCCAAATGTTGACCCTAATAGATTGCACAGAATTGAAATGAAAGAAATCGCCTCTATGTGGATTATGGTTATTCATCGATGATATACTTAGTATGTTCAAAGATAAAGGTGTGAAAGAAGTGAAAGGAGAAGAAGAAGAGAGTTTCTCTCCCAAGCCCTATTGTTGCCCTTAGGCAATAAGGATACTGCGGGGAGAGAAGTACCTGTAGCAAGGAGATTCTAGAGTTTGTGGAAGAGAATGAGAACCTTAAGAGAGAGAGGTGCTTGTGAAAGGTGAAGATATGGTTACTAACCTTGTGCACATAATTGTTTCCCGCAAGAAGGTTGTGCCCGTTACATTGACAAGATTGTGCTTGAATACCTTCCAATGAAACAATTAGGACACAACAAGAGAGATGAAAGGAGGAGTAAAGATAGAATTAGAGATAGATCTAAGTGAGGTGGTGGTATTAAAGATAAATAATGAGAGATAGAGAAGGAGTTAAAGAAAAGTATTGGACTAGATATGCAAATGAAAGAAAAACTAGCGACATATATCTTACATGAGAGCAATCGCCACCACCTTAATGGAGAAAGAAGACAAGGCAAGACTTCAGCTTTTCTTCAAGAGAAAGTGTGGCACTAAAATGAGTGTGACACTATGGAATTGAATTATTCTCACTCACTCATAACTTGCCCCCAATGAAGAGAAGGTTGTCCTTTTTATAGGTGAGGGAGCCATGTTTTACATAATCACTTGATTATGCTAAAGAGTTAGCCCAAATCAAATGTTCTTTGGATATTTCTTAAAATGGGCAATATTAGGACTCAAAATATCATGAAATTCAGCATTTTTGGTCGTTGAGGCTCCATGTGGGTGCATGATGTATATGGGCCCCACCTAGGCATCTTCTGTGTGGCTCAAGCAGGGGGTCCCAACTTGTGTGTCTTGTCCTTCAAGGCATCTTTGAGGTGTCACATTCATATGCTTGTGTATTTTATCCTCCAAATATTTTATTTTATGGAAAAAGACCAAGATTACCTCTTTTCACTTGATTCACCTGTTTACCATCTCTTCTTGCAGTGTAGTTGTGAGAGGATTTTTCTCTTTTCCCTGTAACTTTTGACATGTAACTCGGATTGACATGCTTCAAAAGGCAAAATTGGCCTACTAAAAGAGTTTGACTTGGTTTTGGTCTCTTCTCCACGCCCTTAGGTCGGGATTTTCAAATTGGGATGGTCCAAGAAGCTTTGGATCTTCCTTTTCATAAAGTCTTGTAGTAGGCCCTTCCCTCTTGTATGTATCCAAGAAGGTATGCATTATTGAAGGGTTATATTATTAAATAAATGTGAAAAGAAGAAAATAATTTATATATGGTAGGATATAGCTGAGATATTAGAAGAAATATACAAATGCTTTTTCCCCAGACAAAAAGAGGCACAATCATTGATACTTCTCTTGCAGTACTTTCTAATAGTAATGTACATTTATATTACTTCAAAGGTAATACTAAGGTATGGTAGAAAGATTTTATTTATGCATATGAGTATTATATGAAGTATACTTATGCGTCAAAAAGTCATAAGATAAATCGTTTAATGCCCGTTCCCACTATATACATGCCACAACACGACAACGCCATGGCTTCGGGAGGGGTGGAGGAGGATGCCATAATGCTAGCTCTTAAGGTAGGAATGCAAAGAGTGCTAGAGCTCAAATGAGAGTGTGAACAGGCTATGTAGGTGAATTGTGAAAATGGAAGGGTTTAGGAGGCTTTATATAGCACGCCCCCCCCTCCCAAAAAAATAATAATAACAATAATTAAAATATTAAACAATTTTCATAAAGTAACACAAATAACAAGAAGTTATAAAAAACTTTCAAATTAAATTACAATCATTTAACTCTAAAAACAAATCACTACGACTTTAAGATAATGTGCATTGCCAAAATTTGATACAATCATCTGCTTGAACTTACAATTGTGATATTATAAGAAATTTAAGTACAAACCAGAACTACTCTAATGATAAAATCAAATTCTCTTCCGTCGTCCACGCCTTTTCAATTTGAATCGTGCTCTCCATGCGGCTACCAATCTAGCAAAAAAAAAGAAGAAATAGCATACCCACCTTAGAGCAAGGAATAATCCAAAGAACATAAATATAACATAATTAAGAGAGAAAAATCATTCAGCTTACGTCGTCCGATGCAAAATTTTGTATCTTCTCCATGCTCTAAACCCATTATCACTAAGTGCTCCCGCACATTGGCCAATGTCCAATGCTTGTCACTTGGACGGTTTCAACGGCACCACTCGACAATTTGATTGCAATATCAAATACCTCAATTGTAGCATCGGTGGATTGCAATGGAATCCATTCACCAAGCTTGCACATCCATCTTTCATAGAAGTACCGCACGTAAAGGGTGGAGCGCATCTTGATGAAACGGATAGCAATGCCGAAACTTCCAACCTGACACCAAAAGCGATCTCCGTTGTGAAGTCCTTCAAGATAGCCCCACTTCTCGCCAAGGATGGCTTCCAATGTATCGTATTGTAGATCTTTACAAACATACATAGTATTTGTATGATGGAAAGGCAAAGATCCAAAGATGCTAGCGAAGACATGAGCAGGAAAACACCATCCAAGCCCAACGGAACGTGAGGCTTTTCCAAATTTTAATGATGCTCTCACATCAGCTACAATCTTGGATTCAAAGACATTACAGTGAATGCATCTGGCTTTGGCCACTCCATGCTACGCAAGGTTGTAGCCTCCAAAGGCTGTAGCTCTCTGTAGCCTTCCTCATCTGTAGGTACAATGTACTTGTGGGTGTAGAAGAACACCCTTTGTCGTGCAAGGTTTGATGAAGTTGTGTTGGAGAAGAGCATATCCCCAAGACTTGCATGCATGGCCGTAAATGTCCCTGAAAGGCATGAGAGTGGTTGCTCCTCCACAAGGCTAGAAGGGAAAACGTCTACATAGAAACAAAACAATCCGTGAGATGTAAAAAGTCCATTTTTTGTTACCACCAAAACCATTGAAGTGCAAGGGACATACAATTACAAGGAAAATCCCTTGGGTTGGTGATCCCTCGTAGACGCATGTGTCCAAACATGAAAACATGTTGAACGATTGCCACCGTACCCTTGTCTCTTACTTGCTTGAAGCCTATTAGTCTTCCCTTCCAATGGAGATCAACGTTTGTTCTTTCACGAACACGATGGGGACCGATTGCGGAAGGTTTCATGTAGACCCACGCACCTTCTTGAAAAACCTGAGGTTTCCATTGCTGCTCCTCATTCTTCGAGTTGTGGAGAACCATACTTTGAATGGGGCGTCTATTTTGACCATTGTTTGCCATGGATGCTTAAGTGGGAGCTTGAAATTGCAATGGAGAGCTTGGGGAAGGAGGAGGGAGACAAAGTTTAGAGAAAGAGTGGGAGCTTAAAGTTGCAATGGAGAGCCTTGAGGAAGGAGGAGGGAGACAGAGTTTAGAGAGAGAGAGTGGGAGCTTAAAGTTGCAATGGAGAGCTTGAGGAAGGAGGAGGGAGACAGTTTAGAGAGAGAGTGGGAGCTTAAAGTTGCAATGGAGAGCTTGAAGAAGGAGGAAGGTGTAAGAGTTTAGAGAGAGAGTGAGAGCTTTGTGTTATGGAAAGGGGCTATGGAGGAAGGGAGTCTTGGGAAAAAGGTTCTAGAGTGAGAAAATGACTTTTTGATCATAGGGTAGGTTTGGGGGGAGTTTTGGATGGAATATTTTGAATTTTTTTTAAAATTTTTTAAAATTTTAGGGTTTTTGCAAAAACATATCTGTGGACCCACCACTCCCCCCCCCCCCCTTTTTTTTCCCCTCCCTCTTTTACCCATCCACCTCCCTTTAGGATACAAAGCAATAAATGAGTGGACAACCCTATTATTCTCTCTACTTTCTTAGGTTCTACACTTATATACATTGCTCTCTTCCTATTGGCTGGAGCCTAATTAACCTTAATCCTATATGGCCCAAGGAGAGTCCACATTTTTCCTAATGTCTAGACCGTCGTCTTTGTGGAGCCACATCTTCGGAGGAACTTAGTGATTCGCTTCTTTCTCATTTTTTGGATTCCTCCTCTCTTATGGGAGAGATTCTTCTTTTGGGAGTCTCATCAAGAGGCCTCCTAAGCTCTCTCCTCTTGGAGAGGAAGGGAAATCCCATAAGCATGAAGTTGTTGGGTAACTTTGGCTTGCAAAGGAGGGTTTCCCATAGCCTATTACAACCTAGTAATAAGATAATTGATAAACATGGGGGCATCATCATTAGCACCTTCATGTGAAAAATCAAAGTCGTCAATATTCATTATACTCTCTTGGTTATTTTTAGCCATGCTAATTATTCATGAGACTACTTTGCGGACATAGAGGGTGAACTTAATTAGTGGTAGCAACATAACCACTATACTTAATTAACTTGGCATGAACAATACTTTTGCAAGAGAAAGAGTTAGAGAACATGACAACAATTGAGGACCGGATTTTATGTGGAGCCGGCTCCCCCTCTAATAGGCTTTTCTATTATAGATTCTCCCATAAAGAGACACTTGGTACAATACGGTTTTTGTGTTCCTTGTGACCTAGGTGATGCAATGAAGATGGAAAACTTCATGCATCACAAACATAACATAATTGTTTGTAAAAGAATTAACCATCCCCAGCCTCAGTTCCAAGGCCTCAAACACCTTCGAAGGTGGAGAGAGCTAGCGGGGGATGTGGGTAGGGAAGAGGAAGAGGAAGAAGAAACATTCATAGGAGAAAGAAATAGTTCCTCATTTATCATCACTCTTCTTGCTTAGCATACATAATGGCATAGTAATGAAGATGGAGAAGATGGAAAGCTTAAGCATTGAAGCATGGCTCTTGGTTGGATTTTCATTCCATAGCCAAGAGTGTTGGTGTAGGCTCTCAACTTCTCAACAAGCTTGGAGAAGGAGATGGAGCTCTTGCACTTTGCACTTCACACAATGAGTGTGTGTGTGTGGGGGGGGGGTATATACCCTGCAAGCAAGCCCCTAGCTTCCTTGGTTGACCCCTCCTTGTAGCTCAAGCTGGAAGTTGATTGGACCCCTACAAGCCTAGCCAATCACAAGCATAGTGTAAATCAGGCAACCATGATGTTAGCTGGGGAAAAGTGTCCCCCTTTCCCCTTTTTCAAAGAGATGTTTCCAAAAATTAATGGTCATTTTAGGATCTCTATCTGACACACGATGGATGTTGGCAATGCATGGTGTTTGAAAATTTTAGATATGAAGAGGGTTGCCATTTGGTGTGTCTTAATAGTCTTAATAAAGTGTGCTTGCTTGCTAAACCTGTCGACTATTATCCATATTCCCGTATTCCCATGGATAGACTTGGGTAATCCAAAGATAAAATCCATGGATATACACTCCCATGGTGAATTAGAGATTGACAATGGCTGGAGTAATCCAGGTTTCTTCCCTCTATCATACTTGGTCTTTTGGAATCACAAACATTTTGAAACATACTCTTGTATGTCTACTTTCATGGTAAGCCAATAGAAGTACGTCTCTACTCCTCAAAGAGTAGGTTGAATACCTCTATGCCCCGCATAGGGAGGAGCATGGGATTCATACATGAATTTATCACGAAGGGAGTGGGTAACACATAGCCTATTTCCATGGAGAAGATAACCATCCTACAAGGTGAATGGTTCTTCTTTCTTTCCCAATGCAAGGGCTGACATTATGTCTTTAAAGTGAGGGTCAGTAGTATACTCATTGATATATCATAGAAGATATATCATTGTGAGTTGCTATGGACACCGCATTGACTCTTGGTCGTCCTCGTGAAAGTGCATCGGCCACTTGATTATGCTTACTAGTAATGTGAGCAATATGAAAATAAAATTGCAAAAGAAAATTTGCCCACCTCATTTGTTTGTCGAAAAACTTGGTTTGCATCATGAAGTACTTGAGACTTTGGTGGTTCATTCGCAAAATAAATGGAGTCCCCAATAGATAATGTGTTTAGGGCATGTAGAACAGCTAAAAGCTCTTTTTCATATATGCCCAAGACTCGTTCATCGGCATTGAGCCTTCGACTCTCATATGCTATGGCATGCCCTTCTTGAAGCAAGAGTGCTCCAAGGCAATCACCACAAGCATCACATTGGACCTCAAATGGCTTTGAGAGATCCAGAAGTATAAGGACTGGTTGGGAGGTAAGCTTCTCTTTGAGCTTGTCGAAAGCATTTTGTTCTTTAGCAGTCCATAAGTACTTAATGTTATTCTTTGTTAAGTCATGTAATGATCCTGCTATTTGAGAGAATTTATAGTATGCACACATACCAATAAAGCTTCATAACTCATGTGGATTCCTTGGATTAGGCCATGCTTTTATTACCTCCAACTTTGATGGATCCCTACGAATACCATCTTGAGAGATAATATGACATAAGTATTGAATCTCTTGAAGGAAAAATTTGATCTTCTTTCGATTGATAAGAAGCTTGTTCTCCCTCAAAGCTTGAAAAATTACTTGGAGATGTTGCTTGTGCTCCTCCAAGGACTTGGAGTAGATGATGATATCATCAAAGAACACTCCAATGAATTTGCAGTAAGGGCTAAATATTTTCTCCATTAAACAATTGAATATGGCCGGTGCATTAATCAAGCCAAAAGGCATGACTATATATTCATAAAGACCAAACGTTGTATGGAACGCGATCGTTAGGATATCTTCATTCACTATCCTTATTTGATGATAGCTACTTTTAAGGTCAATCCTAGTGAAGTAGGTCAAACCTTGTAGCTTATCAAAGAGAGCTTCTACCCGTGGCACGGGAAGTTTGTTTTTGATAGTGATATGGTTTAGCGCTTGACAGTCCACACACATGCAGTTTGTACCATCTTTCTTTTGCACTAAAAGGATTGGAGAACAAAAGGGATGTTACCATATACATGTGGTAGTGATGTGTGTGAACACACTAGGACCGCCGGGGCATTTTTTCCCTCTTTAGGAGGTTTTTTCCCCCGTGCATTATATATACGCCCATCACTCTAGGGCTATCTATCTTTCCATTGCACACTAAGTAACACACTCTCTATTGTGTGCCTTGAGCTTCCTTCGTCTTCTCCAAGCTGTGTGTGTTTCTCTGCAACCCTAATTCCAACAATTGGTATCAGAGCAGGTCACGTTCTCCCGGGCTTAGTCGCCAGCTGCTCCAGCACACGCCTGCTCACTTTCTCCGATTTCAGTGAGCTTTGGCAAGCGTTCGCAGGTCGACAAATATTTTGGGAAAGCTCGAAGAGCTTGTCTGCTCAGAATTTTGATTTGGGCTCATTTCGGCCTCCGTTTCCACTACGGGCAGTACTGCACAGGTTATTTCGTCATTTTGTGCAGATTTTCTGTCAGTGCCGTTTTCTGCATAACAGGTGCCTTATAGTCTTCTACGGTTTGTGCTATATAGCACAAGTTGTTCCCGCTCCATTTCTCCTATTTTCGGGCAGTTTTCACATCAGGTGCAGCATTTACCATGGCTGACAACAACAACACAGATGTGTTCAAGATAGTTGCTGCTGAGGACAGGTTGGATGGGGACAACTACCCTATGTGGGCTTATATGATGCAACACGTTCTTGTGTCAAAAGGTGTCTGGAACATTGTGCAGGGCATTGATGTACGTCCTGGTTCTAAAGATGTAGGCGATATTGAGGATGTTGCAGGTCTTGCTGCAAGGATTGCAGCTGTTAGAGTTGTTTTGCCTACAACAGAACAAGCTCGTTGGGATGTTAAGGATGCGCAGGCTCATGCATTGATTGCGTTGTCTGTGAAGCGCACCATTATTCCTCACATCCGTTCAGCAAAATCTGCAAAACAGGCTTGGGATATTCTAGCAGGTCTTTATGCAAGCCGCAATGAGGCTAAAATTGCTTTACTGCGTAAAGAGCTAGAGTCGAAGATTATGCATGAGGAAGATGATATGGACACTTTCCTTGCTAGTGTCAAGGATATCAATGAGCAACTCATTTCTGCAGGTGAAGTCATTTCTGACAGTTCCCTTGTGCAGACTGTTCTTGATGCCTTACCAGATTCCTACAAGACTTTTGCTAGTACTTGGAGACTGATGACCCAAGGAAATCCTGAAGTTGTCAAGTTTGATGCATTATGCACATTGCTATTGCAAGAGTCACTTTCTAGAAAAAACAGGACTAGGCAGCGTGCAGTTGAACAGGCTTTTATTGCTTCTCAAAGAAAGGGTGGTAACAGTAATGCAGCCACTTCTTATGGTTCTGCTGCGAGTGGCAAAATTTCTGTTCCTAATGCTTCTGCTGGCAGCACTTCGTCTGGCAATTCTGGTGATAAGGGCAAAAAGAAGATGCGTTGCCATTATTGTAAAGCCAATGATCACTTGATCAAGTCGTGTCCTAAGTTGAAGGCCAAAGAGGCTAAGAAGAAAGAGGGTGGTTCCACTGCAAATGCTGGTTCCACTACAAATGCAGCCATTGTTGAGTCTTCTGTGAAAGGAGATTGTGATGCTGATGTTGATGCAGAATGGGCTTTTAGCGCAGAGTGCACTTACAATCCTGCTGTCCATGATGCATGCTTGTCAGTTGCTGCAGATTCACATGTGTGGTATTTCGACAGTGGTGCTACAAAGCACATTACCTCACATCGTGAATTGTTTACCTCTCTCGAGTCTGTCCCTCATGGGAATTCAGTCACTTGTGCCAACAACGCCTCTTATCCAGTTCAGGGAGTTGGAAAGATTGTGCTCACTGCTGCTAATGGCAGTTCCTTCACACTTGTTGATGCACTTTATGTACCTGGGATCAAGAAGAATCTCTTGTCTGTATCCGCACTTGCTAGACTTGGACTTGTAGTCAAATTTGTGGATGACAGATGTACAGTTCATGATCTCAGTTTTGGTGATGAAATTGTTGCATCTGGGCTTTTGTGCCGTGGGCTGTATAAGCTCACTTTGTATGACAAGTGTGGACAAAATTTTGCAAATGCTGTTGCAGATGCAAGGGCTATTTCAGATGCAAAACTTTGGCATGCACGTTTTGGTCATCTGAATTTTGCCAGTTTGCTGCGTTTGCAGAAATCTGATATGGTTGCTTCTTTGCCGCCTCTTGAAGCACCTATCAAACATGTTTGTGAAGGCTGTATTCTGGGTAAAATGCAGCGTTCTAAGTTTCCAAAGGATGGTTCAGTTAGGGCCACATGCAGGTTGCAGCTTGTGCATAGTGACGTTTGTGGGCCCATGCAAACTCCGTCCTTGGGCAATTACCTGTACTTCGTGACTTTCATTGATGATTACTCCAGGCATGCGTGGGTATTTCCGCTTAAAGCGAAGTCCGAAGTTTTTATGTGCTTCAAACAATTTTTGGCTATGGCTGAAAATGTCTCAAAATGTACTATGGGCACCCTCCGTTCCGATCGAGGGGGGGAGTATATGTCTCATGAATTTAATGCATTTCTGGCTAGTCGTGGGATAAAACACCAATGTACAGTGCCTTATACACCTCAGCAAAATGGTGTTGCTGAGAGGAAAAACAGGTCACTAACGGAAATGGCACGATGTATGGTCAAAAGTCAAGCTTTGCCGCATTCTTTTTGGCTTGAGGCCATCATGTGTGCCACTTATGTACTTAACAGGTGTCCTACGAAAGCTTTGCAGTCTATTACTCCATATGAAGCATGGCATGATAGAAAACCTTCTATTGAGCACATGCGTGTTTTTGGCTGTTTGGCATATGCTTTGGTGCCACAAGTGCAGCGCAGAAAATTGGATGATAAGGCTGTCAAATGTATTTTTGTTGGTTATAGTGCTGAAAGCAAAGGTTACAGGTTGTATCATCCGCAAACAAAACGTATTTTGGTTTCACGGGATGTAGTGTTTGTGGAAGATTCTGTTCAACCCTTGCTGTCATGTACTAGAGACAGTAATGTAAGCTCACAGGACATTTATGACACTTTGTTGCCTCTTTTCAGTGGTGGAAATACGAATGTAAGTTCCAATGAGGCAAATGTACAGCCTATGGGAGTTTCTGAAAATGTTTTAGAACAGCCTATTACTGATGCAGATGTACATGATGTACTTGATGAGGAAAGGGCTGAAAATGAGCAGGCTAGTAGTATGCCAAAATGGCTGGTGCACACTTTGCGTGACAGTAAATTGGATGCACCTTTATCTAGTCGTACTCGTTCAGGCTCTCGCCATGCATCTTATGCATCAGATTGTTATGCTTTGGCTGTGTCTAGTTTACATGATGTTGAGGAGCCTCTGTCTTTTGATGAAGCACAGAATTCAAAAAATTGGATTGCTGCCATGAAATCAGAATATGATGCACTTATAGAGAATGACACATGGAGTTTATGTGATTTGCCTCCTGGCAAAAAGGCCATTGGTACGAAGTGGGTTTACAAGTTGAAACGCAAGCCGGATGGTGAGATCGATCGCCATAAGGCTCGACTTGTTGCAAAGGGTTATGCACAACAAAAAGGCATAGATTATGAAGAGACTTTTGCTCCCACTTGTCGTATGACTACTGTGCGTTTTCTATGTGCATTGGCAGCTCATTTTGGTTGGGATGTACATCAATCAGACATTGTTACTGCTTTCTTGAATGGTGACATATTTGAGGAAGTTTATGTAACGCAGCCTCGCGGTTTTGTCATAAAAGGACAAGAGGACAAAGTGTGCAAATGTAAGAAGGCTTTGTATGGGTTGAAGCAATCTCCTCGTGCTTGGTATGAGAAAGCTGACACTCATTTGGTTAAACGAGGCTTTCGTAACAGTCCAACAGAAAGCACATTGTATGTAAAGCGTGAGGATGATGTATTTCTCATTGTGGTTCTTTATGTTGATGATTTGCTGATCACTGGACCAAATGAGAGACATATTGCTGAATTTAAGGCTGATTTGAATGCTACTTTCAAGATGAAAGATTTGGGGATGTTGCATCATTACTTGGGTATACAGTTTAAGCAGTGTGATGGTGGTATTGCCTTGTGTCAGAAAAGTTACATAGAGACATTGCTATGTAAGTTTGGACTTGAGGATTGCAAACCTATTGCCACTCCCATGGAAACAGGTTTGAAGTTGAGTCTACATGATGCTGGCGATCCTGCTGATGTCACTCTTTACCAAAATGCTGTTGGCTGCCTCATTTATGTATGCAACACGAGGCCAGATATTCAATTTGCAGTCTCGCAGGTCAGCAGATTTATGCATAGCCCAGGGTCTAAGCATTGGCAGGCTGTCAAGAGGATTTTCCGCTACCTTAGTGGCACTTTACATCTTGGCTTGTTTTATCCCAAGGGGGGATCATTGCCGCCAGACTTACATGCTTTTTCGGACTCAGATTGGGCTGGTTGTTTTGACACGCGAGTGTCCACAAGTGGTTTTTGTTTCATGCTTGGCAGTTCATGTATATCATGGTTGAGCAAGAAGCAACCTACTGTGGCCACTTCGAGTTGTGAGGCTGAGTACAGGGCAGTCTTCACAGCTACGGTTGAGTGTGTATGGCTCAGACGCCTTATGGCTGACTTGGGTGTTGGACAGGACACTGCCAACACTATCTACACTGACAGTCAGAGCGCATTGGCAGTTGCGAGGAACCCAGTTTTTCATGCTCGCACAAAGCACATTGAGGTGCATTACCACTATGTCAGGGAGAGGCTCTCAGCAGGAGAGATCAGCTTGGCTTATGTGCCAACACAGGACAACCTTGCAGATCTTTTCACAAAGGCATTGTCTCGTGAGAAGCTTGAAGCTTTCCGCAAAGCTTTGGGCTTACTCCCCTTTGTGGACTGATCCTGTCCTCAGGGCATGGCACTTCCCTTTACTCATGTGCCAGCTCTCGTTCACCGCATCACTCCAGGGGGGATTTGTTACCATATACATGTGGTAGTGATGTGTGTGAACACACTAGGACCGCCGGGGCATTTTTTCCCTCTTTAGGAGGTTTTTTCCCCTGTGCATTGTATATACGCCCATCACTCTAGGGCTATCTATCTTTCCATTGCACACTAAGTAACACACTCTCTATTGTGTGCCTTGAGCTTCCTTCGTCTTCTCCAAGCTGTGTGTGTTTCTCTGCAACCCTAATTCCAACAAGGGAGAGGAGCTAGGCCTCACCATCCCTTTGTCTACCAATTCTTGTACTTGCCTCATGATCTCCTCTTGTTGAGCTTGGGAAACTCAATAAGCAGGCTTGTTAGGCGGTGAGCTTCTTGGTAGGAGCTCAATTCGATGGTCATCATCCCTCATTTTGGAGGTAAGTCCAAAGGAATATCATTGATGAAAACATCTTGGAATCCGTTTAGAAAATTAGACAAGTCTAACTCTTCTTGATTCCTACCATCTTCATTTGATAAAACATTAGCGTCATTTAGAGACTCTTTGATAAAAATCATGTATGCAGAAGCTGAGCTTTTCAACATTGACTTATCAAAAGTCTCTTTTCCTTGCAGGTGAAGTAGATTCTCCTTTCAAGGAACTTCATGTTGTTGGCTATGCGGTTGAACCATGGTGCCCCTAGGATGACATTTTCATGTTGGAGAGGAGAGATGAAAAAGTCTTCTTTGTTGACGTAGCTCTGGACATGAAGCCTCAAATTACTAATCAAGGGAGTAATGGAGACTTGATGTCCCTTGGAAGCTCCATCGGCAGTTACAATACCTTCCATCTTAAAAGCTTGAATGCCCAACTTAGTGGCCAACTCCGTTGATATGAAATTGTGAGTAGAGCAAGGGTCAAATAGGATGAAGGCATCATGCTCCCTTACCTTTCCCCAAGCATAGGAGAGAGGTGATCCTTTGCAATGAGAATCCCCTTTTGGAGCTTCGACGACGAAAGCTCTAGGAGTCTCATTGTCGGCATTTCTTTTGGGGCAAGAATGATAGCCATGTCCTTGCTCCCCACACTTAAAACATTTGTGGTCCTTACGAAAAGCTTCAAGCTCTTAAGGAGAAAGTTTATTTTTACCTTCGTAAACTCCCTTCTCCTAAGACCAATTGTTGTTGTTGTTGGAATTTCCTTGAGAAGAGTTTTGGGCATTGTTTTTCCCCTTTGCATCATTTCTCTCTTTGTTTTCCATGGGCTTGGAATTCCTTTTAGCCCCTTGTTGGAAATTGATGTGCGAAGCAATTGGCTAGCCAGTGTAGATTTTGAGACTTGTGAACTTCTTCTCTGTCCCTACCATGAACTTCTTCTCTGTCCCTACCATGAGAGGTATGCTATACTATAACCCTAGGTCATTTTCAAATTTTCATCTTGGAGGCTTTTGACAATGTCCAATGGTCTTGCCACAACTCTCACTAGAGTCTTATAGCAATTGATATCACTAATTAAACATGTTTCATATTGAACTCTCTTGAGGGCCACCATGGAGTGGCTAGGTTGTAAGTGAAGCTGTCCAATACGCTAGCCACTTTCAATTATTTTGTAACAATGCTTTAGATCTTTCTAAATAAGGCTGCCTCAAGGCTGATAGAGACAATTGAACAATTTTCTCTTATCACAAAGCTCATGGATGACATGAAAATCTTAAATGTGAAGGTATGGAATTGTTAAGTTGTAAGTAATTTGAGATTAAAATTAAGTATTTATGTTTGCCGTTTTGTTTGTGTAGCCACCACTGCAGGAGGAGGCTTTCTCACGTGGATGGAGAGTGATAACAAATACAAATCTAGTGGTTGACTACACCTATTGTAACCCAAAAAGACTATTAAGGTAAGCATTTGACAATATAAATAGGGTAAGCTATTGGTATTGGGGTAAGCTAGCACACTAGTTTTTCTTTGCTAGATCAATTGGAATTGCTACACCGACAACCATGTTTGGTGGGTAAGGGCAAAATTGATTAGATATAGGGTCAATGCCCAAATACCACTAGTCATAGCAACACCCAAATCCCCAAAGGGCCAAAGAAGCCAAAGGAAGAGGCCATGCACCGAGAGGTCAAGGACGATCCACACAAAGGAGAAAAGGTAGAGAAAAATGCACCAAAGAGGTCAAGGAGGATCCACACAAAGGAGAAAAGGTAGAGAAACCCAAGGAGGCTACAAAGGAAGAGAAGCCAACGAAGGAAGAAAAGACCGAGGAGGTTCCAAAGAAGGCAAAGAAGTCTGTTGCCCCCAAAAAGAGCCCCATAAAAGCACAAACACATGCCAAAGAGGATCAAAAGAAGCAGACATTTGAAGAACCAAAGCCCAAGGAGGAAGAGAACAAAGAGAGACAAAGTCTAAGCAGGGCAAGACGAGCAATAAAAAAAATAAGACATAAAACAAGGCATTTGACATAAAACATTGACATCTAAACAAGATAAGACATTGGAACCAAAATGTCATTCGTCATTGAGATGGAAATGTACAAAATGTCAGTCTACTACAAGAAGAGACAACCAACATTTGTACAAAATACCAATTTGATACAATTTGCATAGATAGGCTCTAGTAGGATTTATCTTAAAAGAAGATGTACTATTATTTCTGGCATTTCTTGGCATAAAACTTTCTTCTCAATCCTCCTCGGTGTTGGAATTAGGGTTGCAGAGAAACGCACACAGCTTGGAGAAGACGAAGGAAGCTCAAGGCACACAATAGAGTGTGTGTTACTTAGTGATGGGCGTATATACAATGCATGGGGGAAAAAAACCTCCTCAAGAGGGAAAAAATGCCCCGGCGGTCCTAGTGTGTTCACACACATCACTACCACATGTATATGGTAACAAATCCCCCCTGGAGTGATGCGGTGAACGAGAGCTGGCACATGAGTAAAGGGAAGTGCCATGCCCCAAGGACATGATCAATCCACAAAGGGGAGTAAGCCCAAAGATTTGCGGAAAGCTTCAAGCTTCTCACGAGACAATGCCTTTGTGAAAAGATCTGCAAGGTTGTCCTGTGTTGGCACATAAGCCAAGCTAATCTCTCCTACTGAGAGCCTCTCCCTGACATAGTGGTAATTCCCCTCAATGTGCTTTGTGCGAGCATGAAAAACTGGGTTCCTCACAACTGCCAATGCGCTCTGACTGTCAGTGTAGATAGTGTTGGCAGTGTCCTGTCTAACACCCAAATCATCCATAAGGCGTGTGAGCCATAAACACTCAACCGTAGCTGTGAAGACTGCCCTGTACTCAGCCTCACAACTCGAAGTGGCCACAATAGGTTGCTTCTTGCTCAACCATGATATACATGAACTGCCAAGCATGAAACAAAAACCACTTGTGGACACTCTCGTGTCAAAACAATCAGCCCAATCTGAGTCCGAAAAAGCATGTAAGTTTGGCGGCAATGATCCCCCCTTGGGATAAAACAAGCCAAGATGTAAAGTGCCACTAAGGTAGCGGAAAATCCTCTTGACAGCCTGCCAATGCTTAGACCCTGGGATATGCATAAATTTGCTGACCTGTGAGACTGCAAATTGAATATTCGGCCTCGTCTTGCATACATAAATGAGGCAGCCAACAACAGTTTGATAAAGAGTGACATCAGCAAGATCGCCAACATCATGTAGACTCAACTTCAAACCTGTTTCCATGGGAGTGGCAATAGGTTTGCAATCCTCAAGTCCAAACTTACATAGCAATGTCTCTATGTAACTTTTCTGACACAAGGCAATACCACCATCACACTGCTTAAACTGTATACCCAAGTAATGATGCAACAGCCCCAAATCTTTCATCTTGAAAGTAGCATTCAAATCAGCCTTAAATTCAGCAATATGTCTCTCATTTGGTCCAGTGATCAGCAAATCATCAACATAAAGAACCACAATGAGAAGTACATCACCCTCACGCTTTACATACAATGTGCTTTCTGTTGGATCACGCAAAGTGTGCACCAGCCATTTTGGCATACCTCTAGCTTGCTCATTTTCAGCCCTTTCCTCATCAAGTACATCATGTACATCTGCATCAGTAATAGGCTGATCTAGAACATTTTCAGAAACCCCCATAGGCTGTACATTTGCCTCATTGGAACTTACATTCGTATTTCCACCACTGAAAAGAGGCAACAAAGTGTCATAAATGTCCTGTGAGCTTACATTACTGTCTCTAGTACATGACAGCAAGGGTTGAACAAAATCTTCCACAAACACTACATCCCGTGAAACCAAAAAACGTTTTGTTTGCGGATGATACAACCTGTAACCTTTGCTTTCAGCACTAAAACCAACAAAATAACATTTGACAACCTTATCATCCAATTTTCTACGCTGCACTTGTGGCACCAAAGCATATGCCAAACAGCCAAAAACACGCATGTGCTCAATAGAAGGCTTTCTATCATGCCATGCTTCATATGGAGTAACAGACTGCAATGCTTTTTTAGGACACCTATTAAGTACATAAGTGGCACACATGATGGCCTCAAGCCAAAAAGAATGCGGCAAAGCTTGACTTTTGTCCATACATCGTGCCATTTCCGTCAGTGACCTGTTTTTTCTCTCAGCAACACCATTTTGCTGAGGTGTATAAGGCACTGTACATTCGTGTTTTATCCCACAACTAGACAGAAATGCATTAAATTCATGAGACATATACTCCCCCCCTCGATCGGAAGGGAGGGTGCCCATAGTACATTTCGAGACATTTTCAGCCATAGCCAAAAATTATTTGAAGCACATAAAAACTTCAGACTTTGCTTTAAGCAGAAATACCCATGCATGCCTGGAGTAATCATCAATGAAAGTCACGAAGTACAGGTAATTGCCCAAGAACGGAGTTTGCATGGGCCCACAAACATCACTATGCACAAGCTGCAACCTGCATGTGGCCCTAACTTAACCATCCTTTGGAAACTTAGAAGGCTGCATTTTACCCAGAATACAGCCTTCACAAACATGTTTGACAGGTGCTTCAAGAGGCGGCAAAGAAGCAACAATATCAGATTTTTGCAAACACAGCAAACTGGCAAAAGTCAGATGACCAAAACGTGCATGCTATAGTTTTGCATTTGAAACATCCCTTGAATCTGCAACAGCATTTGCAAAATTTTGTCCACACTTGTCATACAAAGTGAGCTTATACAGCTCACGGCACAAAAGCCCAGATGCAACAATTTCATCACCAAAACTAAGATCATGAACTGTACATCTGTCATCCACAAATTTGACTACAAGTCCAAGTCTATCAAGTGCGGATACAGACAAGAGATTCTTCTTGATCCCAGGTACATAAAGTGCATCAACAAGTGTGAAGGAACTGCCATTAGCAGGAGTGAGCACAATCTTTCCAACTCCCTGAACTGAATAAGAGGCATTGTTGGCACAAGTGACTGAATTCCCATGAGGGACAGACTCGAGAGAGGTAAACAATTCACGATGTGAGGTAATGTGCTTTGTAGCACCACTGTTGAAATACCACACATGTGAATCTGCAACAGCTGACAAGCATGCATCATGGACATCAGGATTGTAAGTGCACTCTGTGCTAAAAGCCCATTCTGCATCAACATCAGCAACACAGTCTCCTTTCCCAGAAGACTCAACAATGGCTGCATTTGTAGTGGAACCAACATTTGCAGTGGAACCACCCTCTTTCTTCTTAGCCTCTTTGGCCTTCAACTTAGGACGCGACTTGGTCAAGTGATCATTGGCTTTACAATAATGGCAACGCATCTTCTTTTTGCCCTTATCACCAGAATTTCGAGACGAATTGCTGCCAGCAGAAGTATTAGGAACAAAATTTTTGCCACTCACAACAGAACCATAAGAAGTGGCTGCATTGCTGTTACCACCCTTTCTTTGAGAAGCAATAAAATCCTGTTCAATTGCACGCTGGCCTAGTCCTGTTTTTTCTGGAAAGTGACTCTTGCAACAACAATGTGCATAATACATCAAACTTGACAACTTCTGGATTTCCTTGGGTCATAAGTCTCCAAGTACTAGCAAAAGTCTGGTAAGAATATGGTAAGGCATCAAGAACAGTCTGCACAAGGGAACTGTCTGAAATGACTTCTCCTGCAGAAATAAGTTGCTCATTGATATCCTTGACACTAGCAAGGAAAGTGTCCATATCATCTTCCTCATGCATAATCTTCGACTCCAACTCTTTACGCAGCAAAGCAATTTTAGCCTCATTGCGACTTGCATAAAGACCAGCCAAAATATCCCAAGCCTATTTTGTAGATTTTGCTGAACGAATGTGAGGAACAATGGTGCACTTCATAGACAACGCAATTAATGCATGAGCCTGTGCATCCTTAACATCCCAATGATCTTGTTCTGTCGTAGGCAAAACAAATCTAATAGCAGCCATCCTTGCAGCAAGACCTGCAACATCCTCAACATCGCCTACATCCTCAGAACCAGGAGGTACTTCAATGCCCTGCACAATGTTCCAGACACCCTTTGACACAAGAAAATGTTGCATCATATAATCCCACATAGGGTAGTTGTCCCCATCCAACATGTCCTAAGCAACAAACATCTTGAACACATCTGTGTTGTTGTTGTCAACCATGGTAAATGTTGCACCTGATGTGAAAACTGCCCAAAAATAGGAGAAAAGGAGCGGGAACAACCTGTGCTATATAGCACAAACCGTAGAAGACAATAAGGCATCGATTATGCAGAAAATGGCACTGACAAAAATTCTGCACAAAATGAAGAAATAGCCTGTGCAGTACTGCTTGCAGTGGAAACGGAGGCCGAAATGAGCCCAAATCAAAATTCTGAGCAGACCAAGCTCTACGAGCTTACCCCAAGTATTTGTCGACCTATGAACGCTCGCCAAACCTCACTAAAATCGAAGAAAGTGAGCAGGTGTGTGTTGGAGTAGCTGGCGACTAAGCCCGGGAGGATGCAACCTGCTGTGATACCAATTGTTGGAATTAGGGTTGCAAAGAAACGCACACAGCTTGGAGAAGACTAAGGAAGCTCAAGGCACACAATAGAGTGTGTGTTACTTAGTGTGCAATGGAAAGATGGATAGCCCTAGAGTGATGGGCATATATACAATGCACGGGGGAAAAAACCTCCTAAAGAGGGAAAGAATGCCCCGACGGTCCTAGTGTGTTCACACACATCACTACCACATGTATATGGTAACACTCGGGACTTGCAATCCATATTGAAAAATAGGAAAAATAATAATAGGTCACACAAAATTTTACCCATCAAAAAAGAAACTATTACCTACATACCTTCTTTCCAACTATCTAAAAAGCAAAAGTTGCAGATAAATATATCTCCTCATTGTGTAAGTCCTGCCTCACTCGGTACAATGAACACTTGGTTCTTATCTTCAATGTTACCAAGTGTTCATTGTGCATCCATACATCAATGTCCTAAATGGGTTCTCATTGAAATCATCCATGTTTTGAGCTAAAGGAACCAAGTTCCCCCCCCCCCCCCCCCCCCCCCCTCCCCCACATGATGCCATCGACTATAAAAAGAAATATATAATGAAGTTTTGGGTATGGATCATGTATTTACAGGTAATGGAGCCAGATTGCAGTTTGCAAAGGACCCCATTCACTATTTTTTGACTCCAACCCTCATCCACAAATTCTAACACATCTTCACTGTCTGAGAAGTTAACCGACATCATTGTTCTAGAGACTTTCACATCAAGCTTTGCAAAGAAATCCACACTGAGGGGCATAAACATTGAAGCTCTGTTCAACTTAATTGCAATGTTGGCCTTTAGACATTTTTGGATCTCATCAAAATTCTTGCACCTATAGCTTTCATTTGTTATTACTGAGCTTGGAAATGGCCACTCTCCTCTTCTGAAACTAAGCAGTGCAACCTTGGTGACATTAATGCCCCAGTCCTTCACAGATTATGGTGGGACATAAAAATGATCATAAAAGAATATCCCTTGTTTTGCAAGAGAACTATGTGTTCTCCCTTTGTATTTCTCTTCACCAATGGATCCATGCCAGACATGTAAAATATCTATGACACAGTCCACTGGTTGCGATTCCTCTATGCTTGAGGGATACATCTTTGTAATGAGCATAGTAGAAAACCACAAACCAAAATTTTAACAATTATGTAGAGAACCACAAACATAGTAGAGACCACAAACCAAAATTATAACAATCGAGTACATCAGATAATCTACTGTGTACATCTAAACAAAAAAATAAGAAGAGAATCAACCGCAGATAAGAAGAGAAGTGTGAAACACTTACAATTAGCTCTACGTAGAGGAAGATTTGAGCTTTTGAAACGTAGGTGAATCTCCTTGTGCATGTAAACATACTACACCAAAACCACTTTCACTGCCTTCTTGGCTCCAACAAGCCGCAAATATTTCACTCTCCCTTTCCATCATGATAAGGATGGGTTCTTGGATGAGGCTTTTCTTCTCCTATTGTGTTGCATTATAATCCAACTATCCTTGGTTATAGATATTGGGATCCATTGATTCTGCTCATCTATTGTGGCATAAGTTGTGATGGTTTCAATGGATGTGCTAGGGTATTTGGATCGAGTGGACTCCATTGTTTAAGGAGAATAGGATGCAGAGTAGATGAGGGTGAAGACAAGGTAGCAGGAAGAGGAGGTGAGACAAAGAGGGGCGGGAAAAGGAGGGAAAAGAAGATCGTGAGAAGATTCAAAACATCTTTGGGGTCGATGAAAGAGACCTTTTTGAGGTAAAAGGCACATGTACTTGAAAGTTACCACACATTTTGACTCAAAGAAAAATTATTTTGGAAAATCAAATACAATTTCCAAAAATAAGATTCTGCGATGGAAGTCCTTCCCTCATTGGCTTAGAGAACTCTCTCTCTAAACCTTAAAAGGCAAAAAAGAGACCTCAAAATTCACCTAATGTCTCACTTGTTTTACACCACTGTGTTTAAGATTCAAGGCCTCCAAACAACATTGTAAAGGCCTTGTTTGACTCTTGCATCCGATTGCTATGCCTTAGAATGGTCATTCAATGACACTCTCTTTCTCTTACCAAAGATAGAAAAAGATCTTTCTCTAAACAAAGATAGAAGAAGATCAACATGTTTCTTCTACTCCAAATCTCCGATAAGAAATTCAAATAACCCTTTAAGTAAGAGAAGGATATTCCACACCAGATACGTGATGCATACATGTACGAAAAGATATAGCACACGCTACTCTCTCTCTCTCTCTCTCTCTCTCTCTCTCTCTCTCTCTCTCTCTCTCTCTCTCTTACTCAACACTACCATTTCTAACCTACCTTGATATCAAGTGTTTTCTATAAGACCTCCATAGAAGCATTGCCTACTCCAGTATTGAAGCCTTGGCCAATGAGTTAATCAATAGTATATATTTAATCCTCATCAACTTTCATCTACCATGTTGGTGTATGAAACCTACCTCCAATGTGAACAGAAACTCATTGCTAACATGAAATTAAAATATCGTCCAACATGAACATGAACTTTTGTATGCCATGTTGGTGCATGAAATCTACCTCCAACATGAACTTATTGCCAATAAGGCTTGATAAAGAAAACACGTAACGACATGGGGCTTGAGCGATTGCAATTGTGTATATTGTTAACCCCAAAAGTTTTTAAATAAGAAGCCATTTCTATTGATTAGTAGCTCCCCATATCAAGCAAAATTCACTCCAATAGGCAAGGAATATAATTGGCACCTTCGATTGAAACTTAGCTACAAATAAAAGTGTAGAGAATGTAGCACATTGAGGGAAATTGTTGAAGTACATCCAAGGAAGCCGGTCTCACCTCCATCCTAGAAATAAAAGAGTTGTGAGACTCCAGATGCTTAAAGAAAAATAAAAAAAGAGCTTGAACAGATTCACGACCATCACCACCGTCTAAATTTGTCAAAAGTGCCAAGCCTCTTCTTCATTAGTGAAATCTACAAACTGTGATACCACATTGTCAATGAAAACAATAGAGCATTTGTCAGGAGCTTCCAAAGATCAAAGGAGGCATGAATCTCTGGCTCTTCCTCCATGCATCTGGGGGTAATGTAGTCCTACAAAAAATTAGTAAGTTTTTTGCTAGCGGCAAGAGTCACATGGAGCCTCCTCATGGATGTTGAATTGTAAATGAACATTTCTTTTGTTAGCCTTTCCACATGGCCATGTATGTCTTTCACTACATCCTTCATGCTATTAAGAACCTTCAAGCCATGCCACTGCTCTGAGGAGTTTATGGGATGTGTGTGTGTGTGTGTGTGTGTGTGTGTGTGTGTGTGTGTGTGTGATATTCATTCTCCTGCAAAGTTGATATTCTTCTTCTCTTGCCTCTATAGGTGTCCATTCCGTGTCTCAAGCTCTTGTATTAGCTTTGTGAAAGGCTTGGGTCTTTGAGTTGGGATAACTTCCTCCATAGAACCTTCTTCCTTCTCTAGGACATGGGAGGGTGGCTCACACTTTTTCCTTCTAGCATAGATGTATGGAATTTCACTAACATCTCCCTAAAAATAATTCTTATGATTAATTTTGCACAAGCATAACTTGGCATATGTCATAAGCTAAGATGTAAAAAGCAAAATTACTAGTTGTATATTATGGATTACTTTGCCTCCGCTATCGGGGATAAAGACAAGGTCCAAACCACTTCTTAGCCAAAGCAACTTACACCTCCCATACATCATAGTGTCATATGTTGGTTGAATTCATAAAAACACCAACACCAAATTGGATCACATCATTATCAAACAAGGGGCCTTAATGCACTCCATTATGTCTCCTTGTTGCATATTGTAGTGCCACTTGAGGAGGTAGGTCATGGATGGTTCCATATAGCTCAATATGATAACCCAATTGCTCCTTACACAAGGAACACAGTTCACTAGGGGCATATAACTATGGGCATCGAACATCTAGGTGAGAAATGCTAGCTTCACTCTCCAAACTAGTATGGTCCATCTTTCTAGTTTTTCTAAGTCCCCTGGGGTTGGAGGAGCATGGTTTTTTTGGCTTCCTTTGATAGTGACGCCACTCCAATACTTTCAAGTAAACATCACTAGCATGCCATGAAATGGTTGTTTCCCCAAAATGCAAGGGCTTTAGCATGTACATGTGTGCATTAATAAAGTTGTGGATGTAGTTTGCTTCATCCCTTTGGGTGCGTAGATTAATGTAATCAAAATCAACCACCACATTGAGCTCATGTTTACACCAATTTTGGATTACAACCATGCTTTGATTGTAAGAAGCATGTTGGTTATTGTAGAACCTCTCGAGAAAGGCTTTACCTCTCAAAGGAAACAAGTGAGAAACTATCGTTGGCGAAAAGATGCACTCATAGGTTATCGGTAGAGCATTTGAATGCATGTGAGCATTGAAGTTGATAAACCTTGGCCTTGCCCTTTCAAGAGTTGGAGAATTGAAGTTCATGTTTGGAGTGCCATTGATGCTCATGCTTGTGGTTGAGCTTTCTCCATGTGCCACCATGCTCCGTTGATCAGCCTCATGAACCCTACACAAAACGAGAAACACATTGAGCATAAAGTAAAGAAACATTTAAAAACACATTCAACATCAAAAGCTAATCTCTCTCTCTCTCTCTCTCTCTCTCTCTCTCTCTCTCTCTCTCTCTCTCTCTCTCTCTCTCTCTCTCTCTCTCTCTCTCTCTCTCTCTCTCTCTCTCTCTCTCTCTCTCTCTCTCTCTCTCTCTCTCTCCCCGCCCCCCCATGCATGGTGCGAGAGACTGTCGGAGCTGGGGGTAGCCAAGTCGCAAGGCCTCCATGACCTCATTTGTCAACCCACCATCCCACTGTACGGTTTCCAACTCCTACAATTGTCTCCCTTGTTGTGCTGGAGCCCACCATCCGGCCACGTTCACCTCAATATGACGATATCTAGCCGATATGCCCAACACTCTTGATAAGCTTTGAGAATTCTTGGGCTATGGCCAACAAGCAACTAGCTTCAGCCCTCTCTCTCTCTCTCTCTCTCTCTCTCTCTCTCTCTCTCTCTCTCTCTCTCTCTCAAACAATTGATTAGAGAGTTATTTGGAAGCCCACCATTGTTGACCATGGGAAGTGCTTGATATTGCCATAGTAATAGTGGAAATATAGGTGTAACTCGTATAGAGCCGTAGGTTCAGTTATAGAAGCTAACAGCTCATGTGCAATACTGGCCCAGATCAGAGCCACGATATGTATTTATAGAGGAGCGGCAAAGCCTATATTTGATATGTCTTATGGAGCTTGTGGTGTGTGTGTGTGTGTGTGTGTGTGTGTGTGTGTGTGTGTGTGTGTGTGTGTGTGTGTGTGTGTGTGTGAGAGAGAGAGAGAGAGAGAGAGAGAGAGAGAGAGAGAGAGAGAGAGAGAGAGAGAGAGAGATGCAACTACATATGAATGACCATGCTCCATGATCATGCAGGTAGAATAGGTTCTCAATCTGCAAGATGGCAATTGATGCGGGAGTGAGCATAGAGGGAGAGGTGGCACTTGACATGGGACTGAGTAGAGAGAGAGAGAGAGAGAGAGAGAGAGAGAGCACTTGCTTCATGCTGGTCTTGGAGAGAAAGAAAACCTCCTGGGTGTCAACTGTAGGAGATGCAGCACGACACATCACGCATTAAAATTGCCTGAATCAAATTGTCAGTACCTATTAAGGTGCCACCAGGCTCATGCCTACCTCATTTAGACCAAGATCACGCATCATGAATATCAATGCATTCTATGCTTTATCCTTATGCCTTGTTGAAAACATTGGTGAGTGTTTTAGTAATTGCATAACCACCAAGACTCACTAAGTTTTTATTATTGATAAGATCTTTTTTTTAGCAACCATCGGTTTTGCTAATTGAGTGAGAGTAGTTGGAGCGGATGGTGGTCTTATTTAAGAGGCATGACTGAGTAATGGCTAGGAGGTCATACATTATAGGAACAAGAAAGGTACAAAGTTTCCAAGAACTGATGGTGGTCTTATCTAATAGCCGTGAGACTACCACGATTGAGTAATGGCTAGGGGAGGACCTAGACTCAAGAAACAAGAAAGATACAGAGTTTCCAAGAAACACATGGATAAGAGCAAAAATAAGGAAAAAATAATTAGATAAATGTGAAAGTGATTGACACGTAGATACATATTAATAATTAGCTAGATAGTGAATGGATGTATGTATGCTTTAATCTGTATGTACATAGCATATACACACATATATATAAGTTGATATTGGATAAATTGAGAATATAAAGCTAGATAGAGTGATAATAAATGGATAGAGAGAGAGAGAGAGAGAGGAAGGAATACATAACTATAATAATAGATATGTATAGATATATCAATATATATGTTGGTGGTGTATTATATATTGATACATAGACCCATAGATAGATAGCAGATCAAACATTATATTGAATATATAGATAGGTCAATATACAGAGGTTAACGAATATAATAGTAAGATGGATATGTGTATGGAAATATGTGTGTGTGTGTGTGTGTGTGTGTGTGTGTGTGTGTGTGTGTGTGTGTGTGTGTGTGGATGATTTTGGAAAAGTGGGGAAAGTGGAGAATCTGTAGAGGATGCATTTAGCCTTTGAAAATGCAAAGGAGAAGTGTGGTTGCAGCGGATACCAGGTGGTGGCGAGGGAAGATGAGAGAGCTTTTTAAAGGGAGTAGTACATGGTTCTCTCCCTCTCTCTCTCTCTCTCTCTCTCTCTCTCTCTCTCTCTCTCTCTCTCTCTCTCTCTCTCTCTCTCTCTCTCTCTCTCTCTCTCTCTCGGTTGGTGGGTGGTTGCATAGCGACTTCTTCCTCTTATATATATAGTCGCTCCCGGATCAAGTCGCTACGCGAACATGCAAGAGAGGGAAAAGGTGGTGCATGCGTTGTGTTCAAGAGAGGGAGTAAGGGGGCATATTCACCTAAATAGATGGTAGCCCATGGATAGAGAGAAAGAGAGAGAGTGGATTGATGGATAAAAAGAAAGGGATACATTCATAATGACATAAAAATATGTGGATAGGTCAATATATGTATGCATAACTTGTGTGTGTGTGTGTGTGTGTGTGTGTGTGTGTGTATGGATGTTTGGGATTATTTATCATAATTAATAGATAGGTGAATACATAGACAAATATGTTGATAGATAGATAGATAGTGGATGAAAGAGATACATAACTATAATGATAAACATATACATAGATCAATATATATATGTTGCTTAGCGTATAATATATTCATGGATAGACCATTATGTCATGGATAATAGAGAGAGAAAGAGAGAGGCATGTAGACATTATACATGATATAGGCAAGTTAGTACATAGAGAAGGTCGATATGTCAATAGATATATAGATACATAGATAAAGATTGATAGATATAAGATAGATAGTGGATAAGTAGAGATAGAAGGAGACATATATAGCCATGTTGATAATAAATATGTAGATGGGTTATACTTATATATATATATATATATATATATATATATATATATATATATATATATATGGGGTGTGTGTGTGTAGCTTGTATGTATATACATGAGTGCATGTGTACATATGATGGTATCCATATGTCCATATGTTTATCTTGCCACCACTGATTCTCTATCTACTTATTTTTGTCTATCTATCCACTAACTCTCTATATTCATGCTTAGTATATTATGTATTATCTATCTATCTCACCACTAGACCTTTGACTGCTTATACTTTCCATTCTTTTACTAAACCTTGACTAAAACATATAAAATGATATATTCATATTATAAATCTAGGTACAGTGATAATGGATGGATATAGGGTAGACAAATGTTATTATGAGATAAATGTTATTATGCACAAATAGATGTATAGTCCATGTATAGAGAGATAGGACGATAGTGGCTTGTCAGGCACATAACAAGAGTCAAAACATAGAAATTTAGAGTTTTGGATCATTTAGCAATAATAGATAGGTAAATATATAGATAAATAGGGACGTGAAAGATAGATGGATATGTGAATAAATAGATAGATAGGCTCATTATATATATTTGGTAGCTTACTATTTATTGATAGATAGACCCATAGATACATGATTGACCAATCAATATATATAATATATTGTAGATAGGTCAATATATAGAAATAAATTAATAGCTATTATAGGTGGATATGACGTATATGTGTATGTGTGTGTGTGTGTGTGTGTGTGTGTGTGTGTGTGTGTGTGTGTGTGCAAGTGTGTGTATGTATATACATATATCCATATGTTTATCTTGCAATTAATTCACCATCTACTTATCACTATATATCCGTCCACTAGCTCTCTATATTGTTTAACTTTGTATCCTACATATCATCTATCTATCTCATCACTGCTCTTTTAACTACTTACACTTTTTACCGTTTCACCGAACTTCTACTTAAAATGTATATATAGTATATAGAAAAATAGATAGTGGATAGATTGATAGTGGATGGATGTTTCATAGATATGACATGTAGAGATGCAATGAGAAATGTTTACCTAAATAGATGGATAGTCCATACATAGAGAGATAGAGAGAGTGGATAGATATAAAGATAAAAGGATACATTCATAATTACATAATAATATATTTAGATATAGATCAATATATATATGTATGTGTGTGTGTGTGTGTGTGTGTGTGTGTGTGTATGAATGTTTTGGGATCTTATTGTTATTAGAAGGTCAATACATACATAGACAAATATGTTGATACATAGAATCGAGAGGGGGGGGGTCACTATGTATAAATTGTGTATATCATGTAAGCTCAAGGATTATTTTTAAAACTCCTTATCTATAAATTTTTGACAAATAGATACACCCCTTTCATATTCAATCTGCAAATTTTTTTCCAATTCAATTTCTTGGTACCCTTCTGTATGTGAAAATGTGAGAAAAAATGAATTCAATAACCCCTTCTACTGCACTCACATAATAGTCACATAATTATTAAGTGACCCCCCCCCCCCGCCCCCTCGAGTACATAGATAAATAGTGGATAGATAAAAAAGAAAGTGATACATAACTATAATGATAAATATATAGATAGGACATATATATGTTTACAGTTTGCTAGCATATAATGTATTCATAGATAGACTATTAGATAGATAATATAGAGAGAAACATGATATAGGCAAGTCAATAAGATAGGTCAATATACCGATAGATATATTGATCTATATAGCTAAAGATGATAGATATTATAGAGATAGTAGATGGATAGAGATAGTAGGAGACACATAGTCATGTTGAGACATAAATATGTAGATAGGTACTTATATATACATAAATTAATAGTCAATGGGATATATATATATGTGTGTGTGTGTGTGTGTGGGGGGGGGGGGGGGGGGGGGGGGGGGGGGGGGCGGCGATGTATATGCATATATTTATCTTGCCACTAATTCTCTATCTATCAATTACAATCTATCTATCCACCAACTCTCTATACTTGTGCTTTTATCTTATATAGTATTATATATCTATCTCACCAATAGACCTCTAACTACTCATACATTCTATTTGTTCATTAGACCTCGACTAATGTAAATATTATGATAATCCATGGAGGGAGGGAGAGAGAGAGAGAGAGAGAGAGAGAGGGGGAGGGGGGGGGGGGTTAGATGATATATATGATATAGGCATATAAAGGTAGGTATGTATGTCAATAGATGTATTGATACATAGATAAAGATCGATACAATATATAATCTAGATACTAGGTGCATAGAGATAGATAGGAACACATAGTCATGTTGATAGATAAATATGTAGATATATCGTTATATTGATAGATATAATATAGATAGGGTGGATAGAGATAGAAAGGGACACATAGTCATATTGATAGATATATATGTACAGGTACTTGTATAGACAAAAATTAATAGTCACTGGGTTGGCTATACTCCTTCTAGTTATCAATATAATGGGGTGCCTCACTTGTGAGAACAAACCGAGTTTGGTCCCATCTGCCATGTACATCACATTGGTGGAGAAGACAGGCAGCACGCCCTAGGCAGGTAGTTAAGAAGTTTCCTTGGTGATCAATTTCTCTTTTGGTTCACATAGCTATGTCAAATTTCATCTATGATCCTAGGTAGGATTCCTTGCTCTATTCTCGATCGCCATCAACATGAACCTATCTACAGTCGTAGCTATAGCCCCAGCCTCGCTAATACCCGTATTATTGTTGCCACTTACCTATTTCTTCACACATGGCGCTACCATAGCTACATTTGACACCACTCTTACACACATCAATTCACTGTAAGCAGGCAACAGACAGCTTCATAGCCAAATGTGAGCTCATGCACCACAATCCCTCACATGGTTTAATGCTCTTCAATGCATCTAACTACCTGGAAAAGTTGGTTGTGATTCCACTACAATATTGGTTGAACTGAAGCTCTGCATGTTTCCTTGTTGGACTTCAATCTGTACCATCATTGTAGCTCCCGTCTACAACTATTTTCATCTTGTTATCACGAGTTTGCCTTGTTTCCATGGCTACTACCAAAGCTTCCTTGGCTCATCCACCTGCAGAGAAGAAGGTGGAGAAGGCCGCTCCCAAGAAGAACAAATCTTCTGCTACCCCAAACGCGCCCTTCACCCCCAAAGACAATAAAGCTAAAGCCCAAGGAGGTAGCACCAAAAAAGGTGGCCCGTAAGAAAGCCAAGTCACCCAAGAAGTCTACTAAGACGGAAACACCTAAGAAGGTTGCGGTTGCTTCCAGGGCTTGGAAAAATGTGCTTGGTTGCTCGTGTTGTGGGTTGTTGCAATGCTCTGGTGGTTGTAACTCCTTATTCTAGATTCATTGCCTGTTCTCAACTCGCCTTGAGTGCTAGAGGTCGCCCAAGTCATCTACAAAATGAGGTGCCATCGATAAATCATTTGGCTTGGAAAATGGAAGTAGACCCAAGTTCATCAACTTCTCCTCAATTTTTCTCACTTTTCATCATGTTTAGTTTGGCTTTTTTGTAGACGTCCTCTGCATTAACTCACTACTAGCTAGTTTCTTAAAACAGTTGTTCAATGTAGCTCTTAGCACTAGATTTTGTTCAATAAAGCATCAAGTCAAACTCACTGAACCCCTTGTGGAGCTGGATGTGTGTCGCAAAAATATCACACCCAGCCCTCAGCTAGTTCTTCCTCTTCTTATCCGTTACATTGGGATAAAGACCTAGTGTTTGCATAAGCAGGATGTATGAGTTCCATGCCTTGATGATGATTGGCATGATGAGATCCTTATTCTCTTGAGTTGTCAAGCGCGTTTATGATCACTCCCCGCGGATGAGGCCTCAGAGTTCTCTATCTACTTATCATTATGTATCTATCCACCACTATCTCTCTATATTTATGCTTCTGTCTTATATATCATCCATTTATCTTGCCACTAGACCTCTAACTACTTGCATATTCTATCTATTCACTAGACCTCTACTAAAATATATATAATGATAGATAGAAAAATAGACAATGGATAGATTAAAGCTATAAAGGTAGATAGATTGATAGTGAATGTATAATTTAGTAGATAGATGTATAGATATATAAACAAATGTCTTTACAAGTACATGGAAATAGTCCATGGATTAAGAGATCAAGCTAAAAGATATAAGATGGTCAAGGAGAGAAAGAAAGAAAGAGACCAACAAGGGGTCTGAGAATTCACCATTCACAACAACTCTTGCATACGCATTACCAAAAAGAATAAGGACATATTTTAATGAATTTTCTTCCAAAGCAAATGTCTGCCAAAGATTGTAGAATGAAGTCCCATTCCATTCTATCATACGCCTTGTCAAAGTCCACCTTGAAGAAGAAGAAGTCCTGACCTGTTTTCAAAGAAAATTCAAAGCATTCCCACAAAGTAATGATTGCATCCAAAATAAACTTGCCGTTGATAAAGCCTTTCTTCTCCTTAAGGATGATTTGATTCCTAAGAGGACTTATTCTTCTCGCTAACTCAAGGCAAATATTTTATACAGAGTAGTCAGACAAGTGATAGGTGTCCAGTTTCTAAGATCCTCCCTACCCCCTTTTTTATGAATGAGCTTATTGAGTCCAATATTAACAAAGGTAGGAAGAGATCCCTTTCTAGTAGCTTCTTTCCCACTTTAAGAATGAAAGGAATCATGAATCTTGATACTCAATAAAGAACTCATTGACCATGGGACTTGCCAAGCTTCAAATTGTTAATAGCTTCTTTGAGCTTCCCCTCAAAAATAGGAAGGCATTTTAGCAGTGTGACCGGACAAAGTTTTCTTCCTCTTAAGAGCAATGAGTGCCCTAGCCTCCTAGATTTCCTTGTTTCTTTTGGGGGGGGGGGGGGGGGGGGGGGGGGGGGGGGGGGCAAAGAAGATATTGGCAAAGAACTGGTGAGCAATATTCAAGTTTTCTTTGTGAGAAGAAGCAAGCTGCCCTTTGGAAGCTTTAAGGAAGGGCAAAAAATTATTCGCCTTTTTCTTCTTGAGCAAGTGAAACATGTTTTTATTAGGTCTATCTAGCTTGCCGGACCAAAACTCCCTAGTATAAACAAGGGCACTACTAGCTTCCAGGAGCTCATCCTGCCTAAGATTTTCCTTAAGCTCGAGGAGATCAAGAGGGGGAGGATCTAAGCTAGGAGTGGATTCTTGAAGAAGAAGAATTTGAACTCTTATCATCATTCTTCTCTTAGATTTACGGTCTTTAGCTATCCTCTTGTAGGTGGTAAGAGTTCTCTGAATATCTCTGACAACCTTTTCCCAAGCATCGATAGGAGAGTGAAAAATCTTAAAAGCAAGCTTGAAACTATTATGGATTTTTTCTCTTATGAACTTAAGCTTGAGAGAGACTGTTCCAAATGAATCCACCCGGCTTTAGCGGACTTTTCTGTTCTATTGAAGTAAAAAATAACTGGTTTATGATCTGACAAGAGAAGAGAAGAGTCAGACTTATAGTCTATCTGCCAGTGCTCCTATAGTAACCCTATACTCATATACACCCTGTCAAGCCTTGTTGTCGTGACATTGTCCCCATGTTGTTTGTTGGTCCAGGTGTAGCCACTATTTTTTGAGATATCCATCAAATCTAACTTGTTGGCCATATCAGCCCAAAGTTCCTTTTCCTTGCCCGAAATGACTTGACCTCTATTGTTCCACCTGCCATTAATAACTTCTACCATGTTGAAGTCTCCTACAAGCACAAGTGTATTAGAGAGTGAAGATAGGTCTTGCCAACAGTAGCCCCTTTTAGTAGAAGAATTTGAGGCATACACATTAGCTAGCATGAAGTTAAATGGGGCATCAAGAGTGACCGCCACCCAAGAGCCTCAAGGATCTTTCTTAATCTCTTAGAGACAAAAGAAGCATAAGCCTGTTTTATACCAATGGCAGCTCCACCTCTGCCGGTAGTGTGATCAATGTGGGACCAATTGTGGTTGGTGCTAATTCTCTTTAGATTGAGTCCAAAGAATCCTTGGAAGCTTTGAGCTCTTGGAGACAAATAAAGTCAGGGATTAGACTAATATACATAGAGCCATGTCTTGATGCAAATAGCCCTTGAAAGATCAATTACTCCTTTACAATTAAGAGAAAATCCCTTCATATTTGGGCACTTCATTTTTTATTGGTTTTTGAAGGCTTGGCTAGAGAGACAGACGCTCTCCTAGGGTCTGTGTTCTTTTCCTTCTTCCTCTTACTCTTGGAGGTCCCTTGAGTTGGCAAGGATTCTTCCTCAGCTTGAGTCATATGGGTGTCAGAGGACATTTATGGGGAAGCAGCCATAAACTGTTTGGCTATATGGTCATGCTGGTTAAGCTCACTGATGAAAATTTGCTCTTCAAATTCCTTCTCATTAGCTTGAGAACTTTTGATGACCTCTTCATCACTATCCGAGGAGCCTACCATGGCACCAAATTTTTTTAGCCATGGGTAGTAATCAATGGGTAAGTCAAGGAATTCCACCCATAAGGGGACACAAGTTGGTTTATCACCTCTTGGATTGAATCCCTTGTGCCATCTGAAGAAGGACAAATGTGTGCTCTTGAATAGCCACTACCCTTCACAATTAACCTGCAAGGCACTCCTAGAATTCTCAAATAAGAACAAGTAGTACTTGTTGGGTAAATACTAAATATGATAGGGGAACAGGTTTCTATTTTCCCAATTAGTAGAGCTGTCGAGCTGTTGCCCCGAGCTGGGAGGTGGAAACCGAGAGAGAGCACAATTGTGGGCACACCACGCCAAGAGAGAGAAGTGGCTGACATTGAGGGGTGGTGGGCTCAAGCAAAGAGGGGATTTTTGTGGCAAAGTGGAGTACAAGCGAGGATGTGCGGCTGAGGATAAATTTTGAGCGCTCCTCCACACTGGAAAGAGAGCGCTCGTTGCCACCTCAGCAATAGAACACCAGTGTGGTGAGCTTCTCGTGGCCAAAAAAAACTGCAGCGTTCAAACTGCAGGCAATGTGTACCACAGCTCACAATGTTGCAAGCACTACAAAGCCTTATTATTTACCCTCAAGCCCTCATTTATAGCCTTCCTCTATTGAGAGAGAGAGAGAGAGAGAGAGAGAGAGAGAGAGAGAGAGAGAGAGAGAGAGAGAGAGAGAGAGAGAGAGAGAGAGAGAGAGAGAGAGAGAGAGAGAGAATATGCATCTAATCAAATATAGCTATATAAGCTAAATTTAAGCGTACATAGGTAGAAACTAAAATGATTATTTCCCAACTCTTTACCATCCCACTTAGTCCTCTTCTCATTGAAAAGGCCAACCATGTCTCTCTTAAGCCCTTGAGCCTTTCTCCTTTGAGCACCTCAAAAGGTAGAAGTCAGCTCCATCTTCATTGGCATTGGTGCAAAGGTATCATCGATGCATAGAGCATCACTAATTGTATCATGTTTCCCACCATACATCGGCAAATCTGATCCTTCATCATCGTCGCTGAAATTTACACTTTTTTCATTGTCACCATCCAATGCCTCAAGGGTTAGATACTCCCACTTCTCAACATGTGTGTTGTTCAAGCATCGCCTCCAATGCTAGGACATACAAAATTCACCAAAAAAAGAGAGAAGTCTACAATGGAGTGCACTATTGTCACTCTTGGAGTATTCATTCACACAATGTATTGATCGTTATCCTTCAACTCGCTTGCAATTCCACTTCTTCTCCCTTGGCACTTCAGTTGCTTGGACCTCTCAAAAAATCCGATTCACCCCTGTGTGACCACTTTCATCATTAAATTTATGCTTCAAGAAGCCAGCAACATCCTTGGCACAGTTCATGCGCCATGCATCAGGCTTTAACTGCTCGTGTTAAAGCCCTCTTAACAACTACCCCTACCCCATCATGCTCCGGTTTTCCGTGGCCCAAGGCAAAGAAACTCCACGGAATTTCAATGCCAGTCAAACTCTAGTACCTAAAACAATGATCCTCCTTCAATGCTAGGCAGAAACAAATTTTTGGAAACTTTTCATCAGAGGTGGAATAAAAACTGGCCTACCTTGAAAAGAAGAAGAATGGTCTATATGACTTGAATTGATCATCACATCCATCTGACCACACCCAGTGCTGCTTCAAGAAGTTGAATCCCTGATTTTGAAGCCAATCACTATGCAGTTGCAAGAAATGTAGTGTGTCATGATCTTTGTCATCATAAATGTAAAGATATGTATATTTTGACACCTGGTCTTTCTCGTCTTGGATGTGTGTAATGTTCACCAAGATGGTGACTTGTGAAGAGTACCAATGCATTGACAGGATTTCATTTTGTTCCTTAAATGAGTAATTTTCCGCAAAGTCATTAACAAAGAACACTACATTTCTAGGAAACCTATGAATGCAATCTTTATACTGCTGAGATTGCCACCGGGCAATAAAATTGTGTCGGATATAAGTGGTCAGATGCTTTTGAAGAAAAGATGTGAAATTCTTACATACCATGTCCTTCACCAAAAGATCCTTGTGCTTATTGCCTTGAGAATGGGTTGAGGCAACGCCTTCAAATACCTTAACAGAAATTTGGACTACACTTTCAAGTGTTTCGTTTGGACAAAACATTAATCTCTTTGACCCACATTGAGGACATTCTTTTGTCAAGCATATAGCACACATGCAGCCACACCCGTCATTGTGCATGCATGTCTTACTGTGTCTCATGTGGTTGAATGCTTCCTTGAGATATATCATCTGAATATGAGCAATATAGTAGCATGTGTAACTCTATGACTTTTCTCTACCTCCAAAGTTCGTAGAGAAGCTCTTCACTCTCATGGTAAATAATTACATTTGAAAAGAACTCTATGGTACTTTCAAGACTACCTTTGTGAGGTATTCTAAACTCTTCCAAAGATCTAGAGTACCTAAAGAGCCTCTTTACTGTCACAGTACTTTTATGACTACCTTTGAAAGGAACTTTATGAACTTTTTCTACCTCCAAAGTACCTAGAGAAACCATTTAGACTCGCATAGTACTTTCAAGACTACCTTTGTGAGGTATTCTGGACTCTTTCAAAGATCAAGAGTACCTAAAGAGCCTATTTACTATCATGGTATTTCCATGACTACCTTTGAAAGGAACTCTATGACTTTTCTCTACATCCAAAGTTCATACCTGTGAAACTTTAGGATCATACATATGAATCATCAAGCAAATGTATTGGATGCTTTATGTAATATTTTCTGCCCAATCGTTTTCGACACACATCTTTTTTGTTTGGCGACACTCTTGTCTTTGTCTGCCAAAAGGAAAAAACAAGGTCTTTTGTCGCCTGTGTGATGGTGGAACTTTGAGGTAGTTGACAACTACATAATTGCAAAGGAAATGCGCTAGCCTCAACCTGTTTTAATCGCAAATTGGTTGCTGCAAAGTTTTGCCGATGCAATCCAGTAAATCTGGCCATCTTGGAGTTGCTAATAGACCATGATGGATTTCCTTCACTATTCACCAACATCATGCAGACAACTCTTTTAATCTTCATCTCCTTTTCAGACATGGATGCTTTGACTTTAGTAATTGTGCCTCGAATTTTGGATAGTATTGACTTCTCAGATACATGATGCAAACATCTAAAAGCTGGAAATCCTAGAAGACATTGTAAGGCGGTTTTCTTAGCATCGCAAGTCATGCCTTTTGTTGCTTCCTGGCAGCATTTTGAGACTTTCATGCAAGCCTGATTCACATCTTCTATTAAACTTGAACTTGATGCATCACTTTCTCGTTTTCTCCTACCGCTCTCTCTTTTCATCATATACCAATATTCTCGCATCCGGTGGTTACCTTCATGGAGAATTGTGACTGAGTCTTCCCTATTATAATTGTGAGGCATGTCATCATGAAGTGGATTGTATTGTGCATGCTGCTGAAAGTACTTAGAGCACTGCACTGTACTTGGAGGTGGTTGGTCATGCACAATCCTCTCTTCCAAACATGCAACACCACAAGCAATGGTCGGCCATCCAACATGAAATTGTGTGGAGGTTGTTGCCAGTGTGGAACGTGCTCTCCCAAACTGTTGAAATCAACATTCCACAAAAGGTGACAACCGAGTGGAGGCTGCTGCTCGAACACAACCTGCTGGCCAATCTCCTGCTGCAACATCTCCATCCTGATCTCTTGGACCATAGTCTCCACACCTTATGATAGCAAAACGCCTCTACAACTTCGTGCTGCAATTTTCCCTCTTCTTGTAAGGAAAGAGAGAGAGAGAGAGAGAGAGAGAGAGAGAGAGAGAGAGAGAGAGAGAGAGAGAGAGAGAGAGAGAGAGAGAGCTCATAGACTGTTGAGGGGTAGGTAGAGAGTCTTGCCTTTGACTAAATCAAGAACCGTTAAAGTGGTTGGCACAACACCTTTAGAAATATTGGATATTTATCTTTTGGATTTTGAAAACTGCCAACAAAACACTGCCTCACAAGAAGTGTCAAGGACACTACTTTTTGCACCACCAACCCATGCTTTAACCCATATGCCAAAGCAATTTTTTTTAGAGAAGATGTGTTTATTACCTCTCTCTCATTTAAATTTCATTTTGTAGTTTCAACTCTACACTATTCTAGTCCTTGATAGTTATCAAAATGGAGTTCCAATTGCATGGGTCATCATATCAAGCTCAGAAACAAGTAGTATTGTGCAATTGCTTACACGAATTCAAAATAGGGCTCTTGATTACAATAAGATATGGGAGCCAAAAGCATTTCTTGTTGACGATACGATTGCTAAGATAAATGCTATAAGGTAACTCATTCTCATGTTATAGAAATTCTTATTGTTCCTTTTTTTTGGTTTCACAAGTGTAGCTTATGAATGTTTTAAACCATTGTTGTTTGTTTCAAATAGGGTGGTATTCAATATTCCAATTTATTTGTGCTTATGGCATGTCCGACGTAGTGGCTAAAAAAATTTGGTAAGGAAAGTTAAAGATTGGACAATAAGAGCTCTAATGTTTAGGCGTCTTGGTGCAATCATGAACATGCGTGTTGAAGGTGGAGCTTCAGAGGCTATTGCACTAGATGACATAAGAGATAGTGTTGTAGATTTCTTAAGGGATTTTGCAAATGAGAATGCCTTGATCGAACATTTTTGCATGTATTGGGTCAGAAAAGTTGGTACGTTTGATTTCTAACTTAAGCACTTATTTTCTACCAAAAAAAGTACTATTGTTCTCTCCTTTTGATTTCTAACTTAAGCACTTAATTTCTACCAAAAAAGTACTATTGTTCTCTCCTACTTATGTGAAATCATTTTCTATGCTTGTGTAGAGATGTGGGCTAGAAGTGTGAGGATGCTTCCCCATCCTAATCAAGACACAAATGGAGCCATAGAATCATATCATGCTACATTAAAGTCTCACTTTCTATGCGGCAAGAACTATATATGGGGCCATAGAATTGATTGGCTCTTACATAAACTAATAACCTCTTGTTTGCCTTATTTTTTGTGCATAGATAAAGCGAAGAAAGGTGGATTTTCTAGAAAAAGAAAACAATACAAAAGTTGATTGAGCATTCAATTGAAAGGGCTCAAACTATCCCAGATAGTGATGTGGCCTTTTTTCAAGAGGGTTCTAGAGTTATGGAAAAAATCAAGAGCCAATCTTCTCGTGGTGGGGTGCATTACCTTGTGTACAATGCTAATTGGTGATTGGGGATGTTGTAATTGCCTATGGGCAATGAAGGGTAATATGTGAAAGCACCAAGTCAAAGTTATGCTACTCAAGGGTTTTAATATGAACACTATTGTGGGCAAGTGCATTAACTTGTATCATGACGAACGTGACAATATTATTGCTTCTACTAGCAACTCTCCCATGATGGCTCATAGTGGTGAGGAGATAGATTTATGTCAAATTGGTATGAAAGAGAAAACCATAAAAAAGTCAAATGCGGCCCAATGCTATGCACATGCTCTTGAGATGGTGAAAGAAAATCCGGGTTTAGAAGCACATTCTGATGTTTTGATGTAGAGACTCCTTCTCCATTTGCAAGAGGTGCAAGCAAGGGGATTGGATGGAGTTTTACTTCCCGCCAAAGACTTTCAACCAAGGTCCAATACTAGATGGATTTGGTAACTCTATACAACAAGCAAAGCCATTCATTGAATGTCATGTGAGAAAATTGACCTCACCAACAATGAGTCACAACAAGGCAATGCCATTTCCATGACCAATTGCCAAGAAAAAGCGGTCAATGCAACCTACATTAGACTCCCATGCTTTGGAAGAAGGGGATATGGATTCTTGATGATTGTAGTGTTGGATGTTTTTGAACATTTCAAGTTTTGATAGTTTCTCTTTCATCAATTGTGATCTATCATCACCAAAATTTTAATTGCACAAATGGCTTTGATATATTTTGAGTATAAATGCAATGGAAACTTCATTTTGTGGGTAATTTGTGGAGTGTAGTGAGGAAAGTGGAAAAAACGGGGATAAATTGTAGAAGTAGGGATGCTTGTGTGTGTAAAAATTAAAGTGGGTAAAGATGGAGAAATAGTGTGTGTGTGTGTGTGTGTGTGTGCGCGCACGCGCGCATGCGTGCACTCCCAAAATGTAGTGGGTAAAGATATAGAGATAGTGTGTGTGTGTGTGTGTGTGTGTGTGTGTGTGTGTGTGTGTGACTGAAATTGAAAGTGTAAAAAAGAGTGTGTGTGTGTGTGTTAAAATGATTTATGTAGGTGAATTTGATTGCCACCCTCTCTCTCTCTCTCTCTCTCTCTCTCTCTCTCTCTTTGCGAATGTGGTTCAAAAATTAAAATTTTGTGCATTTGAACCGGCTAAATTTGAAAATTCTCGATTTGGGTTTTATTGTAAAGATGCCATTGACCTTAAAACCAAAAAAAATCGTGGTTTAGTGTTTAGGGTTGGGGATACATTTCGACAAATGCTTCAAATTGACCTTAAACCCAACAAAATAGTGGTTTAGTATTTAGTGTATTTTTAATCTCTTACATTTGCAAGATCCAGACTAGATTGTGAGAACCTAGGTGCCTTGACGAATCCTTGAAATTTTAAGCCCTTAATTGCTTTGGTTGGCCCTTAAAACGTTTTTTGCAAGCCGTCAACAGTGTAAAAAAAAACCTAGCTGTAGTGTAATCACACCTTTAAATTTTTAGATTTACCTCTTAAGTTTATATTTGAAGGTAAGAATAACTACAAACTTTTTAAAAATTTAGTGTAATTTGGTGTAGTAACCTTACCACTTAGTCCATTTACCTCTATTGCTTCTCATATGTAGGTTTGCCAAGTTTTTTAAAAAAAGTTTTTTTTTGGCTATGAAGTTCCCCCCCCCCCCCCCCCCCCCCCCCCCCCCCTCTCTCTACACTGCGTCTTTGCATGCCAATGTGCACTCCTTCACATCCTAATTGGGGAAAATTTTTGAGCACTCCTCCATGCTAGTAGGAGACATCCCGTTGCCACCTCAGCAATAGAGCCAATGTGGCGAGCTGCTGCACCATTGAGGCTAAACCTCAAAAAGATACAGCGTTGCAGGACCTCTAAATAAAGGCAGTCCTATAAGGAATTAGGCAGCAGTTGCCTGCAACTTTTTGATAAAGGCAGGCCTATAAGGAATTAGGTAACAGCGGCCTTCAACTTTTTGATAAAGGCAGGCCTATAAGGAATTAGGTAGCAACTGCATGCAGCTTTCTGAGGTCCGGCAATGCTGCAACTTTTCAAGGTTTAGCCTCAATGGTGCAGCAGCTCGCCACGCTGGCTCTATTGCTGAGGTGGCAACGGGCGCTCTCTGCCAGCATGGAGGAGTGCTCAAATTTTTTTCCCAATTAGGATGTGAAGGGGTGCATGTTGGCATGCAGAGATGAAGCGTAGAGAGAGAGAGAGAGAGAGAGAGAGAGAGAGAGAGAGAGAGAGAGAGAGAGAGAGAGAGAGAGTGGGCATGTGGTGAGGGGTAGGGTTGCAATATTTTTGTTTCAAAAATGCAAATGGAAGTGTATGTGTGCAAGCATGTGTGCATGGTATGCAAGGTTGCGACTCAGCAAAATGTTTGAAATTATCTAGTTTTCAGAGTGAAATTGTGTGAGCAAGGCAAAAATGTAATTGAGAAAGATAGTAGGTACTGGTTTTTTTCCAACATTGCTTTTGTACATGCGTGGCACAAATGGGAACATCAGTGTTTGTGAGAGAGAGAGGGGGGGGAAGAGGGAGATAGAGAGTTGCATGGTTATGTATTTGTTTGCCTATGTAGGCACAATGACACAGCTCAAGAGCTTAGCACAAGGCATCCTAGAAGACCATGCTCGCCCACCAAAAGAGGAGAAGACCGTTAGAAAATGATCTCAATTGTGTGTTGAGGAAGAAAGGGAGACCTGCACTAATGAGCAAGGAGAAATGTAAAATGGATGGGAAGAAACCCAAAAGCTAATGGAAGTTAGTGTCACTATAGTTAGGTGGGTGCAGATATAAACATTAGCCTTTAAATTAAGTCAAAGGCATGAGTTCCTAAAGAAAGAAACAATAGCTGGTATTTGCTTAGGGGGTAGTGTATTTCACTTGCACTTCCAAATGGTTGTACATATATTGAGTACCTTCCTTATTGCTTAAAATTCAAACTTAAAAAGTTATCTAGGTGGGATAAGGACAATCCGTTTGGGGGAAATGTGCGTTGCCAAGCATTGAGGCAAAAACACTTACATACATTTGAAGGTATGATTGGGTACTATTTAAAGGATGATGGAGAGCCCCACATCCAAAAAGTAGAGCATAACATAATTGTGGATGAGATGAACAATAGTATAGAATTGTATAGTTTGTATGCAATGGATGACGGTAAGAGCCACATTTGCTTGACGCATAATAATATCTTTGACCGTGCCTTAATGTATTGGAGATTCCAAATGCAGCACCCATTCGGTAATGATCTCTTGCGTACATTGCAAAAAATGTTGTGTTGTGGTAGATACTATCCTTCCTCAACATGGATTACTCCATACCAAGGGAACAGGATGAACTTAAAGAAGATGAAATCCCTTTGGACGTGCATGACATTTCCATCTACAATGACGTACCAGGATGTAGTGGAAATCTTTATTGCGGGCGATTGGTACTGAATCAGTCAATTAAGGATCGATTGGTTTACATCCCGTTGGAAAGACGTTAAGAGGTAAGTGCAGTCAAGTAATTCTCTTTGCCTATGTCTTGTTTCTAAAATATATGGGGTTGTTTTTTGCTATGTAGGTAAGAAGATAACTGGTACAAGTCCCACAATCAAGAAAACTATCGGTGATGACATAGCAAGCGATGGTGTGAGTGTCGACGATGATGAAAAGCTAGCGGATATGGGCGATGAGTACATGCCGTTATTGCATTGAGCTAAGGCAACCACTGCCGCATTGTATTGTCTACATAATGTTTAGCAATTGAGTTTTATGTATGTTATATTTCACATAACAATATCTACATATGTATGTATGAACTACAGGTGAGCAACAGATGACGAGAATCAACCAGGTGATCTTGAAGACACACAAACAGAGGAGTTGGTGTATGATGTAAGCGATGGAGTGTTCACAAGATTAGGGGATATCATTATGCAGATTTGGAGACTTGATGGAGTTGTGGGATCCTACCACAGAGGGGAATGACATATTCAAAAATTGTGTGTGTGGTTCGATAGAGTCCATGAGAAAGTTTGTAGACGAATATCAAATTGATTTAGCAGATGTACATGTTTGCCAGTTGGAAGGACAAATAAAAGTGTTGAAAAGAGAAATTGTAGAAAGTAGGAGCCAAGATAGGCTAAATGCAATTGTAACAAAGTTTCTTGAACGTTGTGGAAAGACGAGGGTCGTAAATAGTTAATGATAAGCATAAGTGGACAAAATCTTTGAAGCTGGTGTACTCCGTAATACCGTGCACTACAATGCAGAGCACGCTCCCACACGACCCCCTCTCTCCCGCTCTCCTCTTGATGTACCTGCAAATGCGGTCGTCTCTCTCTCTCTCTCTCTCTCTCTCTCTCTCTCTCTCTCTCTCTCTCTCTCTCTCTCTCTCTCTCTCTCTCTCTCTCTCTCTCTCTCTCTCTCTCTCTCTCTCTCTCTGTGGCTCAAGGAATAACACCCAGCGGGCCCGATTGGGGCCCTATATATATTATTTTGCGGCCTCGCCAGGCTACTGGGTTTTTCCTGGCGGGCCCGCAGGGAAAACAGAGTAGCCCGGCAGGCCCGGTAGGAAAACTAAATAGCCTGACGGGCTTTTTGTGGGTTTCCAGGTTGCTCTTAATCGGCTTGTTTGTGATCATGTTAAATGTAATTAAGTAAATGTGTCAATAAGACCTTGTGATCACATACATTTTTGGTAATTACATAAATATTAAATCCTTGGCCCTAGTTGAGCCCCACGGGCTGTATGAACCCCGTCGACGTGCACATGGTGGCACACGGGACCATGGAACGGCTTGTTATTTTTCCATGTGCATGACAACGGGGTTCATACGGCTTGTGGGGCTTGAGATGAGCACCACGTCAGCCCATATTTTTAAAGTTCCAGCTCATACGGAGCCCGTGAACGGTTTGATTAGAGAAATTGGCCCAAGTAACCACATTCAAATCCATAACCAACACAAGCTTAAAATTTCAAACAATACATTGCAATCGCCAAATATAGATAGGATAACTTCATTTTCAAAACTATTACATGAATCTGACAAAGATGCCGCTTGAGAAGTTACAATGGCTTTCCTATCTAGGTTTTACGAAAGCAATCATCACCACGTAGGTGAAGTGCTTTCAAAATTAAGGGCTTAACAGCCACACGCTTAGCATGGTCCATTGCCAAAACGGTGTCTTGAAAGAGGGACCAGTGATATCCTCCACTGCTTGCTGCAATGCACCTATTGATGCTGCTTCCACCCTTGTTACACTCTTTAAGTACTCATCCATAACCTTTCACAAGCCGAGAAATTGGGGCCTTAAGGTTGTTGGTTTCTTGATTGCTGGTTTCCATGGTGGGAGGTGAGAGTAGGGAGGAGGAGACGTGAGAGAGAGAGAGAGAGAGAGAGAGAGAGAGAGAAGAGAGAGAGAGGGAGAGGGAGGGAGGGAGGGAGAGAGAGAATTCGCAAACTTATAAAAGACTTTAAAAACTCACTTGGATATTTATGGGGCCCAATTTTTCTAAAAGTTACAAATTATCATTAATATGCTCCAAAAAGTGGAAATTACAATCGTTACTATGTGAGAAGCCACATGCACCTTACTTTTTGTTGATTTCTCCTCCACACCAATGCTCTTTCATATGCATTCGACCCATGGTATCCTTGCACTCGCCACTTTCAAGATATGGTGCCTAAGAAACAAGTTGCCCCATTTGCTTTGCTTCTTCCTACCGGTAGCGCACGGTAGAACCGATTAACCATCTTGTGAAATGCGTTGCTGTGGATCTTGCCACCGCTATGGTGAGTGATCTTAAAATAGGCAGCCATTGCCTGATAGTGTGACCTTTCAAACTCTTGAATGCTCCAGAGTGCAAGGGATCCATACTCGTCAAGAAAGTATGGACCGTCGGCGAACAAGATATGCATGTAATGTGTGATATGAGTTTTGCCCCATGCATCAGCCATTAGCTCTGTGAATTTTCACCACCTTAAATGATTGTAACTCATCTTCATTAAGGTGCGGCTGCTCAAGATCTCATTGCATACTTCCCACCATTAGGAAGGGAATGGGGTCTAAGGGGGCCTCTTTATTTGCCATGGGATTAAAAAGGAGATTATGGAAGGGGCAAATGGGTGGATGCCATGTGGACTGAAATGGTGGGTATGGTAGGGCCTAAACGTAAGTGGTCAAAATTGTACTCTTTTATAAAATACAAAGAGAAAATCTCCTATAAATTCAAAAAATAAATGAACTTTTCTCTATATAGTTGAGTAAAAACCAATACTTTCTCTCTCTAGTGGTTGTCAGTTTCTCCCCCCCTCTCTCCTAAAAAGGGGTCCCTCCAAAAATGTGTTGATCGTTTTCTCCCTCTCTCTCTCTACTGTACCATCTCTCACTTCTCTTCACTTCACCTTGCAAGAGTTTCTTCTCTTTCCTTCTTTTCAATTTTCCCTCCCAAAAGCCCTGCAATAGAAGTTTGAACCTCCTTTCCCTCCTCAAGCTTACTGCATTCTCCTCAAGCTTGTTGGATTCTCCTCAAGCTGAAGTTCTTCATTTTTCCCTGAGCCTCACTAAACACCTCTACCTAAAGCTAAAGATCTACAGCATATCCTTCTGCTAGATCATCCCTCTTTCTTTTTTCAAAAAGTTTCCTCCTCCTCCATTGTGCTCTCTAGAGAGGATCTACTTTCCTCTCAAGCTTTGCAACATTATCTTCCCTATTAAGCCAACAAGCAGGTGGAGCAGTATAGTAGTAAGTGACATCCTTCGTCTTGATGTATCATCAATAATCTTGCTCTATACACCTGAGAACATGAATGTGCAATCTCTAATCATAAGTGTTTGTCTACAGGTTGTGCCACCATTCCCCATTTCATGCAGCAATGTACAAGACGACAGTGGACGTTGGGTGACGGTGGAGTTCAAACGATTGATGTGGGTGACAATGTAGCCCATCTCAAGAGGTGTAGACAAGGTCTCAAGGAGACACATGGCTTCTTGAGCACACCATTGGAAGGGAAGGATCATGGAGTTCAAGCAAACCCATGACGGCAAGCGTCTTGAAAAGGTGCAACATGTGTATGTTGTTTCACAAATGAAGCTAGAGACAACAGTGGTTCCATCGAGGTTTCTTGCAAACTGTAATTTCACTCCTCTATCAAATTTTTAGATTGTATATATTGTATTTACGCTGTATATATTGCTTTGATGTCTATAAGGCTTTCATTGCTTGTTCATGTTTGCAGATGTATTCCCATCCGATTTTGTAGAGTGGGAGCCAATAGCGTCCTTCACATGAACTTTTGAGGCCATCCACGTTGACCTTGACAAGCTGCTCTATGCTGGTTGTCCATCCGTGGAGCTTGTCTCACAAGACATTTTTTTCTATAAACATACTGATGTAACGCCTAGGCAAACTGGGTATGATAATCTTTCTCCGGTTCATCCACCAACCTTGCAGAGTATGGAATGGCCTAAGCCTGATAGTGCCTTGATCACAACAACCAAAAGGAGAATCGAGGGAGATGTGCATTTAGAAATGAAGTGCACCTATGGTTCCCATTAAGCTTCCCTAACTTGGTTTATGTCCCTTCATGTGTTCGTGTATATCTTTCGGTTGCAGAGTGTTCACAGGACACCAACAATGTGGACTTGCAAAGGGGGAAGTGCAATCAGCAGTTTCCTTGCAGTTGGATATGAGACTAAGTTGGTCAACCACCACCAGGGAGGTACAATCAAGTTCTTTATAGTTGCTAAGAATGTGGTGTGCAGATACCATATTGCGAAGCAAAGCTTGTAAATTGTCTTTCCCTATAGAATATGGAAGCTGACAAAGGGAGAATGGGAGGCACTAGACTCCGATGTTTCTCCTATAGAATCAATTGATTTGCAAATATGCCTCCACGACAATGCAGTGCACGACATCTCGGTGAATAACGACTTGAATCTCAGTCACCTTTTTGGATATCTTAATCTTAGATATACCTTGCCCAATCAATATGTTTTTGAAATCAATGAAAAGGTTGTATGTTCCAAAAAAGAGAAGAGCTTTCTGTGTGAAATTGGTTTTCCGCGATGTATTAATGTAAAAGCTTGTAACTGAAGCGATTTCGCTCCCATTAATGCATACGGCATTTTCAATCTCTTTTTCATTTTTAATTTGTTCAAGATTTCGTTTAAAATATTGCAAGTTTTTTAGTTTGGAGTGTGAATACTTTCAATGTTGGTGTCTTTCAATGCTTGTCGCAAGATTTGTTTATAATTATAGTTTTAAGTTAGCTTGACGTTAATTTTAAGTGCTTTTAAAAAGTGACATTGAGTATAAAAGTGACTTTGTAGGTTTAAACTTCATTTCTCACATTCACAAAACACAAGCTTTCATCTCTCTTCCCATCTTCTTTGCAAACAGACCCATGGAAACATCTTCTGATGCACTTCTCACACAATTAGAGAAGATAGGACTTGCAGATCGTGCACATGAACTAGTTAGTGTGTTTGAGGGGATGATCGACATGCATGCCACTTCTAACCTTCATGTAGAGGGATTTCAAAGCTTTCTTGACTACATGATGGAGCACATGGAATAATATGCAATAGTCTTTGAGGGATCCAACATGGCGTGGTTGCAAGTGGATTTTCTCAAACACCTCTATGCTACCGAAAAAAACTTTTGTTATCGCTTGTTGAGGTTTATAAAAGGGCTTACTGAGTGGGACTACAGGACAGAGGATGATTATGACCTCATAGACTTGGGCATGGGGTGCATAGGCACCCAATTCATCTCTTGGGACAATATGGTTCCGGTATTGCTTGTGCTTGAGGGCATGGAGAAGGGAAAATCAAAGGAAAAGGCCAACCAAAAACCTCCTGTAACCATTGTGGAGGAATCAAATGAATTTATTGAAGAGGTTGATGAGCAGGCTGAAGCATCTATGGCACTCGTCCTCCTACAAGATCCAAGCTCCACTAGGGAGGAAGATGGGTTGATAGAGGGAGACGAGGTGCTGGAGGAAGTTCCTGACCTTCAAATACTCACTTTGCATGCAATGGTGGTGGATGGTCGTCACTTCTTGTCCCTTAATGACATTGCAAAGACACTAGGACTCAAAGAAGATGAGTCGCTCTCAGCGCTCACTATCTATGCGGGCATGAAAGATCCCAGTGGAAAGCAAGAGAAGGCCAGCTTTCAAATTGACTTTGAAGACCAAGGTCTCCCACCAAGTCTCTCATTCCTCCCTAGTGAAAACGAACAAAATTTGGTACAAATTGTGGCAGATGCACTTATGGAAATCAAATCATGTGCCTCATTTTATGAAAGCATCCCGAAAAGCACTTTTCTTCCACACAAACCGCTAATCATTATGGGTAGAGAAGATCGCTCTAGCATCGACCTTACAAGGAAAACTCTTGAAAAGATGGATGAGGAAACCGAGGTAACCACTTTTTAACTTTATCAATAGTAAATTGTATCCTATAGCAAGTGTTGAAGTTGTTTAAAATGTTTTCCAGGACGCATACCTTGTTGATAAGTTTGCAATGCGTACCGGAGGTTTGTGCAACAATCCTATTGGTAGAGATAGCTCCCTGTGGCACTACCTTGGCCATCTGGGACCATCCATTCTTCGCATTGCACACACAGAGTTCTCCAAGCATGGTTCTGTGGAGCTACTCAAGTGCAAGGCATTAAGTGCCATCCTTGCTGAAGATTCCCTTACCCTTAATGCTCACAAGTGTATCTTGGTGGACCGAGAGGCGGCATTGTATGCCTTTACAGGAAAGCACCCTCGGTCATTTCTCTCCCATTGTACCTTAAGCCTAGGTCAAGGGGTAACAAACCCAGAGGATATTGTCAAAACCTTTGGTGTCAAGTTGGCCATTTGCCCTATACCAAAAGATGTAATTTATAAGAAAACCAACCAGCAAAAATGTAATATCCAGAGCAATATACAATAATTTTGTCTTTTGTATTTTGTTTGTCACTTCATGTACTTTTTTTTTATTGCACATATTGGCCAATAAATCGTTTTCTTCAATGTGTTTACACCTCCTCGACCATCCAAGCCACGCCTGTCTGACGTGGGACGCCTACTGTTGAATATTTTGTGAAACAAAGCCGTTTTGGATGCGTATGGAGGCCGTGGGACGACCAAAAGCCATATTGATGACCAAAAAAACGGGAACGGGCCAAAAAAATTCCATGTGCGCCAGAGCGTGCATGGGGAAGTTTTGACCTGGTCAAAACTGTCCCATGCGCGTCGTGGCACACAGGTCATTTTTTTGGTCTGTTATGTGTCGTTGGTCATCGGCATGGCTTTTGGTCGTCCCACGGCCTCCGTACGCACCCAAAAAGGCTCCATTTTGTAAACTATTCATCGGTAGGCGTCCCACGTCAGATGGGTGCTTGGATGGTCGAGGAGGTGAAATTTAACTAATTGATTAATTCAAATACTTCAACAACAGAAAGTACACAGTTAACTATTAAAGTTACACCGAATGGTAGAAAATCAAGTCGTTTATATTATATCGAAAGATTACAAATCTCATAAACAGAGTTTACATGGGGAAACTAGTTCTTATGGAGGCACCCTTCATTCCTCAGATTGAGCGCTAGAGCTAGATCTATATTTTTTAGAGTAACTCTCTTTGCATGCACCATACAAGATATACCATCTTGGAACAACTACACCAAAATGTCCTCGGCAGCATCCTGTAAAGCCAAAAGAGCCACATGTTGGATATGTGTCACAGAATCTGAATATTCGCCCATAATTTCTCTTACCACCCGAGAGAAAGCTGCCTTTGGTATTATTGGCTCCGTGCTCTTTTGATATTTTTGGATCTCACGTAGAGCAATTGTGTCAGGGCTTCCATCACTGTTTCTTCTGCGTTGTTGGCGGTGGTGGAGGATCCGCTTGTCTGGCCCATTGAGGAGGGTCATTTTTGTAGTTTTTCCTCCTCTCTTCTTGGGCTTGTTGCTCTTCAGGTGTTAGCTTGTCCTTTTTCTTTTTCGCACATTGTTTTGCTCTCTGAGGAATTTTTGAAGGTCTGGAGCTCCCAGCCTTGGCTTGTTGGGCGGCCTGAGCTCTATCCTCTTCTTCTCTCCTCTCGGCCTCTGCTCGTGCTTGTAATTTAGCCAAGTGGGCTCTCTCAGCCTCCGCTCTGTGCCATTCTTCTTGCTCTCTCTGCCTTCTTTGTTCTTCATACAATTTCTCTGCTTTTCTATCTGCTGCCTCTTTCTTTTCTAACTCTCTCGTTCTCTTCCTCCTCTTGGCATCTCGTGCTATTGAAATAGGATCATTGGGTATTACTTTGATCACCCTTTGTTTGACTCGTGGGGGAAATTTTTGCGGCGTAGTTGCGGTTGCTTGAGCTTCAGGTGCAGTCGTTGCTTGAGCTTCAGGTGTTGTCGTTGCTTGATCTCTAGTTGCTTCCGTTGCTTGAGCTCCAGGTCCTGTTTCTTGTGTTGGTCTGTAAGAGCTGCAAATGGTCCAAGCTCCGACAGAGGTATGCAATTCGCATGTTGTTGTGGCTGGAGATCTCTAAAAATATGTTGCATGGTGTTATGATCCTCTGTAGTTGAAGGTTGGGGGAGCTTCTTGTGGTTGAGGTTGTGGATTTGAAGCGATGGATTCTGTATGAGGTGCTGGTTGTGGATTTTTAGTGTTGTCAGTGACAGTGGTGTGATCGTTGTGGATTTCTAGTGTTGTCAGTGAAAGTGGTGTGATCGTTGTGTGTGGTGGTGTTCTCTTGTGTATCATCCATGTTGTGCAAGATATGAGTGCTATACATTTGGGCTTGAGAGGATCTTCTAAAATGTGCAAACAAAAAATGAAATTTAAGTTATGAGTTTTGACTTATATAGTACTTAACTTTTAAATTTTTTTGAAAACTCAATAAAATCACGCAAAATTAAAAAAGACTCCAAAATAGACGAAACTTGAGCCATGGGACTAATAATTGTCGCCTTTACAAATCACTTTACATGACAATGCATGTTTACAATAGAAATGGTTAGTATCAAAAGGAAATTAAATTTCCACCCAATGCTTGCCATCATGTCGCCTTGTCTCCAACGAGCGTCGGAATCGATCTTTTGTACTCGAAGCATGATATGATTGTGATCGTCTCAAGCTAACCACTTTTTCTATTCTACATTTTAAACTTCCTTGTTCTCTTGTCTTCTTTCTCTCTCTCCATGCTAAAACTCTGTAGAACCAATTGAACATCTCGTGAAGGGCATTGCTCTTTTTTATTTCACCTCCATGTCATGTATTTTAAAATACACTGCTTTTGCTTGATAGTGTGAGCGCTCCATTCCTTGGCTGCTCCAAATGCCTAATGAACCATAAGTGTCGAGAAAAAATGCACTATGTGCAAAAAGAATGTGTTTTTAAAAAAAACAAAATTTAGTTTCGCATACAAATGTATTTAAATGGAAAACATCAAATGTTCAACACACCATGTAATGTGTTATGTTTGTCTCCCCCCAAGTATCCACCATTTGTGCTATAAAACTATTGACTACAAACTTTAGGGTGGATATCTCATCATCGGTTATCTTTGCCTTTTCAAGAAGACAAAAAATATCATCAGTAGACTGCCACACATGAGCACACTTAATTCCTAGGGTTGCTTTATTACCTTTGTAGGTGGTAATGTCACACACCTTTTTCCACAATTGAGACTTATTGGGACTTTGGGAGTCTGAATAGTTTGAAAGCAAATGTCTAGCTTTACTACCACCCATACATACTTTATTAGGATAATCTTGTGTACTTCGAGATGCCTTCTTGTCCTTTGATAGCTCAAATGCAACCCCCATGTAGACCAATTCTCGATAGAATAGATTCAAGTTCTCGTATACACTCTTCTCTTTTTTCTGCATGCTCCATATTCCAAGTGTAATTAATATGGAGCATAAGCAACTTGTCAAGAATTCATAGACGGCCATGAAGGGTGCACACATGCACATTTATCAGTGGTATTGGAAGAATAGGATCCCAATTTGGATCATCATGTTTTGATTAGGGGGTACTTGCTGGTCACAATTGAGGATACCTTGAAACCATTGTTGGAGTGCTTTACCCTCTACTGGTGTAGTGGGTACACCTTTTGCAGAGTTGACTGTAACTTTGCTTCCCTTACCCTTACCACCTTTCGACTTGCTAGCCTTTGCACCCTTGCCATCAGTTCCATTGAGACTTTACTATGGCAGCAATAAATGCATGGAAAGAGGGTTATTGCACCTTGCTTTCACCCTAACATACACTTGAGTTTTTCAAGTCTCCTGCCAAATTCCACTCAACTTGGAACGTTCCAAGACCTGAAACATGCAATCTCTGTCCTTCTTGCTATTGTCAAATGACATCAACGATTGCTGTGTGATTGAAATACCATTTCAGAGTCTCATGTGTCTCATGTGGGAGATGAAAAGCTGCCAGCCACCGAGTATTTTTCTCTGACTGAACACCTAAACAAGTGTTTCCCTTCTTGTTGGTATTTAACTCCACATCGACACCCACCAAGGCCCTGCTCATCAACGTAACACTTACACTTTCGAGCTGTTGACCTTTAACAACTTGGCACTCATCAAGCTTCATAACAATTATCACTTTCCCATCACACTCTTCTTGTGTCAACCCATAATATCTTATCATTGACTCTTGGAGCTTTACCAAGTCAGGATACACATTGTTGAACTCGTTGTAGTGGAAGAATTTGTTGTGTTCTAATGGCATGTCATCCTCCACATACTGAAATTCGCCCAACAAGCTTGCAACATCATTATTGGCGCACTTTTTTGCAACACTGACACTGTAAGGCATTGGCAAAAACCGAAACAAACCTTTTGTCTGGTGACCAAGTGTGACACTTCTATACAAAGCTTCATAGGCCTTAAAACTTATTCATGTGTTGTCACACACCTCCATCATCTCTTGAGGTGACACAATGCTCTTTAGCTCACTGAAATACTTCTGCCACAAAACATTAGCAATGCTAGTGTTGGATGGATCATCTAGTAGCTCAACCAACTCCTTTGGCTTGATGATATGCTGCAGCAAAGCACGCCCGATTTTTTTAGCATTGGGATCAATTCCCATCATCATTCAAGCCAAGTTTCTGCATATTGAATTTCCATTACACCAACCTACAAAACATGTAGAAAATCAGAATTTTGCATCAGTATTCTTACCGAGTTTGATGGACACGTTTCTTTCGAGCTCCACCACTTGAGGATAGCAAGGACATCGCTTGTCTCTTGCGCTTATGAATCTGGTAGCCGTGGGGAATGTGTGTGAGATGATCAATTCGCCAATGCATATTTCATGAAGTGTGTTGTAGTTGAACATAATTGTCTAGTCGACGCTCCTGCTCTTTTTCTCTTGTTGTACTTTTTCATTGAGATTTTCCATCTCTCAGTTGCTTCATCTTCTTGTTGGATTCCTCTCTAACTTGCTGTAGATCTTTCACAGACTTCTCTTGCAGTGATGAATGGGCAGCCAAGAGATGTTTACTTGCTTCCCTTTCATTGATAAAAGTTGAATACAATCTCCACCAGTAGCCAAACAGTCTGTCTCTTCCATCTCCAATAAAACGAAGAAGCTCAGTGACATTACGAAAGGGTAGTGGTGCATTAGTCGTTGGATCACTTGGGTAAATGTGGCCATCAACCCATAAGTTGATTACCTTGCACCCAATGCTTCATAGCTGATCTGCATCATTGGGATTTTATGTTCCAAGTTGCATAGTAGCGTACTCCTGGTCCAAATCAGCATTTAACCGATATCATTTTGGCCTATTAGTATTGAATGAAATTTTTGCTAGCTAATCAAGAAAAATAGTGAGAGAATGTGTAATGGTGACTGCTGCAAGCAGGGAAAGCTAGCTATGGAGGAGAAAAGTGGAAGGTACTCAGAGATAGTAGAAAAGGATTATGTTGTGGAGGGAAGAAAGAGAGGGAGTGTAGCTCAATCTCCTTTGAATTCAAAATATTGATCATGAGAGCTTTAGAGAGAGATATGCAACTACACACAGAGGTAATGGAGTTCTCCATTACTCTCACCTGAAGCTGGAGTGGGGGGGGGGGGGGGGGGGGGGGGGGGGGGAGAGAGAGAGAGAGAGAGAGAGAGAGAGAGAGAGAGAGAGAGAGAGAGAGAGTAGATCTGCAGCCTTGGAGGATCTGCACTTTCTATCAGATGTAGGCAGCATAGAATGTCCTCTTGATGATTGGGAGGTGGCAGTGATAAGAGAGAAAAGGGGGGGAAAAGAGAAAGAGTTGGCTCACATTTTAGAGAGAGAATATAGTGAGAGAATATGCAAAATCTGCTTTTTTGGCAGGGGGCGGAAAAGTGATTCTTTTAACAAGAACTAAGTGAGAGAGAGGAGAGAGATGGGGAAAAGACATTTTAAAATTCAGTTACCCACCTCTCTTTTGCGTTAAAAGAGCCTATTTTCAAAGTACCAAATATACAAATGGTATTTTTAAAAATCTTAGCATAGGCCTTTTTGCCCTCTCTTTTAGGCTTGGTCCAAACTTGGCTTAAGCTTTAAGCATTTCCTTAAACTTCCAAATAAAGAGGCCCTCCTAAACCCAATTATGATTATTGCCAATAGAGTGGAAGAGAGTGGGAGCCAATAGAGTCCTTCACAGGAACTTTTGATTATTGCCCAAATCTTTACCAACCCACTTAGTCCTCTTCTCATTAAAAAGTCCAACCATGTCTCTCTTAATCCCTTGAGCCTTTCTTCTTTGAGCACCTCAAAAGGTAGAAGTCAGCTCCATCTTCATTGGCATTGGTGGCAAAGGTATCACCGATGCATAGAGCATCACTAATTGTATCATGGTGCCCACCATACATCGGCAAATATGATCCTTCATCATCATCGCTGAAATCTTCACTTTCTGCATTGTCACCATCCAATGCCTCAAGGGTTAGATACTCCTAGTTCTCAACATGTGTCTTGTTCAAGCATCACCTCCAATGCTAGGACATACAAAATTCACAAAAACAAGAGAGAAGTCTGCAACGGAGTGCACTATTGTCACTCTTGGAGTATCCGTTGACACAGTGTATTGATCGTGATCCTTCAACTCGCTTGCAATTCCACTTCTTCTCCCTTGGCACCTCAATTGATTTGACCTCTCAAAAATTCTAATTCACCCTTGTGTGACCACTTCATCATTAAATTTATGCTTCAAGAAGTCAACAACATCCTTGGCACATTTCATGTGCCATGCATCAGGCTTTAACTACTCGTGTTAAATCCCTCTTAACAATTACCCCTACCCCATCATGCTCCCCTTTGCCGTGGCCCGAGACAAAGAAACTCCACAGCATTTCAATGCCAGTCAATACGTAGTACCTAAAACAATGATCCGCCTTCAATGCTGGGCAGAAACAAATTTTTCGAAACTTCTCATAAGAGGTGGAATAAAACATGGCATACCTTAACACTAAGAAGAATGGTCTAGATGACTTGGATTGAGCAACACATCCATCTGACCACACCAGTGCCGCTTCAAGAAGTTGAATCCCTGATTTTGAAGCAAACACTATGCAATTGCAAGCAATGTCTCACAAAGAGCGTGTCATGATCTTTGTCATCAGAAATGTAAAAATATGTATATGTTAACACCTGTTATTTCTCATCTCGAATGTATGTAATGTGCACCAAGATGGTGACTTGTGAAGAGTACCAATGTATTGACTGGATTTTGTTTTGCTCCTTAAATGAGTAATTTTCCTCAAAGTCAATAACAAAGACCACTACATCTCTAGGAAGCCTATGAATGCAATCTTTGAACTGCTGAGATTGCCAACGGGCAATAAAATTGTGTAGGATGTAAGTGGTCAGATGCTTTTGAAGAAAAGATTTGAAATCCTTGCATCCCATTTCCTTCACCAAAAGATCCTTGTGCTTCTTGCCTTGAGAATGGGTTGAGGCAACGTCTTCAAACACCTTAACAAAAATTTGGACTGCACTTTCAAGTGTTTTGTTTGGACAAAGCATTAATCTCTTTGACCCACATTGAGGACATTCTCCCTTCAAGCAAGGCAACTTATGAAATGCGGAGTCCATTGGTTTTGCACATAACACACTTTCAGTCAATGTGCTTACGCTAGTGTATGTGTACGTGGCATCTTCACACTTACTTGGAGTCTCTTTTGGCAAGCATATAGCACACATGCAGCCACACCCATCACCGTGCATGCATGTCTTACTGTGTCTCATGTGGTTGAACGCTTCCTTGAGATATATCATCTGCATATGAGCAATACAGTAGCACGTGTAACGGTCCTTCAACTTACAAAAAAACCAAGGTTTCAATCCCTCAAAACATCTAAGTGAGATCTTGATGTGTGGATTTTGCATTTGGAATCTACTGTAAAGCTCTCCAAGTGCAAGGAAAAATAAAACCCATCAGAGGCTCAGTCTTTTTTCAAAGTAAAACCCATCAAAGTAAAAGCTCTGTGAGGTATTCAATGAGTTTTTTCTACCTCCAAAGTACCTAGAGAACCTCTTTAATGTCATGGTACTTCCGTGACTACCTTTGAAAAGAACTCTATGGGACTTTCAAGACTACCTTTGCAAGGTATTCTACACTCTTTCAAAGATCGAGAGTACCTAAAGAGCCTCTTTACTCTCATGGTACTTCCATGACTACCTTTGAAAGGAACTCTATGAAATTTTTCTACCTCCAAAGTACCTAGAAAACCCATTCAAACTCGTGTGGTACTTTAAAGACTACCTTTGCAACGTATTCTAGACTCTTTCAAAGATCCAAAGTACCTAAAGAGCCTTTATACTATCATGGTACTTCCATGACTACCTTTGAAAGGAACTCTATGACTTTTCTCTACCTCCAAAGTTCCTAGAGAACCTCTTCACTCTCATGGTAAATAACTACCTTTGAAAAGAACTCTATGGTACTTTCAAGACTACCTTTGCAAGGTATTCTAGAATCTTTCAAAGATCCAGAGTACCTAAAGACCCTCTTTACTGTCACCGTACTTCCATGACTACCTTTGAAAGGAACTCTATGAACTTTTTCTTCCTCCAAAGTACTTAGAGAACCCCTTTAGACTCGCATGGTACTTTCAAGACTACCTTTGCAAGGTATTCTAGACTCTTTCAAAGATCAAGAGTACCTAAAGAGCCTATTTACTATCATGGTACTTCCATGAGTACCTTTGAAAGGAACTCTATGACTTTTCTCTACATCCAAAGTTCTTACCTGTGAAACTTTAGGAGCATGCATGTGAATCATCAAGCAAATGTATTGGATGCTTTATGTAAGATTTTCTGCCCAATCGTTTTCGACACATATCTTTTTTGTTTGGCGACACTCTTGTCTCTGTTTGCCAAAAGGAAAAAACAAGGTCTTTTGTTGCCTGTGTGATGGTGGAACTTTGAGGTAGTTGACGACTACATAATTGCAAAGGAAATGCACCAGCCTCAACCTGTTTTAACCGCAAATTGGCTGCTGCAAAGTTTTGCCGATGCAATCCAGTAAATCTGGCCATCTTGGAGTTGCTAATAGACCATGATGGATTTCCTTCACTATTCACCAACATCATGCAGACAACTCTTTTAATCTTCATCTCCACTTCATACATGGATACTTTGACTTTAGTAATTGTGCCTCGAATATTGGATAGTATTGACTTCTCATATGCATGATGCAAACGTCTAAAAGCTGGCAGTCCTAGAAGACATTGAAAGGCGTTTTTCTTAGCATCTCAAGCCATGCCTTTTGTTGCTTCCTGCCAGTATTTTGAGACTTTCATGCAAACCTAATTCACATCTTCTATTGACCTTGAATCACTTTCTACTTGTCTCCTACGGCTCTCTCTTTTCATCATAGACCAATATTCTCTCATCCGATGGTTACCTTCATGGTGAATTGTGACTGGATCTTCCCTGTGGTAATTGTGAGGAATGTCATCATGAAGTGGATTGTATTGCACATGCTGCTGAAAGTACTTAGACATTAGGAAGGGAATGGGGTCTAAGGGGGCCTCTTTATTTGCCATGGGATTAAAAAGGAGTTTATGGAAGGGACAAATGGGTGGATGCCATGTGGACTAAAATGGTGGGTATGGCAGGGCCTAAAAATAAGTGGTTAAACTTGTACTTTTTTATAAAATACAAAGAGAAAATCTCTTTAAATTCCAAAAAATGAACTTTTCTCTAAATAGTTGAGTAAAAACCAATCCTTTCTCTCTCTACTAGCTGCTAGTTTCTCCCCCCCCATCTCCTAAAATGGGTCCCCTCCAAAAACGTGATGATAATTCCCTCCCTATCTCTCTACTATACCATCTCTCACTTATCTTCACTTCACCTTGTTTCTCTTTCCTTCCTTTCAGTTTTCCCTCCCAAAAGCTCTGTTGAACCTCCTTTCCCTCCTCAAGATTACTGCATTCTTGAGGGCTACATTCTCCTCAAACTGAAGCTCTCAATTACTCCATGGGCTTCACTAAACACCTCTAGCTAAAGCTGAAGTATACAACATATCCTTCTGCTACATCATCCCTCTTTCTTTCCTCAACAGGTTTCTTGCTCCTTCTCCATTAAGCTCTCTAGAGAGGATCTACTTCCCTCTCAAGCTTTGCAACATTTCTTCCACATTAAGTCAACAAGCAGGTGTAGCACTATAGCAGTAAGTGGCATCCTTCACCTTTGTGTACCATCAAGATTCTTGCTCTTTATACAGCTGAGAACATGGATGTGCAATGTCTAATCATAAGTGTTCGTGTGCAGGTTGTGCCACTATTTCACATGGCATCATCAGGTACTGGACTACCTAGGAGTGTCATTGACTCCATTTCATGCAGAAATGTACAAGACAATAATGGATATTGGGTGACGATGGAGTTAAAATGAACGATGTGGGTGACAATGCAGCCCAGCTCAAGAGGTGCACACAAGGTCTCAAGGAGCACATGGCTTCTCAAGCACACCATTGGAAGGGAAGAATCATGGAAATCAAGCAAACACAAGACGGCAAGAGACTTGCGAAGGTGCAGCATGTGTATGTTGCTTCATAACTGAAGCTAGAGACATCAATGGCTCCATCGAGGTTTCCTGCAAATTGTAATTTCTACTCCTCTTGCAAGTTTTTCGGTTATCTATTTAGTATTTATGCCTTGTGTGTTTCTTTTGATGACTGTAAGATTTCCAATTTCTTTTTCTTCATGTTTATAAATGTTTTTTCATCCAATTTTGTGGAGTGCAATCCAATAGAGTCCATAGGAAATTTTGAGGCCATCCACACTGAGCTTGGTAAATTGCTCTATGCTGGTTGTCAGTCCTTTGAGCTTGCCTCACATGATTTTTTTTTTAATGATCATACTTATGTCACACCTAGGCAAAATGGATATGGTAATCTATCTCTAGTTCACTCGCCAACCTTGGAGAGTTTGAAATGGCCTAAGCCAGACAGTGCCTTGATCGCAGCAACCAAAAGGAGAATTAGGGTGGATGTGCAAGCAGCAATGAAGTGCACCTATGGTTCTGATAAAGCCACGGTAACATGGTTTATGTCTCTTCATGTGCTTCTGTTTATATTTCAACTACAGAGTGTTCACAGGACACCAACAATGTGGACTTGCAAAGGGGTTTCTTGTAGCTGGATGGGAAACTAAGGTGGTCAACCACCATGGAGATAGAATCAAGTGCTCTGTAGTTGCTGACAAGGTGGTGTTCAGATACCATATTGCGAAACAAATCTTGTCGATGGTCTTTCCCTATAGAAGATGGAAGCTGACGATGGGAGAATGGGAGACATTGGACTCTGAGGTTGCTGCTAGAGAATCAGTTGACCTGTAAATACATCTCCACGATGATGCAGTGCACCACATTACAGTGAACAATGACTGGCATCTTAGTCACCTTCACGAGTATCTTAATCTCAGAGATACCAAGCAATATCTCTTTGTAATCATTAAAAAGATTGTTCGCTCTAGGAAAGAGAAGGGCTTTTTGTGTGAGGACATTCCGTTTTCGCGATGTATTTTTGTAAAAGCTTGTAACTGACATGGATTTTGTCCATATTAATACATACGGTGTTTCAAATCTTGTTTCTGCACATACTTGTTTATTCTCAGCTTGTTCAAGTTTTCGATTGAAACGTGCAATTTATTTGTTGTGGAGCACACATTTTTTCAATGTTGGTTTCTTTCAATGCTTTGTCGCGTGATTTTGTTTAAAATTAAAGGGTTTTAAGTTATTTTGACATTAATTAAGGTGTTTTTGAAAAAGTGACTTGGGTATATAAGTGACTTTCTAGTTTTTAAACTTCATTTCTCACATTCACAAAACTCTAGCTCTAAGCTCTAACGAACCCATGGCAACGTCTACTAATGCACTTCTCACACAATTAGAAAAGGTAGGACTTGCAGATCAAGCACATGAACTACTCAGTGTGTTCAAGGGGACAATTGATATGCAGGCCACTGCCAACCTTCATGCAGAGGCATTCAGAAGCTTTCTTGACTACATGGTGCAACACATGGAGGAATATGCCATAATCTTTGAGGGATCCGCCACGGCGTGGTTGCCAGTGGATTTCTTGAAGCATCTCTATGCGGCTGACAAAAACTTCTGGTTTTGCTTGTTGAGGTTTATTAAAGGCCTCACGGAACGGGACTTCAAGATAGAGAATGACGATGATCTCATGGATTTGGGCATGAGGTGCATAGGCACCCAATTTATTTCATGGGACATGGTTCTGGCATTACTTGTGCTTGAGGGCATGGACAAGGGAAAACCAAAGGAAAAGGTCAACCAAAGACCTCCTGTGACAATTGTGGAGGAATCAAATGAAGTTATCAAAGAGATAGATGAGTAGGCCAAAGCACCTATGGCACTCGTACTCATGCAAGATCCTAGCACCACTGAGAAGGAAGATCGAATGATAGAGGGAGATGAGGTGTTGGAAGAGATCCTGGACCTCCGAATTCTCACTTTGCATCTAGTGGTGGTGGATGATTGTCAATTTTTGTTCCTTGAAGATATTGCCAAAACGTTAGGACTCAGAGAAGATGAGTCGCTTGCAGTGCTTGCTATCTATGCAGGCATGAAGGATCCCAGTGGGAAGGAAGAGAAAGTCAATTTTCAAATTGATTTCAAAGACCAAGATCTCCCAGCAAGCCTCTCTTTCCTCCCCAGTGAAAACGAACAACAATTGGTGCAAACAGTAGCAAGTACACTAGTGGAAATAAAATCATGTGCCTATTTTTACGAAAGTGTACCAAACAGCCCATTTCATCCACACAAACCTCTGATTGCAATTGGTAGAGATAATCGATCTAGCATTGATTTTACAAAGAAAAATCTTGAAGAGAGGGATGAAGAAATTGAGGTAAATAAATCTAAACCTGGTAGAATTTCTAGTATTCCTTACTACAAGTGGTAATATCGATTAAAATGCTTTGCAGACGGCTTATCATGTTGATAAGTTCGCAATGCATACTGGAGGTTCGTGCAACGTCTCCACGGGTAGAGATAGTTATGTTTGGCACTACCTGAGCCATCTGGGGCCATCGATTCTTAGAGTTGCTAACACAGAGTTCTCCAAGAATGGTTATGCAAAGCTGCTAAAGTATAAAGTATTAAGTGGCATACTCGCTAAAGATTCTCTCACCTTAAACGCTCACGAGGTTCTGTGCACGTGTGTGCCTTGGCGGGCAAAAATGGAGCCATGGTGGTGAACTTAAATTTAACATATCCAACAATTCAAATACTTATAAAAAAAAAATGTACAAATTAAAATTGAACAATTTCTCGGAATGGTAGAAATTTGCCGATTGATATTATAGAGAAAGATTACAAATCTCATGAAGAGAGAGTACATGGGATAAACTACATCTTATGAAGGCATCCTTCATTTCTTACATTTAGTGCTAAGGCTAAATCCGTTTTTTTTTTAAGTTACACGCTTTTCATGCACCATACAGGAGACTCCATCTTGAAAAAGATATACCAAAATGTCTTCGGCGGCATCCTGTAAGGCCAGTAAAGCTACGCGTTGTATTCTTGTAACAGGATCACTATATTCATCTATCATCTCTCTCACCACCCGAGAGAAGGCCGCTTTGGGTATGATTCGCTCAGTGCTCTTTTGGTATTTCCTCATCTCATGCAGAGCCATTGTGCCTAGCCTCCATCTCCGCTTTTTCTGTGTTGTTAATGGTGGTGGAGGAGCCGCCTACTTAGCCCATTGAGGAGGATCATCTTTGTATTTTTTCCTCCTCTCCTCTTGGGTTTGTTGCTCTTCTGGTGTCACCTTGTCTTTTTCTTTTTGCACATTACTTGGCTCTCTGAGGGATTTTTGAAGGCTTTGAGCTCCCAGCCTTTGCTTGTCAGGTGGCTTGAGCTCTATCTTGTGCCGCCTTCTTCTATGCCTCTGCTCGTGCTTGTAAGTTGGCCTCTCTCAATCTTAGCTCTCTACCTTTCCTCTTGCTCTCTCTGTCTTCTTGTACTCTAAGGGCTTCCTTTTTAGTTGCCTCTTTCTTTTCCCTATCCCTTTGTCTTTTCCTCCTCTTGGCCTCTTTTGCTTTAGATACCGGGTTGCTTGGTATTACCTTGATTACTCTTTCTTTGATTCGCGGTGGAAACTTTTGCGGCGTAGTATGTGAGGTGGCTTGAGCACCAGTGGTTGTGGCAGGAGGCAATGGTGGTGGATTTTGAAGCGGACCTTGATATTCCTCTTATGTTTCTCTAGTTTCTTGCGTTGCTCTGCAAAGAGGTGAAATCGGTGGGGGATCTAGAAGAGGTGTGCGAGTGGCATGGGTTAAATCGTCGAGACCTCCAAATATGTGTCGCATGTTGCTTTGATCATCTGGATTTGATGGTTGGGGAGGCTCTTGGGTGTTTGGAGCAAGTTGGGCCACTAGGTTATCCACTTGTGGTGGGGGGTGTGGATTTGAAGCTGTGGATTCTGTATGGGGTTTCGGCTACGGATTTTTTGTGGTGTGAGTGGTTGTGGTGGTATTATTGTGCATAGTGTCAGCCTGCTCGTGTGAATCATCCATGTGGTGCAGGATGTGAGTGCGTGTGCGTTTGTGCTCGAGTGGATCTTCTAGAATGTGCAAACAAGAAATGAACTTCATGTTGTGAGTTTTGACTTATAAAGTACTAAATTTTTTTAAAAACTTAAAAACTCAATAACACCATTAAAATTCCAAAATAACTCCAAAATTGTCGAAATTTGTTACATGAAACCACTGATTGGGGCATCAACAAATCACGTGGCATTACAATGTATGCTCAATATGGGAATGTTTAGTGTCAATAATTTACTGATTTTCCACCCAACGTCTGCCATTTTGTCGCCTTGTCGCCAACCACCGTCAAAATCGATCTTTTGCACTAGAAGCATGATATGATTGCGATCGCCTCACGCTAACCACTTTCTCTAATCAGCATTTCAAGCTTCTTTGTACTCTAGTCTTTTTCCTTTCTCTTCCCGCTAAAACTCTGTAGAACCAATTGAACATTTCATGCAGGGCATTGCTCTTTTTCCTCCCACCTCCATGCCTTGTATTTTTAAAATACACTGCCTTTTCTTGATAGTGTGAGCGCTCCATTCCTTGGCTACTCCAGATACCCAATGAGCCGAATGTGTCAAGAAAAAATGAGCTATGAGCAAAAAGAATATGTTGCAAAAATATAAACCTTTAGTTCAAACACCGATGTTTTTTTATTCCAAAGACAAAGTGTTCAACCCACCATGTAATGTGTTATGTGTGTCTCCCCCCAGGCATCCACCATTTGTGCTGTGAAACTATTGATTACAAAATTTAAAGTGGATATCTCAATAAAAGTTAGATTTACCTTTTCAAGCAAATGAAAAATATCATCTACAGACTACTACACACGAGCATGCTTAATTCCTAGGGCTGCTTCATTACCTCTATAGGTGGTAATGTCACACACCTTTTTCCACAATTGAAACTCACTGGGACTTTGAGAGTTAGAATAGTCTGAAATCATATGCCTAGCTTTACTACCACCCATACATATTTTATTAGGACCATCCTGTGTACTTCCAGATGCCTTCCTATCCTTTGATAGCTCTAGTGCACCGCCATGCAAGCCAACGCTTGATAGAAGAGATTCAAGTTCTCTGATACACTCTTTTCTTCTTTCTGCAGGCTCCATATTCCAAGCATAATTAATATGGATCTTAGCAACTTGTCAAGAATTTGTAGATGGGCCTGAAGAGTGCACACATTCATATTTATTAGAGGAATCGGTAGAATAGGATCCCAATTTGGATCATCCATGTCTCGATTAGGGGGTACACTCTGGTTACAACTGAGGATGCCTTGAAACCATTGTTGGAGTGCTTTACCCATTGTTGTGTAGTGGTCGCACCTTTTGTAGAATTGACTGCAGCTTTGCCACCCTTACCCTTACCCTTACCCTTACCTTTCGTAGAGTTGATTGTAGCTTTGCCACCCTTACCCTTACCCTTGCCCTCAGTTCCTAATGAGACTTTACTATGGCAGCAATAACTGCATGGAAAGAGGGTCATTGCACCTTGCTTGCATCCTAACCTACACTCGAGAGTTTTCAAGTCTCTTGCCAAATGCCACTCCACTTGGAATGTATCTAGATCTAAAACCTGTAATCGTTGTCCTTCTTGTTGTTGCCGAATGACGTCAACAATTGGGGTGTGATTAAAATACCATTTCAGAGACTCATGTGTCTCATGTGGGACATGAAAAGCTACCAGCCACCAAATATTCTTCTCAGATTGAACATCTAAACAGGTGTTTCCCTTCTTGTTGGCATTTAGCTCAACATCAACACCCACCAAGGCTCTGTTCATAAGCGTAACGCTTACCCTTTCGAGCCGTTGACCTTTCACAATCTGGCACATATCAAGCTTCATCACGAATATAACTTTGCCATTACACTCTTCCTGTGTCAACCCATAAAATCTAATCATTGACTCTTGGAGCTTCAACAAGTCAACATAGACATTATTGAACTCGTTGTAACGAAAAGATTTGTTCTCTTCTAGTGGCAGGACATCCTCCACATATTGAAATCCACCTAACAAGCTTGCAACATCATTATTGGTGCACCTTTTTGCGATGCTAATACTGTAAGGCATTGGCAGCAACCTAAACAAACCTTTTTCTCTATGACCTAGTGTGACAAGCCTATACAAAGTTTCGTAGGCCTTGAAACTTATTCCTGCGCTGTCACACACCTCCATCATCTCCTGAGGCGAAACAATGTTCTTCAACTCACTGTAATACTTCTGGCGCAAAACTTTAGCAATGCCAGCATTGGATGGATCATCCAATAGCTCCACCAACTCCTTTGGTTTGATGATATGTTGTAGCAGAGTATGTCCAATCATTTCAGTATTGGACTCGATTCCCATGATCGTCCGAGCCAAGTTCCTATATATTGAAATAATATTACAGCAATCTACAAAAAATGTTCAAAATTAGAAGCTTGCATTTGTATTCCTACCGAGTTTGACGGATACGTTTCTTTCGAGCTCCACGCTTGAAGATAGCATAGACATCGCATGTCTCTGCGCTTGCGAATGCGATAGCCCAATGGAATGTGTGTAAGATGATCGATTCGCTGGTGCATATTAAGTCCAGTGTGTTGTAGCGAACATAATTGTCTAGACAACGATCTTGCTCCATTTTTTGATGCTCTGCCTTTGTAATAAGCTTTCACATCTCGGCATTAAGCTGCTTCGTCTTCTCATTGGCTTCCTCTCTGACTTGCTAAATGTCTTTCACATACTTCTCTTTCAATGAAGAATAGGCAGCACAGAGATGTTTTCTTGCTTCCCTTTCATTGAAAAAAGCTGAATGTAACCTCCAGCAGTAGCCAAACAATCCGTCTCTCCCATCTTCAATAAATTGCAGTAGCTCAGTGACATTACGGAAATGTGGTGATGCACTTGTCATTGGATCACCGGGGTAAATATGGCCATCAACCCATAAGTTGATTGCCTTGCATCCATGGTTTCGTAGCTGGTCTCCAACATTGGGATTAGATGTGCCAAGTTTCACAGTTGCATACTCCTACTCTAAATCAGTGTCTAATCAATATCATTTTGATTTGTTAGTAATGTCTTGCAGTGGTAGAAGATTGAAAGACATTGTGTTAGTTAATCAAGAAAATTAGTGAGAATGTGTAATGGTGACTGCTACAAGCAGGTAAAGGTGGCTATGGAGGAAAGAATTGGAGAGTACTCAGAGTTAAGAGAAAAAGATATGTTGTGGAGGGAAGAAAGAGTGGGAGTGCAACTCAATCTCCTTTGAATTTGAATTGTTGATCATGATTGTAGAGAGAGAAATGTTGCAGCACACAGAGGTAATGGAGTTTTCCATTGCACTCAGCTAGAGCTGGAGTGGGAGAAGCATGAGGGGGGGGGGGGGGGGGGAGAGAGAGAGAGAGAGAGAGAGAGAGAGAGATAGAGAGAGAGAGAGAGAGAGAGAGAGAATAAAGGAAGAGAGAGTGGGAGAGAGGACAGATCTGGAACCTTGGAGGATCTGCGCTTTTTCAAAAAGAGACAGCCAAGAATGTTCCTTAATGATTGGAAGAGGAAGTGACATGAGAGAAAAGAGGGGAAAGAGAGAGAGAGAGAGAGAGAGAGAGAGAGAGAGAGAGAGAGAGTTAGCTCACGTTTTAGAGAGAGAATGCAGTGAGAGAATGTGAAAAAATTGCTTTTCTGGCAGGGGGACTAAAAAGTGCCTCCTTTAATGAGTTCTAAGTGAGAAAGAGAGAGAGTGTGTGTGTTTTATATGTTAGAGAGAGAAGAGGGGTGGGAAAAGGACATTTGAAAATTCATTTACCCCCCTCTCTTTTGGGTTACTAAATAAACTATTCTCAAATTCAAAATAGGAAAATGGTTTTTTTTTAAATCTCAGCATAGGCCTTTTTGCCCTCTATTTTAGGCTTGGTCAAACTTGGCTTAAGCTTTAAGCATTCCCTTAAACTGCCAAATAAAGAGACCCTCCTATATCCCATTCACTTCCTAATGGCCCTGCAATGTACTTCGAGGTGGTTGGTTGTGCACAATCCTCTCTTCCAAACATCCAACACCACAAGCAATGGCCGGCCATCCAACATGGCGATTGTGTGGAGGTCGTTGCTGGTGTGGAACGTGCTCTCCCAAATTGTTGAAATCAACGTTCCACAAAAGGTGACAATTGAGTGGAGGCTGCTGCTCGGCCACAACCTATTGACCAATCTCCTGCTGCAATATCTCCATCATGATCTCCTAGACCATAGTCTCCACACCTTATGACAATTCTCCGCAAGGTCCCTCTACAACTTCCAGCTGCAATTTTTCCTCTTCTTGAGAGAGAGAGAGAGAGAGAGAGATAGGGAGCTCGTAGACTGTTGAAGGGGTAGGTAGAGGGTCTTGCCTTTGACTAAATCAAGAACCATTGAAGTGGTTGGCACAACCCATATATATTTCTTGCCGCATAGAAAGTGAGACTTTAATGTAGCATGACACGATTCTATGGCTCCATTTGTGTCTCGATTAGCATGGGGAAGCATCCTCACACTTCTATTTCACATTTCTACACAAGCATAGAAAATGATTTGACATAAGTACTAGAGAACAATAGTACTTTTTTGGTAGAAATTAAGTGCTTAAGTTAGAAATCAAACTTACCAACTTTTTTGACCCAATAAGTGCAAAAATATTCGATGAAGGCATTCTCATGTGCAAAATCCCTTAAGAAATCTACAACACTATCTCTTATGTTATCTTGTGCAATAGCCTCTAAAGCTCCACCTTCAACACGCATGTTCATGATTGCACCAAGACGCCTAAGCATTAGAGCTCTTATTGTCCAATCTTCGACATTCTTTACCAAATTTTTTAGCCACTACGTCGGACATGCCATAAGCACAAATAAATTGGAATATTGAATACCACCCTGTTTGAAACAAACGACAATGGTTAAAAACATTCATAAGCTACACTTGTGAAACCAGAAAAGAGGAACAAGTGAGAATTTCCATAACATGAGAGTGAGTTACCTTATAGCATTTATCTCAACAGTTGCATCGTCAAACAAGAAATGCTTTTGGCTCCCATCTCTTATTGTAATCAAGAGCCCTATTTCAAAGGCGTCTAAGCCATTGCACAATACTACTTGTTCTGAGCTTGATGTGATGACCCATGCAATTGGAACTCCATTTTAATAACTATCAAAGACTAGAATTGTGTAGAGTTGAAACTACAAAATGAAATTTAAATGAGAGAGAGAGATAATAAACACATCTTCTCTAAAATTTTTGCTTTGGCATATGGGTTAAAGCATGGGTTGGTGATGCAAAAAGTAGTGTCCTTGACATTTCTTGTAACGCAATGTGTTGTTGGCAGTTTTCAAAAGCCAAAAGATAAATATTCAATATTTCGAAAGGTTTTGTACATAGATGAAGCGAAGAAAGGTGGATTGTCTAGAAAAAAACAATACAAAAATTGATTGAGCATTCAATTGAAAGGGCTCAAACTATCCCAGATAGTGATGTGGCCCTTTTTCAAGAGGGTTCTAGAGTTATGGAAAAAATCAAGAGCCAATCTTCTCGTGGTGGGGTGCGTTACCTTGTGTACAATGCCAATTGTGATTGGGGATGTTGTAATTGCCTATGGGCAATGAAGGGTAATATGTGAAAGCACCAAGTCAAAGTTATGCTACTCAAGGGTTTTAATATGAACACTATTGTGGGCAAGTGCCTTAACTTGTATCCATGACAATATTATTGCTTTACTAGCAACTCTCCCATAATGGCTCATAATGGTGAGGAGATAGATTTATGTCAAATTGGTATGAAAGAGCAAACCATTAAAAAGTCAAATGCGGCCCCAATGCTATGCACATGCTCTTGAGATGGTGAAAGAAAATCCGGGTTTAGAAAGCACATTTTGATGTTTTGATGTAGAGACTCTTGCTCCATTTGCAAGAGGTGCAAGCAAGGGGAGTTTTACATCCCGCCAAAGACTTTCAACCAATGTCCCATTCAAGATGGATTTGGTAACTCTATACAACAAGCGAGGCCATTCATTGAATGTCATGTGAGAAAAATGACCTCACCAACAACGAGTCACAACACGGCCAAGAAAAAGTGGTCAATGCAATCTACATTAGACTCCCATGCTTTGGAGGAAGGGGATATGGATTGTTGATGATTGTAGTGTTGGATGTTTATGGACATTTTGAGTTTGGATAGTTTCTCATTCATCACTCGTGATCTATCAACGCCAAAATTTTACTTGCACAAATGGCTTTGATATATTTTGAGTATAAATGTAATGGAAACTTCATTTTGTTGGTAATTTGTGGAGTGTAGTGAGGAAAGTGGAAAAGAGGGGGATAAAGTGTAGAAGTAGGGATGTTTGTGTGTGTGTAAAAATTGAAGTGGGTAAAGATGGAGAAATAGAGAGTGTGTGTGTGTGTGTGTGTGTGTGTGTGTGCGCGCGCGCGCGCGTTCACTCCCAAAATGTAGTGGGTAAAGATATAGAGATTGTGTGTGTGTGTGTGTGTGTGTGTGTGTGTGTGTGTGTGTGTGAAAATAATTTATATAGGTGAATTTGATTGCGTTCTCTCTCTCTCTCTCTCTCTCTCTCTCTCTCTCTCTCTCTCTCTCTCTCTCTCTCTCTCTCTCTCTCAACGAATGTGGTTCAAAAATTGGAATTTCGTATCGTGGTTTAGTGTTTCGGGTTGGGGATACATTTCGATAAATGCTTCAAATTGACCTTGAATCCCAAAAAATAGTGGTTTAGTATTTAGTGTACTATTTTTAATCACTTACATTTGCAAGTTCCCGGTTAGATTGTGAGAACCTGCCTTTATGAATCCTTGAAATTTTAAGCCCTTAGTTTCTTTGGTTGGCCCTTAAAATGTTTTTTGCAAGCCGTCCATAGTGCTTAAAAAAAACGTAGGTGTAGTGTAATGGCACCTTTAAATTTTTAGATTTACCTCTTAATTTTATATTTGAAGGTAAGAATACCTACAAACTTTTTAAAATTTTGTGTAATTTGATGTAAAAACCTTCCCACCTAGTCCATTTACCTCTATCCCTTCTCATATGTAGGTTTGCCAAGTTTTTTGCACTGAAGCCCGGCCCCCACTCTCACACTCTCTCTCCCTCTCTCTCTCTCTCTCTCCGTTGCATCTCTGAATGCCAACGTGCACCCCTTCACATCCTAATTGGGGAAAATTTTTGAGCACTCCTCCATGCTGATAGGAGAGCGCCCATTGCCACCTCAGCAATAGAGCCAGCGTGGCGAGCTGCTGCACCATTGAGGCTAAACCTCGAAAAGTTGCAGTGTTGCAGGACCCCCAATTAGGATGTGAATGGGTGCACGTTGGCATGCAAGGAGGCAGCATAGAGAGAGAGAGAGAGAGAGAGAGAGATGGCGGTGGGAGGTAGTGTGGAGAGAGCATGTGGTGAGGGGTAGGGCTGCAATTTTTGTGTTTCAAAAATGTAGTGTATGTGTGCAAGCATCTGTGCATGGTATGCAGGCTTGCAACGCGGTAAAATGTTTGAAATTATCTAGTCTTTAGAGTGAAAATTGTGTTAGCAAGGAAAAAATGTGATTGAGAAAGACACTAGGTACTGATTTTTTTCCAACATTGCTTTCGTACATGCGTGGCACAAATGGGAACATAAATGTGTGTGTGTGTGTGTGTGTGTGTGTGTGTGTGTGTGTGTGTGTGTGTGTGTGTGTGTGAGAGAGAGAGAGAGAGAGAGAGAGAGAAGGGGGGGGGGGGGGGAAGAGAGAGAGTTGCATGGTTATAAATTTGTATTGCCTATGTAGGCACAATTACGCAACTCAAGAGCTGAGCACAAGGCATCGTAGAAGACCATGCTAGCCCACCAAAAAAGAGGAGAAGACCACTAGAAAATGATCTCAATTGTGTGTTGAGGAAGATAGGCAGACCTGCACTAATGAGCAAGGAGAAATGTAAAAGCGAAAGTTAGTGTCACTATAGTTGTAGGTGGGTGTAGATATAAGCATCAGCCTTTAAATTAGGTCAAGGGCATGAGTTCCTAAAGAAAGAAACAATAGCTGGCATTTGCTCAGTGGAGCGGGGGGGGGGTAATGTATTTCAATTGCACTTTCAAATGGTTATACGTATATTGAGTACCTCCCTTATTGCTAAAAATTAAAAAGTTATGTAGGCGGGATAAGGACAATCGGTTTGGGGGAAATGTGCTTTGTGGAGCATTGAGGCAAAACATTTGAAGATATGATTGGGTACTCTTTAAAGGATGATGGAGAGCCCCACGTCCAAAAAGTAGAGCATAACATAATTGTGGATGAGATGAACAAAGATATAGAATTGTATAGTTTGTATGCAGTGGATGACGGTAAGAGCCGCTTTGCTTGATGCATAATAATATCTTTGACCGTGCATTAATGTATTGGAGATTCCAAATGCAACACCCATTTGGTAATGATTTCTGGGGTGCATTGCACCAAATGTTGTGTAATGGTAGATACTATCCTTCCTCAACATGGATTACTCCATACCAAGGGAACGGGATGAGCTTAAAGAAGATGAAATCCCTTTGGATGTGCATGACATTTCCATCTAGAATGACATACCAGGATGTAGTGGCAATTTTTGTTGCTGACGATTTGTAGTGAATCAGTTAATTAAGGATCGATTGGTTTACATCTCGTTGGAAAGATGTTAAGAGGTAAGTGCAGTCAAGTAATTCTCTTTGCCAATGTCTTGTTCCTCAAATATATGGGGCTGTTTTTTGTTATGTAGGTAAGAAGATAACCGATACAAGTCCCACGATCAAGAACAATATCGTCGATGACTAGCAAGCGATGGTGTGAGTGTCGACGATGATGAAAAGCTAGCGGAGATGGGTGATGAGTACATGCCATTATTGCATTGAGCTGAGGCAACCACTACCGCATTGTACTGTCTACATAATGTATAGCAATTGAGTTTTATGTATGTTATATTTTACATAACAATATTTACATATGTATGTATGAACTGCAGGTGAGCAACGGATGACGAGAATCAACCAGGTGACCTTGAAGACACACAAACAGAGGAGTTGGCGTACGATGTAAGCGATGGAGTGTTCACAAGATTGGAGAATATCATTATGCAAATTTGGAGCCTCGATGGAGTTGTGGGATCCTACCACATAGGGGAATGACACATTCAAAAATTGTGTTTGTGGTTTGATAGAGTACATGAGAAAGTTTGTAGATGAATATCAAATTAATGTAGCAGATGTACAGGTTTGCCGGTTGGAAGAACAAATAAAAGTGCTGAAAAGAGAAATCGTAGAAAGTAGGAGCCAAGATAGGCTAAATGCAATTGTAACAAAGTTCTTGAACACTGTGGAAAGACGAGGGTTGTAAATACTTAATGATAAGCATAAGTGGCTAAAATCTTTGAAGCTGGTGTACTCCGCTACTACCGTGCACTACAGCACAGAGCACGCTCCCACACGACCCCCTCTCTCCTCTCGACGTACATGCAAAGGCAGTCATCTCTCTCTCTTTCTCTCTCTCTCTCTCTCTCTCTCAAAAGATGGCTCAAGAAATAACACCCAAAGGTCCCGATTGGGGCCCTATATATATTATTTTGCGGTTGTAACGGAATTGATATTTTGATGATATATTTGTGAAATATTTGATATTCTGATGAAGCATTGCAATGTTGATTTGAATTGTGGAATATGATCACTTGTTGGGTGTTGTGTGAGCAGATAGATCAGTGATTGGCACATGCTGGACAATAAAGCGATAGCAGTTATCTGGAATAAAACTGCCACCATTGGATTTTCTATGGTAAGCCTTAGTATTTATGGTTTAGTTATAAGTTGAGATGTAGACAGCTATGAATTGTTACATTGAGCTCTTTATGAGCCAGGACTATTTTATGCCCAAGTGTGAATTGGATGTAACTCATTTTTTAGCATGAACTTTTCTATAAATTAAATACGTGCAAAAGGGACATGCTCACTTTTGCACGGGGGGAGATTGCACCTAGAGCCTGTGTCATTTTTCTCCTTCCTCTCTTCTCTCTCGTTGTGCCAGCGTAGCACTCCACTTTAGGAGGTGCGCCTGCACGCACTCACGAGCTCTCTCATTTATCCATCTCCCTCTATATCTATCTCATGCCAGATTCGCTATGGATTCTTTGCGTACACGATTGTGCAGGTATGTGGATTTGCTAGATTTATCGTCGATTATGTACTAGCTATATGTTTTGCAGGGCCGCTACGCTCCCGTTTGTAGCAGTGGTATCAGAGCGAAGATTACGTTCCCCATAGTGCAACAATCATGGCCATGATGATTTTTTCTTAATCAAAGCTAAGTGTATTTTTATTTTAACTATTTAAATTTTTTTCTTCTATGCATTTAGTTAGTGCTCTTTGTATGAGAAGAAGAGAACGTTTCAGTTTGCCTGTACCTACTTGGGGTAAGATAAATTGGCTTGATAGGGAGAAGTTAAGTAAAATAATTTATTTCTTTTAGGGTTCAAGAGAAGGAGCATAAGAAACCCATTTCGATCACGGTAAGCTACGAGTCTGTGTCTTCAATTTCTCACCTTCCATTAAAAAAAAAAAGGGACACCTTAGCATCTGGTTTCGATATGTCTGCATGTTTATGAACAACCACAGCAATTGTACGTAGATAGGTGAGCGAGAGAATAGCATGGGCTTTACCAAGCAAACAAACAAACAAACAAAAAAAAAAACAGAATGTAGAAGTGCAGCGTCTCTCTCTCTCTCTCTCCCCCCCTACCGCACCCGTTCAACAACTCCCTCTCTCTCTAATCGATTGTCGATGCCCACACTTTTGCAAGCTCGCCAACACTTGATGCGCCTGTTGCCAAACACCCCAAGAGCGGCACCAAGAAGCTCAAAGTAGGCCACATGCTGCATGAATCACTCGGACTTCGTCCACCACTCTTACACAAGCACGCTTTCGCCCAACTTTTCTCTCGACCACACATCAGACACATGGCTCTATCCTTCCCGCACTTTACTCTAACTCTCAAACGATCGTCGTTAATTCTTCTTTCTTTTCCACCAGGAGCGGCTCTTTCTCCAGCCATACTTTTCTTTCTTTTTTTATAACCACCATTGCTTTACCTTTCTATTTTAGTGCTTACATTTTTAACCAGTGCTTACATTTTTAACCCCTTTCCTTTCCTTGCTTTGAGGGAACAAAAAGAACCCGTCACTAACTTCCTTCACTATAGTGTGGCTAAGCTGCTCTATAAAAAAAAAAAAAACAAAAACAAAAACAGAAAGAGCAAAACAAAGCTTCATCTCACCCTTCTTTTTCTCGGCTACGTGCAAGAAGGGATTATACACACATCCATTCATTTATTTATTTTTGGAAAACAATAGGCAACCCATCACACACACAGAGCTTTTGTTCTCTTCACCATCTCTAAGCAAGAATACACACATACACACACATCGTCATCATCTTCGACATGTCGATGGTACGGACCGTATCTCTCTACCCAAGCAGATACACTCGGGACATGTTGATCTCTTTTGCAAAATAAGCCGCAAGACAGCTAGCACCATTTTTCGCATAGACCGAGCTTGTCGAACCTAGCAGACAAGGTGGTAATTCTCGTCGCCCTTCTTCAATTATATGCCTCCTTTGCTATGTCGCATTCACAACCAACGACACGTTGGTTGCGCACCGCTACAGCATCAGCAACCTACTCGTCTGCATCGCTTCTACGTCAAAAACCTCACAACTGCTCTGCACCATCGGGAGCTTCGCACTACCTGGCGTTGGGCTTATGAACTCTTTTACTCTATTCAACAGCATGGAATCAGGTTAGTCGAATTTATTCGCCGCAAACCTTCTACCCCGGCTAGGGATTTGAAACAAATCAACGTAATTACCAACTTTTTCCATCATCGTGGAGACAAACGGTGCCAATGCCCCCTCCGACTGGACCAGTGATTCACCTCTACCGGCACCGACCTTGGAGCAACAAGTATTCTTACTGCAACAGGAACTAGACATTGCGAATCAACGCCTCGCCGAAAATGATCAGAAACGGGCACGCGAAGACGACAACGAAGATGAACGTATGATCAAAATTTTGAAGACTGCGTTCGAAGCTCAACAATCCAGCAAAGAGGCAAAGACAAGTCAAAAATCTTTCACGTTTTTCAAGTTTGATGGTCGCAAAATTGGTAAAACAGTGCTATCTTGGTTAACTCAATTCGACGATTATTTTGCTGGCGAATCTTTCACTGAAAAAGATAAAATTAAATGTGCTACTAATCACCTTTCTGGTCAAGCTTCACTCTGGTGGAGCGTGCTTCGCAAAACGGCAGAACGACCATCAACTTGGGACAGTTTTCAACAGCGGGTCAAAGATTCCTTCCTACCCCCTCAGTTTGGTCTTGACGCTTGTCGTGCTTGGGCCAAATTCTCCTGGATGCAAGAAGACACCATCTCTCGTTACACTGACCGCTTATGGGAACGTCTTCTACTCCTCCGTATGGTAGAAGAAGTGCCTGCAGAGTCTCTCCAACGCAAATATGAAGACGGTCTTCCCAAGGGTATTCAGTCAAAACTCAATTCTCTTAAGCCGGCGTCTCTTTATGAAGCTATATCCTTGGCCTATGATGCTGGGAAAGAAATCAACTCTATCGTCCATGAAGTGCGCAACACGCGTAACCCCAACCGTCCCAATTTTCAACCTCGCAATCAGTGGAGTAACAACAACCGCAACTACAATCGCAACGGTAATAATTTCAATAGGTATACTTCAAACCCTCGCACAAATAATTACACACAAAACCGTCCACCCCCCTTTCCCCGTAGTCACCAAAATAATCATCGCCCACAACACAATTCCGCCACTCCACCCACACACACTGCACCTCAAATTTCAAACACACATCCCAACCCCCTTGCACGTCGTAATGGTGTTTGGTGCTTCAAATGCCACCAATACGGCCATGTTGAAGCCAACTACACAAACAATCGTCCACCAGGACCTTGCCAGCCCACAGCTCGCATACACAACATCGCGGATGAATCAGAACCTCGAGACGATGACATGGCTGATTGGACAGCGGGAACACCACCTCACCTACCAGGTAAGCCAATTTCAATTCATGCCTTGCTCCGTCAAACAAGAAAAATTCAAGATTCAAGCGTGTCTATTTTACACGATGATGGCAGTTCACATGATTTTATTTCTGAAAAATTGGTACGAAAATTGAATTTAACCACCACACCGTCTGCATACAAAGTTAAATGTGCTTTTCAAGGAACTAGGTATAATGGCACACGTGAAATTAAATCTCTCACAATTACCATTGCTGATTACACAGAACAGCGTGATTTTTTAATTGCACCATTGCAATCCACTGATATCATATTGGGCATGCCTTTTCGACACCAACATAACCCACACATTGACTATCGCACACACACCATGAATTTCACCTTTAATGGCAAATCTATTTCACTTTCTCCTGATGCATCACTTGCTATGTTTCCCTTGATATCACACACACAAGAAAAACGTGCACTACGAAAGGATGACAAAGCATACATGATATTTGTTACTGAAGTGGAGCACACACAATCCTCTCTCTCTCACACACATAATGATTTCCTCTCACAGTATAATGATTGCTTTGTGGATGATTACCCCCCTCACCTCCCACCCTCTCGTGGTGAATTAGATCATAAAATTGAAATTTTTCCAGGCTCACAACCTCCACACAGAGCACCATATAGACACAGTCCCTTGCACCATTACAGAAGATATTTGGTAAAATACAAAAACCATTCTTTGGAAGAGTGTCAATGGATTTCTGAACAATCGCTAAGTCCGCACTACCATCACTTGATACTTGCATACCACACACCTAGAGACACAGATTCGCCGATTTAGGCAGTGCCTCTCTTCTAGTGTAGATTCGCCGATTTAGGATACACGAATTTTAAAAGTGCAGATCCGCCGATTTAGGCAGCACTAGTGTAGATTCGCCGATTTAGGCAACACGAATTCAAAATGCAGATCTGCCAATTTAGGCAACATTAGTGCAGATCCGCCGATTTAGGCAGCACAACCATTGGTGTAGATCCGCCGATCTAGGCAACACCAAATTACTAGACCACTCTACCAGTGGCTGGCCACCACTGTCGCTAGTTTGGTTTTGGTAAAAATTGAGGACAATTGTCTTTCAACCCTGTGGTATGTAACGGAATTGATATTTTGATGATATATTTATGAAATATTTGATATTCTGATGAAGCATTGCAATGTTGATTTGAATTGTGGAATATGATCACTTGTTGGGTGTTGTGTGAGCAGATCAGTGATTGGCACATGCTGGACAATAAAGCGATAGTAGTTATCCGGAATAAAACTGCCACCATTGGATTTTCTGTGGCAAGCCTTAGTATTTATGGTTTAGTTATAAGTTGAGATGTAGATAGCTATGAATTGTTACATTGAGCTCTTTATGAGCCAGGACTATTTTATTCCCAAGTGTGAATTGGATGTAACTCATTTTTTAACATGAACTTTTCTATAAATTAAATACGTGCAAGAGGGACATGCTCACTTTTGCACGGGGTGAGATTGCACCCAGAGCCTGTGTCATTTTTCTCCTTCCTCTCTTCTCTCTCGTCGTGCCAGCGTAGCACTCCACTCTAGGAGATGCGCTTGCACGCACTCATGAGCTCTCTCATTTATCCATCTCCCTCTATATCTATCTCATGCCAGATTCGCTATGGATTCTTTGTGTACACGATTGTGCAGGTACGTGGATTTGCTAGATTTATCGTCGATTATGTGCTAGTTGTATGTTTTGTAGGGCCGCTACGCTCCCGTTTGTAGCATCGACCTTATTGGGCTACTGGGTTTTCCTGGCAAACCCATAGGGAAAACAGAGTAGCCCGGCAGGGCCCCTAGGAAACTAAATAGCCTAGCAGGCCTTTTGTGGGTTTTTAGGTTTCTCTTAATCGGCTTGTTTGTTATCATGTTAAGTGTAATTAAGTAAATGTGTCAATAAGACCTTGTGATCACATACATTTTGGGTAATTACGTAACTATTAAATCCTTGGCCCTAATTGATCCCCACGGGCCATATGAACCCCGTCAACGTGCACATGGTGGCGCACGGGACCATGGAACGGCTTGTTATTTTGCCATGTGCATGACGACGGGGTTCATACGGCCTGTGGGGCTCGAGATGGGCACCACGTCAGCCCATATTTCTAAATTTCTAGCTCATACGGACCCCGTGAACGGTTTGATCAGAGAAATTGGCCCAAGTAACCAGAATCAAATCCATAACCAACACAAGCTTAAAATTTCAAACAATACATTGCAATTGCCAAACATAGATATAATATTTTCATTTTCAAAACTGCTACATGATAAAGCAGACAAAGATGTCGCTTCAGAAGTTACAATGGCTTTCCTATATAGGTTTTACAAAAGCAATCATCGCCACGTAGGTGAAGTGCTTTCATATCTGAGGGCTTAGTAGCCACACACTTAGCATGTGCCATTGCCAAAACGGTGTCTTGAAAGAGGGATCTAGTGATATCCTCCACTGCTTGCTGCAATGCACCTACTGATGCTACCCTTGTTACACTCTTTAAGTACTCATCCATCATCTCTTTCATGAGCTGGGAAAATGGGGCCTTACGGTTGTTGGTTCCTTGATTTCTAGTTTCCATGGTGGGAGGTGAGAGTAGGGAGGAGGAGACGTAAGAGAGAGAGAGAGAGAGAGAGAGAGAGAGAGAGAGAGAGAGAGAGAGAGAGAGGTAGAGAGAACTCACAAACTTATAAAAGACTTTAAAAACTCCCTTTGATATTTATGGGGCCCAACTTTTTAAAAAGTTACAAATTATCATTAATATGCTCCAAAAAGTGGAAATTACAATCGTTACTATGTGAGAAGCCACATGCACCCTACTTTTTGTTGATTTCTCCTCCACGCCAATACTCTCTCGTGTGCATTCAACCCATGGTATCCTTGCACTCACCACTTTCATAATATGGTGCCTAAGAAACAAGTTGCCCCATTCGCTTTGCTTCTTCCTACCGGTTAGCGCACGGTAGAACCGATTGAACATCTCGTGAAGCGCATTGCTGTAGATCTTGCCACCGCCATCGTGAGTGCTCTTAAAATAGGCAACCTTTGCTTGATAGTGTGACCTTTCAAACCCTTGATTGCTCTAGAGTGCAAGGGATCCATACTCATCAAGAAAGTATGGACTATCGGCAAACAAGATATGCATGTAATGTGTGGTATGAGTTTTGCCCCATGCATCAGCCATTAGCTTTGTGAATTTCCACCACCTTGAATGATTGTAACTTATCTTCACTAAGGTGCGGCCACTCAAGAAGCTTAATCATCTCATTGCATACTTCCCACACATGTGCTATGTTCAGTCCTAGTGTTGTCTCATTGCCAAGGTAGGTTGTTATGTCACACACCTGATTCCATATCTGAAAAGGAGTATGGGTTTGATCCTCACCATAGTTTTAAATCAAGTGTCTTGCCTTTGCCCCACCCATACATATCTTACTAGGGTTATCATGTCTGGTTGATGGGTTCTTGTGGTCCTTTGAGAGGGTTACTGCACCGGAGTGAAGCCCCACTGATGACAAAGTCGTTTCAAGCGCATGAATGCACTCCTCTTGCCATGACTCTCGCTCCATGTTCCATGCATAATTTATGTGGAGCATTAGCAACTTGTCCAGATTTCTAAGTCTCAAATGCAAGGAACACACATGCACTAAATTAAGGGGAATTGAAAGAATGGGATGCCAATCTGGATCCTCCTCTGCACAAGATGGTGGCTTGCTTTGGTCACAAGTCATGATGCCATTGAACCACACGTGCCCCCCACTTGCCTTTTGATTATGGTTTGGGCTCTTAGCCCCTGCTTGCTTGCAAAATTTTGATCTTTTGACCCTTGTTCCATTCCCCAATGAGTCCTTAGGCATATTTACATGGCAAAAGAAAATGCATGGAAATAAAGTATTTGCACCACCCTTAGTGCCCAACATGCATTTTAGGGCCTTCAAGTTTCCACACCAAGGTGCCACTCTATTTCAAAGTTGCCAATGCCATGGACATTGAGGAGTTCCCCATTAAATTTTTGATCTATTACCTCTTGAATACCTGAATGGTTGAAATACAACCTCAAACTGTCATAGTCCTCGTGTGGGAGTGCCCATGCCACTTGCCACCATATGTTCTTCTCTGGTTGCACCTCATAAAAATCTTGTCTTTGCCGCCTCCTACCAAGCGACTTGGCCCCTCTTCACATTCTAACCCCTTTCCCACCAATGCCCTGCTTGTGCATTCCACCCTCTGGCCTTTGACAACCTGACATTCATCTAATTTTAACACAAATATAGTTTTTCCACCTATCTCCTCTATTGTGATATCATAATATTGGATCATAGCTCGTTGCAGGGCTTCTACTTCAACATAAATATTGTTGAACCTGTTGTAAACAAAACTCTGAAATTGGCATGTTGCCATCCACCCACTTGTACCCACTTAGCAGGGTTGAAATGTGGTTGTTTTTTGTTTTTCTTGCGATAGCCATACTATATGGGGTTGGTAGCATTGATTAGGCCATTCCCTTGTTGTGTAGACACCCTGTTATGCATGTATACAATGATTTTTACCCCTAATCATTGATCCCGGTTGAGTCGCACACTATAAGCATGTCGCAATCGGGAATAATATTCTGAAAGTCCTTCAGTAGAAGTTTTTGAAGGGATTGTCGCAATGTAGCATGTGCACGATTAGAGATCATATTTAGATTGTCTTTCTCATCATTTATGTGCCAAAGTATGGACCCTTTGATTGACTTCTTGGTACTGCTGCAACCTATAATTCTTTCGCACATTTGCTCTACAAAAAAAAAAAAAGGAAAAGGAGTCAATTACAAAATTCTACTAACAAACTACACTCTTACAACTTGCAACTACCTTGTTTAGTGCACACGTCTCATATGAGCGCCTCCAAGTTTAACAAGGATCCCCATAGCCCTGCACTTTTGTTGTGTCTTTTTGAATCCCATAGGAAGGTGAGTAAAGTGGTTGACACATCATCTGAGATTTTGAGTGGAATGCCAAAGACACGTGTAATATTCTACAACCCGATCGATGTTTTCTTTATTGTTGTCAACCGTCACCTTCTGCTTTATGTCATAAAATCTAATATCTAACCAACCCAAATGATTTTCTCATATTAAATTGATCATTTAATGTGGGAGAATAAACATGAACAAGGGTTAGAATATAGACATGTGCTATCTCAACATGTGGACAAGGTTAACGGGGTCTAAATAAGAGATGTTATGTCAAGAAGCAAGGCTAGCTAATGGAGCTTAAAGACCTTAGGGTTAGCTTCATTAAAGAGCTCCAAAGGTTAGTGTAAAAAAGTGCTTTGAACTTAGGCAAGCTAGGGTTGTGCTTGAGGTGGGAACCTGGCCAAAGCTTGAGATGCTTGTCATGCTTGATGACTAAGGTGCTTGAGCTGCTTCTCGTGCTTTAGGTGCTAGGGCTAAGCTTAATGTGGGAACCTTCTCTAAGCTTGATAGAGTTGAGCTTGAGGTGGGAAGCTTCTCCAAGCATGAGGGGCTTAAGGTGTTCCAAAAGTCAACAAGGATCCCTACAAGGAGGGGGCGAGCCCTACAGGCTACAAGTAGGGACAAGAGAGAGGACAAACACACCCTCACACAAGGCAAGCCTAGCCCAAGGAGGCAACAAGGACACATGTCAAGTTCCTCTCCATGTTGCCCTCATAACTCTCAAAGGGGAAAGGGGGACACTTGTCCCAAGGCTAGCATGGTTGCTTGATATACACTATGCATGTGTTTGTCTAGGCTTGTAGGGGTCCAATCAACTTCCAGCTTGAGCTACAAGGGGGGGTCGACCAAGGAAGCTAGGGGCTTGCTTGCACGGTATACTCTCTCTCTCTCTCTCTCTCTCTCTCTCTCTCTCTCTCTCTCTCTCTCTCTCTCTCTCTCTCTCTTACACACACACACACACACACATTGTGTGAAGTGCAAAGTGCAAGAGCTCCATCTCCTTCTCCAAGCTTGTTGTTGAGAAGTTGAGAGCCTACACCAACACTCTTGGCTATGGAATGCAAATCCAACCAAGAGCCATGCTTCAACTCTTAAGCTTGCCATCTTCTCCATCTTCATTACTATGCTATTATGTATGCTAAGCAAGAAGAGTGATGATAAGTGAGGAACTATTTTTTTCTCCTATGAATGTTTCTTCTTCTTCTTCCCCGCTAGCTCTCTCCACCTTTGAAGGTGTTGGGCTTGGGACTGACGCTAGGAATGGTTAATGCTTGTACAAAGGATTATTTTATGCTTGTGATGCGCATGAAGTTTCCCATCCTCGTTGCATCACCTAGGTCACAAGGAATACAAAGATTGTATTGTACTAAGTTTCTGTTTTTGGGAGAATCTATAATACAAAAGCCTATTGGAGGGGGGACCGGCTCCACATAAATCTGATTCTCAATTGATGTCATGTTCTCTAACTCTCTCTCTCTCTCTTGCAAAAGTATTGTTCGTGCTAAGTTAATTAAGTATAATGGTTATGTTGCTACCGCTAGTTAAGTTTGCCCTCTATGTTCTCAAAGTAGTCTCATGAAAATGCTCACTTTAATTTGCTTATTTTTGCTATTTTCAAAGTTCATAGGCCATTTCCATTACATTGGTATATCAAAGCTATTGGTTTCTCTTTTCTTACTTAAGAAGAGACCTTAAGTTGTCCATGAAAAGTTGGATATGTTCATTGCAATAGGGTAAGTGGGATAGGGATCTATTATCTTGGTTGAAAAGGACTTTGTTTGAGGTATACCGTTGGGAACTATAGTTTTAATAAAGGAGTCTCTTAGGGCTTGCCTTTGGCTAAACCATTGTTGAGCTACAAGCAATCTCAATAGGAACCATAATCAACCAAGCAATGTTAGACCCTCTCCACTAGTCTTTGCAATCAATAGTGTCTAAACCACGAGTGTGGCTACTTGAGGACTTATTTTCAAAGGTAAAGAAGAGTAGGGACTAAGGTTTTTGAGCGTACCAAAGCACAAAGTAATTTATAAATAAGTTTATTTAGCATGGCTGACAATAACCAAGAGAGTAGAATGAATATTTACGACTTTGATTTTTCACATGAAGGTGATAATGATGATGCCCCCATGTTTGTCAATTATCTTGTTACTAGGTTGCAAAAAGCTATAGGCAACCCTGCTTTGCAAGCTGAAGTTACCCAACAACTTCGTGCTTATAGGATTTCCCTTCCTCTCCAAGAAGAGAGAGAGCTTAGGAGGCCTCTTGATGAGACTCCCAAAAGAAGACTCTCTCCCATAAGAGAGGAGGAATCAAAAGAACGAGAAAGAAGCGAATCACTAAGTTCCTTTGAAGATGTGGCTCCACGAAGACGACAGTCTAAACGATCTCCAACTCCTCCCAAGAGGAAACGGTCAACCCATAGTCCTCCTCCTTATCACTACAAAAGGGAAGAGAGGAAACAAAGGAAGAAAAAAGCAAGAAAGAGGTCACCCACTTCTCCTTCTTCTTCACCTTCCTCCTCTTCCAATGAAAGCAACAGTTATTCTCCTAGAGAATATAAGAAGAGAAGACATTGCAAATCTTACCCTGCATTATCGAAGGTCCCAAAAGCTCAAGAAATTCAAAGAGGGAGGAAAGAGTATCTCTTTTCTCACCTATGATGGCACCTTTGGTGCTACTAACAAAGTATTGGCCTTCATCCATCAATTTGATGCGGCCTTCGGAGATGAGGGCTTCACAGAGTCCTCCAAGCTACACCATGTAGCTATGCACTTCCAAAAATTGGCTTCTCAATGGTGGGCTAGGCTTTGTGGCAACAGTGAAGCCCCAAAGACATGGAAACCTCTACAAGTTTCCATCATGAAGTAATTCCTTGCAAGCGATGCAAAGGACAAAGTGCTTACTGAATGGTAGAGCCTGAAGATGCTCTCCAAAAATTCTATCCACAAATTGTTGGAATTAGGGTTGTAGGGAAATGCACATGGCTTGGAGAAGACAAAGGAAGCTCAAGGCACACAACAGAGAGTGTATTACTTAGTGTGCAATGGAAAGATAGATGGCCCTAGAGTGATGGGCGTATATACAATGCACGGGGGAAAAAACCTCCTATATAAAGAAAAATGCCCCGATGGTCCCACACATGTCACTACCACATGTATATGGTAACAAACCCCCCTTGGGAGTGATGCGTTGAACAAGTCCTAGTAGGAAGAGTAAAGGGAAATGCCATGCCTTGAGGATTGGATCAATCCACAAAGGGGAGCAAGCCCAAAACATTGTAAAAAGCTTCAAACTTCTTACGAGACAATACCTTGTGAAAAGATCTGCAAGGTTGTCATGTGCTGGCACATAAGCCAAGTTGATCTCTCCTGTTGAGAGCCTCTCCTTGACATAGTGGTAATGCACATCAATGTGATTTGTGCGATCATGAAAAACTGGGTTCCTTGCAACTCCCAATGCACTCTGACTGTCCCTGTAGATGATGTTGGCAATGTCTTGGCCAACACCCAAATCAGCTATAAGGCATTTAAGCCATACACATTCAATCGTAGTTGTGAAGACTCCCCAATACTCAGCCTTGCAACTTGAAGTGGCCACAATAGGTTGCTTTGTGCTCAACCATGAAATACATGAACTACCAAGAATGAAATAAAAACCACTTGTGAACACTCACGTGTCATAACAACCAGCCCAATTTGAGTCCGAAAAAGCATGTAAATCTGGTGGCAATGATCCCCCCTTGGGATAAAACAAGCCAAGATGCAAAGTGCCACTCAGCAAAAAATCCTCTTGTGATTGCTTGTCAATGCTTAGACCATGGGCTATGCATAAATCTCCTGACCTGTGAGACTGCAAATTGAATATCCGACCTCATGTTGCATAGATAAATGAGGCAGCCAACAACAATTTGGTAAAGAGTGACATCAGTAGGATTGCCAGCATCATGTAGACTCAACTTCAAAGTTTTTTCCATGGGAGTGGCAATAGGTTTGCAATCCTCAAGTCCAAACTTACATAGCTATGTCTCAATGTAACTTTTCTGACTCAAGGCAATACCACAGTCCACCATCACACTGCTTAAACTTTATGCCCAAGTAATGATGCAAAAGCCCCAAATCTTTCATCTTGAAAGTAGCATTCAAATCAGCCTTAAATTCAGCAATATGTGCCTCACTGGGACCAGTGATCATCAAATCATCCACATAAAGAACAACAATGAGAAGTACATCGCCCTCACGCTTGACATACAATGTGCTTTTTGTTGGACTGTTACAAAAGCCTCGTTTGACCAAATGAGTGTCAACTTTCTCATACCAAGCATGCACAGATTGCTTCAACCCATACAAAGCCTTCTTACATCTGCACACTTTGTCCTCTTGTCCTTTCTTGACAAAAACACGAGGTTGTGTTACATAGTCTTCCTCAAAAATGTCACCATTCAAAAAGCAGTAACAATATCGGATTGATGTACATCCCAACCAAAATGAGCTGCCAATGCACATAGAAAACGAATAGTAGTCATATGACAAGTGGGAGCAAAAGTTTCTTCATAATCTATGCCTTTTTGTTGTGCATAGCCTTTTGCAACAAGTCGAGCCTTATGGCAATCAACCTCACCATCGAGCTTGCATTTCAACTTGTAAGCCCACTTTGTACCAATGGCCTTTTTGCCAGGAGGCAAATCACATAAAGTCCATGTGTCATTTTTTATAAGTGCATCATATTTTGATTGCATGGTAGCCATCCAATTTTTTGAATTTTGTGCTTCATCAAAAGATAGGGGTTCCTCTATATCACATAAGCTAGACACAGCCAAAGCATAACAATTCGATGCATAAGAGGCATGGCGAGAACCTGAACGAGTACGCCTAGACAAAGGTGCATCCAATTTACTGTCACACAAAGTGTGCACCAGCCATTTTGGCATAGCTCTAGCCTACTCATTTTCAGCCCTTTCCTCATCAAGTACATCATGTACATCTACATCAGTAAAATAGGCTAATCTGTAACATTTTCAAAAACCCCCATAGGCTGTTCATTTTCCTCATTTGAATTTACATTCAAACTTCCACCACTGAAAAGAGGTACTAAACTGTCATAAATGTCATGTGAGCTTACATTATTATCTCTGATACATGACAGCAGAGGCTGAACAGAATCTTCCACAAACACAACATCACGTGAGACCAAAATACACTTTGTTCGCGGTTGGTGCAACTTGTAACCTTTGCTTTCAGCACTATAACCAACAAAAATATATTTGACAGCCTTATCATCCAATTTTTTGCACTACGCTTGTGGCAGTAAACCATAAGCCAAACAGCCAAAAGCACGCATGTCTCAATAGATGGTTTCTATCATGCCATGCTTCATATGGAGTCATAGACTGCAACGCTTTTGTAGGACACATGTTGAGTACATAAGTGGCACACATGACAGCCTCGAGTCAAAACAAATGTGGTAAAGCTTGACTCTTGACCATACATCATGCCATTTCCATAAGAGACCTATTTTTCCTCTCAGCAACACCATTTTGATGAGGCGTATACGACATTGTACATTGGTGTTTTATCCCACAACTAGCTAGAAATGCATTAAATTCATGAGACATATACTCCCCCCCTCGATCGGAACGGAGGGTGCCCATAGTACATTTCGAAACATTTTCAACCATAGCAAGAAATTGCTTGAAGCATATAACCACTTTACTTTTTCAATGGATATACCCATGCATGCTTGGAGTAGTCATCAATGAAAGTCACGAAGTACAAGTAATTTTGTAAGGATGGAGTTTGCATAGGCCCACAAACACCACTATGCACAAGTTGCAATTTGCATGTAGCACGAACTAACCCATCCTTTGAAAAACTAGCATGCTGCATTTTACCCAAAATACAGCCTTCATAAACATGCTTAACAGGTGCTTCAAGAGGCGGCAAAGAAGCAACCAAATCAAATTTTTGCAAATGCAGCAAACTGGCAAAATTCAGATGCTCAAAGCGTGCATGCCACAATTTTTCATCTGAAACAACCCTTGAATCTGCAACTGCATTTGAGAATTTTGTCCACACTTGTCATACAAAGTGAGCTTATACGGTCCATGACACAAAAGGCCAAATGCAACAATTTCATCACCAAACTTAAGATCATGAATTGTACATTTGTCATCCACAAATTTGACTACAAGACCAAGTCTAGAAAGTGCAGATATAGACAAAAGGTTCTTTTTTATCCGAGGTACCTACAATGCATCAACAAGTGTGAAAGAACTGCCATTGTTGGCACAAGTCACCGTATTCCATGAGGGACAGACTCAATAGAGGTAAACAAATCATTATGTGAGGTAAATATGCTTTGTAGCACCACTGTCAAAATACCACACAAGTGAATCTGCAGCAGAAACTAACATACATGCATCATGGAAAATAAGACCATAAGTGAACTCTACACTAAATGCCCATTTTGCATCAACATTAGCATCACAATCTCCTTTGACAAAAGACTCTACAATTGTTGCACTTGTATTGGACCCTATAGTAGATCCAGCCTCTTTCTTCTTAGCCTCTTTTGCCTTCAATTTTGGACATTGCTTGATCAAGTGATCATTAGATTTACAATAATGGCAACGCATGATCTTTTTGCCCTTATCACCCGAATTGCCAGACAAAGTGCTGCCAGCAGAAGCATTAGGAACAAAAGTTTTGCCACTCGCAGCAGAACCATAAGAAGTGATTACATTTTTGCTCCCAACCTTTTCTTTGAGTTGCAATAAAAGCATGTTCAACTGCACGCTGCCTAGTCTTGTTTTTTCTGGAAAGTGACTCTTGCAACAGCAATGTGCATAATGCATCAAACTTGACAACTTCAGGATTTCGTTGGGTCATAAGTCTCCAAGTACTAGCAAAAGTCTGGTAAGAATCTGGCAAAGAATTCAGAACAGTCTTCCCAAGTGAACTGTCACAAATGACTTCTCTTGCGGACATTAGTTTCTCATTAACATCCTTGACACCAATAAGGAAACTGTCCATTTCATCTTCCTCATGCATAATCTTTGATTCCAGCTCTTTACGCAGCAAAGAAATTAGCCTCATTGTGGCTTGCATAAAGACCTGCTAGAATATCCCAAGCCTGTTTTGCAGATTTTGTTGAATGGATGTGAGGAGTGATAGTGTGCTTCATAGATAATGCAATCAATGCATGAGCCTACGCATCTCTTACATCCCAACGAGCCTACTCAATCATTGGCAAAACAGCTCTAACAGCAGCAAAACCTAGATCATCCTCAACATCGCATGCATTCAGACTCCCTTTGATACAAGTACATGTTGCACCATGTAAGCCCATATAGGGTAATTGTCCCCATCCAATCTATCCTCAACAGCAAACATCTTGAACACATATGTATTGTTGTCAGCCATGGAAAATGCATGCACCTGATGTGAAAATTGCCCGAAATGAGGGAAACTGAGTGAGACCAGCATGTGCTATATAGCACAACCCGCAATAGACTTTATTGGACCTATTATGCAATAATTGACACTGACAAAAATTATGTACAAAATGACAAAATCGTCTGTGCAGACATGGCCGTAGTGGAAACGAAGGTCAAAATGAGCCCAAAAGGATTTTTTAGGAGACTAAGCTCTACAAGCTCTCCCAAATTTTTTGTTGACCTACTAACACTCACCAAAGCTCGTTGGAATTTGAGAAAACGACCAGGGGTGTTCTGGTGATGTTGGCGACTAAGCCTCGGAGGACGTGACCTGCTCTGATACCAATTGTTGGAATTAGGGTTACAGGGAAACGCACACATCTTGGAGAAGACAAGGAAGCTCAAGGCACACAACAGAGAGTGTATTACTTAGTGTTCAATGGAAAGATAGATAGCCCTAGAGTAATGGGCGTATATACAATGCACGTGGAAAAAACCTCCTAAAGAGGGAAAAATTTCCCTGGCGGTCCTAGTGTGTTCACACACATCACTACCACATGTATTTGGTAACACAAATATGTAGACAAGTTTTGGGATTTACATCTCAAGGCTAATGTCTTTCAAAAGATAGACTTCACCGAGCAAAAGCAACAATTATGTGCAAGATTACCTGAAGAAATGGCCGAGTATGTCAACTCTGAAGTTCTCTCACCAAGGTAATCCACCATGCTATGGTTGCTTTGTGCATCAATTTCCAAAAGGGGGCTAAAAGGAATGCCAAGCCCATGGAAAACAAAGAGCAAAATGATGCAAAGGGAAAAAACAATGTCCAAAACTCTTCCCAAGGCAATTCCAACAACGACAACGGCAACAAAAATTGGTCCAAGGAGAAGGGAGTTTACAAAGGTAAAAATAAACTCTCTCCTGAAGAGCTTGAAGCTTTTTATAAGGACCACAAATGTTTTAAGTGTGGGAAGCGAGGACATGGCTATCATTCTTGCCCCAAACAAAATGCCCGCAATGAGACTCCTAGAGCTTCCATGATCGAAGCTCCAAAAGAGGATTCTCATTGCAAAGGATCACCTCTCTCCTATGCTTGGGGAAAGGTAAGGGAGCATGATGCATTCATCCTATTTGACCGTGGATCTACTCACAACTTCATATCAATGGAGTTGGCCACTAAGTTGGGCATTCAAGCTTTTGAGAAGGGAGATACTGTAGCTGCCAATGGAGCTTTCAAGGGATAGCAAGCCCCTATTACTCCCTTGATTGGGAACTTGAGGCTTCATGTCCAAAGCTACATCGACAAAGAAATTTTTTTATCTATCCTCTCCAACATGAGGATGTTATCCTAGGGGCACCATGGTTCAACCGCATGGCTGCCACCATGAAGTTTCATGAAAGGAGAATCTACTTCACCTATAGGGAAAAGAGAATGTATATAGATTCTAGTGAATTCAGTCGTACTATACCACTTGTAAATTCACCTGCTTTTGATAAGTCAATGAAAAGCTCAGTCTCTACGTACATGATTTTTGTCAAAGACTCTCTAAATGACGCTAGTGTTTTATTAAGTGAAGATGGTAGGAATCAAGAACAGTTAGACTTGTCTAAATTTCTAAATGGATTCCAAGATGTTTTCGTCGATGATATCTATTTGGACTTACCTCCAAAACAAGGGGATGATGACCATCAAATTGAGCTCCTATCAGGAAGCTCACCACCTAGCAAGCCTCCTTATTGAGTTTCCCGAGCTCAACAAGAGGAGATCATGAGGCAAGTACACGAATTGGTAGACAAAGGGATGGTGAGGCCTAGCTCCTCTCCCTTTTGTTCTCCAATCCTTTTAGTGCAAAAGAAATATGGTACATACCGCATGTGTGTGGACTATCAAACGCTAAACCATATCACTATCAAAAACAGATTTCACGTACCGCGGGTAGAAAGTAGGTTTGATAAGCTACAAGGTTCAACCTAATTCAGTAAGTTTGACCTTAAAAGTGGCTATCATCAAATAAGGATAGTGAATGAAGATATCCTAAAGACCGTGTTCCATACAATGTTTGGTCTTTATGAATATCTAGTCATTCCTTTTGGCTTGACTAATGCACCGGCCGCATTCAACCGTTTAATGGAGAAAATCTTTAGACCTTACCGCAAATTCATTGGAGTGTTCTTTGATGATACCATCATCTACTCCAAGTCCTTGGAGGAGCACAAGCAACATCTCCAAGTAATTTTTCAAGCTTTGAGGGAGAACAAGCTTTTTATCAACCAAAAAAAGAACGAATTTTTCCTTCAAGAGATTCAATACTTACATCATATTATCTCTCAAGATGATATCCGTATGGATCCATCAAAGCTGGAGGTAATAAAAGCATGGCCTAATCCAAAAAATCTACATGAGCTACGAAGCTTTCTTGGTATGTGTGCATACTATAGATGCTTCATAGCAAAATTCTCTCAAATAGCAGGACCATTACATGACTTAAAAAAGAAAAACGTTAAGTACTTATGGACTGCTAAAGAACAAAATGCTTTTGACAAGCTCAAAGAGAAGCTTACCTCCCAAATAGTCCTTATACTTGTAGATCTCTAAAAGCCAGTTGAAGTCCAATGTGATGCTTGTGGTGATTGCCTTGGAGCGGTCTTGCTTCAAGAAGGACATGCCATAGCATATGAGAGCTGAAGGATCAATGCCAATGAACGAGTCTTGGGCATATAGGGAAAAGAGATTTTAGTTGCTCTACATGCCCTAGACACATGGAAGCACTATCTATTGGGGCCTCCATTTATTTTTCGAATGGACCACCAAAGTCTTAAGTACCTCATGACGCAAACCAAGCTTTTTGACAAACAAATGAGGTGGGAAAAATTTCTTTTGCAATTTTATTTTCATATTGCTCACATTTTCGGTAAGCATAATCAAGGATGCACTTTCATGACGACCAAGAGTCAATGCAGTGTCCATAGAAACTCACAATGATCTATCTTCTATGATAGATGAGTATGCTACTGACCCAAACTTTAAAGACATAATGTCAACCCTTGCATTGGAGAAAAAAGAAGAACCATTCACCTTGTAGGATGGTTATCTTCTCCATGGCAGTAGGCTATGTATTACCACTCCCTTCGTGAGAAAGTCATGTATGAATCCCATGCTCCTCCCTATACCTCTATGCGGGGCATAGAGGTATTCAATCTACTCTTTGAGGAGTAGAGACGTACTTCTATTGGCCAACCATGAAAGTAGATATACAAGAGTATTTTTGAAAATGTGTGGTATGTCAAAAGACCAAGTATGATAGAGGAAAGCAACTTGGATTACTCTAGCCATTGCCAATCCCTAATTCAACATGGGAGAGTAATATCCATGGATTTTATCTTTGGATTACCCAAGTCTATCCATGGGAATACAAGAATATGGACAATAGTCGATAGGTTTAGCAAGCAAGCAAACTTTTTTATTCATGTCAAAAGACTATTAAGGTACACCAAATGGCAACCCTCTTCATATCTAAAATTTTCAAACATCATGGATTGCCAACATCCATCGTGTCAGATAGAGATCCTAGAATGAAAAGTAATTTTTGGAAAGGTCTCTTTGAAAATCTAGGTACAAGATTGAATTTTTCTTCAGCTTATCACCCACAAACATATGGCCAAAGTGAGATAGCCAATCTTACGATACTCGATCTACTAAAGACTTATGTTACAGAAGTAGATCTACGCTCACAATGAGAAAAATATGTACCCCTTGTAGAGTATGCATACAATAATACTATCCATACTACTACGGGAAAGGCACCTTTTGAGATCATAGAGAGAAAACCTAAAAGTCCCTTGCTACTTAAAGTACATGGCAATATCTTCATTGTCGATGAGTATAGCCGTGACCTACAAGAATCTTTCCAAAAGATTAAGGACGTTATATCCATCTCTCAATAAAGGCAAAAGGTTGTTGTTGATAAGCACAAAAGGACCTTAACATTCAAAGAAAATGATTGAGTCTTACTCAAGTTTCCCAAGGCTCAATTGAGGCAACGACGAGCAAAAATCCTACGGGCCATCAAAAGTATTATGCTAAACTCCTAGGGGCCATCAAAAGTATTATGCTAAACTAGCAAAAAGATACTATGGTCCTTTTCAAATATTGAAGCCAATCAATGACATGGCTTATCAACTCAAGTTGCCCAACCATTGGCTCATACATAATTCTTTTCATGTGAGCCTACTTAAGCCCTACAAAGGAGAGCCACCAAGTGAACCAGCTATTGAAGAACCCCCAGAAATTGAAGACCAAGAAGAGGTGCTACAACCCAAAGCTCTCATTTGGCATGAGGACAAGGGAGTACGACATGGTAAAATTATGCAATAATATCTTATTAAGTTCAAAAATTATCCTTTTGAAGATGCTAGATGGATGCAAGGGATACAACTTAAGGATAGTATGAACCTTGTCAATGCTTACAATGCTACATTAGACTAAGCAAATTTACATGTTTCTTTTAAATGATCAATATTTTTGTCTTATAAGACTAATTTTCTTTTTATTGTGCACAAATTTAAGGATTATACATGCTTAGAATCATGTTTGTGATGACGACGTCTCTCAAACACCAAGTAGAATTTGTCACTCTACTTTGGGAGAATAAAATGGACTAAAGAGCATACATGCTTACCACAGCTATGTCTCCCAAGCACCAATTGGATTAGTTATCCATCTTGGAATGATGTCGTAGGGTGAAAAGGGATCCTCTACCTGCTAAGAAACATCGACTAATGACTAAGGCTTTATCTCTTCTACCTCATAGTCGAGATAAAGCCTTAGTCATAATCGACTAATGACTAAGGCTTTATCTCTTCTACCTCATAGTCGAGAACGACTATGATTTCAAGAGAGAGGTAATGTCATAAAATTTAATATCTAACCAACCCAAAAGATTTTCTCATATTAAAATGATCATTTAATGGTAGAAAATAAACGGAAACAAGGGTTAGAATATAGACATGTGCTTATGGATCTATCTCAACACGGGGCCAAGGTTAACGGGGTTCAAATGAGAGATGGTATGTCAAAGAGAAAGGCTAGCTAATGAAGCTTAAAGACCTTAGGGTTAGCTTCATTAAAGACCTCCAAAAGTTAGTGTTAAAAATTCATTTGACCTTAGGCAAGTTAGGGTTGTGTTTGAGGTGGAAACCCGACCCAAGCTTGAGATGCTTGTCATGCTTGATGACTAAGGTGGTTGAGGTGCTTGTCATGCTTGAAGACTAAGGTGCTTGAGGTGGTTTTCGTGCTTCAGGTGTTAGGGATGATCTTGATGTGGGAACCTTCTTAAAGCTTGATAGAGTTGATCTTGAGGTGGGAACCTTCTCCAAGCATGAGGGGCTTAAGGTGTTCCAAAAGTCAACAAGGATCCCTACAAGGAGGGGGACATCCCTACAAGTAGGGACAAGAGAGAGAACACACACACCTTCACACAAGGCAAGCCTAGTCCAAGGCAAGCCTAGTCCAAGGAAGCAACAAGGACATATGTCAAGTTCCTCTCCATGTTGCCCTCATAAGGTGTCTAAAGCCTATTGGTTGGCCTCTCAAGGGGTCCAATTGGCAATCATAATTTAGCTAATTTAATTAATATTTTATGCATTTATCAATTCCTCTCTCTCAAATGGGAAAGGGGGACACTTGTCCCAAGGCTAGCATGGTTGATTGATATACACTATGCATGTGATTGGCTAGGCTTGTAGGGTCCAATCAACTTCCAGCTTGAGCTACAAGGGGGGGTCGACCAAGGAAGCTAGGAGCTTGCTTGCAGGGTATACTCTCCCACTCTCTCTCTCTCTCTCTCTCTCTCTCTCTCTCTCTCTCTCTCTCTCTCTCTCTCTCTCTCATTGTGTGAAGTGCAAAGTGAAAAGTGCAAGAGCTCCATCTCCTTATCCAAGCTTCTTGTTGAGAAGTTGAGAGCCTACACCAACACTCTTGGATATGGGATGCATATCCAACCAATATCCATGCTTCAATGCTTAAGCTTGCCATCTTCTCCATCTTCATTACTATGCTATTATGTATGCTAAGCAAGAAGAGTGATAATAAGTGAGGAACTATTTCTTTCTCCTATGAATGTTTCTTCTTCCTCTTCCCTACCCTCATTTCCCGCTAGCTCTCTCCACCTTCGAAGGTGCTTGAGACCTGGGGATTGAGGTTGGGGATGGTTAATGCTTTTACAAAGTATTATGTTATGCTTGTGATGCATGAAGTTTCCCATCTTCATTGCATCACCTAAGTCACAAGGAACACAAATATTGTATTGTACTAGGTCTCTCTTTATGGGAGAATCTATAATATAAAAGCCTATCGGAGGGGGGACCGGCTCCACATAAATCCGGTCCTCAACTATTCTCATGTTCTCTAACTCTCTCTCCCTTGTAAAAGTATTGTTTATGCCAAGCTAATTAAGTATAATGGTTACGTTGCTACCGCTAGTTAAGTTCACCCTCTCTGTTTTCAAAGTAGTCTCATGAAAATTCTCACATTAATTCTCTTGTTTCTGCTATTTTCAAAGTTCATAGGCCATTTCCATTACACTCTACAAGAATTTGCTTCCTTAATTTTTCTATTTGCACCATGAATTGCTTCTTTGTTGTCAAGGTTGAGGCCCGAAGTTGTTCCTTTTTAGCTAAGCTTGCAACTTGAAACACGTCTAGTTTTGTTTGAATTTGATTGCGTGTCGACAGCTCTTGCAAGTAAAAAGTGTAAAGCCTCTGGCAATAGCCTAACAATATGTGGTAACCGTCACCCGAAAAGCATAAGAGCTGCGTGATATTGTGGAATGGATGAGATGCACGTGTTTATGTATCAAGGGGTTAAGTCACACCATCCGTCCAAAGGTCAATGGCTTTCCTCCCTTTGCAATCGTAGCATGTCCATCAAAATAGACGCACTCTCTCGATTTCTTTTCAACGTGGAATAGTCATGCTCCAAATCGCATGTAATTTGAACTTTGAAGGCTTGTTGGTTATGTCTCACATATCCATTGTAGCTAGAGATGGAGATGGAGATAAAGATGGAAATGGAGATGGAGATGGAGGTGCAGGTGTAGCTAGAGATGGAGATGGAGGTGGAGTTGGAGTTGGAGCTTGCAAGGATGTGTAGCACCAATGTACAATAGAGAGAGAAAGAGCTATGGTGAGCTATTACGAGAGAGAGAGAGAGAGAGAGAGAGAGAGAGAGGGTGCAGAGAATGAGGGAGATAGAGGAGCTTCACATCTGCATGCTATGGCTTCTAGAGAAAAGAGAAGCCTAAACCCAAGCATAACCCTCCAAACTCGTTCAAGAGAGAGGGTGTAGAGAGAGAAAGACATTTGCAACACCTCCAAAAGGGGGGGAGGAAAAAGTGACAAAAATTTTCAAATTCAAAAGTGGGGGAGTGGTCGGTGGGGTTGCACTAACACCCAAAAAGTTAAGAGGATCTAGTGATTAGATATGATTGAGACCTTGTGGAACGCACTCCTATCTTATTGTTGCAGACGTAGCGAGAACCACGAATATAATTGTCAATCCATGGATGAAGCTGACTCGACTACTGCATAGAGGCTACAAGAGGTTGTCAATCTTTTGGAAAACAACAAGCAGCTCGCATCTATCTCCAGCTACACTCAAATGACAGAAATCACCAAAAGCTAATCGCTCATCAGCAAACAAATCACATCTGTTATAGCATCAAATGACATCCAAACGTAATGAAACTTCTAGGACATGTTTATAAGACCTAAGCACAAATGCTTATGGTCTCAAATCCTACTTGAGGTCAAGTGCAAAAATCGCAATTATTAACAGCATTGGAATTTTGACCTAGTTGTTTTCAACCCAGAATGCATCTAAATGCTTAGCAATGATCCCCCAATACCCCACCTATACTTAGTTTGTGATTTTAAAGTGTAAATTCCTACTTATGATGAAATTAGGCCGCGAGTCACAACGCCAAAAGCTACAAAATATCGTGAAATGCTTACGTCAATTCGTAGAGCTCTTACTTGCGGTTGCAACGCAACAGACGCGACTGCAATGTGACAACCGAGGAGGGAGTAGGAAGCGCGAGAATGAGAGAGTGAGCATCATTAGCTCACACTGTGTATTTTATTATCCAAAACTTAAAAATAACTTACAAAAATTGGCTTTTATACCTGGGTCAAAACTAATAATCTGGGAGCTCTAACTAAGGACAGGTTGATACACCCCAGCTCATTACAAATTTTATCCGAAAAAAGGAGTTACAATATTCCCAATTCATCACAATAATAAATGTTTTTACAATGAGAGCTCCAAAAAATGGTATCCGAGTTAGCTTGCTGCTAACTTTCCTCCCCTCCTCGCCTATGTCGTCCCTTGACACAGCTTTATGGGCTGAAATAATCTTCGAGTTGACGACTGGCGAGGTGGTCTTTAAGTGCATGTAAGGCTTTCTCATATGTAACCTTTCTTTCTTTGTTTGGAACCTGCAAAAATTGCACAGTGACTCTGTTCTTTAGCTCGATGGCAGAGTAGCCTACGAATCTTGAAGTCAGGTTTCTGATCACTGGCCCAAAAATCTTCATTCGCAAAGTGAAAAACCCTGTGTAGAATGCTTCCTCAAACGCCATCATACTATGAGATGGCAAGAACATGCAGCGGGCGTAGAAGCCATAAAGGAATTCTTCGGGAGGTTGGCCACTTAGGTCGTAGCATAGACCCATATTTCCCTCGAGGAAGGACATCCACGGTGCTCCTGCTTGCTCTGGCTCATGAAAACTTCAATGCATGTGAGCAGCATTCAAAAAATTTTATAGAGCATAGCACATGAAAGATCAGGGAAAATTTTGAAGAATGCCATGGCGCTTGTTAGGGTTTTCACCATGTATTTCTCTGTCGGCATTCGCTTTTTTGGAGCTAGCAATCTCGGATAATTCAGCTATGTAGTCCGCTTCTTTGTTAATGCCTCATGTGCTTGCCACGTCCTTACTCTTGGTACAAGACAAAAAGTCGGGTCTTTTTGAAGTGTCGTGGGTGCTCTTGTGAATAGAATCAAGTATCTAGGATTCTTGTTCAATCAGCTCTTTCTCCACTTGGGGTGGACTTCATCTGCGTCTCCTGTTTGCATGTCTTTATATAGTTGTTTCTTAACCTAAAGCATAGCAGCTCTACCTTGATCAAGGGATATGGCAGTGATTTTTTATGCCATTGTGCATTGATTTGGTTGGTAATGAGTTGAGTAACATTGACAGAATGAAGAAATCTCAACTCTTAATCCATCGTTGCTTCCCATTGCTCATCCGTCTCCTCAGCAAGCTGCTCCTTAAGTGCATCTTCTTCAACTTTTGATATTTGGACCATTGGCACTTGATCTGCATTTGGTATTGGTACTTGAAAGTCTTCTTCTCCACCTAGCCCTTCTGTCAGCTATGTTTCCATCTCAACGTAAGAGACTGAGGGAATATCAATGTGGGATTTTTTTGATGTACCTGCTTCGTCCTGCGTCTCTTGCTTTCCATCTCGAAGTAGCTAATTAACTCTCTTGAGCTCTGATATCTCCTTGAGTAGCTCTTCTTATCTTTGTACCCGCATTAATGCAAGGTCTCTGTGTTGTGACTGCTCTAGCATTAACTCTAGCTCAAGATCTTTATTCTTTTTCTCTAGAGTTAATCAATGTGGGATTGTTCTGATGTACCTGCTTTGTCCTGCATCTCTTGCTTTCCATCTCGCAGTAGCTGATTAACTCTCTTGAGCTCTGCTATCTCCTTGAGTAGCTCTTCTTCTCTTTGTACCCGCATTAATGCAAGGTCTCTGTGTTGTGACTGCTCTAGCATTAACTCTAGCTCAAGATCTTTATTCTTTTTCTCTAGTGCTTTATACACTTCGTCTATACCTTTGATCGAGGCAACTACGGGACTTTCTCGTATCTATCACAAGAAGTTTGCCTGATTGTTGATCTTGTTTTCTAAGTATTGTAGTGAAGCATTTGCCACGTCAAGCTGTACTTGGATCTTTTGAACTGACAGAGTTGTAGTTAAGAGTTCGTTGGTAACCTTTGTCAGTTGTTCATTCTTGGTCTTATAGGTGTCTGACAACTTCGTGAGAAGTTCACCTAGCTCCTCCATTTCCTTTTGTTGCTTCACTTTGGCTAGCTGATGTTGTTGAGCTTCAGCTTTCAACTCTTTCAACTCTTCAGCTTTCAACTTTCTTTAGATCAGTGATGACAGTCATCCCGTCCTCTAGTTCTCCTTGCAGAGAATCTATCACGATCTCGGGGGATTCACCATGGAAAACTTACCGCACCACGTAAGTGCGAGAGAGAGGGGGGGGGGGGGGGGGGGGGGGGGGGGGGGGGGGTTTACAAGTTACATAAGCATATAAGTTATGGGTAGGCCCCCATTAATTTATCTCCCAAGGTTAAAAATATGGGGGGGGAGTGAGAAAAGAGGAAAATGAGAGGAAGTTTTTGTGTTTCAAAATCATGGCTTCCAACAAGAGTCTACCCTCAAACTTGTGAGTCAATCGCTTGTTTTGTGATTATAGTTCATTTGAGAGGGATGAAAGCTATAAAGAGTTTGTATAGATGCAAATTTACACGGAGAACCTAACACAACTTTATAATCATGTTTTTTGAGTAATTTAGATGGGTCAAAATTGGACGAGTAGCTAGAGTGCAGGTTGAACAGGCACATAGTTTGAAATTCAAGCTAATACACATTGAGCGTACATCTAGTTATCAATATAAGTGGTTCCTTAGTACGTTGCCATTCATTATGCTACACGCTCTTTGACTAGTTTTACTCAGTTAGATCATGTGAGACCTAAATTTTATATGTAAGATAGGGGAATGATAGTTTTCTGCATTGATTGTTGTATAAGCGTAGAAAGGGGGGTCACATTCCCTAATATGAGTCGTTTTCAGGCCCTTCATAGGACTCGCCTTGTTTTCGTAGTTCTCTAACAGGTTGTTCGACTATGATTTTTAATTCTTGAAGAGTGTATTTCTTGTAATGGGATGGAACACTCATTACATCTTTACCATCCTCTTCAGCGGTTTTCATTTCCATTGTATATATCTCCTTTAGAGCTTTTCTCAACTCTTGATATTTCTTTTTTCGTTCAACTCGTGTCATGGTTGAATCCTTGTCCTAGTTTTTAGGTTTTGTTTGAGTTTCCTTTCTCATTTTTCTCAATGTTTTTGACATTTTTGGATTTTTGTTTGAAGTATATCTACCAATGATTTTGTCCTTGACACAATCATGTACATCTATCTGCATCAAAAACTATGTTCTACTGGAGACTGATGGCATAGGTCTAGCTTTCAAATTTCTAGTGTCTCTTAGTCGTCTATACCATTCTTGAATCATCTGAGGTAGCTAAGTGTTCTTCTAGCTCATCTGTTGCATCATGGTAGAGGTCTGAAAAAACTTGTTGAGCTTTCATCAAGTCCTTGGGTTCCGGAATTTTGTCTTCAATGTGAAGGGTTGAGATCATTTGGATGAAAATTATGTCATAGCCATCTTTATTGCAAAATTGAGTAGTCATAGACGTGTTTACACATACATCCATTGTCGCTAAAATTTGAGTCTACTCAAATGGCTCAAGCAAATACTCTGAAAAAGGTTCAGGTACATAAGCTTCGTCTGTGCAATCCCTTTCTAAAATACATTCTTCTCGTTTTAAGCTCCCGTCTTTTGAAGCTCCGCACATCCAAATAGGATTGTCTTTGTTCAACCAAGATGGAAGCTTAGTTTCAGCCAAAGAGACTGAATTGAATTCTTGTATGGGCATTTTCATGACATCTCTACAAGTGTGATCTTTTAGATTAGCCCTTGTTATTGATCCCACTTGCTTCAAGTATAGATAATTGTTTCCCCAATCTTGGATGAGTTGTACTTGTTGCATGAAAGGTCTTCCCAATATGATTTCGTCATTGAATTTTTTTCCAAAGTCTACTATGGAAAAAGTGTGTTGATATTCAATCCCACAGGACTTAACTATCACTTTTTCATGTCATTCATCCTTTTGAGCATGTCTTCTATGGCTGAAAGCCGTGCTGCAGCAGCAGTCGTTCTCACTTGTGCTGGTTGGGTGGATGTTGTTTTCTCACTTTGGTTATCCTTAGGAACATCTTCTTCATTGAAAATATCACAATTGTCTCCTAAGTCAATAGAATCCAACACACACTCTTCTAGGGTTGTATGCTTCATGCTATACAGTATAGCATGAAGTTCTTTGTTTAGCATTCCCTCTAGAAACAGTGATACTAGTCTTTCTTTTGCAGGTATCTCTAGCTCTGGGCATCTTGCAATATATTGCTTCATTCGAAATGCACAATCCCTAACATACTCACCTTGTTTCTGTTTAAAGTTGTAGATTTGAGCTATCGTATTGTGTTTGATCCCTGTTTTGGAACAAGCAGCTACAAATCCTTGAGCTAATGTATTAAAGTCTATGATTGACCTTGGTGGAATGTTTTGGAACCATGTCAATGCTTTTTCTTCTAATGTTATTCTAAACCCCTCAAATTGAGTATGAAGATCGAATATGCATTCAACTCTTAGCACTTGCTTAAAGCTTGCTAAGTGGTTGTATTGATCCCCAAATCCACTGTATTTTTTGATCCATTTTTAAAATCAGCTGGTCTGGCACGTCTATTTGGTTCAACTCCCGATCTCCTGGCAGTTGATCTTGTTCCGAGTCCTTCAAACCAGTCTGTTGGAAATAGTGACTCATGTAGCCCTGGACTGGCCTTAGTGTCACTCGGTTTTCTTTGTGATGAGGTGGTTTCTGGTTTTTTAACATTACTCTCAAAAGTTCTCTCGTGGAGGTCATCTCTTGGAATAATTTTTGGTCCTTGGCCCAATATCCAATCCCTATCAATCCCCTTGGTATTTGGTTTGTTCCACCTCCTCAGGAGTCATCATAACAAAGTTGTTGTTATAACAATCCCTAAACAGGTAGGTTGGTAGATCTGTTGAACCCTTATCTTTGATCTTGAAGATATAGATGATCTATGGATGTTAGTTGTCCTGATTTAGCATACGAAGTCCACAGAAGATCTTTGACATTTCTATCCTTTTAACAATAGACTCTGATCCTAGGATTATCTGTACGAAGACGTTTCAAAGGCTTCAAATCAACTTGATCATATCCCTCAAATTCTAAAGTTGGTGGTCCTTCTTTTGCTGCCATATGTGGAATTGTAATGCTTACTTCTAACCTCCATTTGTCTATCACGTCAGGGTTTTTGACTTGTAAATACTGAGTTGCATTTCTATCCATGTACATTTTTCCTTGTTTGTTTGCCCTAATTTCCTCTTCGAACTCAATACCATGGTCATCAATGCGAATAGCATACTCTTCGTTGGGATCCAGATAAACCTGAGCTCCATGGCAATTAGTCTTACAAAAAGAGAGTATATGCTTATAGCGCACTGTCGTTTTGGTTTTTGAGTGAGTCGAATACGAAGACATTTCAGATGTTGATTTTGAAAAAGTGTCTGAGACTTCTTCAAGGATAGTGTCCAAGTGCTCGCCTTGATTAACACTCTCTTCGATGGATACTCTACTGGAGGTTTCTCCAAATATGCCTTGGTTTCCTAGCATACGACCAGATCTAAGGTTCATAAAGACTTGTGAAGCCCTGGATAGAGTACTTACTGTCGGATTGACTTGTTGTCAATTTCTTCCACTTGACTTGATTGCAACTTCTGTCGAGCTGTCGATTCCTTGTCTGCAACCTGATTCCTGTATCAATTTTAATCAAGTTAGCTATTCTTTCACACAGACTGTATAGTTTTTGCTAGCTATTGTGATTGGTCTAGGTGTATCACTTCAAATCGAGTTATATGGGTCACCAGTTGAGACTTTCGGATTCTACTTTTGCAAAAAGTCAAAGGACTAATCTGCAACCTGAAAACTGAGTGAACATATACCAATTTGGATCCGATTGAATCCAACGTTGCCCAATGGCCTTGTATTATGTGGGTCTAATACTGTACAAGTTCAAAAGTCAAAAATGGTGTCTCTGTGTAGGCTAAAAGCATGCTTTGGTGGTACAAAAAGGACTGTCCTTGACAGCACCTTTGACAAATCTTTGAGTTACAATTTCTACATGTCACATGAAAAACTACCTATCATACTATATATCAATGGATAGATCTTCAAAAGATGAATCTAAAAACACAAGGTCCGAAAATTTTTGACCTAAACTACAAAAAAATTACCAATCCCCACTTTTTCATTGGTAGAAGTAAAATAGGTCCTTTTTTTGTACCACCAAACCACGCTTTCACCGTGTAGCAGTAGTAAATAATCAAGATTATTTACTTTTCTCAATTTTTTACACTTTTTGGCTTGATTTGCCAAGTATACAACTTATTAAGATCCCTCGACAAGTTTCACTAAGTTTGGGCAAAATTTGTTTAAGTTTTATCGATTGTTTTGTGTTTGCAGACTCGGTTTTCAAGAATCTAGCTTAAGTCTCACTTTTGTGATCTAAATTTCACCAAAATTGATTTGTGTGGTCTACTTGATATGCTTAACCTTGTGGTATACTCAAATGTGCAAGATTATCAATTTTTGTAGCAGATGTAAATAATCACTGATTATTTACTCTAGTTATTTTTTTGCAAGTTTTTGTCACAATCTTGACAAAGATCTATTAAGTATCTCAACTTAGCCCCCTAGCCAAGTTTCATCAAGTTTGGACAATTTTTGATTCAAATGGTCATCAATTTTGTATCTGTGACTCACTTTGCAAATTTGGCCCAATTTCCAATCCAATGATCCAAATCTTACCAAATTTGATTTATGGGCTTATTACAACATGGTAAAACTAGTGGTATGCTAACTTGGTCAAAAAAAGTTGAAAAATAGGATAGATATAAATAATCGTGATTATTTACTTCTGATAAATTTTTGCATCTTTTTTGTCAACTGAGCATATACACATGTCTATCACATCAATATAAGCCTATGAATCAAGTTTCATTGAGTTTGAACAAAAAAAAATTCGATTTACACTCAAGTTCCCGAAAGTCAATACAGACTTTAGTTTTTAATCAGTTTTTGGTCAATTTGTTGATCCAAATTCTATGGTCCTTTACAAAAGTTGTTTGTATACATGCATAGAGTCTCTTGTATCAATGTTGGTCAATTTTGAGCAGAAAGTAAATAATTGTGATTATTTACTTTAGGCCTAAAACGAACACTTTTTTTAACTTTTTCACTGGACGGTCTTTTCATGAGCTATTTTAAGTTTCTAAGTCAAGTCAAAACTTAGTTTGGCCTAAAATGTCAAGAAAAAGTAAATAATCACAGTTTTTGCAAACTCTTGAAATTTTTACCTCAATGTGTCCTTGAGCTTACCCACTGGTTCATACAACTTTTAAGTATGCTCTCCAGTCGGATTGAGTGGTTGGCAGTCTTTTCGTGCTATTTCTAGCCGTAGACCTGAAATTCTGTAACTTCAAATAACAACTCACAGTTGATTCTTTCGGAGAGAGCAATGTCTTGAAATCCACCTCGGAATCTACTTACCCTACTTCTACGTTCTACTGCAGTGGGATTGTGGAAAGTGTCCACAAACACTCGTTTTCTTGTCTTTTATGGTTTTTTGAGCTTTGATCTTGAGACTTGTCTCATCCGTCAATCATTCTCAAAACCCTAGTCTAATTTTACAATCCTACAATCCTAAAGGCACTCAGCAAGTACCTCTACTTCCAAGCTACCTCTACACAGCAAAAGACGACAATCTTAAGCTATGCGGTTTCTTAAAGAAAGTTTTTACTGTAGGAGATCCTATAAGAAGTTAAAGGATAACTTCACAAGACGCTCGTGTCTTCTCGAGTTTAGGTCTCTTCAATCCTCGGCAGCGGTACCAAATGTGGGACGGGTGTCTAACCTCACTCCTATCTTATTGCAAACGTAGCGAGGACCACGAATATAATTATCAATCCATGGGATGAAGCTGATTTGACTAGTGCATAGAGGCTACAAGAGATTGTCAATCTCTTTGAAAACAACAAACAGCTTGCAGCTAACTCAAGCTACACTCAAATGACAGAAATCACCAAAAGCTAACCGCTCATCGACAAACAAATTACATTTGTTACAGCATCAAATGACATCCAAACGTAAAAAAAAATCCTAGGACATGTTTATGAGACCTAAGCACACATGCTTATGGTCTCAAATCCTACTTGAGGTCAAGTGCAAAAATCGTGATTATTAACAACAATGGAATTTTGACCTAGTCGTTTTCGACCCAAAATGCATCTAAATGCTTAGTAATGATGTCCCAATACCCCGCCTATATTTAGTTTTTGATTTAAAAGTGTAAATTCCTACTTATGATGAAATTAGGCCGCGGGTCAGGGACACCAAAAGCTACAAAATATCATGAAATGCTTACGTCAATACGTAGAGCTCTTACATGTGGTTGCAACGCAATAGACGCGACTGCAATGTGACAAATGAGAAAGGAGTAAGAAGTGCGAGAAGGAGAGAAGTGAGCGTCATTAGCTCACGCTGTGTATTTCATTATCCAAAACTTAAAAATAACTTACAAAATTTGACTTTTATACCTTAGCCAAGGTTTTTGGTGGTCAAAACTAATAGTCTAGGAGCTCTAACTAAGGACAGGTTGATACAATCTGGAAGCTTGTAGCCCCGACTAATCAATTACAAAGTTTATCCGAAAAATAGGAGTTACAATATTTCCGATTCATCAAAATAATAAATGTTTTTACAATGAGATCTCCAAAAAATGGTATCTGAGTTAGCTTGTTGCTAACATACCCATTTTCTTTTTAGAAGAAATGCAAATATGTATTTTCACGCCTATGTCATCAGCTTGATCAAACCTTCATTAGCATTTTAAGCACTTCGCTAAGTATCCAATTTAGAGGGCCCAAGAAGGACCCCAGTAAGTCCTAATGGTGATTCTTTTAACTTGTTGTTTAACTAGGCTGACATAACACATAAAGCATTTGTGATTATGTGTGTATTTGGACAATACAATTTTATACTAAAACACAATAAAAACGACATATAATTGTTAACATTCATTAAGACCTACTCGCAAAATAGGAGAAAGTGAGAGCGTAAACCTTGGGTTTGACTGCTCACATGCATACACATATAATCAATGGATAGGCAAACGAGAGAGAGAGAGAGAGAGAGAGAGAGAGAGAGAGAGAGAGAGAGAGAGAGAGAGACCCTCTACATTGGAGGCCAGGGATGTTAAAGGCTGATGCGAGCTCCATGTTTTACACTGGAGCACGTTCAAGAGTCGACGTTGTGGGGAGGTTGGTATCTTGAGCGGTTCGAGCAAAGAGCAAGGCAGGCTTGAGAGGATGATGGCAGGATTGGAGGAGGGGTATTGGCTCCTTGAACCAACTCCCCCTTCATTTGTGCCTTGTAGTACTCCTATTTGGATATGTTTGCCTCTTCAAATCAGTTTTAGACACAGAGGGATGCATGTGCCCATTTAATTTATATAATATTCTCTTTGCTCGAACCACTCAAGATACCAACCTCCCCACAACGTCGACTCCTGAACGTGCTCCAGTGTAAAACATGGAGCTCGCATCAGCCTTTAACATCCCTGGCCTCCAATGCAGGCTTGAGAGGATGATGGCAGGATTGGAGGAGGGGTATTGGCTCCTTGAACCAACTCCCCCTTCATTTGTGCCTTGTAGTACTCCTATTTGGATATGTTTGCCTCTTCAAATCAGTTTTAGACACGAAGGGATGCATGTGCCCATTTAATTTATATAATATTCAGCAAAGGGAAGCATGAAAAAATAATTGAAAGAATGGAAAGCCCCAAGTAGGGGGTACCCGGTTGGAGAAAATCAAGAAAAAAATGGAATCGAGGAAGATGCGTTTAGAGGGGAGGTGAAGTTGTGCAGACAAAGCACTCACAACGGTGCACGATAGCTGATGCGAGGCGTCAGTGAGGCGAGAGGTAGTAGAGCATGAGGGGTCGCACACATGGGAGCTGAGGGTCGATTATCTTTTTTCTTATTTAAAGGCAGCATTGCAGAGGTGTTGGGTTGGCTATAGCAGGTTTGTAAAACTTCGTCGGTGGAATCTGTGTGAGTTCGAACCTCGAGGTATGACCTTTTGAAGTGTTGACGAGGCCTGACAGAAGGTAAATATTAGCGAGGCCCGGCATAAGGGGACGAATCTTCCCAGTAAATGAGAATAATATAGAACGAGCCGCAGGAGGAGTAGGCCTTTTTAAAAAATCGTTAATGGGAATCTAGAGGTGATTATTACCGTTCGAGGGAAGGCAAAAAGTCAATGGTGACGCAAGCAGGGCTAGGGAAGTACATTTTTCCTAACTGAAAAAAATAAGGGCAAACCAAAAATTCTATCCGGTTTTAGGTAAAATTTGAAGCTTTTGCCGGTATTTACATCAAAAATTGTGTAAATTTGCCGGTTTTCTTCAAGGCAAGCTCAAAATCTAATCGGGATTTTATGATTTTAGCCGGTTGAAATACACTATACCCAGGTCTTTTCTAACACTGGCACCGTCACGCAAGTCAATACAGCTATCTAGGCAACTCATCAACAGCCGGCAGAGAGCAGCGATGGAAATGGCTGCAGCATGAGCACGTGTTGGTTGCCATTTAAGGGGCAGATGGGGGGAGGTGTGTCGGGTGCATATAAGGAGGTATAGGCTGCGTTGGGAGCATGAACGTAGTGAGGAGGTTAGCAAGCAACAAGCGTCTCAAGTATGTGTGCATGCTGCTATGCGAGAGAGCATGCGACTGTATGTGTGCACATGTGCATGAAAGCAGGAAGCAGGGTTGGTGATGTTTGCACGGGCAAGCATGCGAGGCCGAGAGCGAAAAGCGCTGAGGAGCTGTTGCTCCGAGCTGGGAGGTGGAAAACGAGAGAGAGAGAGAGAGCACAGCTGTAGGCTACCACGCCGAGAGAGAGACACTAAGGGGTGGTGGGATCAAGGGAAGAGGGGATTGTGGCGAAGTGCAGGATGTGCGCACGGGAAGGCGGAGAGACGCAGCGCAGAGAGAGAGAGAGAGAGAGAGAGACAGAGAGAGCGTGCGGTGAGGGGCAGTGTTTTAAAAATGCAAGCGTATGTGTGCACGGTATGCAAGCCTGCGACTCAGCAAAATGTTTGAAATTGTCTGGATTTCAGAGTGAAAATTGTGTCGGTGAGGAGGGTGAGCCTGAGCTTTAAGTGCCACCGGGTCCCAACCATGGGATAGGCCAAAATGTGATCGAAAAATACAATAGGTACTGGTTTTTTGCCAACATTGATTCCATACATGTGTGCCGCAAATGGGAACATAAATGTGTGTGTGTGTGTGTGTGTGAGAGAGAGAGAGAGAGAGAAGGGAAAAAGGGGGGGGGGGGAGGGGGGGGCAGGCAAAGAGAGACAAAGAGTTGCATGGTTATAAATTTGTATTGCCTATGTAGGCACAATGGCGCGGCTCAAGAGCGTAGCACGAGGCATCGTAGAAGACCATGCTCACCCACCGCAAAAGAGGAGAAATCCATTAGAAAATGATCTCAGTTGTGTGCTAAGAAGAAAGGGATACCTGCACTAATGAGCCAGGAGAAATGTAAAAGGGATGGGAAGAAACCCAAAAAGCTAATGGAAGTTAGTGTCACTAAAGTTATAGGCCGTGCACATGTAAACATCAGCCTTTTAGATCAAGTGCTTGAGTTCCTAAACAAAGAAACAATAGCTGGTATTTTCTCAGTGGAGAGTGGAGAGAGGGAGTAGTGTGTTTCACTTGCACTTTCAAATGGTTATGCATATATTGAGTACCTCCCTTATTGCTATAAATAAAAACCTAAAAAGTTATCTAAGTGAGATAAGGACAATCCGTATGAGAGAAATGTGTTTTGTCGAGCATTGAGGCAAAAAAACTTACAAACATTTGAAGGTATCATTGGGTAGTGTTTAAAGGATGATGGAGAGTCCCACTTCCAAAAAGTAGAGCATAACATAATTGTGGATAAGATGAACAAACGTATAGAATTGTATAGTTTCTATGGAGTGCATGACGATGAGAGCCGCGTTTTCTTGACGCATAACAATATCTTCAATCGTGCGTTAATGTATTGGAGATTCCACATATGGCATCGGTTTGGAAATGATTTCTTGGGTACATTGCACAAAATGTTGTGTAGTGGTAGATGATATCCTTCATCAACATGGATTACTCCATACCAAGAGCAAACTTACATCCCGTTGGAAAGACTTAGAGAGGTAAGTGAAAGTTAATTCTCTTAGCCAATGTTTTGTTCCTCAAATACATGGGGTTGTTTTTTGCTATGTAAGTAAGAAGATAACCGTTACAAGTCCCACAATCGAGAAAACTATCAGCGATGACGAAGCAAGCGATGGTGTGATTGTTGACGATGATGAAAGGCTACCAAAGATGGGCGATGAGTATATGTCATTATTGCATCAAGCTGAGGCAACCACTACTGCATTGTATTGTATAAATAATGTCTAGCAATTGAGTTTTATGTATGCTATATTTCACATAACAATATCTTCATATGTATGTATGAACTGCAGGTGAGCAATGGATGACGAGACGGAGGAGTCGGTGAACGATGTAAGCGATGAAGCATTTAGGAGATTAGGGGATATCATTATGCAGATTTGGAGGGAGTTGTGGGATCCTGCCGCCGCAAAGAGGAGTGACACATTCAGAAATTGTGTTTGTGGTTTGATAGAGTCCATGAGAAAGTTTGTAGATGAATACAAGATGTACAAGTTTTCCATTTGGAAGAACAACTAGTCTTGCTTGGTGGGCCTTTGTCGTACATAATCTGACAAATTTTGGAGCGCAGCTGGTTAGTTGGTTGTGATTGTTGTCGCCTTGGGTTTTGTTGTGGTGACACAAGGAAATGAGTAGAACCTATTGATAGGCACCAATAATAGCTCAGCTTGGGACTTGATGAGCATTGGGAAGAAGCAAGTTGTGTCCGAGAGTGCTCCATATACGACAAAGAGCTACTAAAGAGGGTAATTGAATTGAGCAAAAGGGTTGCAACTTAACCTACCTTGGTAGTTATTTGCAGATTGCACCATTTAACCTAGTAATATCGACCATTTAGTCTCTAAATCATGGAACCATCTTTGAGACACCCATCTTATTCTCAATCAAGCAGAGTCAATTAACAGACTATAAAACATGAGCTACGCTACCGACCTGATAATCGTGTACGAATGTCATCCGATTGTGCAAGCCGGTGGACAATGTTTGAGTCAAGCTACAAAAAAGCAATGTGACTAGTTAAACATATCGTCTTGCAATGAAACGTCACAGACTGAAACTACAAAGTATACATTGCACGTCATGCAGAGGTGCCATACAAAAGTATGGTGGAGAGCTAGCACTGTGGTCTCTCCACAAAATATAAGAAACGGAAGCCATGCTCTGTTCCGTAACGTTTATGTGTTGCGCTAAGCAAACGCATAGTCATGGATTGCTGGATACTGATAACGAACCTTGTAGTGTTGTCGAGTTGATGTCGCGCTTGTGCAATTGAAAAGTCCACTGTTGTGAATATATGTCCTCCCTGTCAAACATAAAACACACGTTAAGACAAATAGAAAAGATGCAGGATATAGATTAAACTTAAAGAGAAGCAGATCTAACTTTATGTTCTACATCATAGACGTATCGGACTCCTACGTACTGCGAGAAGTGCCCTCACTTTGCATCCTAAAGCCAATGAGCCAGAGCTTCGTGGCCCAGTCCCTTGTTGGGTATATCCCGCAATCAATGCATTTCAAGAGACGAAATTTCAGACATGCATGTCAACCAAGGCAGTGCCATATGCCTTCAAGGGGATTCGGCATACGGCCAAAGTACTGCAAAGATCAACGATGCCCTTCCCTCGAGCCCCCAACTAGAAATCTCCTTGTATTTAATTTTTCCATATATGTGTTAGGGTGGTAGAAGGTGACCTCCTCGTATTGTGGGACCAGCAGTGTGCTTGGTTGGCTTTTGGCTGGAGAACAAATACGGCCTTCAAGAGAACGCCAGCGTTTCTTTTAGCAAGGTCTCCTATGGAAAATTCGCAGTGGTGATGGAGCAAGGGGACATCATCATGTATGCCTCCACACCGGTCCCTTGTCTTACAAGGTGGTGGGCTTCGCATCCATAGACGAAACATGACAGCCGCCTTTGTCCACTACCCTTCTTGCTGCACAGGCATCACCTTGACATATAACAGTAAGGGGAGAGTTGTGATCTTTCAATAGAATTGCAGTAGAAAAACCTTTGAATGCTACAACTCCTTCAACATTTCTGTAGGATCCAACGACAACAACATTGACATTTTCTTCAGGCTCGATTAGGATAGGAACTTCTATTGTCTGCATTACCAATAGTCTCATAGCATCAACAAAAAAATGTGTTGAATGGGCCTGCGAAGGCAATGAGTTTTGGTGATTCGACTCCAGATTAGGCCAATTGATCATCGATTTGAATCTAACATCTTCTGTTTCAGTAGCACTTGAACAGACCTATGCCATGGGTTGACCGCACGAAATATCTAATCTTTGAGAGTGCTTATCATGTCGGCAAGCATCCGAAGTACCTTCCAACTTGATGATCAACGGAAATCGAAAGTTACTGCAATCAAGTTGCTTCAATAGCTGGATTTATCATAGTTATTGATGAAGCTTGCTAAGCTCACGTAATTAGAGCTTACTCTGCTTCAATAGCTGGATTTATCATAGTTATTGATGAAGCTTGCTAGGCTCACGTAATTAGAGCTTACTCTGTGTAATTAGTATTCTGCTGGTAGATTTTGATGAAGCCGACGATGCTGATCGGTTGCAGGTGAGCCGCTCCATGAGCTGTCGTCGATAAAGAGAGCCTCTGTCGCTCTAGGCGCTCATGATGACATAGTTGACTTATTTCTAATGGGAATTTTTGAGATAATATACAGACATGAGTCAGCTACTACAACATCAAATAAGCAGTGATTCCATTCCATTTTTGCATGAGAGAGAGAGAGGAGCGAGTCTGCACTGGTCAGCAAGCCACATTGCTGCTCCTTTGAGTGGAAAGAGTGTTTACATCCCAATTGTCGTGATGCAATGAGCTATTAAAAACTTTCCCACAAACCAAACTGGGAGCTTATGTGCACTTGTTAACAAAACACAGAGCTGCTCCTCTAAGTGGCAACACAAAGCCTAGGGCACCTATTTAGTCCGGGATCCGCGATCCGCATTACAGGCTCAAAACTTTTTGACACGCACATCCAGTGATGCAAATTAGAATATCGAGGACAACATGGCAGCACAATTGACACCAAGCTTCGGTCTAGACCGAAGCTTGAATACGACTCCCATTCAACACAAACACGTCGTGATCAGTACACAGTGATGATGTGAAGTTGTTGTGGTTTTGAAATGTTGCCCTATCCAACTTTGCCTTACACAAGGGAATGTGAATTTCAAGCCTTCCAGCAGGTCTTGTAATCAAATACTTCCAAGTAAGCTTTGATAAAGCGAGTCGTGACAACGAGGTGGTAGATGCCAGACGAGGAATCCACCAGCATTGTCGTCTCTCGCTCATGCCAATAGTCTCTCGGAGCAAGATCACTGATCGAAGATGGGCAGCAGACATACTTGGTGGCCTTGGTGAGAGGGTGAACACCACTAAAGAGTGTGCGTCTCTAGAGTAGTGGACCATAAGGCCTCCGGTGCTACCCATGCATTGATGCACTACAGAAGCACCGTGAGGAAGGCAGCTCCACCTCCATCGAATACAGCTACTCCTATTGACGTTGTTGACCCACCATTTTGGGGCATGGCGCAGGAGCACCAGGACCCAGGTCTCATAACTTGCACATGGTATGAAGCGCTAGAACCCTCAGCAGCACGTCCTCCAGCAGGCACCTCCACACCCGCTCGTCCATCGCCAGCTGCTCATCATGATGAGCCCCCCCCCGCCTCCTAATCTGACTACGACAGAAGGATCAGACCAAGTAAATAGCAACGTTGAGAAGAGTAGTCGTAGAAATGAGGAGCCAAGAAAGCTTTGGAAAGACGAGGCTTATAAATAGTTAATGATAAGCATAAGTGGCCAAAATCTTAGAAGCTGGTCTATTTAAGCATGATCTCATGAGATGCTTGTTAGGAATTGGGCCGTGCTAATCACTCAAGTGAATTAGGTTCCAAGATAGGATTAGCTTGGACTCATAAACACAATCTTGAGTATTGACTTAGCTTAGCACAAGCTCACTATAGACAAGCATGTAGTGCAAAATGAAGTTGTTGTTTATTGATTTAAGAAATGAGCTTTAAGTAGCTCTACAGCCTTGCTCCACAGTATGTGGGATAAATCCACTCTCCTCTCCTTAACTCACACCTTAGGACAAAGCTCACACTTTACAATCCTCCCCTTGAGGTTTGGACTAAGACAAGATACTGAAGGTGCACGATCTACACAGGCTAACAAAATCCACACAGGATGGTGATATCCACACAGGAGAATAAAGTCCACAAAGGATGGTGATATCCACACAGGATGGTAAAATCCACACAAGAAAGATCCACAAAGGATGGTGATGTCCACACAGGATGATAAGCTGGTATCCACACAGGAAAAAGTCCTCCCCTACAAGTAGAGAGTCTGCATCTTCAAAATGGATCTTCCCAAACGCTACCTTCGTCTTCGTCCTTTTTGTCTTCTGCTATGTGAGCTGATCCTTTGTCAGGTCTCTTGCCTTCGTTGCTTCTGCTATTGCTTCTACTGCTGCTGTTTTCTCCACTGCTACTGCCTCCAGTTGAGTAGCATCGAGAAGGAGGGTGTCCCTTCCTACCACATTTGTTGCAAGGTTTGTTTGTGTAGCAATCTTTCGCTATGTGTTTCATTCTTCCACATTCATAACACTTTCTTCCGTTTGTTGATGTTGATGGTGAATATCTTCCCCTTGAAGATGTTGCAATAAAAACTCCTCCTGATGAGGTGAGTGAACCTCTTTGCTTTCTTTCTTCTGCTTGGACTAAGTTGATGACATCTTGGAATGGTGGTGCTGGTTCTTTTTCTTCAAGAATTGTGACTAAGTGGTCATAAGAAGGTGGAAGTGCACTTAAAAGTATGGCCACTTTGTCATCTTCTGGTACTTCAACTTGAATGTAAGTGAGTTGTGTGACAATGCTCTTAAGCCTGTTCACTAGGCTAGCAATGTCCTCCCCTTGAAGCATAGTAACTTTGTAAAGCTGTCTTTTAAAATTAACTTTGCTTCTTTTGGCTCTAGCTCCAAAATTACTTTCTAGGACATGCCAGGCTTCATGTGCATGCTTACATTCATCTATGAAATGCACATAGTTATCATGCAAAGAAGTGATGATAATTCCCAATGCTTGTTCGTCTTTGGCCAAATTTTGTGCACTTGCTATGAGTGTAGATGCCCTAGTGTACACTCCATCGGGTTCGGCTTGTTGCTTGAGGGTAGTGCTAATGACAGACCACAAACATTTTTTCATAAGGTAGCCTCTTAACTTCGTTTGCCAAGTGTGAAATCCCTCCCCATTGAATTTCTCTATTCCCTTGTCCCCCATTTGCGCCATTAGAGGGGTCTTAGCTTAGGAGACTCTCCTAGCCAGTGTATGCCTCTTTACACGGTGCACAATTGATGATAGAAAAATCTATTTGCAAAATTTTGTGCTTGGTTGCAAGATTTCAATTTTACTGTCACTTTAATAAAAATTTCTCTCAATGTGAAGTACCTCTTCACTCGAGGTGAAGTCACCCTTCACATACACCTTTGAGTTCTTCTTTGATGGCTGAAATGAACCTTCGAAGTTGGCTTTGGATGTCTTTGGAGCTCCCTTTTAAAAGTTGCTTGAGGCCGCCTTTGAATCTCGGTGTAGAAGCTTTGCAAAAACTTTGAGGCTTGAGGGGTTAAAGTGACTTGAGCTTGGGACCTTTGGGCCTCTTGGGGTGCTCGGAGGCTTTGAAGGCTTTGGTGTGCTTGTGACTGGCTTTTCCGGCCCGTGGAAATGCGCCCTGTGAGGGGGTGAGCTTATAAAATTGAAGGCTTTGAGGCTCTTGAAGCCAGTGCCGTGGGAAGGGGGGCCCCGTAGGGGCGGACCCGAAAGTTTTGTTAAAACAGGTTGAGCGCGCGGGGGAATTCCGTGGCCGGACGGCGGTAGGCAAGCGGCTATGGCCGATTGTGCACGCAATGGGAGGGCGCCGGTCGGTTTTACTGCCCTGCGACCGAACGGCTGGCCGGGGCTGGACCCGAAATCCGAATGTAAAACAATTGAGCGCCTCTTTGAGGTCCGCCCAAGGGGTGCCGGATTTGAGTGTGGCCGCCCTTTAAAGAAGGTCAAAGGCCCCCAAAAATAGGGTGTTCCCACCACGTGCAAGGCTCACAAGGAGGGTGATGGTGTGGGAAAAAGTTGATGAGCATTGAATGCTCTCTTAGGCGCACACACACACACACACACACACACACACACACACACAATGCCCCTGTGGCTTTGTTCTGCACAAAATTCCAGAGATTGAGCAAAACTCAATTGGGACATTAATCGTTGAGTTTTAACTCAAATTTGGCATTCTTCGGCTCAATTGAAAGCCGAGTCTCGAGAAGGGCTTGTAGCACACACAAGTAAGGAAAGGGAATGGAAGCTAGAAAAGGATATTTTGCTTGCGAAAGAATCGCATTATTTGAGTGGAACCCCGTTTAATAAGTGGCCTAATTAATGATGCAAGAAGCTCTAATCACATCCGTTCTTTCTTATTCCATCAATGGTGGTAGTGGCACTTCAATAGTACGTATCCATCACTAACGGAGCTCAAAAGAATAGAATGTAGTTAGTGTTGAGCATGATAAGCAATAGAAGAGAAAACTTAATGGATCTAGCTAGTGATAATTAAGGAATGCTAATCGTACAAACACGCAAATGCATAATAGCAAACCTAGCTAGCATAACCTAAAGCTCTGATACCAAATGTTAGGAATTGGATTGTGCTAGCTATGGTGCATGAAAGAGAAACATGGTGCAAGTGTGTGAATGTGTGTAAGCAAGGTTATCACTCAAGTGAATTAGGTTCCAAAATAGGATTAGCTTGGACTCATAAACACAATCTTGAGTATTGACTTAGCTTAGCACAAGCTCACCATAGACAAGCATGTAGTGCAAAATGAAGTTGTTGTTTAGTGATTTAAGAAATGAGCTTTGAGTACCTCTACAGCCTTGCTCGACAGTATGTGGGATAAATCCACTCTCCTCTCCTTGACTCACACCTTAGGACAAAGCTCACACTTTACAATGCTCCATTTGGCCTTGAGGTGAAAAACATGGTAGATGGCATGTGGAGGAGAAGGAGAGAGAGAACGAGGGCACATCTCTCACGTCAATGGGAGGGGAGAAAGGGAAGGTTTTTCCATTGCAAATCGAGGGAAGAATGATGTGCAGACGAGCAAGGGCAAGCCATGGTTATGGGCAAGTCACGAATTCCCCCTCAAAGCCTACCTTCAACTTTTTCCATGAATTGTCAAGCCAACAGAGCTGAGCACGAAGGAGAAAGAGTGGATGCGACCTCTGGATGCGGAGGGGGAGGGGGTTTGCACAGAGAGGTAATGGCACTAGTAGCCCTCCTTTTGCTTTGGGTTTAGAAGATTCCCATGGTATCTCATGGAAAAATTAATGAATTCTTAGAAGCGTGGACCCAACTAGGGTAGGAGAATTCGATCTTGCATGCTTATTTGATGTCTTAAAAAAGGCCTCAAAGATCTCTAAAGGCATTAAGAAGTGCATTTGATCCCTTTATGTGTGATATTGCAATAATTTAATTTGTGAAAGGATGTTTTTTTTATTTTTATTTTTTTTAAAAGTTTACTAGACCTATCTTTTCCTATGAAAAATGCCAATGTGATTCTTTTAATTTGTTTAAGTAGGCCGCCATAACATATAAAGCTTTTGTGATTATGTGTGTGTTTGGACAATACAATTTTATACTAAAACACAATAAAAATGACATGTAATTGGTAACACTCATTAAGACCTACTCGCGATACCCCTTAACTTTAGCAAACCTTCATGGCTTCTCACCTTGTTTTTAAATCAAAAGAATGGCATTCTAGACTCACAACTATTACTGCACTAGCCATGTTGTCAATACATCTTGGAACATACCACAAGTTGAAGCAATGCCACAAGCTGTATTTGTCACTCAATTCCTTGCTCTACAACTCTTCAAATAACTTCTTTCCAAGAAAGACATTCCTTATCTTTTAGGGTATCTACCATTTTAGTGTAGTTATCCATTTTTCCACTCTTTGGTGTAAGCTAGGGACTGTGCTCTTAGTTTACTTCTCATGAGAAAATAACCATCGATAGTTTTAAGTAGCCCTCAAATAGACACATACACAAAGAGAGAGAGAGAGAGAGAGAGAGAGAGAGAGAGAGAGAGAGAGAGATGAACTGAAATGTTATATTAACGTCTTCAAAAGGCCAAAGTGATCTATGAGACAAGAAACTTACAATGTGGTGGATCTGATACAAAGTCAGTAACAAAATGACAAAATGACAAAATAAAATAATATGGGATCCTGAACTGCTAGGTGTGAACTAAGCAGCTAGCTATCTAGCTGGGATAGCTAGAGAGAGAGCTTACCCTCATTCTATAACAAAAGCTAAAGCTACTCTATAAAATTTGGAAACTTTTAAGGCATTAACGATGTAATTAAGTCAATGAAGGCTAGCTCAATTGATAGAGCAAGAGCCTCTTGTGTCCAAGGTCTTAGGTCCAAACCCACCCCCTTGACAGCTCGTGGGACATGTAGCCCCTAGGGACAATTCCCCAAAGTCTATATAATGGGTTGGACAACCTTGTCGAGTTCGAATGCTCCACCTCACGAAGTCCTGTGTGTGAGTTGTAATTTCAAACGGTTTGCTAGGCCTAAGGAAAACATGCTTGGCTATGTTACACGACCCTTGCAAGGGGACCTTTCAGATGTCGGCCAAACATGCTTTAACGGAGAGTGAGATGTTCCTAACTTGTAGCATGGGCATTTAACATGTCATTCCAACACACTCTGCCTAAAAAAACTATGGTGCCAAGCTAATGAGGGTAAGCTTTCACCTGCCAACCATCTTTCACCAGCTCAAAATAACTTTCCTTTTGGCACTTATATCACTAGTCATCTGAATCCAACGTGACTTAATTTCTTTTACGGAGGGAGCCATTCTTTAGCAGGAAGCTTGTGTGGCCATTGTTGCACAGAGCTCACTACAACCAATCCATTCCTTGCTAGACAAAAGCTATCCACAGACAACTGGCCTACCCCAATTGTTTTTTGTAATGTTTGAGCGACCCACAAATTGAATGGTCAGAAGAAATGCCAATGCAAGCCTCAGTCAGTTCTAGATGTTTCAAGGCAGTGAAAAAAGAAAGGGGACGGAGTGGGAGGGAACAGAAGGGGGAAGGGTCTCCAAGACTCAATACGGTAGAGGAGCCAAGTGTGAGACACACCCAATAGGGAAACGATATTACCCAATTTTTGAGACAAAAATGTGGAATATGTTTGGAATCTTGCTTATGCATCCTCTTGTCCCTTGCTAAGAAGTGTACCATTATTGAAGCTCCTAATCCTTCAAGCCTCAAAAAATGAATTCTATATATTAAAGCACTAAGACAAAATCTGAAAAATACCAATCTTGGAATATTTTAATGCTCCTTTTCATGACAAATCTGATGCAATTTCCGAATTTGAAAATGATTAGATATGCAAAATCGCCTCCAAAACTCCTATTTCTGCTTGGTTCCTCTAAAATGGCTCCATTTCCTATCTTTTCATTAAAAATACCCATCTTTTTTAAAAAAATCTGTACCTGCTTTTTGACCTCTTTTATTCAGCAATACAGAAACCAAAAGAATGAGAAGCCTAATCTCCTAATATCAGGGCTATGGGATACATGGAAAATGACATCCAAGGACGTGCCAACATACAACACTGGAGGCGGCCACTCGGCCTGTGACATGATTTAAACAATTTCTACAGCTCAGCACTATTGGGCATTCAGTGTTAGGTTTCTTGAACTGTGCATATTTTCTGGAGAAAGAGGCTCGTTTTAGTAGTCCACTTGAGGAAACCCGATACTGGGTGGTGGTAGAGGTCGTTGCCACTTGTAAAAAATAGCAGCGGTCCACCACTTCGCAGCTTTCAATTCTCCAACTCTGCTAGATAGATGTCCACCTAGCCCTGCACCACAGTGAACTTCAACCTTAGATCATTTCGACGAGGTCGAACAAAAAAGTACATGGAGAGTTAAGGGGAATCGAAAGCGCTTCTATGTAAAGTCTGGTTACAAGTGGACTGATCATACTAGGTATATTGGAAACTTTTGAAAGCAATAAATCCAGCTGTAGATTCTGAATGCAGAATGGGGTGAATAGAGCAAAGCAGCATGGGGGGATAAGGAGAAGCGGGAACACCCTCTCTATGTGGGAAGCAATGCACGTTGAGATGGAATCCGGTCAGCTACACAAGTATTCATGAGATCAAAGAGACATAACACTACCAGCTTTGAGCTTTCCAGATTAGAGTTGCCTTGGACACTCACAAACACAAAGTCTGTATTAATTCCCTTTGGTGGTGAGACAATTGAATCAAGAACAGCAACTACAAGATCGGCCTCCGACAGCTTGTGATATGACATCTAAAGTAAGCAACTCTAAACCACATTATGTAATAAAGATGGTCATAAAAATTAAGTGGTAAAACAACCGTTACTGTGTGATGTTGAAAACAGATTTTTGAGAGAAGCAGAAGTGCATATTAATCGGTAGACTAGCACTATCTATCTGATTGCAGAATTTCTAAAACAATGTACATACAACTAGACGCTTCACCCTCAAATTTTGTAAGTCTACTGGAAAATGCCAGCTTTAACCATATGAGTCCAAGCTACACACACCCCCTTAAATCATCAGATCAAAGTTGACAATGCTCTACTATTTAGCCCACTATCAAGCCAATGGCAGCATAATTTGCATCTATAAAATTGCCTTCCAAATTCGCATAATAACACCACCTCCTAATGGTAGCATTAGAATAGCAAAACTCCCTTACGAAAATAAAAAGACTGCTGTGAGTGTAATGTAAACAATACATGCATGTGTGCAGAATAACATCCACTTGTGCACATAAATTTAATGTGAGACCATAAGGCAAAGTCCAGAATCCATGGGTGTACAAATTCAACGAAAGAGCATCAGCGAAAAAAATGTACTAATTTTAGTCCAATAGCAAGCCAATCGCAGCAAAATTTCCAGGTCTATGATATTCAGTCTACCATATTGGCCTTGATGACGTCACCTACTAATGGTAGCACTCGAACAGCAAAGCTTACTGAAAGGAAAAAAAAGACCAATATAGGCACAATTTTACCTGTACATGTGCAAAACCAAAACAAGAAAAAACCCCAAAAAGAAAAGAGCCTCATATCCCATTCTTACATATACAAGTCAACAGGACTATACCTCTAAAAGCAATGAGACTTAACCAACAAATTTTCCACTGCAAGTTGATCTAGTCTCGATTGTACCTATGACAACAATGAAGCGTAAATAATCTCTCTCTCTCTCTCTCTCTCTCTCTCTCTCTCTCTCTCTCTCTCTTAGTGCAGCCGTTTTTTGACCTAGTAGACAGCAGTCCACTCTTTTGATCATAACTTCTTCATCCGAACTCCGATTTGGGTGATCTATAGCCTCAATCGAAGAGCACGAAGTCCTCTACGCATTGATGTAAAGACAGAAATTTTCAGAGTTATGGAAGGCGTTTCTGTAGCAGCATTTCCAAAGTGAACAGATTCGACAAAATTGATTCTCATCTCCTATTTTACATACAATGTCTTCCGGCGCTCGCAAGGGTTCTTCTTCTTCAACAAGGTCCACAACCATTGTGGAAAATGATCCAAAATCTCCTAAGTGTGGAGATAGCAACACAACCACCCAACCAACGACATCGGAGACCATGATCATGGCGTACTTGGTATCATTGCAAGAGACCGTAAACAAACAAGGCGAAGACTTACGAGCACTTGCAATGGAGAATGGCACACTAAGGGTACTTGTGGTTGAGAATGAGAATCTCAAGAGGACACTTGAGATGCAAACAACACGTTTGATGCAACTTGAAGAGGAAGTCAAGGAATGTAAACGCTCTCTTGTGGACTTGAATGCTTTGAAGGAGCGGATGAGCAAAGTAGAGCATGACCATGTATTGAAAGAGGAGAAATTTGACACTATGAGCCGAGATGTATGCGACATGAAAAATGTATGCACAAACAAGTCTTGGGCTGATGTATGTGGTAGCAATGTGGTTTCTAATTCCTCACTCATGCAAGCTATGGTTCAAACAAAGAATGTTGAGAATGTGGATGTGGAGGAGTTGAAGGAACGGGAGCGACGTTCCAAGAACATTGTTATTCGTGGAATTCCCGAAGAGAAGTTAGAGACACCTCCTTCTCTTGCCATTGTTATTGAAGATTTCTTCAAAACCCACTTTGGCGTGTCCGGAGTTATGGTCTATGGAGCACATAGAGTGGGGAAGCAAGGAGCTCCTCGCTCAGGAGAACGACCAATTGTATGCACCATGACTTGGGAGCATGATACACAAAGGATTAACGGCTTGGAGGATTACAATGTACATTCATTGATGTGGTCAAAGAATCTCAAGCAACGAAGAGGACAAGGAGGGTTAGCATGTATGGTTAAGAAAGGATTGGAAGATTTTGTATCAATTGTGAAAGATGACAAGTACAAACGTTATGTATGGCTGAAAATTATGACACCAAAGAGAGCACCTATTTTTGTAGCCGGTTGCTACATTTCTCATCATGATTCTCCCTTTTATGCTTGCATGGATAGAGATCAACCATTTTCTGATTTGGAAGAGGACATTGCTTATTTCAAAGGTGAAGGTGATGTTATTGTATTTGGGGATATGAATGCTCGCACAAAAACATTGCAACACGATACTCAACAATTTGATATGCCATACATTTCAAGGGAGTTGGAGAAAGTTCACTTGTATGATCGTACTTCAATGGATGAGAAAGAGTCGGATCACTATGGAAAGTTACTTTTACACATGTGTAATAGCACGGGTATGCTCATTGCCAATGGTGTATCTTTGTGGAGTGGAATCAATGGATTTACATGTAGAAGACATAATGGGGATAGTGTGATTGACTATATGCTACTCTCTGAAGCCATCATGTATCGCATAAAGAGTTTTATGTTTGGTCAATGGACCCCGGAATCCGACCATCGCACCTTATGTATTGACCTTTCATGTGGAGAAGCAACTAAGCATGATAATCTCAGCCAAAGGAAAGAGAAGTTATCACTATGTATGGATTTCAAACGGGCACCAATGTACATTGAAATGGTTGAGCAAAAATTATGGATGACAAAGCTTCAATGTGATGCACCATTGGAAACTAAATGGGAAGCTTTCAAGAAAGCTATTTGTTCTTGTGCGAAAGAATGCTTTGCCATAAAGCATCTCCATGGTATCAACAAAGATAGATCACGCAAAAGGTGGTTTGATAAAGAATGTCAAGATGCTCGAAAGTCCTTGATAAAGCTTGATGGAACTATGGACAAAGACAACTATCAAAGTCATTTGCATACATACAAGGCATTGATTCAAAAGAAGAGAAGAAGATGGGAAGTAAAGCAACAAGAATTTCAAGTCCAAGAAAAGGCACATGCATGTGGAAGATTTTGGAAAAACTTGAGAGGCAAGCGGGTTGAGAATTTTGGTAACTTGAGTCTAGTGGATATGTACACACATTGTAGGCAATTATATGAGCAAGAAAATACTGAAAAAATGCCATTTTATGGTTCACTCCCATGTATGCCGTCTTTTTTTACTATTGAGGATGTATGCGGTGGGCTTGAAAAGTTGGCCACTCGCAAAGCGGGAGATCTTCAAGGTATCAAGCCGGAGATGATCAAATGGACAGGAGATTTTACCCATAAGTGGATGTGTGATATGTTCAACCTTGCACTTCAACATGGTATGCCTTACGATTGGAGTACTAATTGGGTTAAGCCTTTGCATAAAGGAGGGGATGTAAAGAATGTAAGCAACTACCGGACTATAATGATTGGGTCTCTTATGGCAAAGTTGTTTGGGTGCATAATGGAGATGAAATTGAGTGATTGGGCTGAAGAGAATGACAAGCGTGCAAAGGGACAAGCGGGTTTTCGTCGATGCCATAGCACCATTGATCATCTTGTCACTCTTCGTGTTCTCATGGAGGAAAGTCGGTTGAAAGGCAAGCGATTGTATTGTTGTTTTGTGGACTTTAAGAAAGCCTTTGATATGATTCCACGTAACAATTTGTGGAGAAGGATGGAAGAACTCCAAGTGCCAAGTGAGTTTATGCTTGCGGTTTCTCGAATCTATGAGAAGGTGATTTGTCAATTGCGCATGGGAAGAGAAATTTCAGAAATTTTTGTAAGCACTATTGGGGTTAAACAAGGATGTCCATTGTCACCAACTCTCTTTGGTCTATGCATCGATCAATTGGAACAAATGGTACTTGACTTTATGCAAGAAGAAGGCATTGAAGAGGTCACTATTTGCAATGCGGTAATCATGCTTTTGTTGTATGCGGATGATGTAGTGCTTCTAGCACACACTTTAGAAGATGCACAAAAACTTATGGTTGTCCTTGAGAACTTTTGCTTGCATAGTGGGCTGATTGTAAATGAATCCAAACAAAGGTTATGCTTGTGAAAACCAACCATAAGGAGAAGCCATGCATTGTGTACAACAACGAGACACTTGAAGTTGTTGAGAGCTTAAGTACCTTGGCCTTGAGGTTCCATCCAATCACAAGCGGCATGAATGTGCTATGCGTCGTTTGGAAGTTGGAAAGAGAGCATATTATGCATTTGAGAACATGTGTAATGCGGGAAACATCAAGTGTTGGGTTCTCAAGAAGTATCTTTTTGATGCATTGGTGACACCGGTTCTTCTTTATGGAGTTGAAGTGTGGGGCGGGAGCATCTCAAAGTCTACTTGGAAAGAGTTTGAGAATGTCCAAAAGCGTTTTCTTACAAACTTTCTCCAAGTTAAGACACAAACACCATATATGCTCCTACTTCTTGAGTCGGGATCTCTTCCAATTGAGGTTATGGGCATGGAAAGGGTTGTGGAGTACATGATAAAGATGCGTCAAAACCCCTCCCATCGACTTCCTACAATTGCATGGGAAGCAAGCAAAAAAGTTCAAAAGACGCATAAAAGCAAGATCTTGAGCACGGGATGGATGCAAGACATAAAGAAGTGGTTTGGGAGATGGGATGCATTACACTTGCTACATGATGCTTCAATTGACTCTCAAGTGAATGAAGCTTTTCTACAACGCCAATGTATTACGGCTTGGGAGAAATCCGGTGGGTCACGCTTCATACATTACACCACCTATATTGCCCCCAACTACAAAACCATGTTCTTCGCTGAGAGAGGAAACCGTACTCACACTTACATGCTTGAGCCTATTCCCTTGTCCGCGATACGCACTATCGCAACAATTCGGCTTATCTCCCATTTCCTTCGATGCGAGATAGGGCGTTGGGGCAATGGAGAAGAGTCAAATCGATTGTGCACATTATGCTCACTGCAAGTTCGAGAGTCTGAGTACCACACACTACTAGAGGCTCAGCTTTTGATCACATCCGAACTTGCTTCTCTCACATTTTCAGCCATAACTTAGACCTACACACTTTCCTCTCCCAGCCAAAGTGTGGGCTCTCCATTGGGACTCTCATCACTACAATTTTGGAGCATCGAGAGTCACTCATCAGCCATACACATACTACATCACATGTAACTTTGGTCCCATAGGTCATATTTGACCTCCGAGGACGATAATAAAATCTATCAAATCTCTCTCTCTCTCTCTCTCTCTCTCTCTCTCTCTCTCTGAATTTGGCAAAATGGGCAACGTCATTGCGTCCGGAACGGTTGGTTCAACAGAGTGTCTCTCTCTGACTGAGGGGCGAGGGCGAGGGGCAAGGGCGAGCCAGCAAGGGCGAGGGCGAGAAGAGCCAGCCAAGGACGAGGGCGAGAAGAGCCAGCCAAGGGCGAGGGCGAGTAGAGCCAGCCAAAGGCGAGGGCAAGCCAGCCAGGGCGAGGACGAGAAGAGCCAGCCAAGGGCGAGGGCGAGTAGAGCCAGCCAAAGGCGAGGGCAAGCCAGCCAGGGCGAGGGCGAGGGCGAGGGCGAGCCAGCCAGGGCGAGCCAGGAGGGCGAGGGCGAGCCAATCAGGGCGAAGGCGAGGACGAGGGCAGCCAGGGCGAGGACGAGGGCTTGGTGACGAGGGCGAGGCCAACCAGGGCGAGGGCGAGACCTCTGCAAGGCGAGGCTGCAACAACTTACATTGCTCTGTCACGTCAACACCAGTGGCAGCGGGTGAGGGCCTTGACTCAGTGCTTGCTCTGTTCTTCTCTCTCGGATGGACCAACCAGTCGAGGATGGTGATGCAAGTGGCTTCACCACCCCACAAAAAATGAAAGCGACATTCAAGCGGAGGAACAGAGATAGTATACTCTCGCCAAGCTCTCCACGGGCAAGGAAAACCGTCAGAGTCCAAGATGATTTAATGATGGAGAGGGTTCAAGTGATGATTAAATTAGGAAAGAGATGTACCCAAACGCAGAGAGTTATAAGAATTCTATGTATGCAAATATGAGGAAAGAATTGGATAAAGCGATGCTTGGTAATCATGATGAGATGTATCTATCTGTGAAAGGGGAGATGCAGGCTCTAATGCGGGCAGGAGTGAATGTAATGGAATGTATTATGCAGAAAAAGTTGGATGAGGCAATTGCAAGCTTTGAATCTTGGAAAACCAATGTGGAAAAGTGCATGAAGGAAAAGGATAGAGTGATTGAAGAGCTTAAAGGGGAACTTGCAGCTTGCAAAATTATGCCCAAAATGGAGGGGGGAAATCAGCCCTCGATGCTAAAGGATCTCGAAGAAATTAAGGAGCAAGTGAAAACTCTGCGCGAAGGGGAGGAACAAAACTCGAAAGAGGCTTCCTCATGGGCGGAGCGCCTTTTTAAAACTCAGGAAAAGGTTGACAAAGCAGAAAAATGGATTGAAGGTGCAAAGAAAGGGAAGGCCCGGATGCCAGAAGCCGCACAGACTTCTACCATCATCAATATGACCATTGAGGAGGAACAGAAGAGGAGGAATAGAGCCCTCCATGTGCGTATTACTGGTATCAAAGACACCAAAAATGTAGAAGAAGAAGTGAAGGAACTCTTGCAGCGAATGGGCATCCCGGAACCTATGCACACAGGTGCTTGGAGAGTAGGAAAGAAGGGAGTAGATGAGAAGGGAAACGTCAAAGAGAAAGCACTTATTTTGTGTTTCCCGACTTTGGAAACAAGGAAGGAAATCCTGAAGAAGAGACCAGCACTTAAGAAAAGTGGGATATTTATGGGGGATGACCTTACTTTAGCACAAATAGCACATATGCAAGAGTTGATGCCAGAGATTAAAGCAGCAAGGGAGAAGGGAAAAATTGCCTTTATAAGGGAAAGTAAGTGGTTTTGGAAAGACGCACAACATGACGGTGCGAGACGTATGGGACCACACTCCGGATGGCAGCATGGAATTGTAATGGATCATATAGGCTGGATGTGGGTGCCTTTGAGGATAGCTTCAGAGATAGAGACATTGTCTTTTACTCAGAGACACATCAGAAATCTGGACAGTTGATGCCAAGTGTGACTGGTTATTCATGGGAGACAGCTTGTCGGCCAGACACTAGATCCCAACATGGGAGTCAAGGTTCAAGAGGGGTAGCAGTCTTATTCAGGGAGGAGTTGCAGCCGCTATTACAAATTGTCCGGAGAGATGACCAGGCGAGATACATGTGGGTGAGACTGAGAGCTGAGACAAGCAGATTCTTATACATTGTTGTGTGCTACTTTCCCCCTAGCACATCAGTCTATACCTCACCTAGAGGGCAATCCCCTTTCTCTATACTTGATGTTGACATATGGGAGTTTTCTAGAGATGGAGATATCATTCTCTTGGGAGACTTTAATGCCAGGACGGCCAACTCCCAAACGGTATTTTATGATACCTCGGAGGAGATGCTTAGAGAGATGGATATATCGGAGATGGGGCTTGACAGACACTCACAGGACAGAGAGCACACAGAGTATGGGAGATATCTCATGGAGATGACGACTACGCATGGTTTGGCCATACTTAATGTCTAGAGATTTTTCCTTCGTCTGGGGGATTCACATGCTTTCCACACAGACATGGGGCCAATACAGTGGACTATGTCATGACTTCACCGAGCTTCATCTCTAGTATTCAAGATCTCAGTGTGGGACCTAGACCTGTTGGAGTAGCAGTGGACCATGCTCTCCTGACTTTTTCAGTCTCTTTCCAATATAGCGCCTTTCAGACACCACGGAGGATTGCACACACACGGTATACTTTTACACCAGAGATTGACTCAATCTATGTGGAGGAGATTTACAGGCGGATGTGGGCAGCCGAGCCTGTATATACAGTGGAGGAGATCACCACTCTATTGACGAAGATCTTGCATGGGGCAACAGCAGAGGCATACCCACACACTCAACCAGATCAGAGAAGACGTTCTGGGAACATGCCTCAAAATAGCTGGTATGATGAGGAGTGCAAAGAGATGAGAGTTCAGATTCAGAGAAAGCTTATACTTGGAGTCATTACATACAGACAGTCTCAGATTGCCCTTCGACGTTTAGTGCAACGGAAGAAGTGGGCCTTTTTAGCCCAGATGGAACGTGATTTGTATCAACTCTTTTTGAGTCGAGATTCAAGTGAGGCCTGGCGTCTGTTCCATGAACACTCACCTCCTCCAATGATTACTTCTCCCGATATTTGGGGTCAATATGCAGCATCATTATATACAGTACATGGGCAACCACCATTACCAGACCCTCTAGAGCCATGTCCAACCACTAGTACCTTCTTTACCACTGAGATGGTGAAGAACGCCATTGACAGGATGAGGACTAGGAGAGCATATGATCATGAGGGTTTGGTGGCAAAGCACTTGATACATGCTAGAGATTTACTGTCAGAGGTTCTTGCGCGGTTGTTTAACCGTGTCATGTGTGAGGGACTACCCGAGTCTTGGAGATTATCTACTATTGTACCTCTCTTCAAGGCAGGGGACCCCACGGTGCCAGGGAACTACCATACTATTATGATAGGGCACACATTGGCACGGTTGTATGCATCCATGCAACCGAGTAAATGGGCAAAAAATGAGGGCACATGTAAGACGGATGTATTGTTGCTTTGTGGACTTCCGCAAAGTATTTGACACAGTGCCGAGGGCCAGATTGATGCGTAGGCTACTGAAGTTGGGAGTACCCACACAGATCATATGGGGGATCATGGCTTTATACAACTCAGTGACTGGCCAAGTACGCACTCTTGAGGGGATTTCTGACATTGTTCATTCCACTATTGAAGTGAAACAAGGGTGTCCTTTGTCCCCTACACTTTTTTGTATGTATGTAGATGAGGTCTCTAACTACATTGACAGAGAGGGCAACAAAGGTGCTCAGCTAGCAGGGACATGGATCCCTTTATTATTATATGCTGATGATATTGTGTTGATATCAGAGTCACCAGAGGGCATGCAGAGACAGTTGGATGCATTGCACAGCTTTGCAGAGGATAGTGGATTGTCTTTGAACCTTGGTAAAACCAAGGTTATGGTGTTTAACACCACACCACAGTGGGTCAAGAGATCGGTACCTACACTCGTATATGGTCAGGATACTGTGGAGTACACAGATGAATATACATACCTGGGGGTGGTATTCACAAGACCGAGGTTTACTCTGAGGAGAGCAACAGAGACTAGACTGTCCAGAGCCTATGCGGCATTGGGAGGGCTAGAGAGGATGTGTTCGCAGGTTGAGTTTCAAGAACCACGAACAAAGCTATGGCTCTTTGATAATTTGGTTGCTTCAACTATGCTTTATGGGGTCAAGGTTTGGGGACCATCGGTGAATCATGACAATTGGAGGAGCATGGAGAGACCCTTGGTATTTATGATATCCCGGATGATTAGAGCCAAGGCCTCCGTACCACATGCGATTATTCGAGCGGAGGTAGCCGCCCCTCCTATTGAGATTGAGGCTCTTACGAGATCAATGTCCTTTATGCACAGTCTATGGGATACACATAGAGGAAAATATACTAGATTGGCACTTGAGTCCCCTAGACAGTTAGCGATGCAAGGAGACGCATCATGTTGGTATGCGTAGATGACCTCATGGTTTCAGAGGCATGGTTTCAACATGGATAGATTGCCTCCTTTTCAGTATTCCCTGGATGCACCCTCCCTGCCAGTCACACGCACGGAGATCATTAGACTCATTCGTCACGATCTTATACAGTTGGACACCAGGAGGAAATGGGTAGAGCCGATGCAGGAGTTGGGCACGAAGATGGCTTTCTACAAAGAGCATCTTCTCCAACTTTCGGAAGATGGGTTTGTGATTCGTCCAAGCTACATGGACACTCATTTGTCTCATGGTCTGCGATGTGCTATTGGTCAGATTCTCACATCCTCACACCAGCTGGGGATTGAGACGGGTAGATTCAGAGGGATACCACCGGAGTCTAGGATATGCCAGCTATGCGATAGAGAGCCAGAGACAAAGCTACACTACATATGCCATTGCACTGTGTATTGTGAGATACGAGAGCGCTTCCATTGCTTATTCAGGGAGGGTTTTTGGACCCCTAGATAGAGTCATGAGGTATCAGGATCAGAGATGACTTGGCTTATATCTACTTGAGCTACACCGACATAGAGATAGTCTGCTGAGGAGACATGGAGTACGACAATCATAGAGACAGATCACAGACTTCTTTGGATCGAGGGAGCCAGGAGACCAACCACTAGCACAGGGTTGTACCCACATTCATACCAGAGGCACCCTCATTGACAGGGCGACTAAGCTCGGGAGATCGAGATGACCACGACCGAGACACACGAGAACACTCCATCGACGGAGACTCCAGCAAAGGATCAGAGGCATTCTAGCACGACACTCAGAGTGTCATTGAGGGCCTACTCTACATTTTCACATTTCACATTTCATTTTCAACTTTCATTTTTCATTTTTTACATTCAGTACTTTTTGTACTTGTACTTTAGACATTGTATTAGATTCACCACTTTGTATCTGATGGTCTCATAGGTCATTTTGAAAACAGTTAATATATCATTTCATATCTCTCTCTCTCTCTCTCTCTCTCTCTCTCTCTCTCTCTCTCTCTCTCTCTCTCTCTCTCTCTCTCTCTCTCTCTCTCTCTCTCTCTCTCTCTCTCTCTCTCTCTCTCTCTCTCTCTCTCTCTCTCTCTCTCTCTCTCCATCCAGAGAGAGAGAGAGGAGCGAGAGGAGCAGTCGTCACTGCAGAGCTCGGCCCGCACACATCGACCGAGCACTAGAGCTACGGAGATCCACACCGCCACGATTGAGGAGAGGGGCTACATAGCATCGATGGAGACTATAGCAAAGGATTCGAGCCATACTCTCTCGACATCCAAAGTGCAGATGAGGATGGATTCTAGTAGTAGTATCTTTATTCTAGTTCTTTTGTACCCAGACATGGTACTAGATTCACCATTTTGTAACACATTGGTCTCATAGGTCATTTTGGCTTTTGAAGACGTGTTAATATAACATTTCATTTCATTTCTCTCCCCCAAAAAAAAGAAGGGGGGAAGGGGGTGGGGGGGGGGCGCTGATTTTTATTATTTGAAAATCCCTCAAAACGTGGTGCCGATTCTGAGGGCAAGTACAAACTGTTACAAAGCAAGCCCGAATGTGACGACTGAAACCCTGTATACAATCATCAATGAGCCACATGGGCAAAAACTATAGTAACTGTAAGAACTGAAAGGCCAGAGGAAAAACCTCTCCTAAAGGGAGTAAAAAGTGCCGTGGCAAACCAAGTGGCAGAAGCCTTTGAAAGATAGGCACTCCCACCAGCAGTTCACTCTGCAACTGTATGCCGAAAAGCCACCATTGGTGATATGGAGCAAGGAACACCTGCAAATGGCGGTAGCTCTTCGAGCAAACGCCCACCAATTGGTACCATCTGAAAGTATAGGCTATGGAGAAACATAGGGGAGGGAGCAGTCAAAGATGGAATTGATAGAGGAGCAGCTGGCATCACCAAGAAAACTGCAGCAGGAGGCCACAAGATGCCGAGCAAAATGTTGCACTTGGGCAGACAAGGAGCTCATTCCACTTGCTGAAGGTGGCTCCCAAAAACTAGAGCTAGGGAGGGAACTCCAAGAAGACAGTGCAAGAGGCTCTGATGACAATCATGTTATCAACCCACTATGGAGAACCTGGAGCAGCGAGCCAACAACCAACAACCCAACCAAACAAAACAACCACAGCAAAAAACAAAGGAGGGAAAGACACACCAAAAGGATGGAGAACCTAGTACAGAGAGGGGAACAGCGAGCCAACGTCCAACAACCCAACCAAACAAAACAGCCAAAAAACAAAAACAGAGGAAAAGACACAGCACTAGGAAGCGGAACCATCTTAGGGTGCACAGCCCAATGATATGGCATTTATGAGCGCTTACTTGTGCATGCTTTGCAAGAGCCTAACAAAGAAGGCAGATTTCTTCACTGATTGGGAGATGGCACAGGATGAGGCCACTTCCACCCATGAGCATTCATAGGACGCGACAGAGGCACAACCTAATCTCAACCTTGATGACTTTGACTAAAAGGATGTTGAGATTCATCTTCCACCTTCTGATGAGGCAAGCACTTTTGGAGCTTGATGTGTCATTGTAACATTGTGTCCCCCCACCCCCTCCCTAGTTAGGCTTTAGCCTTTTTTGCCCCTTTATCATTTGGATCCCTCGAGGCATGTATTAATCTACTTGTATCCGTCATTATGCAATTAACGTACTATTGGAGTATTTTGCTAGTATGAGTCATGTTTTCTATCTATTTTGGTACTTCAATGTTTAAAGAGTTGTTACCTCTACGTGACATTTGTGTAGCTCAAACAATTCACCAAAAAAAGTGGTTTTTGTTTTTTTTGTTCCATGCATCGACCCCATTCACTGACTTTTGTCGTCCCAAACCCGACCCTTTTCTCCATCCTTATTCCCCGTCCCATGTTTCTAAGAGATGACCTTCATGGACATCTACGTTGGCATAGCCATCTATCCGCACTACGAGCATCCCTCCGGTTTGCATTTGGGTTCATACCATTCGAGTTGGCACAGTAAAGGCACTTGTTTGCCAATTACCAACAACAAGGGTACCATTGATTCACATTGCTCCCCACCCCCACAAAAAAAACCCTTTCTTTTTGTACATCAGTTATCCTAGCGTCTTCAACTGAAAGAGACGCACAAGTAGTGGACTTTATGGGTATGTCAAGAAGTTGTTGTAAGCCAAATAGCCTCCAGACTTTGGTAAGCAGTGATTTGCAGGGAGTTTCATTGGGTAATCGCCGACATCAAATTTTGAGGTGTAGTTGACTTTGTTCATCGACAATGAGTCTTCTTGTTCATCATAAATATTGATGGTATGTCCATTGGAGTCAAGCTCTCGGCGGGTACACTAAGCTCCATTCACAATTTAGTGGCTACAGTAGAGGCGTGTTGTTTGATATGCCAAGTGGTAGAAGAAAGATTGTCAATCCATCTGAGTGGCACACCCCTCTAGAGGCCGCAGCTCCTTGGTGGATGGGGGCCTTCACACGCTTGGAGGTCCTCATTGCAATTAGGGCTTTGTTCGGAGACAGTAACCCCCCATGTTTTTCGAGATTCAGGGGGAGGACCGGCTTCACAAAGTCTCAGTAGAGGCACCACAAGTTGCAAAGTGCTATTTTCACAGGATTAGAGTTGTGTGCATCTGTGGGAGGACTCGTCATCAATCCTGACCTAGTAGATCTTGAGTCAGGACACTGGCGGCTTTGGGCGTGGGAGAGTCGTCCTTTGACAAGAGACTCGAGTGCAGTGGGACCCAGGAGAGTGGTTCTGGCGGGATCCTTTCTCTTCAACCAACCACCCCAAGGACTCCTTTTTTCTAGTACACAGCTCGTTTGGGGCGACACATTCTGACATCACAGAGAGAGGCTCGCACAACTACTACACTTCACTGGCACGAGGAGGATCTCACGGCTAAGTTCCTGTCAGTTTTTTGGGAGCGATTGTGGGACAGCAGGCAACCGAGGAGAGTTACTATTTTTCAATGGCTGGTAGCGCACAAGGCTACAGCAGTTGCGAGTTGGTTGGTACACAGCGGCTTCTCGGTACCATGTGCGGCCTATGGCCATCCTATGGAGAGTCAACGACATTGTTTGTGGGATTGCCGCATGGCAAGTGATCCCATAGAGACACGTACCCCAAGATATACATATGAAGTGACCACTTCCATCTAAGCTCTTGCAAGAGTGAATGTAGCCTAGCTCCTACCCTATCTTGAGGTGTGAGAGATTATGACCTCATTCTTCCCAAAGCTCATTGTGAGGCCTCTCAGCTGACGGATGTCAATGCATCCAATCAAGCAAGGACGATGTACCTTAAAGAACATGGAATAATCCTGTCTTGGTGCTCTTGTCACCCACCTTGTGGCACAATGGAAATACTCATGGCTCAATCTCTTACTTATGGAACTTACAAAACAAATCCTTAGCAACTGTCAAGTGCAACGGAAGGGTTTAAAGATTTAGCTCGGATCTAGTAGTCCGCACAAACACAAGGTTACTTAACTTCACTTGAAAAGAGAACTGAAATGAAGACAATGAATGAGAGAGATAGGCAGAGAGAGAAAAGATAGACGACATGGCATGTCGGGTCCCAACCACCCTCAAGAGCCCCTTTGCTCTAGTGCCAAAGCGAGTACTTTCTTTATTACTTGCACAAATGCTGATACAATAGTCCTACATGTTGAGATGCTTGACGACGACGATGGTACTTGCGGTCAAGGCTGAAACTGCGAGGTTAATGGGCTGAAAACTGAAATCGCTAGAGATGCTGATGGGGTACTGCAAATGCGGCGAGGCTAAGGGCTGATCTATTGTCGTCGATGACTACAATGGCTGAAAACTGAAAAACGCTGACTGTAGGGCTGGCTGGAAACTGAAAATGCTATCTTGGCCGCAACGGGAAGGGTGACCGCAACGAGGCTATGGCTGTCCGCTGAGGTACTGCTGCGGGACACCAGGGGAAAGGCAAAAATGCTGATGTTGCTGAAAACGCTGAACAGAAACACTGGGGTACTTGCTGAGAAAACGCTGGTGATGATGACCATCACCAGATACTTGGTACTGTTGGTTCTAAGAGGCTCTTCTTCCTGCTCCTTTGGCTTCTTCAAGCACCCAAGGGGCTGGTTAAATAGGTGCTACAGGTTAGGTCAAGCAGGCACAAGGGCAGCCCCACGATTTGGGAAGTTGACAGGTCATTTTAATTGAAAAAACACCTATATGAGGTGGTTCACGTGCGGTCAGGAAAATAGTTCCATGCGGTGAAAATGCTTATGCTTGGTGTTGGATATTGATGCTAATACTAATGGTTTGTGCAATTAGAGGGTATGCAGCTACTCTAAGTGCCTGGACACATGTCCTACGTACAAGCTCACAAGGGTGCCAAAACACTTCCTAGGCTGACCTAAACCCTAGAAGTAGGTACACCTTGTCCACATGCACATAGGGTTAGATGTGCACATGACAGCGATGCTCTCAGACACCCATCCCATGACGCATCAAAAATGTCCGTTCCGGAAGGTTACATACCCCTTCTCAATACTCTTATCACCATTTTACGTATCAGAAGTACCCGTCTCAGGTGGTCCAACAAATACTCCCTTTTACAGTACTCTAATCATTCCTTTCGAATGACGCACAATCTATGAATCCATTTATCTAATGATTCATAAAATTATAATTCATTCAGAATTTGATTTTAAGCTATAGCTATTTTAGCAACAATGTCTGAGCACACAAAACACTTGTAGCCATGAGGAATCATCAATGAAATAAAGAAATACCACCCGAACCACCTTGCTGAGGGTGAGGGACCTGTACTTAGAAAGGAACTCCGCCCCCTCTATCTCTCTTGTCTGCCATTTATTCCAAGTTCAGTTTGTTGCTTGAGGATCGGTTCAATAATGTTGCCGTGTTTTGTGCATTTGTCAAGTGACTCGCCGGTTTCAAAGAGCCTCTCATAAGAAAAGCACAGAGCTTGTAGAGCTCCTTAATCCAATGTTGCCCCTCTAACCTCCTTGTTGGTACTAAGGTCTCAAACAAAGACTAATGTTTCATAAAAACCACCTCCATGTCCAGCTTACACACCTCGCGTATTACACACCTCGCTCCGCTTTCTAAGCATCTCGCTCAACATCTGCCTTCTTGTTGTTGTTGTTGCCTTTCTTTGCTTTAACCTTCTAATTGCATTTTGTTAAACCAATCACGGGGACAGGCACCATGTGCCAATGGAAAAGAACAAATTGAACAACTTTAAGCATTTCAAATAACACTGAATTGAAAGAGATGCACGACACATGAGACAAGGAGTGGCGGAGTTCCACCCCAAGAGAGCACTAGCCCCAAACGTTGGCACCCCTTTCGGTATTTCTTTATATTGCTTGAACTCAATAAAGCACCGGTACTCCATCCTCTGCACCTCCATGCCGGAGCGTGCCAGAGAATGAGCCCTTGGCTCATAATTTAAGGCCCTTGGCCTATGAAAAGCAGTTACATGAAAAGCTTCAAACTCAAAAGCATCTGGTCCCAAAATCATTAGCACCAAATCAACCAGCACGTTTTGCAGAAACCCGTACAGGCTGCTACGTCATCAGGTCAACGCAAAATCTGGAAACTCCGTACAACCTCTACGACATCATCACTTTATTACCTGAGCCGTTTATGTGTGTCTTGCTTTGTTTTGATGTCTTAGGTCAATTGAGCCCCATCAAACGGGGTCCCATAAGTTGGTGGGAGCTCCTCTTTAAAAATAAGCCACTCGGCAAGACTTTACAAGTTGGTAAAACTTCTTCTCCTACTTCCGCTTCTTCTGATGCTTCTTCTTAGGGTTTAGGCCCCTCGATCAGGATCTACAGGTTGGCTCCGTTCTTCAGTGGCTTGACACGTCAGCAGTTTGTGACATCCCCCCTTCTTGAAAGAAAGTAATCGTCCGTGATTACAACATACCTGCAAAACAACTCAAGTTAGCTCAAAAAATTTCCGAGGGTCATTTCGAGGGACAATCCGAAGGACAATCAATTTTCTCGATCCAAATTGGAGCTCTTGATATCCTGGGTCGTTCGCTTCCCAGAAAAATCTCATCCAATAAGGAGTCTCATTCCAGATTGGAGCTCTTCATTTTCTAGCGTAGTAAAATTAGCCATCACACCCAAACCGCGTTGATTTCCAACAGGTGTCTTGATACACTAAAATTACATACCCAGGCAATCTCGTCCAACATTTCAAACAAATTTCAAACAAGATCACCAAACAAGTTCTCAAATAGAACTTAGAGAACTGCTGAAAAAGCATTCTCGACGTCGGTTGCACTCGAAAGTCAATTGGGCTTCGGACCTGAAACCTGCACCAAAATTAGGGTTAGATTTCTTCCATAAGGTTGTAGCCAACCACAACTTGGTCCAGGAGATCTTGAATAGTTGAAACATGCCTCAACAGACAATATTCCTATGGCGGTGGTAGTCCCAGGATATAGCAATCACACTAGGTCTCCAAGGTTATCAGCTCGAGAAGAGACACCTACCGTGGCAAGCATTACAAGATACCCCACTCTGCCAAAAGCTGCACTCTGAAGAAAGATGTTTGAAGGCATGTAACATCGGGCAAAAATTTTCTTGAAAACTTGCCAAGTCCTTGGAGTGCGCGGCTTGGTAGTTATAGACATCCACCACTGCATGGCACTGCCTCTGAGAAAAACAACAGCTTGAAAAATCCTTAATCCTTCTCTTGCAAGTGATCTTTATGGCTAATGCTTTGTAGGACAGAGCGATGAAGACGAGCACGCCCGATGTGCAATGGAGTAAGGGTGGCAATGGCTAATAAGTCCAGGGTCGAGAGTCGAAGATTCTTTATTAAAGGAAAAATTCTGTGAAATCCCTTAGCTTCGTCTTGCTCTGTCTGCTCTTTGGTAAGACCGGTATGCTTTCAGAAAAGCACACGCCTGAAGCTCTGATACCACTGTCACGAGGACGAGCAGCACGTGCCAACGGAAAAGAACAAGCTGAACAACTTTAAGCATTTCAAATAACATTGAACTAAAAGAGATGCACGACACACGAGACGGGGAGTGGCGGAGTGCCACCCCAAGAGAGCATTGGCCCCAAATGCTAGCATTCCTTTCAGTATTTCTTTATATTGCTTGAACTCAGTACAACGCCGGTACTCCATCCTGTGCACTTCCATGCTGGAGCGTGCCAAAGAATGAGCCCTTGGCCTATGAAAAGTAGTTACATAAAAAGCTTCAACCTCAAAAGTAGTTACATGAAAAGCTTCCATCTCAAAAGCATCTGGTCCCAAAATCACTAGCACCAAAAGCTACCAACATGTTTTGCCGAAATCTATACAGCTGCCACATCATCGACGTAAAACGCAAAAATCCGTACAAGCTGCCACGGTCATCAGGTTAGTGCAAAATCCAAAAACTTCGTACAACCTTTGCCACGTCATCACTTTATTACGCGAGCCTTTTATGTGTGTGTCCTCCTTTGGTTTGATGTCTTAGGTCACTTGAGCCCCATCGAACGGGAGCTCCTCTTAGAAAATAGGCCACTCGATAAGACTTTGCAAGTTGGTAAAACTTCTTCTGCTTCTTCTGATGCTTCTTCTTAGGGTTTAGGCCCCTCAACCGGGATCTGCAGGTTGGCTCCGTTATTCAATGGCTTGACACATCAGTAGTTTATGACAAAACCTATCAAGGTTTCTAACCTTGACCTCTTTGCTACATTGAACAACTCCTCGAGGTCCAATATTAGGTACAATGGAATCTTTTAAGGACTTCAACTCAAAACTAGTACTTTGCACAACACAAGGTTCCTTTACTTCACTTGTGAGAAGTTGAACACAATGAAAGAGAGAGGCAAAGAGAGATGACACCAGATGTGTATAGGGTCCGAAGGGGGAGTAAAGCAGTCATTAGACCTCAAGATTCCACTTAAAAAAAGGGTTTTTTTATGTAATAAATGAACTAAGTGACTTTAGAGACTGTTCACATGCCTAAATGAATGGCTCTGTGCGAGAGGGTATGCACTCTAATGATCTTTCTCGGCATGCAAGTCCTTTGAGAGACTCACAAATGTGCAAGGCTAGATCCCTAGGCTTTTCCTAACTAGGAATGATACTAACCTGTAGCAGTAGTATGTCCACGAGGCTCAAGACCAATGCGCACGTGACATCCAATACCACAAGTACAATCTTGTCCCTTGAGATGTTGAGATGCCCACTCATAATCAATTGACAAGCAAAAATGTGGATATTGTAGTAGGCCATTGAGCCAAGAGTAGGATGGTCATATCCTCCAATTGATTTGCTTGCGCAAGGAAGTATCTTTCTTGCAGCTGCTTCATCTTCTTAATGAGATCCGCCATGGATACCTTCAATGCATCCAAGGTCCCCAAACACCCCTCCAAAGCAAGCCGCCTCAGTGAAGAGACTCGATCGTCTAGGGAAGCAAGGGAAGCAAGTTGTTTCCAAATCATCTTCGCATCCTTCTCAGATGGTAAGTAGTGAGGATAACAAATGCCTAGATTTGAGCATTGACTCACTTTCACAATGCTGCCCACCGGCCTCTTGAACTACCTATTAACAAAGCCTCCAAGCTCCTACGAACCAAAGAACGTCATCATGGTCAACACCATATAGCATAATCATCACCATTCATTTGTCTGTCTATCCAAAGATGCAAAAGAGTAGGAATTTTAATTGGTTTATCTGCCGCTTTGATGTACATCTTCCATTTATTGGATCCAAAGATTCAAGAGTATTTGGGTATGTGAAAAGGCTAGAACCAGCAGAGATGAAGAGGTACTCCAAATCAGCCCATAACAGCAGAGAATCGACCCATGAACAGGTGAAAAACAGCAACAAGCATTCACTCATCTTTGTCACAAAAACTCAGCACCTCCGACAAGCTCCACTCAATGATTTAACTCCGGAGCACACCGTGGCTCTAATACCATGTCAAAGTGGCAGCAGAAAGGATGAATTGAATGATGAACGCAGCAACAATTGATGATGGCAAACATCTCTCAATGTGAACAGCCATATGAGCACAAACAATTCATCAAGGATCTCAATCTAAATCGGCCCATCAATAGACAGCCACCTATACCTTGAAGATATCTGTCTAGGACTGAATGGACGGGTCACAATAAGCCATCACCTCTGCGAAAATACTCCCACACATGCACGCATGAAATGCAGCCAACAAGGAGATCATACAGAGAGGACAATGAGGAGAGAGACAGATCACGCAGAGAGAAAGTGAGAGGGTAAATGTTGGGAGGACAGAGCATGTGTGAGAGGAAGGGCGAGACTCAAAACACTGATACTAGTCTACAACTGATAATACAATTTTTAAGGTTGGCCCATCTACATGCTCAACCCACACATAGAGCCCCAGGACCCAATAATCAAGGGAGGCCCCAGAAAACAAAATACCCTGTGGCATATAAGTATGCCACCTCAGCATTAATGTGTCACTTGGGACATTCATGCCACATCAGCATAAATGACACATGTACAAATTGCAGAAACAGACTCTAGCCCAATAAAGACTTCGGAACAGGGGTCCAGCCTCTAGCAAGCTACCCGGCCGGGCACATACATGGCTCAAAAGTCCTGATGCAGGTACGTGTACCTCAAAGATGGCCGGTCGCAGCCACAAAACAACTTTCACTCCCTACCTTGCTTCTGAGAGATACTGGAGCCACTACTGGACATCAGGTGAAACAACAGATACAACGTTTTTTTACATAGAAATTTTCTTCTTTTAATTATAACATCTTGAGATCACAGACCAACACGCACATACATGCTTACGTGTAGGTATATGTCTTCTTATACATGCAGATATCTATATGATCTTTTCGCATTCAAAAGTTGATTGATAGTATTACTTTCAAGAACTTTAACAATATTTAAACCTATTGTCTCACACAAGTACACGCTAGCAGTGAGTTCAGTATCTTTGGGAACAGAAAACTGTTGTGTTACTGGTAAGGGACAGATGTTACTTGCAAAAGTGTCATAATAAAGACACAAATGCAAAGAGCCACCTTAATGCACCCACTACCCATCAGATCAGATATTAATATCATGACTTTATGTATGGCAACTGACTTTTTCACTTCATGTATTTCCTCTTTCTGTTTTCTCGACTACCCTTCTTAGTATTAATGCACGTTATATGAAGACAAATTGTCAATTAAACAAAAGGACTAAGGTTGATACCTGCGACAGCTCTCCCTTCATTATATTTTAATTTTTCTATTTCCCTGTTTCAAATTATTGCCGGAAGCACACACCACTTCTCCATCTTGGCCCAATCCCTCATGGCTTTGACCCTTAATCAGAGGTCTTTGAACAAGATTGCACCGCTAGTTGTGTGAATGGCTCCATGCTTATTGGTATAATTCTTCTGAATACGTGTACGAATTATTTTGTGATATGATGTTGACCAAACTACTAATCATGCTGAAGACTACTAGATCCTTCTCTTCCAAGAACCCTGCTAAGCCTTCTCAACCATATGTCATAGTCAACGGAATATGGTGTGGCACATAGATTATCCACATAATCAGCAAAGGCTTTTAGAACTATTGATGCTTCTCCTAACACCTGTTGGATGGCCCTTCGAGTCCATGCCCTCACTCTCCATTGCAGAGCTGACTCTATACTATCAAACTGTGGTAAAATGCCTCCACACAGGTAGAAGAGCACATATATTAGACTCTCAATATCTGAGGCAGGACAAGTCCTTCCTTCTTGAAGAGCATCGCTCGAAGAAAACTTCAAGTTGGTTCCAGGGCTGTCCTTCTCTTCCAAAATAGCATGACCCCAGTCAACCAAGACATAATAGCTATCACAACTAGCTTCCTTCACTCGTACAACATGATCAGGAGAAATGTTTGCATGTTGTATGCCAACTAATTGAGCACTTCGTAAAGCTGAGAGGCAATCATGACAACATTTGAGAAGTTCCATGGGTGGAAGAATACCATCCCTGGAGAAAATCCTTTGCAAAGACTCCCCCACTGGAGAGGTGATGAGAACAGGAACTCCACACCAAGGGTGATCACAGCGCCCCTTCAGCGATTGTTTTGTGCATAACCCTGGATGTAGAAGCTCGCCAGAATGCACTAATGTATGTATGTACTTGCTTGAGAGTGTTCTCTGCTTCATTACCTTCAGCACTCGCGCCTGGCGTTGAACTTGATACCATGTGCCCATGTCCTCCCAAGAAGGCTCCAGCTGACCAGGATGAGCTCCAACATAGACGTTCAAAAGCTCCTTTGATTCATCATCCAAAGCAACAGCAGTGTAAATAGAGTGTGTGCTGTCACTGAGGTCTTCATGTACCTCAAAGCCTTTTTTCTCATGAGATTCCTCCAGCCATAAAACAGTCCCTGGTTCAATCTTCAAGAATGTGAGTAACTTCGTAGTGCTCCCACTATCAACCTCTTGTATCTCCTCAATTTCTTCCTGGATCTCACTAACTGAAGCTGCTGCAACAGGGTTGTTACCACTTCCATTAATCTCCAAACGTCTTTGCTCAGCTCTTTGCAACAAGCGAAAACTGTGCTGAGCAGACAATTCAGTAATGGAAGTCTTTGGGGCTCTGCACTGTTCCATGCAATGAAATGTGGCCAAAACCATCTGAAGAGCCCCAACATCATGCCAATTCACACTCCCAAACTTATTCCACACTTTGTCGATTGCAGAAACCGTGAGATTGGCATATTGCTGTACCCATGTTGCTGCACTATGATACACTTGAGCATTTGTTGTTTCCAATTTACTTACATCACCCTTAACTTTAACAACACTTCCACCTTGAAAGTGTACAAGCAGAACAAAAGCTGTGAGAACATTTTGATTTGAAGTAGTGTGGGATCTTAGCTGAGAGAGCTTTTTTGAAAGCAAAAGCTGCAATGCATAGAACACTGCTTGGCTTACTTGGGTAGAAGAAGGAAAGCTTCCATAAAGTGCACCATCATCAATGTCATCTCCTACCAGCACAAATTCATAAATATGCTCCCATAACATGTCATCTCCCTTTTCATCTGATCTTTCCACCAGAGCGGCACAGTAAGGACCTCCATGTGGACCATTTATCTTGTGCGTACCAGCAACAAAAAACGGAAAATTATTGTTTTCGTTGTGCCAGAAAGTGCTCCATAGACCTTGGGCAGCTGAATATAAGAAGTCTTCAACAGCAAGACATGCCTCTGCTACCAAAGACGGATCTGAATTTAAAACAGATGGCATCCTCAAGACTTGAGAAAATGATGTGCCCTCCAATGCATGATCAAACTGGTAAAGTTCTTCCAATTTAAATGGTTCATCAAATACTTTGGTTGACAGTCTTTCCTCCAGCCAGCTTTTCAACTCCATATGCAGAGCCTTGCTATCTACAAGCCTTTTTAAGAAATCTTCCAAATCTCCGATGTCTGGGTCGACAGCATCTGTAACAAGCCACAAATGCATGAATTACATTGGCACCTTTAGCATGACTTTAACCTGTTCACTTTCGCATACAGCAAACAAAAATTGCATAAAACATCATACCTCGACATCAAGTGGCATACAGTCTTTGAGTAAATTTAGTTTATGGTTTCTGAGACTGGCAATGTGAATGTGAAGCCAGCCTAAATTCATAATAAAAAATATGGATCTGCTCAGCTTACAGACCCAAGAGAACACTCAGAATGGAATTACAAAATGCTGATACATGGAAATCAACTCTTACCATATACACATAAACAATTCCGGTTCTGTAGATACACACTCTCACAAATGGCCCATGCATATACTATCATGTTCAAAGACAAGGGCAAAATTATGCGTGACCAAAAGCAAGTGATTCATAAAGTGATGAGGGCCTTGTCTGAGCCAAGCTCTACAATCACGTGGATTTTGCTAAGCTTACTAACAATTACGAGAACGGGATCATTCCATCTTACCTATATTGCTGCCCGAGGTATTCATCTTCTCAAAGAAACATTACGAAGACGAGTTGGCCCGCCGCCCAGAGTTCAGTCGAGTGCAGATGCAAACTTTGTTGTAAACGGCACTTTCACATGGAAAAGTTGTTGGCAATAGCATGCTCACTGGGGAAGCATTTTACGTCTTGAACAACGTAATACACTCGCTAATCAGCTTCATACCGCCAGCATAGAAGTGAAGAAATTCTGGCTGTGGAGGTCCGTATCTGCTGCCCCCGAAAATCGATGAAGAGAGAAACCCACGTTGTGTGCATGCATGAGGGGAAATGGGTCCGAGGTCGGAAGGCCCCCGAGATGAAAAGGGAAAAGGCGCGCACTGCAATGCGGGACAAAGGAGAGGCTATGAAGCTTGAAGTTCAGTCTGTGTGTGTGTGTGTGTGTGTGTGTGTGTGTGTGTGTGTGTGTGTGTGTGTGTGTGTGTGTGTGTGTGTGTGTGTTTTGGGGGCGCTCTGCTCTCGCTCCCTGCGATGAAGCTGATGAGTGTCCAGGAAGGCGGAGTCTTTGAATGGAGGGAAAAGATTCCCTCTAAAATTATTTTTTTTGTATTCGAGGATTGTCGGATGCTTTGTATGTTAGCGCCTCTCGCAGCTACCTGCTGGCGATGGTTAAAACTGTGCTTTCGAATCCCCCTCCGCTACCTGCTCTTGAAAAGGAAAAGTGTGAAAGCATTTATAGATTAAAACGTTGGGCGGCTTCAAAAACTTGACATGATCATTCATCAAACTGCAAACATTTGAAATATTTGAAATGAAGTCATGATTCACGCTATCATTCATTTCTTAACTCTTGCCGCCTTTTTTTCTTAAAAAAATATGTAGCAATAGGGGCATTCCCGCCCAGTGATGTTGCAAGAGAGCATCCACAAGCACTACCAGGGTCGCCTAGCCGCACTCGAACCCATGTTCTGGATCACGGAGGACAAGTACTCAGCCAATCCCTTTGAACTTGCTCCTCTCACAATTTCACAACGGCCAGTCAACATCCCACGGATTGAGAAACTCAAAGATGCACCCCACTTTGAGGGCTCCCCATACCCCCTCCATGTTGGAGGGCCCTAAACTACACAAACCACCGACCCCCATAAACTCCTCAATGGTAGGTCGTTGCACAAGGTTTCTATGAGTTGGCAACAGCAACGCAACAGCACAAGATTTCCATGAGCTGGCAATAGCAACGCAACTTGTGGGAAATTTAACTTGCTGCAAACCGTCTGCAAGCTATAAGATGGCGCTTCTCTTGTGTAGGGGATGGTTGAAGTACCCCCCAACAAAGATGTTGTCCTCCAAAGACGTTGTTAGCAGTCCTATAAGGGAGCCCTCTTTGTCAATGTTATCGCCTCCTCTTTACATCTCTACAAGCCAAAAATGTTTTGCTTGGTAGAATTATTAGCGCATGAGAAGGAACATAGAGAGGGGAAATAGAAGGGAAGGGGCGGGGGAAAGAGGAATCCTTTTTTTTTTTGGAATGCATGAATAATAGAATGGTCCAAATTGTTTTATGTTCTTTTGAACACTTATGGCACTCATAGAGCATAGAAAGCCAAAAAGGCAAACAATTTCACCATGAAAATTTGATGATGGGGTTGTAACAGCATCAAGTATATGTTTCTTAAGGGCATGCATGCCCCATTTCACATAAGCCAAGGATGACCCCCATTTATAAATTGGGTAGGGTTTCACACAGATGGATGGGGGTTAACCATGCATAGTGGTGCAACTTTGCGCAAATGGGCTAAGTTTAACAAACTGCACCAGTCTGACACACCTACACATGAGCCCGATAATTGAGGACCTTGATTGCACCGCAATTAGCTATGCAACCAACCAATTACTAGCACCCCCACCAAACGCACCTATTGCCCCTACACTCGCATTTCTTAATAGAGCTTGACACTTGAAATGTAGCATTGCCAATGCCCATTGCAAGAGTCCACGTCTTTGAGTGCAGGTAGATAGTAAGTGTTTCTTGTTCCTACTGTGTGAGTATGTGTGTGTTGCTATTTTTAGACTTATTCTTATACAAAAAAGAACATAACAATTCAAAAAACATTTGGCTTTAGACAAAGGATGATGATTAGCACAAAAACAACTCAGTCTTTGATTCATTTTTGTACATCATACTGAGAATGAAGTATCATTCTAGTGTTTTGTACATAAGATAGTCAAGAACAACTTATTCTGAAGTGAAAGAGGCTAGGTTCCACAGTGATGGACATCAGCTTAGCTAAAAAGATCCTAAGTAAAGATAGAATCCTCACCTGCATCCATATAAACAAGACAACAGATTCGTTAGCCTTGAATACGTATTACACGTGTCAACAAACCTATCAGTTGTTATCCATGTGGTACTTAAAACCTTTTTAGCTTATACCTACCATCCATCTAGTGTTAAATATCATGAAATATCCATTCTCAGTGTTACCATATACATGTGGTAGTGATGTGTGTGAACACACTAGGACCACCGTGGCATTTTTTCCCTCTTTAGGAGGTTTTTTCCCCCGAGCGTTATATATACACCCATCACTCTAGGGCTATCCATCTTTCCATTTCACACTAAGTAACACACTCTCTATAGCTTCCTTCGTCTTCTCCAAGCTGTGTGCGTTTCTCTGCAACCCTAATTCCAACAATTGGTATCAAAGCAGGTTACATCCTCCCGGGCTTAGTCGCCAGCTGCTCCAACAAACGCCTACTCACTTTCTCCGATTACAGTGAGGTTTGGCGAGCATTCGCAGGTCGACTAATATTTTGGGAGAGCTCAAAGAGCATAGTCTGCTCAGATTTCTGATTCAGGCTCATTTCGACCTCCGTTTCCACTACAGGCAGGACTGCACAGGAAATTTCGTCATTTTGTGCACTTCTGTCAATGTCGATTTCTGCATAACAGGTGCCTTACAGTCTTCTACGATTTATGTTATATAGCACGTGTTTTTCCCACTCCGTTTCTCCTATTTTCGGGCAGTTTTCACATCAGGTGCAGCATTTACCATGGCTGACAACAACACAAATGTGTTCAAGATGTTTGCTGTTGAGGACAGGTTGGATGGGGACAACTACCCTATGTGGGCTTATATGATGCAACATGTTCTTGTGTCAAAGGGCATCTGGAACATTGTGCAAGGCATTGATGTACGTCCTGGTTCTGAGGATGTAGGCGATGTTGAGCATGTTGCAGGTCTTGCTGCTATTAGAGTTGTTTTGCCTGCGGCAGAACAAGCTCGTTGGGATGTAAAGGATGCACAGGCTCATGCATTGATTGCGTTGTCTGTGAAGCGCACCATCGTTCCTCACATCCGTTCAGCAAAATCTGCAAAACAGGCTTGGGATATTTTTGTTGGTATTTATGCAAGTCGCAATGAGGCTAAAATTGCTTTGCTGCGTAAAGAGCTAGAGTCGAAGATTATGCATGAGGAAGATGATATGGACACTTTTCTTGCTGGTTATCAATGAGCAACTTATTTATGCAGGTAAAGTCATTTCAGACAGTTCCCTTGTGTAGATTGTTCTTGATGCCTTACCAGATTCTTACCATACTTTTGCTAGTACTTGGAGACTTATGACCCAAGGAAATCCATAAGTTGTCAAGTTTGATGCATTATTCACATTGCTGTTGCAAAAGTCACTTTCTAGAAAAAACAGGTTTAGACAGCGTGCAGTTGAACAGGCTTTATTGCTTCTCAAAGAAAGGGTGGTAACAGCAATGCAGCCACTTCTTATGGTTCTGCTGCAAGTGGCAAAAATTCTGTTCTAGTGCTTCTGCTGGCAACACTTCGTCTGGAAATTCTGGTGATAAGGGAAAAAAGAAAATGCGTTGCCATTATTGTAAAGCTAATGATCACTTAATCAAGTCGTGTCCTAAGTTGAAGGCCAAAGAGGCTAAGAAGAAAGATGGTGGTTCCACTGCAAATGCTGGTTCCACTACAAATGCAGCCATTGTTGAGTCTTCTATAAAAGGAGACTGTAATGCTAATGTTGATGCAGAATGGGCTTTTAGTGCATATTGCACTTACAATCCTGCTGTCCATGATGCATGCTTGTGAGTTGCTGCAGATTCACATGTGTAGTATTTCGACAGTGGTGCTACAAAGCACATTGCCTCACATCGTGAATTGTTTACCTCTCTCGAGTCTGCCCCTCATGGAAATTCAGTCACTTGTGCCAACAATGCCTCTTATCCGGTTCAGGGAGTTGGAAAGATTGTGCTTACTGCTGCAAATGGCAGTTCCTTCACACTTGTTGATGCACTTTATGTACCTGGGATCAAGAAGAATCTCTTGTTTGTATCCGCACTTGCTAGACTTGGACTTGTAGTCAAATTTGTGGATGACAGATGTACAGTTCATGATCTTAGTTTTGGTGATGAAATTGTTGCATCTGGCCTTTTGTGCCATGGGCTGTATAAGCTCACTTTGTATGACAAGTGTGGATAAAATTTTGCAAATGTTGTTGCAGATTCAAGGGCTATTTCAGATGCAAAACTTTGGCATGCACGTTTTGGTCATCTGAATTTTTCCAGTTTGCTACGTTTGTAGAAATCTGATATGGTTGCTTCTTTGCTGCCTCTTGAAGCACCTGTCAAACATGTTTGTGAAGGTTGTATTTTAGGTAAGATGCAGCGTTCTAAGTTTCCAAAGGATGGTTCAGTCCGGGCCACATGCAGGTTGCAGCTTGTGCATAGTGATGTTTGTGGGCCCATGCAAAATCCGTCCTTGGGCAAGTACCTGTACTTCGTGACTTTCATTGATGATTACTCCAGGAATGCATGGGTATTTCCGCTTAAAGCGAAGTCCGAAGTTTTTATGTGCTTCAAACAATTTTTGTCTATGGCTGAAAATGTCTCGAAATGTACTATGGGCACCCTCCGTTCCGATCAAGGGGGGGAGTATATGTCTCATGAATTTAATGCATTTCTGGCTAGTCGTTGGATAAAACACCAATGTACAGTGCCTTATACACCTCAGCAAAATGGTGTTGCTGAGAGGAAAAACAGGTCACTGATGGAAATGGCATGATGTATGGTCAAAAGTCAAGCTTTGCCGCATTCTTTTTGGCTTGAGGCCATCATGTGTGCCACTTATGTACTTAACAGGTGTCCTACAAAAGCTTTGCAGTCTATTACTCCATATGAAGCATGGCATGATAGAAAGCCTTCTATTGAGCACATGCGTGTTTTTGGCTGTTTGGCATATGCTTTGGTGCCACAAACACATCGCAAAAAATTGGATGATAAGGCTGTCAAATGTATTTTTGTTGGTTATAGTGCTGAAAGCAAAGGTTAAAGGTTGTATCATCCGCAAACAAAACGTATTCTGGTTTCACGGGATGTAGTGTTTGTGGAAGATTCATTTCAGCCTTTGCTGTCATGTACTAGAGACAGTAATGTAAGCTCACAGGACATTTATGACACTTTGTTGCCTCTTTTCAGTGGGGTGGAAATACGAATGTAAATTCCAATGAGGCAAATGTACAGTCTATGGGGGTTTCTGAAAATGTTACAGATCAGCCTATTACTGATGCATATGTACATGATGTACTTGATGAGGAAAGGCCTGAAAATGAGCAGGCTAGAGGTATGCCAAAATGGCTGGTGCACACTTTGCATGATAGTAAATTGGATGCACCTCTGTCTAGTCGTACTCGTTCAGGCTCTCGCCATGCATCTTATGCATCAGATTGTTATGCTTTGGCTGTGTCTAGCTTACATGATGTTGAGGAGCCTCTGTCTTTTGATGAAGCACAAAATTCAGAAAATTGGATGGCTGCCATCATGCAATCAGAATATGATGCACTTATAGAAAATGATACATGGACTTTATGTGATTTGCCTCCTGACAAAAAGGCCATTGGTACAAAGTGGGTTTACAAGTTGAAACGCAAGCCAGATGGTGAGATTGATCGCCATAAGGGTCGACTTGTTGCAAAGGGTTATGGACAACAAAAAGGCATAGATTATGAAGAGACCTTTGCTCCCAGTTGTCGTATGACTACTGTGCATTTTCTATGTGCATTGGCAGCTCATTTTGGTTGGGATGTACATCAATCAGACATTGTTACTGCCTTCTTCAATGGTGACATATTTGAGGAAGTTTATGTAACGCAGCCTCGCGGTTTTGTCATAAAAGGGTAAGAGGACAAAGTGTGCACATGTAAGAAGGCTTTGTATGGGTTGAAGCAATCTCCTCGTGCTTGGTATGAGTAAGCTAACACTCATTTGGTCAAACAAGGCTTTCGTAACAGTCCAACAGAAAGCACATTGTATATAAAGCGTGAGGGTGATGTACTTCTCATTGTGGTTCTTTATGTCCATGATTTACTGATCATTGGACCAAATGAGAGACATATTGCTGAATTTAAGGCTGATTTGAATGCTACTTTCAAGATGAAAGATTTGGGATTGTTGCATCATTATTTGGGCATACAGTTTAAGCAATGTGATGGTGGTATTGCCTTGTGTCAGAAAAGTTACATAGAGACATTGCTATGTAAGTTTGGACTTGAGGATTGCAAACCTATTGCCACTCCCATGGAAACAGGTTTGAAGTTGAGTCTACATGATGCCGGAGATCCTGCTGATGTCACTTTTTACCAAACTGCTGTTGGCTACCTCATTTATGTATGCAACACGAGGCCGGTATATTCAGTTTGCAGTCTCACAGGTCAACAGATTTATGCATAGCCCAGGGTCTAAGCATTGGCAGGCTGTCAAGAGGATTTTCCGCTACCTTAGTGGCACTTTACATCTTGGCTTGTTTTATCCCAAGGGGGGATCATTGCCGCCAGACTTACATGCTTTTTCGGACTCAGATTGGGCTGGTTGTTTTGACACGCGAGTGTCCACAAGTGGTTTTTGTTTCATGCTTGGCAGTTCATGTATATCATGGTTGAGCAAGAAGAAACCTACTGTGGCCACTTCGAGTTGTAAGGCTGAGTACAGGGCAGTCTTCACAGCTACGGTTGAGTGTGTATGTCTCAGACGCCTTATGGATGATTTGGGTGTTGGACAGGACACTGCCAACACTATCTACACTGACAGTTAGAGCGCATTGGCAATTGCAAGGAACCCAGTTTTTCATGCTCGCACAAAGCACATTGAGGTACATTACCACTATGTCAGGGAGAGGCTCTCAGCACGAGAGATCAGCTTGGCTTATGTGCCAACACATGACAACCTTGCAGATCTTTTCACCAAGGCATTGTCTCGTGAGAAGCTTGAAGCTTTCCGCAAAGCTTTCGGCTTACTCCCCTTTGTGGACTGATCATGTACTCAGGGCATGGCACTTCCCTTTACTCATGTGCCAGCTCTCGTTCACCGCATCACTCCAGGGGGGATTTGTTACCATATACATGTGGTAGTGATGTGTGTGAACACACTAGGACTGCCGGGGCATTTTTTCCCTCTTTAGGATGTTATTTCCCCCGAGCATTGTATATACGCCCATCACTCTAGGGCTATCCATCTTTCCATTGCACACTAAGTAACACACTCTCTATTGTGTGCCTTGAGCTTCCTTCGTCTTCTCCAAGCTGTGTGTGTTTCTCTGTAACCCTAATTGCAACACTCAGAACAGTAAGCCACATATAGAAGTGACATGTGTGTGTGTGTGTGTGCACGCACGTGCATGCGCCCTAACCCAGGCACCATACTCAATGAGTCGATAGTAGGCCCATTGAGTATGGGCCTACTACCTCATCAAGTTGATAAGAATAGAATAGTGAAGTCTGAAACGAAAGAGCTGTATCATATCAGAAAATGCATGAATCTCATGAGAGCTATAAGTGACAATGTTAAGAGGATTATACTCCATCGGAGTTTTAAGTATTTCTTAGCCATTAGAGAATAGTATGGATGCCGTGCATAGTTAGTCTTCCATGCTTTAACCAATTTCAAAAGATAGTCCTCAAACGAACCATGGATTAACCTGCAACCTAAAACCAGCAGAGTCAAAGACTACAATAGCTATGAGCAGGAATTTGATCTATAGACAAGAAAAGACCACATAACACCTGTCAACCTAACAAGGAATTATAGACAGTGGGTCCATCAAAGCCTATAGATAAAAATCTCCAGAGCTAGTGTCCTCGTTTCCCAGCTTTCTGGGAGAACCTTGTGTTTAGGACGTGCGTATTGTTGTCTTTAACTTATACACAAAAGAAGATAACAATTCAAAAGACAATTGGATTTAGACAAAGGACAATGATTAGCACAAAAACAACTCAGTCTTTGATTCATTTTTGTACATCATAGTGAGGATGAGGTACCATTCTAGTGTTTTGTACATAATATAGTCAAGAACATATTATGAAGTGAAAGAGGCCAGGTTCGATAGTGATAGACAACATCTTAGCTAAAAAGATCCTAAGTAAAGATGGAGTCCTCACCTGCATCTATATAAACAAGACAATAGATTCATTAGCCTTGAATACGTATTACAGGTGTCAACAAACCTATCACTTGTTGTTATCCATGTCCTACTTAAAACCTTTTTAACTTATACCTACCATCCATGTAGTGTTAAATATCAGGAAATCTCCATTCTCAAAATAGTAAACCACAAGTGAAAGTGATGTGTGTGTGTGTGTGTGTGTGTGGGGGGGGGGGGGGGGGGGGGGGGGGGGGGGGGGGGGGGGGGGGGAGAGGGGTGTACTGACAAACTCTTAGCCAAACTACCTGCCATCTCAGGCTAAGAGGACGAAGATCTGTCTCCACTTCTCGGGCACTCCTTATCCTACATCACCTCACCTTTGGCATGCAAAGCACTTGGATGGTATGTTGCAGCTAGCACCGCTTTCGTGCGTCACTTCAACTACATAAGGCAATGGAGTTTAATCGATTTCCATCCACAATGCTCTACAATGGCTTCATGTAGCATAGTTATGTGTCTACCTCTATGTCTATCATTGCCTGCAATGTACCTTTGTATCTACAATTTCTCTACGCCTCTTTGAGTGAGGGTGTTCCGCCTAATTTAGTGACCTCCACATAAAAGCTATGCAGCATGAGGAGCAAAGAGTCCCGAATTCCCTTGTAGAAGCCAAGAATTCAATGGAGTGCTCCATTAATTTTTGTTTCTCCAATTCTAGTTCTTAACAATAAATTTTAATTGATTGTTTTATTTTCACTCTAAGTTTTACACAAAATGGCTAAAGCATATGTGCTTTGTGAGCAACATATGACAATGGATTCTAGGTTTGAAATTAATGTCGCATTCTCTGAGTTTTGACACTAACATGATGGGAGGGACTACTAGTCACATATGTCCCAACTCATCTCCACACGCTTGGAAAGTTCAACACTTACCCGATGCCATCCCTACTATCACTACTGGATGTTGCTAACGTGCTCTATTCCATTACTATTGAGGCTCTCAATCAAAGTGTGTTTGGGGACTGTGATGGAATTTCACTAACACTTATTTACAGAAGCTAACAAGTGGTAAAAGGCAAGCTTGGTCCATGGATTATGCAAAAGGATAGAAGGTTTACGGATATATTACTATTAAAGAGCTCTTTATAACGTGGTCCATTTCACTAATGTCAAAGCTCCCGATTAGTGTGCTTGGGAGCTATAATGAAATTCGACTAATGTGGGACAGGTGTCTAACCTCACTCCTATCTTATTGCAGACGTAGCGAGAACCACGATTAATTTGTCAATCCATGGGACGAAGCTGACTCGACTAGTGCATAGAGGCTACAAGTGGTTGTCAATCTCTTGGAAAAGAACAAACAACTCGCATCTAACTCAAGCTACACTCAAGTGGCTGAAATCACCAAAAGCCAATCGCTCACATCGGCAAACAAATCACATCCGTTATAGCATCAAATGACATCCAAACATAACGAAACTTCTAGGACATGTTTATAAGACCTAAGCACACATGCTTATGGTCTCAAATCCCACTTTAAGTCAAGTGAAAAAATTGCGATTATTAACAGCAGTGGAATTTTGACCTAGTCGTTTTCGACCCAGAATGCATCTAAATGCTTAGCAATGATACCCCAATACCCCGCCTATGCTTAGTTTTGATTTTAAAGTGTAAATTCCTACTTATGATGAAATTAGGCCGTCGGTCGGAGACGCCAAAAGCTACGAAATACTGTGAAATGCTTATGTCAATGCGTAGAGCTCTTACCTACGGTTGCAACGCAACATATGCGACTGCAATGTGACAACCGGGGAGGGAGCAAAAAGCGCGAGAAGGAAAGAAGTGACCGCCGTTAGCTCACGTTGTGTATTTCATTATCCAAAACTTAAAAATAACTTGCAAAAATTGGCTTTTATACCTTAGCGAAGGTTTTTGGTGGTCAAAACTAATAATCTAGGAGCTCTAACTAAAGATAGGTAAAGCAAGGTTGATACAATGTGGAAGCTTGTAGCCTCGGCTCATCAATTTCAAGGTTTATCCAGAAAATGAGAGTTACAATATTTTCGATTCATCAAAATAATAAATGTTTTTACAATGAGAGCTCCGGAAAATGGTATCCGAGTTAGCTTGCTGCTAACATTCCCCCCCTCCTCGCATGTGTCGTCCCTTGACACAACTTTATGGGTGAAATAATCTTCAGGTTGATGGCTGGCAAGGCGGTCTTTAAGTGCATGTAAAGCCTTTTCATATCCGATCTTTCTTTCTTTGTCTGGAACTTGCAAAAATTGCATAGTGACTCTGTTCTTTAGCTCGAGGCGGAGTAGCCTACGAATCTAGAAGTTAGGTTTCTGATCACTGGCCCAAAAATCTTCGTTCGCCAAGTGAAAGACCCTGTGTAGAATGCTTCCTCAAACGCAAACATATTATGAGATGGCAAGAACATGCAGCGGGCGTAGAAGCCATAAAGGACTTCTTCTGAAGGTTGGCCACTGAGGTCGTAGCATAAACCCTTATTGCCCTCGAGAAAGGACATCCACAATGCTCCCGCTTGCTCTAGCTCATGAAAGAATTCAATACATGTGAGCAGCATTCGGAAAATTTTGTAGAGCATAGAACATGAAAGATCATGAAGATTTTTGAAGAATGCCATGGCGCCCGTTAGGGTTTTCACCATGTATTCCTCTGTCAGTGTTTCCTTCTCTGGAGCTTGCAATCTCAGATAATTCATCCATGTAGGCCACTTCTTTGTCATTGCCTCGTGTGCTTGCCACGTCCTTACTCTTGGTACATGACAAAAAATTGGGTCTTTTTGAAGTGCCGTAGGTGCTCTTGTGAACAGAATCAAGTATCTAGGATTCTTCTTCAGCTAGCTCTTTCTCCACTTGGGTTGGACTTCATCTGCACCTTCTGCTTGCATGTCTTTGTATATTCATTCCTTGACCTGTAGCAGCTTGACCTTGATCAAGGGGTATGGCAGTGATTGCTGATACCAGTGTGCATTGATTTGGTTGGGAGTGAGTTGAGTAACATTGACAGAATGGAGAATTCTCAACTCCCAATCCATCGCTGCTTTCCATTGCTCATCCGTCTCCTGGGCAACCTTCTCTTTAAGTGCATCTTCTTCAACTTTTGACAGCTGGACCATTGGCACTTCATCGGCTTCTGTGAATGGTACTTGAAATTCTCCTTCTCCCCCGAGCCCTTCTGTTGGCTGTGTTTCCATCTTAGGAAAAGAGACTAAGGGAATATCGATGTGGGGTTGTTCTGATGTACCTGCTTCTTCCTGCATGTCTTGTTGTCCATCTCGCAGTAAGTGGTTAACTCTCTTCAGCTCTGCTATCTCCTTGAGCAACTCTTTTTCTCTTTGTACCCACATTAATGCAAGGTCTCTGCGTTGTGATTGCTCTAGCTTTAGCTCTAGCTCAAGATATTTATTCTTTTTCTCCAGTGCTTTATACACTTTGTCTGTACCTTTGATCGAGGCAACTGTGGGATTTTGTCTTATATGTCGCAAGAAGGTTGCCTGATCATTGATCCTCTGCTCTGACTACTGCAGTGAAGCGTTTGATATGTCTAACTGTACTTGGATCTTTTGAACTGATAGAGTTGTAGTTAAGAGTTCGTTGGTAACCTCTGTCAGTTGTTCGTCTTTGGTCTTGAAGGCATCTGTTAACTTCATGAGAAGTTCGCCTAGCTCTTCAATTTCCTTTTGTTGTTTTTCTCTGGCTAGCTGGTGTTGTTCAACTTCAGCTTTCAATTCTTGGACTTGTTTCTGTAGATCGGTGATGACATTTAATATTTCCTCTAGCTCTCCTTGAAGAGCGTCTATCACCATTTCCAACTCTTTAGTCTTAGCACTGCAGCTAAGTGCTGCTGATCACATTTTTTATGTCATCTTCTGCATCTGCTTTGCATATTCATTAACTTGGAGAATTATCTCATCATTTGTCTGCCAATCTTTAGTTTCTGTGAGTTGGCTAGATGATTCAGTAGGGTCTTGTGATTCTTTTGGTGGGGCTGTGGCGGCTGTTTGTGGCAGCGGTCGAGTTTGTTCCTTCCCTTGAGGCTGTGCTTTTGTCTCTACTACTTTGTCTTCTTGAGGCTTCGTGGATGCCTCGGCTGTTTCCTGTTGGGTGGTGGTAGACGATGTGGTTTCTGATTCTTGTGCCTTTGTTTGCTCAAACCTTGTGGCTCCCTTTGGTTCAGGACTTGCTGCCCTTTTCGGCTTTGGCTCCTTTGCTTTGGTTTGTTCGGTTGTTGCTTGTTGTTCAGATCCTGCAGCTTCTTGCGGTCCAGGATCTTTTTCCTTGTTTTGTTCTACTTCAGTGGGTCTAACTGTTGGTGATGGTGGAGGGCTTGGCATGGGGTGGTTGTGTTGTTCTGTAGCTGGTGACGATGGTATGGGAGTCATCTAACTTTGTTCGTGCTGGGTCTCACCTTGTTGTGTCACCTCAGCTTGTTTTTCTTGCTCGGATGCATCTTCTCTAGCTTTTCTCTTAGCTTCGTGGGCTTCTTTTAGCTTTAATGCTTTCGCTTCCTGGTACATTATTTCCAAAAAATCCTTTGGGTCTTCTGCTTCTTTTCGTGCAGGATTCTTTGTTCTCGGCCCCTTTAGCTCCTTTGGTACCCACTTTCTAGGGTCCTCACCTACAGCTTGGTGGCTTCTTTCATAGGTTTCTTTTTCCCTTTCAAACCTCGCCTTTTTCTTCTGAGGCTCTTCTTGATGTGCGGCCACAGCCTTCTTATTCATCTCCTTTTGTCTGAATCTTTTCTCCTCATTGTCTGAGCTTTCGCTGCTATGTGCTTCATAAGAGCTCTCTGAAGATTCTTCATTAGATGTAAACTCGTTTTGTGGACCTTGTAGCTCGAGGAGATGACTGTGCAGACACAATCCATGTGTTTTGATCTGGGGCAGGCGAAAAATTCTGCCAGGCTGATAGCATGGTATGTTATTCTTGTGAGTACTTCAGGTGCTCCCAGATAGGTTATTTTGCCCTCTTTCTTTGTACCCTTCAGTGTGGATAACACATACTGTGCGTGGTAGATGGGTTGCCTGGTTGTCAACTTTAACACTTGTGTAAAGGTAGTTGCAACTGCATGATCGGGTGTTGTGGACCTTGGTGGTCTCTTTGCTAGAAGGTGGAAGTGTTGATGATATAATCTTGCTGGTTCTTCCACTTGCTTATGAATGAGATCAGCAAAGGTTGTTGTAGCGGTTTCCTTGGTGAAGGTACCTACTGTCTTTCTGTCTCTAGCTCTCATGGTCATCCCTTCTATCGGCAACTTGAGAGCTTTAGCCACTATTTATTTCGTAATTACCACTTCTACCTTGTGTCGTTGCTGGTCAGTAATCTGGGGGGCTGTTCCATCTTCCTTGATTATAGACACGAGCTCATAGACTTTCTGAAAATCTACATCACGTGGCTCTTGATCGTAGAATTCTCTAAGTCCAAGCCTTCTGTTAGCTTCTTTCGTTTCGGGCTTTGCCGTGACACCATAGACCTCTTTTGACAGAAGTTGTAGTTCTATCTGATGTCCTTCTTCACTTTTAAATCTACCTATGAAAATCGTTGTGTTGTTCTCCTCAAGCTGTTCTTTCAATAGATAGGTTGCTTTGGCTGTCTTTACTGAACTAGGGTCCAGTTGATATGGTGGGAGCTCTTGCCGCTTCCCTCTTCTTGGCCTTTTCTACAGCTTGCATGGCTCCTGTTAAGTGAATAGAGTGTCAAAGTTAGAAAATTTGATAGATTCCGCTTTGAAATGTCCTTCAGTCTGAATTACTGACAAATTGAGTCCAATTTGCTTCAAATTAATTTTTGAACATACATAGATGCATAAAAACATGTAAAGATCAAAATCATAAAGTCCAAACAAAATTTTGCAACAAAAGTGATTATTTACAACTAATGATTTTTTCAACTTTTTGCAATTTTGGCATTATAGGATTGAAGTATATATCAAATAGATACTCTGAGTGAAGTGTGGGCTCATTTGAGTGCAAAGGGTGAGAATGGTGCCAGATTTAGGCTTTTCGTCTCTGAAACAATAGATATAAAGGAATTTTGAGAATTTTGAGCTCCAAATTTGTTCAAACTTGGTTAGTGGACTTAGGAAATTATGTGCCTTGGTCCCATGAAGTCAAAGTTGCAATTTCCCCCTATCTTGGTCAACAAGTAAATAATCGCGATTATTAACTTTTTCATCAAAATGAATATTTTTTGAAGCAACTTGGTTCTATGCATGATGTAGACTGTGTGTATGAGATTTGAGGTGATTTGGATCGAAAAATGTGACAAATAACTCAAAATTTGGTTTGAAAGGACTTCTTTGCGTTTTGTGGCAATTTTCCAAGTTATCATTGATCATTTTGGCTCATACTTGAAATGTGGCATGTAATAGGTGTGCACAAGTGATAGGTGAAGTGATGGTATTATTTTCAAGCCAAAATGTTGTAAAAGTAAATAATCACGATTATTTACAGCAGTCAACTTTTTCTTGCAAAACTTGAGAATTTTGACCTAAACATATTCTATACACCTAAAACAAGTCCTAAATTGAATTTGGTAAAGTTTTGTGTTGCCGGCATCACTTCGTGCTTTGTCAACTCTGAAATCACCGATTTTTGTGAGTACGTGGCTTGTAGAGTTGGTTAGTCACTTTTGAGGCTATGGACTTATCCGCTACATAGTTTTGAAGCAACTCATCCAATTTTGGCCCATTTGGAGTCAGTTTGACCTCGTATGTCAAATTTGACGCTTTGTAGCCTTCAAGTTGTTTTCTGCTTTCCGAGGGCTTGGCTTGATCGATTTTATGAAACAACCATATACATTGTATATATACCCCGTAGATAAGCTGTCTGTGGAGTCAAAATCCAATTTTGGCATCTGCCAAAAACCTAGCTTTTCTACTTGGGACCCCCCTCGACCCTTGCCGAATGGTCAATTGTTGATATAGAAGTGTTATATCATCTAGGGGCATGATACAGTTCAAGTCTCATCTGATTTGGTTGAGCTGACAGGCCGCTATGGTCGTTTTTCGTTCGTAGGTCTTCATGCACTGCTCGGATTTTAGGGTTTTTTCCAGGGGTTTAGACTAGCTACCGGCCGTACAGAATGGATCATTGACAAGTATAGAACTTACCCCTCAAGTCTCATGTGAGACTGCATTGTAAACAGGCAACTGTGGACTCCAGAAAATGCACGCGAAGAAGGTCGAAAAGCTCTCTCTCCAAAGGCAACAAGTGGAAATGAGGTGATTTTAGCCTATCTTGGGTATCTATACTCGGACTTCCCGAACCACTTTTTTCCAAACTCCCCCGTTAGTCCTACTAGGCCATGAAATCTATGTTAGAGTCAAAATTTTTCCCAATCGGATTCTTGTAGCTCATTCTTGTTGGGGTATAGGCGTTTGTGCCTTGCCCGGCCGCCTAGAGTCTGGGCGCCCACTGACTTGTATACCTTATACATAGCATAAGTGTATAGGGGGCTGCTCACTCTTTGAGTCTCCCCACCCACATTGTGTGTGTGTCTCCTTCTCTCTCTCTCACTCTCCGTCTGCGGTGCTCCCCAATCCCCTTCAATTGGTATCAGAGCGTAGGTGCGGAGGGAGCGCATGTGTGCACAGTCACGACGACAGCGGAGAGCCAATTTCATTCCCAAAATCGCATCCGCGCGCGCGCACTTTCAAGAGTGCAAACAGGGTTTCGACTTCGGCATCGGCAAATTCAGCTTTTTGAGAGCGTTTCCTCCAGGTATCCTAGCGTTTTACCCCCCTTTCGAAGCCATTCGAGCCATCAGAAACCTCATTCGAGCTACGGTTGAGGAGCTGCATTTTTCAGCCCTCTTTTGGCAGTTTATGCTGTGTTTTTGGGTCGAAACGGAGGTTTTTTGGCATAGCTTTCACACCCGGACTCGGATACATGTGATCCAGGAGTCTACCTTGGGGTTTTGGCACGCTCCGGACGCGCTCGTCATATCAGAATTTTAAAATTCTAAACGCTGAATTTTCTGCAGCAGAAGTTGTTTATTGTGTGTCGAGGATTCCACACATGGTTTGCTCTCAGATGTGAGAGTGATATTTACTGCAAGTTTCCTCACAAGTGGGAGGTTGTTGGGACATAGGCGTCTGTGCCTTGCCCGGCCGCCCAGAGTCTGGGCGCCCACTGACTTGTATACCTTATACATAGCATAAGTGTATAGGGGGCTGCTCACTCTTTGAGTCTCCCCACCCGTATCTGTGTTGTGTGTCTCCTTCTCTCTCTCTCTCACTCTCCGTCTGTGGTGCTCCTCGATCCCCTTCAATGTGATACTAGAGCATGCGAGGCTTGTATTGACATTGCTCATGGCAGAGACTGGTGATTGATCAGATTGTGACCTCTCACAGATGCGCGTGTTTGATGGGTCAGACTTTGAGGCATGGAGAGAGTGTATGCTTGATGCATTGACACAGCGAGGGTTGCATCGACCATTGAGTGGTGATACAGGTAGACCTTCAAACATGTCTGACGATCAGTGGCAGGAGCTAGAGGAGATGGCACTATCTACGCTCTCTTTGCACCTTGCAGAATCTGTATATGCTCTTGTTATGTATGAGACTACTTCGAGAGAACTTTGGCACAAATTACATGATATCTATGATAGATCTGAGTCATCACGGACTCGTGTGAGACATGTACATTCACGAGCACGCCGATAGGTGACATGTTGGTATTGTGGTCATTCTGGACACGTTAGACGGCGTTGTTTTCGTCGTATGCGACATCGTAGGAGACATGGCAGTCTCAGAGATGTATGTAGTGATGCCATGGACTCAGTTGCTTTGATAATTGAGGCACATGTAGTGTCGGAGTATACTAGTGACGGGGATGTCACTTTTACCTCGAGCTATGCACGAGATGCTATACATGTGGATAGTGCACTCCCTTCGCAGTGGTTGCTAGACGCAGATGCTATGTTTCATGTCACGCCGCATCGTGCATGGTTTTGTAGCTATTCTAGCGGGATGCTTGGCAGTGTACGTTTGACCGATGGATCGGTGCATGCGATAGCAGGTGCAGCAGATGTGAGACTGTCATTACCGAGTGGTGCATCTTACTTGTTACGACATGTGCGCTATGTACCAGATTTGACAGTGAGTTTGATCTCGATTGGTCAGCTTAGAGATTGTGGATGTCAGATTTCGCTACGAGAGCGAGATTTTGTGATGTATTTGGGTTCGCTAGTGATTGCGAGAGGTGCCAGGAGTGGTACAAGTTACCCATTGCATGTGGATCACGGGAGAGACGGTGTTGTCTCTGTGATCACGCAGCCAGGTAGAGAGCGAGAGAGCAGGCGAGTCTCTTTTGCTCATAGGTTGCAGGGTACTTTGCATGGAGTGCAGAGTAGTGAGCTCGTTGTGCACACAGTTGGGGCACGACTTGAGCAGTCACACAGAGAGGTGACAGAATCAGACATGCATGCTTTGGTAGTGACTGAGCAAAGCAGAGAGTCAGTTGTGCGAGATACTTCTATGCAGGATAGACAGGTAGAGCGGTCTTGCTCTAGTGAGTCACGACAGGAGGACGTTGTGCAAGAGTCTATGCATACGGAGTTAGAGCATGAGAGCTCTAGTGAGTCACAGCAGATTGAGTGGTCATGTTTGCAGTGGATGATTCTAGAGGAGACTGAGATGTCAGCGATTATGCAGTCATTCCTTTTTATGCTCGACAGTGAGCATGGGGATATAGTTGTGCAGGATATGTCTTCCAGCAGACACCTAGAGCAGCTGGTTTGCTCTGAGGTTGCACGACAGGTTGATGCGTCTTTTGCGGACAGTCGGGAGATGCATGTGGCTGACACGCCTCGTCAGTCAGAGATGCCTATTGCCAAGGATATATATGTTGATGCATGCTCCGTAGAGCTAGCAGGGCCCGCTAGCATTGCATCGGCATTCGGTGGTCTCATGTATGAGATGTTGATCTTGAGACTGGATATCGCGGCTGCAGTGGGAGCATTTGCAGTTGGGGTTGTCAGTCGTTTGTTGACTGATGATGGCATAGTGCACGAGGGAGATATGCAGGTATTGCGTATATACTTGCAGTACGTGTGCGGTACGTCTGGTGGTGTATGGACTTACACGGGAGCAGGACAGCCGGATGCACACGATCACAGCCAGCAAGTGGGCATCGGTTGAGAGCGGTTTTCTCTCGCCTTTTGTAGTCTTTAGACTAGGGTCTCTTGCTTAAAGGCATAGTTGCCTTTAAGTGGGAGGTTGTTGGGGTATAGGCGTCTGTGCCTTGCCCGGCCGCCCAGAGTCTGGGCGCCCACTGACTTGTATACCTTATACATAGCATAAGTGTATAGGGGACTGCTCAATCTTTGAGTCCCCCCACCCACATCGTGTGTGTGTCTCCTTCTCTCTCACTCACTCTCCGTATGTGGTGCTCCCCGATCCCCTTCAATTCTGCAAGAATTTTGTAAAAATAGGTATGGCTGCATAATTTAGGCTTCCCGCTTCCATCTGCTGAGTTGATTGAAATTTTTTATGTATGTTTGTCTTGTCATTAGCGTGTCTTCAAATTTTCCCTCTGAGCTCATTTGCTATTTATTATTAATTTTTGACATGTTTATTGAAAAAATCAAAGAAAATAACAAAATGCGCTAAAAAGCAAAGTGAAAATTCGATAATTAAGAAAATCCATTGAAAAACACAGCTTTATTGTCTTTTGCTGGATTTCTTCATTTCTAAGTCCCAACATAAAAAAAAATTATGAAAAATAACCAAAAAGGACTATTTTTTGATAGTTTATACATTATTTACACTCATCGGGGAGATATTATCAGTTAAATTTTCCCTGTTGATGATTTATAAGGGCATTATTAGGTAATTTTGCAAAAAATCACATGTTAACATCAAACTTCTTCCTCCCTCTTCAAACATTTCCCTTAATTACTTAGTGCCCTTCCACCCCTCCTAGATGGCGTACTCCGGGACAACTGTGTGCATGGGTTGAACGATCGTGTCTATGTATAGCCTTGGCTGGCTATACCATGCTTTGAAGATCAAAAAATTAAAATCATTATGCTGTGCAAGAGTTGGGTCTTGAGTAATTAACTCAAGGGTTTCTGATGTCGAGGTTTTCTGATGCTTTCTTCTTCCAAAGAGAAAATCTTGTAGCTTGTGTGCTCTTTGCTTGATTGTACCATCAAGATGCTTTGGCATGTTGATTTCCTGAGCTCTTAGTATCAATAATGACTATTGTCGAGCTTTTACCCGACATTGATATCTTTGTTTTGTTTGTGCAGAATGGTGTGGTTGAGTCTTCTAAGACTTAACTCTCCATTGCTTGATCGGTTTTACAGTTCGCGGAGAAGATAAATGCTCTTTTTTCTTCCAAATCCATTTCATTTTAGGTTCCCTACTCGGAGATGATCCCTCTTGTGTTTTGAACCTTGGAACCATCTTTGGTACTATTGATGATGTTTTGGGCACCCAGATTTGAATCGGCTTGTCTTTAAGCTGTGCTTTTGGTACCCAAATTTGCCTGACTCCTTGCATGTTACTTGTAGCATTTGCCTATCGATAGGATGGAGAAGATTGATTGCTTCATGGTTTTCTCTGCTGGTAACCTACTTTCCATTCCTCTTGGCTTGGTGCAATTGGAACAATGAGTTGTCCGCCTTTAGGTGATAGCTTGAGCTGATTGGTATACCAATCTGGTACTGCCTTGTACGTCCGCATCCATAAGATTCCAAGAATCATTGTCTCATTCATGTGTTCATCTGGTAAGCATACAAAACGATGAGGACATGAACATCCATGTACTATCACATTCAAGTCGACTACTCCCAATGGTGGTGTTGGGTTCTTGTTGCATCCTTTGATAGTCGCTATTCCTACTGTCAAAGACCGATTTGTTGCTTTCTTGTATGTGGAATAACTAACTGCATTTACTCAAGCTCCCGTGTCGACCAATGCATTTGTGCTATGATTGTTCACTTGTACTTTGATACGAAGGTCCATTCCATCTAACCATTCATCATCTGTTGACACGGCTTCTTTCTGTAATTCCCATTGTCAGTCATCTAGTTCCATAGTGTTGATGGGAATAGGTATTTGTTGATTCTTGAGAGCAGCTTTTCTTTTGAGTACTCAAAGCCGAGCTTCCGCTTGAGCTTCATCAATAACCTACTGTCGTTTTATCTTTCTTTGCTTAGCTGCATGCATCCTTTCTAGCAATTCGTTGGTTAGTGGCAAATTATACTTTTTTAAACGATATCCACTAATCCAATTAGCCATTGGTTCACCATATAGGGTGGACAACTTCACTGATCCACTTGGAGAGTATATCTTCAATAATAAACGGTCTGTTTTCCTTTTTCGTAAACTTGGGAATGTGTTGCTTAAGGGAATAGACTAAAACTAAGTCCCCTTTTTTAAAGATTTTTGTAATTAGATGGGAATTAGAAAATTGTTTTTGTTTCTACTTTTGTGCATAGATGTGAGCTACAACAATTAGCCTTTGCTTAACTAGCTTTTCTAAATATTCAAGTCTCTCTGACAATTCATGTCCAGCCCACTCAAGATCCTTAGCTACCCTTAGTGTCGGCAATAGAAATTCTATTGGCAATATGACATCAAGACCATAAACAAGGTTAAAGGGTGTAGCATTTTTAAAGCTATTTTGAATGAAACTCGATAAGCCCCTAGAGCAGCATGGATATTCATTTCCAAGTCTCTCCTTCCTGAACTAACCACTTTAGTCAGAATCAAGCTAAGAATTTTATTCGTATGCTCAGCTTGTTTGTTTGCTTGTGGGTAATAGGGAGCTGATTTGTTATGGATGACCATAAATTCATTAAGCAGATACTCGATTACTTCATTGAGGAAATGAGTTCCCCTATCACTGACTATTTGTATTGGCTGTCCATATCTTGTGAACACATACTCATATAAGAATGCGGTAGTGGTTCTGGCATCATTCTTTTGAGTTGCTTTAGCCTCGGACCACTTAGTCAAATAGTCCGTAGCTACAATGATATATTGAGCTTGTGTTCTATAAGCAGGTGACTGTATTGGCCCAACAAAATCTATACCCCATTTTGCGAAAGCTCTAGCCCCCATCATTGGTCTTAAGGGCATGCTATCTACACGAGTTGGCATTTTTGCTCGTTGACAACCATCACACCTTTGAACATATTCTTCTGCATATGCAAAAAGTGTTGGCCACCATATGCCTGCCATTAACTTTGCTCTTGCGGGCAGTCTCGCTAGAAAAGTGACCTCCAGTTAATCTAGCATGTGCTTGTTCTATAATGGGAATATATTCGTCCTCATTTGCACAAAGACGCAAATGTTGATCCTTAACTCTCCGATACAATTAAGAGCATAGTATCTTGCTTCAGTTTCAATTGCTCTTTGACGGCGTTTACTCATATTCTCAGGAAATGTTCGGCTTGATAAATAAGTAACTAGGTAGTTACTCCACTTAGGAACATGTGACATTTGGAACAATGCTACATGAGGTATGGGTGTTTGTTTTTGACATTGAGGACAATCTTTCACAAAAGAATGAACATCACTCCTCATAGTTGGTCAATATACTCCAAGTCTCGGTATCCTTTGCATAGTTTGGTCTTTCGCAAAGCGAAGTCCTACTATGGTCATATCTGCTTGACTTAGGTATTGGGTTTTCTCCTCAGGATTCATGCATAAAAGCAATATTCCATCTTGATTTCTTTTGTGTAGCCTATCAGCTAGTAATTGATACATAGCCGATTGCTCAATTAATCCGATTGTAATGGGAAGTGGTATTTGCAAATCCACTTGAGCTATGGTCATCAATGATACCATATTTTTCGACCATCGAGGTATCATTTCCACGGAGAACAGATATGCATCTGGTAGATCATCGTCTACTCCTTTAGGTGGTTCTCCTGAAACAATCCTTGACAAATGATCCGCTCTTTGATGAGTAGTGTCCTTTTTAACAACTACAATGAAATAAAATTCCAGAAGAATGATGAACCATCTCACCATTCTTCCTGTGTTGCATGGCTTGTTGACCAAGTACAATAAGGCTTCGTGGTCCACAAAGAATACAAATTTGTTTGCTAATAGGTAATGTTTATACTTTTTTACGGCATAGATCATTCCTAGTCCTTCCCTTTCGGTGGTGCTATAATTCTTTTCCGCCATGTTCAATTGTTTGCTAGCAGAAGAAATAGGAAAATCAATTTTCCCATCTCCTGCTTAAGCTAGTATACATCTGATGAAAAAATTGGAAGCATCTACATGTATGTGGAATATCTTATTCCAATCTGGTGCTTTCAATATTGGAGCTGAGGTGAGAGCTTGCTTAAGCTTCATGGAGGATTCTTTACACTCATCAGTCCATTCAAAGTGTGTAGTCAAGCTATACATGGGTTTTTGCAATCATAGCGTACATGTAAATGAACCGTCTGTAATATCCACAATGTCCCATGAAGGCTTGAACCCCCTTGATTGTTGTCGATCTAGGCAAATCAACAAGAACATGAATTTTTATCCATATCAGTAGCTATGCTAGGTCGGATACTATATATCCAAGAAATTTTCCTTGTCTACCCATAAATGTGCACTTTTCAAGATTTAAGCAAATCCTATAAAGTCTTCATTTTTCGAATACCTTTTTGAGGTGTTCAAAATGATTAGCCTGGATTGATGAATGTACGCATACATCATCCATATATACTTTCCTTAGATATTCTTTAAAAGCATGGCTCATCAATCTTTGAAAGGTGGCATGAGCATTAGTTAACCGAAAAGGCATAACCCGATAGGCAAAAATACCCCATTCCATTGCAAAGGCAGTCTTATGCTGATCTTTTGGGTCAACCAAAAGTTGATTGTATCCCGAAAAGCCATTTAAAAAGCTGTAAGCTTCTTTACCTGCAACTCGTTCTAAAACATGCTCAGTGATTGGAAGAGGAAAGTTGTCTCTAATGTAAGCTGCATTCACTTCCTTGAGGTTGACACACACCCGTAGTTTTCCATTTTTCTTGGGTACTACCACAATTGGAGACACCCAATCTGTGTGTTCAATTTAATAAATGAATTTGGCCTCCTTTAGTTTTTCAATCTCTTCTTTGATCTTTCTGGCAAATGTTTCATTATATGTGTATGACCTTCGTCTACTTGGTTTCACATCATCTCTCATGGGTATGGTATGTTGACAGATTTCTGGGTCAACACCCTTGAGATCCTTATAAGACCAAGCAAAGATATCTCGGTATTCTTTTAGTAAGCTTAACAAAAGCTCTTCTTCTGCTTTTGTCAGGTCATTTGCAATGTAGGCAGGTCTAGGCTCTTCTCTTGGTTCAACCAGATCTATCTTTTTTGCGTTTTCAAGTCCTTCATAGGACTCGCCCTGTTTTCGTAGATCCCTGACAGTTGTTCGACTATGATTTTTCGGTCTTGGAGAGTATATTTCTTGTAATGGGATTGAACGCTCATTACATCTTTACCATCCTCTTCAACGTTTTCCATTTCTATCATATATATATCCTTTAGAGCTTTTTTCAACTCTTGATACTTGTTTTTCCGTTCAACTCGTGTCATGGTTGAACCCTTGTCTTGGTTTTTAGGTTTTGCTTGAGTTTCCTTTCTCGTTTTTCTCAATGTTTTTGTCATTTCATGTTCTTCGTTTAAAGGATATCTACCAGTGATTTTGTCTTTGACACAATCATGTGTATCTATCTACATCAAGAACTGTGTTCTACTGGAGACTGATGGCATAGGTCTAGCTTTAACGTTTCTGGTGTCTCTTTTTCGTCAATACCATTTCTGTCTTCTCGGTTTCTGGTTTGGAAAGTCAAAAAACTTTTCCTCCCCTCCTTTCATGAGTAGCTTAGCTCTTACATGTTCTTTTTCCGACCTCGAACCATCTGAGGTAGCTGAATGTTTTCTAACTCATCTGTTGCATCATAATAGAGGTCTAAAAAGACTTATTGAGCTTTCAACAAGTCCTTGGATTTCGGAATTTTGTCTTCAATGTGGAGGGTGAGATCATTTATATGGAAATTATGTCATGCCGTCCTCATTGCAATATTGAGTAGGCATAGACGTATTTACACATACATCCATTGTCGCTAAAATTTGAGTCCACTCAAATGGCTCAAACAAATGCTCTGAAAAGGTTCAGGTACATAGGCTTCATCTGTGCAATCTCTTTCTAAGATACATTCTTCTCGTTTTAAGCTCTCATTCTTTGAAGTTCCACACATCCAAATAGGAGTGTCTTTGTTCAGCCAAGATGGAAGCTTAGTTTCAATCGAAGAGACTGAATCGAACTCTTATATGGGTGTTTTCATGACATCTCAATAAGTGTGATCTTTTAGATTCTCTTGTTATTGATCCAACTTATTTCAAGTACAGATAATTGTTTCCCCAATCTTCGATGAGTTGTACTTGTCGCATGAAAGGTCTTCCCAATATGATTTCGTAATTGAGTTTCTTTCCAAAGTCTACTATGGCAAAAGTGTGTTGATATTCAATCCCATAGGAATTAACTATCACTTTTTTAAGCAGTCCTAAGGGTCTTTCGATGTGTCCATCAGCCAATTGCAATTTCATTTGAGTTTTTCTAATGGCTGGTTGTCCCCAGGATTCCCATACTGCTTTCGTGGCTATGGCTATGCCTGCTCCACTATCCAGTATTGCCATGGTTTCTATATCATTATACCTCATCGGAAGGGTCGTGTTTCCTTCTTCCCCTTTGTAGTATTCTCCGAATTTGTTCATTGGAACAGATCGAATCTCTTTGTTATCCATTTCATGTTGAGAGCAGATTTTTTGAGATGGGGCTCAACTCAAAGCTCCCACCAGACAACCACTCCGTGAGACCCTACACACGCATATTTCTTAGGGGCACCACCCTCTTTTATGGAGAAAGAAGGAAACCAAAACAAACCATATACAACACACACACACACACACACACACACACACACACACACACACACACACACACACACCTTCCTTATGTGCTTCAACACAAAATGCCCTTCAACCATTCAACACACACTCCTTAAGCAATCCCTTTGAACACTGCACAAACTCACATGCAAAGATTGACCTTCGCCATATTAGTGCTCATATACTTCTAAGAAAAGCAAGCACAAAACCTCAAAACTCAAAACACCATAATGCACAAATACTTGACAACTCCTTTCCTTTCCCAAAAGAAGAGACTACTTACACACATAAGGCGGCATGCATAGAGAGCTCTTCTCCATCTATGCAGCCCCAAGACTTACTTACACACAACATAAGGAGAGAAGCCAAGCAAATAGACACCATGGTGCACAAAAAACTTTCTCAACAAACAAGCAACCCAATGAGCACAAAATATGAGAAGTTGCCAAGATAGGCTTACCAATTTTACATGCGTTTAGAGCAAAAGTGTGACGACGACACCCCAATTGCAACAATTTGTTGATCAAACCATGAGATAGATCATTGAACTTGATATCCTTGCTCTCATATAGAATCTACAATCCTTATTTAGGGATGAGTATGATAAGAGAAATGTTTGCAAGAGAATGGTAGCAATAGCATATTGATGCTCTCTCTATGGTGCCGCTTATGATAGCGAGCTTAGGAAATGGATAGGGAGACAAGAGGAGAGAGAGATTAGGGATTCCCTAACCTTAGAGGAGCTTATTTGCAGCAATGGAGTAGGTGTGTGTATTTTTGTGCTTGCCAAAGGGCCTTTTTATAGCTGTACAAGACCTTAGGTTATGTTAAACTTGACTAGGGTAGGTAATTAACCATAGTTAGGTTCCCTTTTGACCATTCCTTCAATTATGCAAATAAGGGACTTATTTTTTCATTAAAAATATCCTTTTAGGTCGTGGAGGCTCCATAAGGGTTGATAATGTATGTGGGCCCCACCATGATGTCCCTTCAGTGGCTCCTGCAGAGTGTCCCCATCCTGTTTGTTGTGTCTCTGGAAGCATCTTGAGCCAACCCCTCCACATGCAAGTGGTTTTTAACTCCCCATTGGTATTTTAGAATGTTGGAGAAGTCAAGAAAACTTTTCACCTTTGTGGTTTACCTGATTGTAACTTTGACCTGCAATAACAGTGTCCGCAGCACCTTGTTTTCACCATAACTTTCAGCCTGTAACTCAGAATTGGGTGCTGTAAAAGGCAAAGTTGACCTTCTCAAAGTGTTTAAGCTGATTTTGGAGTGTTCCTCAAGTATACCCATGAGCTAAGGCGTTCAAGATGCATCCAAAACACCTTTTGAACCAAGTCTCCTTGTAGGGGGCCCTTTAGCATGCATCCAAGGTGTAGCATGCTTTTTCAAAAGGGAATCCACCTTAAACAAATGAGGTAGGCTCCAATAAAGTTTGATTTATTGGGGATATACATTTTATTTAAGATTTGTTGACCAACATAAGTAAATGATCCAAGACTTGGGTCACATAGTGGTGGGGAAGGGAAGGCCTACAAGGTTAACCCTACCCTTGAGAGAAGATGGGTAAGATAAGTGCCCATAAATTATTTATTTACAAATTATGGGATGTAGATAGCTATTTAAATTAGTAAAGGTAATTAGTTAAAAGAATGTGCAGTAAAAAAACTAGGAGAGTAGAATTAAGTTTACTATTTACATTTAGCATGAAGAGAGAAATATGGTGTAAATGCATAAAGATTTGAGAAGGGTAAGGTGTTTGTATGGAAAAAGGCTATTACGGAAAGAGAGAATGAACACTAGGTCAAAAGTTTGATAAAAAATATATACCTTTGAGTAGAAATGTAGTGCAAATGCAAGGTTACCATTTAACGCTACTCATATTAGCCCTCCCCCTTCATCTAGGATCATTCATGCTCCTAGATGAAACAAAAGAGTTTTTTCTTTTTTCTTTTCTTTCTTTTTTTTTTCTTTTTTTCTTATTTTTTCTAAAAAAAAAGGAGGAGTGATATACACTCTTTTACTCCATTAGACCTGCTTTTCATTACCTCAATCCCATAAATCGGAGATGGGTGGGTTGCCTTGGGTATGTTGAGATTCCAAGGCTGGTTCTTCTTTGCACATCAAAGCTTTAAAAATAGGTGGAGCATTTGCCAAGCCGAAGGGAGCCATGCCAATTTGGAGCTTAGACGATGTAGGTAGATGACTTCCTATCAATGGATTGATACGTTGAAAGTAGGGCTTTAATCTCCATCCATTGACTTTGGTCTTGTGGAGTTTTCCTGATAAATCTGCTAATCTGTAACTACCATTCCCAAACTTTGTTTTTATCATGAAAGGTCCCTCTCATCTTTGCAAAAACTTTTTGTCAAGTCGAGTATCAAGTCGGTTATCATAGCGAAGAACCAACATACCTTCCTTCAATCCTTTCCCCTTGAGCTTCTTGTTGATTTTGTCCCTTTTGCTTGTGGCTTGGGCAATGTAATAGTCGATGGACTCTTCTCTATCAAGCTCAAGTCGTTGAAGATCTAAAATTCTTTCCTGCAAAGCTTCTTTTGGCCTCTTTGCTCCCCGTGAGAGAATGCGTAGGCTTGCAATCTCCACCTCAATAGGAAGGAGTGCTTCCTGTCCATATACCAAATGAAAAGGAGTAAATTGAGTGGATACCTTGAAAGATGTTCTGTATGCCCATAGAGCTGCGATCAAATGACGATCCCAGTCGTTTGGTCGATCTGCAACCTGCTTAGAAATGATTTTACATATCATTCCATTCACCTTTTCAACCAACCCATTGCACTGAGGGTAGTAAGGTGTAGAATGCAAATGTTTGACTTTTAACTTTGTCAAAAGATTATCTAGGAGCTTTGCTCTAAACCCTGGACCACGATCTGACAAAATCTCTAATGGTGTGCCGAATCTACTGCATATGTGATCAAAGATAAATTTTGATACCTCCTCGGCTGTAATTCGTGTTGTACTTGCTGCCTCCGCCCATCGTGTCATGTAATCTACTCCCACAATGATGAAGACCTTCCCGGTAGATGTGCGAGGTAAGGGGCCTATTGCATCCACACCCCACTTCTCAAAAGGACCATACGAAATAATTGGAACTCGAGGTTCGTAAGTGAGTCGTCGATTTCCAGCAATCTGACAACCTTTGCATGACTTACACCAATGCTGGACATCACGGTGTAGACTTGGCCAAACAAACCCTGCTTGCAAAATCTTCCTGTTTGTAATATCATGAGAAAAATGACCCCCACAGACATCATCATGGCATGAAAAGAGGATTCTCTCTATTTCTTGAACAGAGGGCACCCTTCTTAGCACCAAATCTTTCCCTTTATGATACAGATCATCTCCTATGAGTTGGTAAGGAGTTGCCTTTTTTACCAACCTATGCCTTTGCACTTTATCCAAGTGTTTAGGGCACTCACCAGTTTGGAGGAAAAATATGATGTCCTTCAATTCCTCTTGGCCTTGGTACTTTGGTTCGTAGAGCTTCACACCTCCCACCATGATCTGAAGTTTCTCATTGGCAAGATAATCTGCTTCCTTGTTGAGGGTTCTCACAACATGCTGTACCTGTGTAGCTTCAAAGTTCTTTATCAAAGCCTTCACCTGTCTAAGCCACTCCACTAGAGTAGGGTTCTTGCACTTCCATATCCCTTGGATTTGCCTAATAACTAGTAAGGAATCACCTCTTATTATAAGTCTTTCGATGCCAAGTTTTATGCATTCTTCAAGCCCCAACTTTAAGGTGACATACTCAGCCTCATTATTAGAATGAACATTTTCCAAGGTGATACCTTTCTTAACAAGAACTTCCCTTTGTGGACTTAGAATAAGAACCCCCCCTGCTGCCTGATCGTGTTGTCGTCGGTAAGCTCCATCAAAGCACAAAATGTGTGCATTGTCCATCTCCTCCTCATTATTTTGTGGTGTAGCTTTGTCTCCTGCCTTTGGTGACTCTTTCCTTTCTCTCACTTTGTATGTGAGAATGTCTGCAAGACCTGCCCTTATGCTATCTTCCACAAGAAAAGTGTATTCGAACTCTTGAAGTTCTAGAACCCATTTGGCTATCCTAGATGAGAGGCTCATGTGTTGCACAACATATGGTAAATTGTTTTCCATGGTGAGAATGACAAATGGTGCAGGTAAGAGATATGATCGGAACTTTCTTACCGCAAACATAATTGTGAATACCACCTTCTCCATATCGGTGTAGCCCTTCTCTGCAGCGGTCATGACTTTGCTTGCAAAGTATACTGGCCTCATGTAGCATGTTTTTGGGTCTTTTTGCATGAGAACTACACCGATGGCCTCCATTCCTACACTTGGCGTGATGTAATATGTATCCTTTGGATTTGGTGGCATTATTGTTGGAAGAGAGTTGAGAATACCCTTTACTTCAGTAAAGCATAATTCGTGTTCCTCTCTCCATTCAAATGTGGGTTTGTTTGCTAGCTTGTGCAAAGGTGCAATAGCTTCCGCTAGAAGATGAATGAAACAAGACATGTACCTTACTTTGTGGTTGAAAGTCATGAGCTCCTTGGTTGTCGTTGGTGGTTGTAGTGACAAGAGAGCATTTACTTTTGATGGATCCACTTGAATTCCTTGCAAAGAAACCACATGACCTAGCAATACCACTTGTGACTCTGCAATGTGACACTTCTCAGGATTAAGCTGTCCCCCAAATTGATGAAGCCTCCTAAGCCCCTCCTTGTTAGGAAATAAGACATAGCTAAATAGATAATTGAGTAGATTACTTAATGGAGAGAGACAGATTTATATACACGAGATTATAGAGTAGAGAGAGAGAGAGAGTACACACGATATACGTGGTTCACCCAATGTGAGCTACGTCCACGAGAAAGCAGCCACTCAATGGCTTTCGTACTTCAAAACAAGAAGTAGTTTACAAAGGGATTATACCCTTAATGGAGCTCCCGCCTTGCTTCACTCTCACCACCTCACGCTCACCTTGTTGCATCAACTTCACACTATGAAATGTGTGTAGAAATGGCCTCCTTTTATAGGCCAAAAGGGTTGCCCTCTCTTATGAGAGAGAGCCATGTGTAGCCGCCCTTGTGCGAATAAGTCCAAATCGGACCCTCCAATCCGCCCATGTGTGGCCGCCCTTGAGAAGACAAGTCCGCTTTTGAATTCGGCCACCGGCCATTGAATTCAGCAACCGGCCACCGGCCATTGACTTTCGACCATCGGCCACCGGCCATTGACTTCCGACCACCGGCCATCGGCCATTGAATACCGGCCACCGGCCAACCGACCGGTTGTTTTCCGACCACTTTCCGGCCGCCGTCCGGCCATAACATTCCGGCGAAAAAGAATATTCCGGGGAAAAAAAGTCTCGGGGGCCTCCGCCCCCGAGGCCTTTAAAGTTGCCCCTGATTCTTGTCCATGAAATTTTTGGTTTCCGGTGAGTGATTTTCCTTCACGCACGATGGCTTCTCCTCATAATGGGGGCCTTACAAATGTGCGCTTTTACCACAGAAAATTACAAGGGTAAATCAGGCTCCATACTTAACAATCTCCCACTTGGAGACTGATCTCCAAACCAAACCTGTGACTGCTTTCCATTCTGGCTTCTTATCCTTGAATGCCGATTGAAGATGAGCAAAAGCTCAACTTCTCCTTGTTGACCACCTTTGTAAACATGTCTGAAGGATTTTCACTTGTATGCACCTTTCCTAGCTTTAGTTGTCCCTCTTCCAAAAGAGTGCGTATGAAGTGATATCTCACCTCAATGTGCTTTGTCCTTGAATGAAAGACTGAGTTCTTCGCAAGATGGATAGCGCTTTGGCTATCACTGTATAAGACACAATTGTCTTGTTTGAATCCAAGCTCTTCTAAGAATCTGTGAAGCCACAGAATTTCTTTGCTTGCCTCTGTCATTGCTACATACTCTGCTTCCGTGGTAGAAAGTGAAACCACTTTCTGCAGCTTTGAAGCCCAGCTTACTGCTGTGCCTCCAACCGTGAACACATAGCCAGTAGTGCTCCTTCGAGTATCTTTGTCACCTGCCATATCTGCATCAGCATACCCTTCTAGAAAAATATCAGTTCCTCCAAAATACAAAGCATTTGTTGTTGTCCCTTTTAGATACCTAAGTATCCACTTCACAGCTTGCCAATGCTCTTTACCTGGGTTGTCCATGAACCTACTCACAACTCCCACTGCATGTGCAATGTCTGGCCTTGTCCAGACCATAGCATACATTAGAGAACCTACCGCTGCAGCATATGGAACTTTAGACATATAGGCTATCTCCTCTTGTGTCTTTGGACACATATCCTTCGTTAGTTTAAAATGACCAGCCAAAGGTGTAGAAACTGGTTTTGCATTTTGCATTGCAAACCTTTCTAGTACCTTCTTGATGTAATCTTCTTGAGATAGCTTTATTGTCTTCTTCGTCCTGTCCCTTGATATTTTCATACCAAGTATCCTCTTTGCAGCACCTAAATCTTTCATTGAAAAAGATTTGGACAGCTCCTCTTTTAGGTCTTTGATGTCCTGCATGTTAGCACTTGCAATCAACATGTCATCAACATACAACATTAGGATGATGAATTTCCCATCTCCCAAATTCTCCGTGTAGACGCAGTGATCCGAGTTGCATCTTGTGAATCCATGATCCAACATCGATCGATCAAACTTCAAGTACCATTGTCTTGATGCTTGCTTTAAACCATACAAGCTCTTCTTTAATCTGCAAACCATTTTCTCCTTACCTTTTACTTCATATCCCTTTGGTTGAAGCATGTAGATTTCCTCCTCTAAGTCACCGTGTGGGAATGCTGTATTTACATCCATTTGCTCGAGATTTAGATCATGAGCAGCCACAAGGCTTAAGACAAGCCTAATTGAGTTCATTTTTACAACAGGAGAAAATATTTCATTGAAGTCAATACCTTTCTTTTGAGAAAAACCTTTTACCACAAGCCTAGACTTGTACCTTTTCTTCCCACCTTCTTCTTCCTTTAGCTTGTACACCCATTTGTTTTGAAGTGCCCGCTTACCTTTAGGCAACTTAACCAACTCCCATGTTTGGTTGCGATGTAGTGAGTCCATCTCCACTTGCATGCTCTTCGTCCATTCTTCTTTGGATTCATGTTGCATAGCTTCTTCATATGATTCCGGCTCTCCAGAATTCGAGATCAAGAGATGGTTGAAGGAAGGAACAAACCTTTCTGGAGGTCTACTTGCTCTTGTAGATCTTCGGGGAATAGGTTGAAGCTCTTCATTTGGTTGACGTTGTTGCACATTGTCACCATTTGCAGTCCTTGAGTCTTCACCGTCCTCAATCTCCATGTACTCATCACCTGTTTCTTTTGTTTGTTTTCTTTCCAAGTAATCTTTGTACATATTTTGTTCGTTAAAAATTACATCCCTACTCCTTAAGATTTTACCATCTTCAGGATTCCATAGGCGATACCCAAAGTCTCCTTCTCCATAGCCAATGAAGAAACACTTTTTGGACTTTGCATCTAACTTTGATCTTAGGCTTCTATCTATGTGCATGAAAGCCTCACACCCAAACACTTTGAGAAATGCATAATTTACCGGTTTACCTATCCATGCCTCTTGTGGAACTCCCCCATCCAATGCTGTTGAGGGTGACCGATTGATTAAGTACACAGACGTACTTACAGCTTCCGCCCAAAGCTCAAGCGGTAGGCCTGCATGTAGCCGCATGCTTCGTGCTCGTTCCATGATTGTCCTGTTCATCCTTTCCGAAATCCCATTTTTTTGAGGTGTACTTGGGATTGTCCTTTGCCTCCGAATGCCATTGCTAGCACAAAAGCTTTCAAAAGCTTGGTTGCAATATTCGCCTCCATTGTCGGATCTGAGGCATTTAACCTTGGTATCTGTTTCATTCTCCACAAAGGCTTTCCACCTTTGAAATATGGAAAATACATCGGATTTATTCTTCATGACATAAACCCATGTTTTTCTAGTCGCATCGTCTATGAATGTTACATAGTACAATGAGCCACCAAGTGATGGTGTACTTGCAGGACCCCAAACATCAGAATGAACCAACTCAAGTTTTTTATTTTTTCTTTCATTTCCTGATTTTTGAAATTTTACCCTCTTTTGTTTACCATAAACACAATCTTCACAGAACTCTAAGTCCACTTCTTTCAAACCTGGTAGAAGCTTCTTTGTTTGAAGGATTTGCATTCCTTTGGCACTCATATGCCCAAGTTGGTAGTGCTACACCGCACTGTCAACTTCTGTAGTTGCTGCACAAGCTGAAGGTTGCGTGCTAACAGTACACAAGTAAAGTGTACCGACTTTTTCACCCTTGGCAACCACCAAAGATCCCTTTGAGATCTTCCACCGTTTGTTTCCGAATGCAATGTTGTGACCTTCATCGTCCAATTGTCCTGTAGAGATCAAATTTTTGCGAAGAGAAGGAACATGTCTAACATCTTTAAGCTTCCATTCATTTCCGTTAGTAGTTTTGACAGAAACTGTACCTTTGCCGAAAATCTCACAAGCTTCATCATCTCCCAAGTATACATACCCAAAATTACCTTTGGTGTAGTCTTGGAAATGTTGCTTGTGTGGTGTCGCATGGAATGAAGCCCCGGAATCTACTATCCAGGAATTAGACACATTGTCTAATGAGAGAATTAGAGCATCTTGCTCTACTTTACCTGCCACATTGGCCTCCGATGTTGGCTTGTTGTCTTGAGACTCTGTCTCCTTCTTCTTCTTGGACCAGCAATCCTTCTTGACGTGGCCCTTCTTGCCGCAGTTCCAACATTCAAGAACTGACTTTGTTCGTGATTTGCCGCAGTTCCAACATTTAAGAACTGACTTTGTTTGTGATTTGCTCCGTCTTGAGCGATCACGACCCTTTTGGTTTTTGAACCTCTCCTTAGGCCTTCCTCTTGTTTTCACTGATAGTGCAGCACTTGATGATTCTCCTGTGCTTCTCCTTCGCATTTCCTCGCTTAGGATAACACCCACAACATCATCAAACTTAAGAGTATTTGTGCCAGAGATAGAATTACTTAGAGCCATCACAAGGCTGTCCCAACTATCCGGTAGAGATGATAGTATAAGGAGAGCTCGCACTTCGTCATCGAAATTGATTTTCACTGATCGAAGTTGACTTATGTTTGTGTTAAAGTCATTTAGGTGTTCTGCAACTGAACCATTCTCTGCCATCTTTAGATTGAACAAGCGCTTCATAAGAAATACCTTATTGGATGCCGATGGTTTCTCGTAGAAGTCGTCAAGTGACTTCATCAAGTCCTCCGTTGTCTTCATCTCCGAAACATTGAAGGCCACCGTTGACGCCAAGCTTAACCGGATTGTTCCCAGTGCCTTTCGATCAAGGACAATCCATGCTTCATCTGCCATTGTTGCGGGCTTCTTCGCAAGACCGCCTAGTGGCAAATAGAGGTCCTTCTGGTAGAGATAGTCTTCAATCTGCATCTTCCAATGTTGGTAGTTTTTGCTGTTGAACTTCTCAATCTTGAGCTTCCCTTCCTCCGCCATAACTCCCACTCAATTCAAGGAATCCTTTCCTTGAGATAATTTAGCTACGAGCAAACCTTGCTCTGATACCAGTTGTTAGGAAATAAGACGTAGCTAAATAGATAATTGAGTAGATTACTTAATGGAGAGAGACAGATTTATATACACGAGATTATAGAGTAGAGAGAGAGAGAGAGAGTACACACGATATACGTGGTTCACCCAATGTGGGCTACGTCCACGGGAAAGCAGCCACTCAATGGCTTTAGTACTTCAAAACAAGAAGTAGTTTACAAAGGGATTATACCCTTAATGGAGCTCCCGCTTTGCTTCACTCTCACCACCTCACACTCACCTTGTTGCATCAACTTCACACTATGAAATGTGTGTAGAAATGGCCTCCTTTTATAGGCCAAAAGGGCTGCCCTCTCTTATGAGAGACAGCCATGTGTAGCCGCCCTTGTGCGAATAAGTCCAAATCGGACCCTCCAATCCGCCCATGTGTGGCTGCCCTTGAGAAGACAAGTCCGCTTTTGAATTCGGCCACCGGCCATTGACTTTCGACCACCGGCCACCGGCCATTGACTTCCGACCACCGGCCATCGGCCATTGACTACCGGCCACCGGCCAACCGACCGTTTGTTTTTCGACCACTTTCCGGCCGCCGTCCGGCCATAATATTCCGGGAAAAAAAAGTCTCAGGGGCCTCCGCCCCCGAGGCCTTTAAAGTTGCCCCTAATTCTTGTCCATGAAAAATTTGGTTTCTGGTGAGTGATTTTCCTTCACGCACGATGGCTTCTCCTCATAATGGGGGCCTTACAAATGTGCGCTTTTACCACCGAAAATTACAAGGGTAAATCAGGCTCCATACTTAACACTCAACTTTTTGGCAATGAAGTCTTTGGCTACTATAGATACAGAAGTCATCCATAAAAACCCTAATGGACTTTCCAAAGAAGGGCTAAAAGACAAGAGTTGTAAACCTTATAAAGGTACTAGGAGTATTTGTGAGCCCAAATGGCATCACTCTATAGGCAAAGCAACCCCAAGGTGTGATGAAAGTGGTTTTTAATTGATCTTCTTCTGCTATTCTGATTTGAAAATACCCTGAATACCCATCACACATTGTGTAACATTTATAGCCGGCTACTTCGTTTAAGATTTCATCTTGGAAAGGAAGAGGAAAATGATCCCTCTTTGTTGCAGCATTGAGCGGTTTGTAGTCAACACAGACCCTCCATTTTCCGTTCTTTTTAGGGGTTACTACAATTGGGGACACCCACTCAGAGTTAGACACAGGGTAAATGAAACCAGCTTTGAGGAGTCGACTAACCTCTGTCAAAAGTGCCTCTTGTTGTATTTTTCCTAGGCGCCTTAGCTTTTGGGCCACAGGTTTAGTACCTGGTTTTAATTCTATGCCATGCTCTATAACATCCACACCTCTAATTTGTGAGTAATCAGTGATAAACAAATTGGGATACCTCTTGAGCATATCGATGTAGGACCGCTTCTCTTCAGGGGTAAGATCTTTTGCAAGCATTCTCTCAAAGTCTTCAAAGTGCTTGTGGTCACCTTTGTCATCCTTTGTTTGCTCCTTTGTTGGGTCAACCTCTATTGATGGAGTTTTTGATGTGTTGAAGATGATTCCCATTACCTCCAAAGATGATTCTTCTTCGCTATTGGATGTAGTGGTTGAACTTTCCTCGTCGCTTGAGCCAAAACTCTCTTCACTTTCTTCATCAGCCGTGGTCTCATAGTTGATGTCGAGCTGGTTTCCTTCATGCCAATCGTATACTACATGTTGCCCCTTTTTGAGAATCAATTGTCCTCGTCCCCATTTTTGATCTGCATTTACAGCGATGAGCCAAGGCCTCCCTAGGATGATGGGATAGCCCTCCCCCTTGGCCGGCATAACATACATGTCCACACGTGCATCTATATTGCATACAGAAACTTTTACATTCTCGATGATCCCTAGGCACTTCACACTTGCATTGTTGGCCAGCCTAGCTTGACAATTAGAGGATTTAGTGATTTCAAGCCCTAGTCTATTCATGGCACTTTCCGTGATCACACACATTTGTGCTCCACCATCAACATACACATTGGATACCTTCCTACCCCTTACATAAGCATCTACAATAGGTTCCACATCTTGTTGTGGCTTTGAAGTCAATGCCTTTACTGTCACCTTTTCTTTCTTTCTTGGGAGTCTTGTGCTTACAAGTTGGGACCAATGCTTTCTCACCTTGGGTGATAGATGTAGGAGTTGAGGCCAAGAAATATTGGGCTTTTGAGTTTGCAAATCTTCTAAGATGTTGTAGGGTTCCATATTCTTTCCTAATGGAAAATCGTTGATGCCGATCTCCCTTCGCCTTGACCTCTGCTTCTTGCCTCCTTCCTCCTTCTTTGACTTTTTCTTCCTCTCCTTCCTTGCAGGTTCTGACTCTTCATTCCTTGTGTCTTCATCCTTGTTGTGTGCTCTTGTGCGCTTTTCTGCTGGCATAACATCAAAATGTATAGGGCTCACCTCTATCTCCTCTTCCAGATTTATGACATTTACTCCCCTCTCTTCCTCCACTGGTGGGACAGGAGGGATGTTTGCCACTGGAGGTGGTGGTGGTCGACGAAGAATTTGCGGGGCTTGAGCATGCTCTTGCTGCACCATGAGCGGAGGGGGTCTAGGAGGGTATATGTCCCCTGGAAGCCTTCGAGGGTGAGGGAAATTATACATGCCATGACCAACTTCGTTGCAATTCCAGCATCTCAACTCTTGTGCTTGACGTCGTTGATTGCGATTCCCTTCTCTTGGTTGTCGTTGTTGGGGTAGGCCCTGCACTAGATTCAAGGTGAGACTCTCTAGTTGTTGAGTTAATCTTTGCAAGATCTCTTGTTGTGATCCTTCCCCCATTTGTGAAGTATGGGCAAGAGAGCCCCTAACTTGTGCTCCCATGCTTGGTGAAGAATCCCTCTCAATGACTTCATTTAGGTCCCTTGTTCTATGTGCTTGAAAATTTAACTTCTTGAATTTGACCATGGCCACCTCACGTGCTTCCTCAAATGTTGATGGGAATTTTAACTCTACCTTGGTCTTCAAAATTGGATACAAGCCAGCCATGAACCTATCTTTCTTTAGAAAGTTTGGTGCACCACCTTGGTTTTGTAAGGTAGCCTCCCATCTATCCCATAGGTTAAGGAAAACGGCCTCATAAGATGGGTAGTCTTCAAGGAATACCTGTTTATGTTGAAGTAGACACTTCCAAAGACCCTCTGGAGTATCTCCTTGCCCAAATTTGGCAAGAAAAATTGCACATAGCCTCTCCCAATTGGTTTTGTTTTGAGGTTGCAAGGCCTCGTACCATGCCTTAGCCTCCCCTTTGAGAACGAGTGGAAAAGCACGTAGCTTTACCTCTTCTTGATCTCTCCCAGAGATGAGGTGTGCCATCTCCAAATTATCCAAAAATTCTTGTGCATCCTCACCATTTTTAGAATGAAAGGTAGGAAAAGTGCTTGACATTTTTACAATACAAGGAGGTTTGTGTACCACAAAGTTTTGACTACGATGAGTGATCACATCAAACTGAAAATATATACATCAAGTGTTAGTTCATAATTTATCATAGGCAAAATAAAAGGGTTGATTGAGGTATTAATTTCATTAAGGCGAGTGGGTCCAAAGATTCTCCTAATGGTTGCTTGAAATCTAAATTTTGTAGCAATTATGATGTGCACAGATTGACGAGCTATGGGTGTAAAAGGAGAAGCAGCTCCAGGTCGGTTCATGTGACAATGTGTTCTCCTTTTTCTTTCTCTTGAAGAAAGTTTCCTTTGAGTGGATCGCTATCTAAGCGCCTCTTGTCCCTGCCTCAAAACAAAATAAAACATGGACATCAAATGAATCATCATAATTAATGAATGGAAGAATGATGGGATTTGGAGATGCCAAGATTTCACCAAGTCTTTCTGCTCCAAACATAAAAACAATGAGTTGTTGGTAAAAAAATTTGCGATCTACACAAAGGTTAATTCTGATGCGTTGTGAAAAATGAAAAGCATATGGTGCAACTCTATTGTTCATGAGGAGAATAGAAGGAAATTAGGAAAGTTCCTCAGTGGGGGCACCACTTTTATGAGAGCAGATTTTTTGAGATGGGGCTCAACTCAAAGCTCCCACCAGACAACCACTCCGTGAGACCCTACACACGCATATTTCTTAGGGGCACCACCCTCTTTTATGGAGAAAGAAGGAAACCAAAACAAACCATATGCAACACACACACACACACACACACACACACACACCTTCCTTATGTGCTTCAACACAAAATGCCCTTCAACCATTCAACACACACTCCTTAAGCAATCCCTTTGAACACTGCACAAACTCACATGCAAAGATTGACCTTCACCATATTAGTGCTCATATACTTCTAAGAAAAGCAAGCACAAAACCTCAAAACTCAGAACACCATAATGCACAAATACTTGACAACTCCTTTCCTTTCCCAAAAGAAGAGACTACTTACACACATAAGGCGGCATGCATAGAGAGCTCTTCTCCATCTATGCAGCCCCAAGACTTACTTACACACAACATAAGGAGAGAAGCCAAGCAAATAGACACCATGGTGCACAAAAAACTTTCTCAACAAACAAGCAACCCAATGAGCACAAAATATGAGAAGTTGCCAAGATAGGCTTACCAATTTTACATGCGTTTAGAGCAAAAGTGTGACGACAACACCCCAATTGCAACAATTTGTTGATCAAACCATGAGATAGATCATTGAACTTGATATCCTTGCTCTCATATAGAATCTACAATCCTTATTTAGGGATGAGTATGATAAGAGAAATGTTTGCAAGAGAATGGTAGCAATAGCATATTGATGCTCTCTCTATGGTGCCGCTTATGATAGCGAGCTTAGGAAATGGATAGGGAGACAAGAGGAGAGAGAGATTAGGGATTCCCTAACCTTAGAGGAGCTTATTTGCAGCAATGGAGTAGGTGTGTGTATTTTTGTGCTTGCCAAAGGGCCTTTTTATAGCTGTACAAGACCTTGGGTTAGGTTAAACTTGACTAGGGTAGGTAATTAACCATAGTTAGGTTCCCTTTTGACCATTCCTTCAATTATGCAAATAAGGGACTTATTTTTTCATTAAAAATATCCTTTTAGGTCGTGGAGGCTCCATAAGGGTTGATAATGTATGTGGGCCCCACCATGATGTCCCTCCAGTGGCTCCTGCAGAGTGTCCCCATCCTGTTTGTTGTGTCTCTGGAAGCATCTTGAGCCGACCCCTCCACATGCAAGTGGTTTTTAACTCCCCATTGGTATTTTAGAATGTTGGAGAAATCAAGAAAACTTTTCACCTTTGTGGTTTACCTGATTGTAACTTTGACCTGCAGTAACAGTGTCCGTAGCACCTTGTTTTCACCATAACTTTCAGCCTGTAACTCAGAATTGGGTGCTGTAAAAGGCAAAGTTGACCTTCTCAAAGTGTTTAAGCTGATTTTGGAGTGTTCCTCAAGTATACCCACGAGCTAAAGCGTTCAAGATGCATCCAAAAACACCTTTTGAACCAAGTCTCCTTGTAGGGGGCCCTTTAGCATGCATCCAAGGTGTAGCATGCTTTTTCAAAAGGGAATCCACCTTAAACAAATGAGGTAGGCTCCAATAAAGTTTGATTTTTTGGGGATATACATTATATTTAAGATTTGTTGACCAACACAAGTAAATGATCCAAGACTTGGGTCACATAGTGGTGGGGAAGGGAAGGCCTACAAGGTTAACCCTACCCTTGAGAGAAGATGGGTAAGATAAGTGCCCATAAATTATTTATTTACAAATTATGGGATGTAGATAGCTATTTAAATTAGTAAAGGTAATTAGTTAAAAGAATGTGTAGTAAAAAAACTAGGAGAGTAGAATTAAGTTTACTATTTACATTTAGCATGAAGAGAGAAATATGGTGTAAATGCATAAAGATTTGAGAAGGGTAAGGTGTTTGTATGGAAAAAAGTTATTACGCAAAGAGAGAATGAACACTAGGTCAAAACTTTGATAAAAAATATATACCTTTGAGTAGAAATGTAGTGCAAATGCAAGGTTACCATTTAACGCTACTCAATGTTTCAATTTTCCCAAAAAATTTGCGATTAGCCCTGTTATTCCCACCTTCTCTAGAGTTTTTTGTAGATCATTCCATAAATATGGTCTAATTTTTAACAATTCTCCTAAAGTAAGAGTGCATTGGATGGGTGTAAACATGATTGAATGGATGTTGTCTACTTCTAGGGTCTGTTCTGCTCTCTTTACTTGAGTGGTTTTACACACTATGGATTCATCTTCGTTATCTCCCAAGTAAGAGGGTGATGTTTTCAAGGTCAATGGTGGAGACATTCCTGAAGCTTTAGATCTGCAATCCCCATACAAGGATTGTACATCCATGTCCATATCAGGAGGTAGGTTGTCTAACCAAACTTCCTCTATAGGAGCTGACTTCAGAGAGGCTCCCATCGTTAATCTCTCTAACTTTTTCCCATAAGTGTCTTGGCCAGTCTTTGTCTACGAATGGAATTCCATCTAAGGCATCCTCTCTATCCGGCACTCTATCTAGCTCTTTTGTTTCAAGATGGGGCTCGACCACCACTTTGGATTTTTCTTTATTGGTTCTTACCACGAGCTCTTCAGGTTTTGCCATACTTTTGAGGTTGGGTTTTTGTTTTTTCAGCATCTCTTGCATGATTCTTACCAAATTTTAATAAGCTTCAAGCTTAGCTGCTTCCATGTCTGGAGAAGGATAGTTTTTCCATTTGTTTTTCATGTTTTGGCCTGCTTTAAGTCCTGCTTGAGAGGAATTTTTTGTATTCTCTGAATCATCAAAGAAGTTATGTTTCTTTTTCTTAGCCTGGTGATTATCTTGATTGGAACAATCGGTTCACTCTCAGATGAGCTACTAGGTATCTCTTGGACTACGTTCACTACTTATCCTTGTTTAAAGGATTTTTTGGTCAATCCTGTGGGAAGTGTCCTCCCTTTTTGCAACATTGTATGCAATAAGCTTCAACTAGCTTGAGGTTTTTGTCAGGCTCTGGGCATTCATTTTTCCAATGATCATCTGCACCACAGTTATGAAATTTTTCTCTCGGCTTAATCATGGGTCTTACCATAGGAGGCATAACACCTTGATTAGCTACATAATACATTGGTGCAAGCTTTGGTGGAGTATAAGTCACGGGTTCTTTCATTGGTGGTGGATGTGAATTATACCAATGTCCGTCTACCATTACTATAGATGGACAAGGCTCAGCATAGGGTGTAACATGCACTATTGCTTGTTCATCTATGACTCCCTCTAGATGCATATACTTTACAGGCACTGCATTATGTCCCAGATATGGAGGTTGTTGACCCAACACGGGTTGAGGTCTCTCCATACCCATCGGTGGCCTTTGAGCTAGAGCCATATTATGTTGATATCTGTACATGGGTTGTCCTTGTGGCCTCATAGGTACGTACTGAACATTCCCATCATATTTTGGTCGGTAATAGCACTCATTGGTCTCATGGTGGGTCCATTTTCCCTCGATTGCACACCATTTCTGCGGTCTAGGGTTGTCCCTGTTGAGGTATCCCTTGCCCTGGTCCCCTCATATGTGCTTTTTGCATGTTATTTATCATGTCATTCATTCTTTTGAGCATGTCTTCTATGACTGAAAGCGGTGCTGCAGCAATCGTTCCCACTTGTGCTGGTTTGGTGGATGTTGTTTTCTCAATTTGGTTATCCTTAGAAACATCTTCTTCATTGAAAATATCACAATTGTCTTCTAAGTCAATAGCATTTGACACACACTCTTCTAGGGTTGTATCACTACAACAAAAAAGGGGGTTATCGACGTATAAAGCGACGCTTATCGTTGCTATATGCCTCGATATATGCGTCCCTGTGAATCTGTCGCAAAGAGCGTCGTTATACGCATGGAAAGGCTTTATTAGCGATGCCTATAGCGACGTGTATATCGACGCATATATAGACGGGTATAGCGACGCGTATATCGGCGACTATAATAGTAAAAAAAATTATTAGACAGAGGGCAGGTAGCCTGGCCTGTGCCCAATGAAAAGATGGACAAAGGCACCACAGCCAGACTTCCTGCCATCTGCCCAAGAAAGCGAGCGGCACCAAAATCAACCGTGCTCTGCAAAAATTTCGGCAGAGTTCCCTTCGTTTTTACATAAAATTTTCAAAAAAAATATATCATGTATACGCCTCCTACATGCTATCCATGTAGGATCTCACATGAGATTTAAGGCCAATGACCATAACGAACCATAACCATAACTTAAAAGCATAACCATAACTTAAAACTATAACCATAACTTAAAACCATAACCGACCAATATAATCACTTTGATCATAACCAGAAACAAAATTAACAATAACCATAAGCATAACCAGAAAGTTAAACATAACCATAAACAAAACTTGAACCATAACTATGTCTATACAAGAATAGGAGAAATAACCATGTCTATACAATGACAATGACAACAACCATAACCATAAGGAAAACAATAACTGTCTAAACAATAATCATAACCATATATATATATGTCAACACAAAAGGAGACACAGAAGCGTGTCTGTGTCTCACAAAGCATATATATGAAATCCGGGCCACTGATGACTAGGCGTCAGAACCTGCACATAGGACAACTCACAAAATTAGTATTTACATATACTTACTTAATTGAATCAACTCACACATATTAACGTCTCACCTCAAGCGATCAGTGAGACTGTAAGGCCGCCCAGTCTACATGCTCTTTTGAAGCATTAAGATCATTCAATACTTCATAGATACCTTTGCGATATCCATCTGACTCCTCCTGACGTGGTCGGGGCTCGATGCATCACAAGATTCTGCGTTTATACAAAAATCAGAGTAATAAGAATACATGATTCATCGCGTTTTAAAAAACGCCATAGTTAAGATTGGATTAAAAACTAACAAACTCATAGCGAAAAGGTGTCGAAGCCTCTGCTGCCAAGATGAGATGTCCCCCTGGTCATCTGTCGTATCTGTGCAACCTCACGCTGCTGTCTGAACCGCGTGGCCGCTGTCTGCTCATCCTCCCTGATCTGAAGCCACATCTCGTGTGGGATGCCCGAAGGCTTCGGTGAGCTGATCCTGAAAGCCTTCTGAGCTGCATCTCGTCAATGTTTCACGGTGTCCCATGCAACACCCTTGATCCAGCTCCTCGAAACAACGTCAGAACCCGGAGCAGGCCGGTACTCTCTTAGGATGGTCTCCACTATGTAATTGACTTTGTCCTTTTCCTGTTGATCCCAAGACGTCAGAAGGCTGGTCGAAAATTGTAGCTCCGCGAGCTGGCGAATCCGCTGTCTCATCTCAGTCCCGACTCTATCCATGTCAACAGAACCATCTGGCCGTACAGTATAGAGCTTGGAGACACTAGGATTGTGTGCCCCCCAAGGTGTGCCAAGAGGTGTGTCAAGAGGTGTGCCTGGGTAGGAAGGGGGTCGTGAGCGAGGAGGGGTCGAAGCATCTATGGACCCTCTTCGGACCCTCGGGTGTGAAGCCCGGAGGCGTAGTACCCGTGCCTCTGGCTACCCAGTACTGAGCAACCTCTGCCATCTGAGCAGGCGTCATCCGTGTAACGAAGCCCATGAATGCATCTGCACTCATAGAAGCGGGATCTGGAAACTGGTCTACCATACTAAAGTCCTGCACAAAGAAAGTAAAATAAAGCGTCAGAACACAATTGTTTAAATTGACTTTAAGCTTAATTTTAAATCAACGTCTTCACACAAACACTTACAGGCCTAGGCCTCGACAAGTGAGGTATCATCGATAAGATCTTGCACTGTTTCATCGTCTATCTCTAATTGCAAACATAACTCTACCCCAACTCGTTCTGGCAGATTGTCTTTATCCATTGCATCTTCATCTACAAGTGTCAATTCTGGCTCGTCTGCGTCATCCCTGGCATAGAAGCCGTTTTCCTCTGCCATACCTTCGTCCATCTCATCTAATGTCACAGTAGTATGGACGTCGTCTGACTGACTTTCCTCCAGGAGATCTTGCCCTTCAAATACTTGTTTATTTCTTGGAGCAACCTGAACCACAAACCACCACTGTCGCTCTCGAGGGTCCGGTACAAAGACCACTTGCTCGCAATGTTCGGGGAGAGCAAATGTGTCGCTCGCATCTGTCCAAACCTTTGTAGAATCTATTTGCACAAGTTTGTTTTCATCTTTGCGTACCGTTGCATTGCGACCAAAAGTAATCACTTTGAACCACTTCACATCCAACAAAAACATCTCAGACCGCTTGAAGCTTACTTTCAGGATATCTGACACCAGACCACGGTAATCTAGGTTGCTAGTGCTCTCATTCGTGTCTCTGGCACTAGCCCTGCTCTTTTGCATGAAACTAACCATTACCCCACTGTCAAACGTGTTTCTTCTGCTGTCAATTTGTTGTGTTCTGAAATGCTTTCCATGCGACCACAGTGCCATGTATGTATGATACTTCCAGTCACATCCAATAGCCAGCTCTTCCTCTTCTAGAGATATGGGTTCTCCGATCTGTCAAGCTTCTCTCACTGTCTTGTCCAACCATGCCATTGTAGGGAATTTAGGTAGAGGAGCGAGATAGTCTGGCAAGGGTAAACCTCTAGTCGTTCGGCTTCGCCTGAAATCGTGTCGCTCCCTATTGCGTCTCTCTTTCTCTTCTTTGTACGTTTCAAGCCATTTTTGCATCGACGCTGAATTTAGTATACAGAACTTCATGATCTTTTCTCGCATGGCGTCGTCCATTTTCTTCGGCACCCCTTGCCCTTGCGGCTCCTCTCCCACCAGTCTTGCATCCTCCTCATCGCTCCACAGTGAGGCATTTCTGGGTTAGAAACGGATAGAAATTCGGTCGTCAATACAAGAGACTCTTGCACCAGCCATCCTTCTGCCATGCTCCCCTCTGGACACGATTTTTGGCGAACAAAACCCTTAAGTGTTTTCATGAACCGCTCTAGAAAGAACATCCAACGGCTGTGGACTGTACCTGCCACTGCAACCTCATCTACTACATGGATGAGCAAGTGCATTTGGATAGTTAGACAGCTCGTGGGTAGATACTTCTCAATCATGCAAACTGCTTCAATGGAGTTAGCCCTTGCGACTGCAATAGATTCCTCCTGTATCTCCTTAGAAGAGATCCACCGCACTAGCTCTGAAATCTTGTATATGCAGGTCCGCACTTCCTCCGTTAAACACCCCTTGATCGCAATTGGAAGAATGAATTGCAAGAACTTATGCTAGTCGTGCGATTTCAATCCTAATAGTTGATCGTCACGGGTGAATGCTGTCTTGAGACATCGCATATATCCTGTTGGCGTCCTGAACTCTGAAATCACCCTTTTAACTTGTCGCTCTTCGTTTTTTAGCAATACCCATGGCACTCTTGGAAGTTTTATTTGACCAGTTGCATTGATGAAAGGCCACAGCTCTGGCATCTTTCCAACTGATTGCAAATCATCTCGTGAAGCTCGATTGTCTTTCATTCCCATGATTGTCTTCCATAGGAGCTCTCCCACATTCTTGAATATATGCATTGGATCCAGCAAATGGTTAATTAGTAGATCACCCCAGTACGACAAAGTATGGAGAATGGACAAACGTTTCATTCCTGAAACAGGTTGCCCCGTATGTTGCTCCCATCGGCGACGCCACTCTTGTACATGCATAGGACGACATTCGATGTGACCAAGTTGACCTTCGCACAAGTGATGGCCATCTGGAAGATAACGGTGGTGGCCTTAATAAATTGTCTTTCGAAGAGAGGTAGAATAGCGCACATCCAAGGACTGCCCGCAAATTGGACATGCATTGTATCCCGAAGTTGTTAGCCCTGCATATATTAAAGCATGAATCAGGCCAAGGCAAAGTGCTTGCGAATAGCGAGAATTTTGTAAATCAAGAACCATTACCAGAAGCTTCTCCGTATCCTGGCCAATCATGCATAGTCCACATAAGAAGTCCATGGATCTTTGCATGCTGTTGTCCTAGTGGTTCAACCGCATCTGCTATGTCGATCCCATGCCATAACTCCTGGAGCTCGTCAACTAGTGGAGCTAGATAAACATCCATGTTTTTTGCCTTGAACTTACCAAGTACAATCAAGCTTAATATCAAATGACCCTTCTTGATGGCAAGCCACGGCGGGAGGTTGTAATTGATAAGGCACACAAGCCAAGTGCTCCATGACCAGCTTCTCAAGCCAAATGGATTGACTCCATCCATTGCCATGCACAAATGCAAATTGCGTGGTTCACTCTTAAAATGTGGCCAGGTATCTTCAATGTGCCTCCAGGCCTTTGAATCAACAGGCACCCTAAATGTTGATCTATTCGTAGAATGCCACCGCATCAACTTTGCAATGGAACCACAACGAAACATGCTTTTTATCCTAGGAATAATAGGGAAATACCGCAACACTTTAGCTGGCACTGTCTCGCCAACTGCATCTTGTTTGTAGCGCATTGCTCCGCACTTAGGACACGACAAACAATCTGCGAATTCATTGCGAAAAAGAATGCAATCATTTGGACATGCATGAATCTTGTTGTAGTCCAAGCCAACTGAGGTCAATAGTTGCTTTGCGTCTGGCCTGGAGGGGGGCATTTCATTGCCAGCCGGGAGAAGTTGCTCCCGCAACAATCTGTTTAAGCCACATTAAATTAAAAAGCTCTCCAAGCACGTCACCGTTGCAATCGAAAAATGCCTTTTATAAATTACATACCTAAACAAAGTAGTGAGGCTTGCATCTCACCACCCGTACAGTGACTGAAGATTCAAAAACGCTAGACAAGTACGAAGCGTCGATATTTTGGCGCCTTCATAAATTGGTTGGCGTGCCAACTTCCTCAACATGTCTTCAGGAGATAGGCGCACGGCTTCTGGTGCTGCTTCGTTGGCGTTCTCCTCGCTTGTCTGGAAGAAGGCATCCAACATCTCCTCCATGCCGTCGTCTTCTGTCTGTAAGTCCTTTTTTGCTTCCATCCTTGGCTCTATATTGGTCGGACCTTCACGCATAATCCTTTTTCTCTCTCTCTCAGATGTAGGTGCTATGTCGCGAAAATCAATGCCCGTTCCGTAAGAGTCGTATCGTAGATTCTGTACAGTTTGTTTAGCAAACTCTCCATACTTGTGCAATGCTCATTACATATCCTACGCTTGCGCAGGATTTGATACTTGCAGAACGTGCACGAGCATGCAATATTTTCCTCCATGTTAGTTGATGACGTTGCCATCTACAATGATTATGAATGTTGTTTTAATATATATACTCCTCACAATGTAAACTACCTCGCATTCTCTAGTTTTGCCCAATCTCCGTACACCTCGGTCAAGAGGTGTACAGAGATCAGGACCACCGGGTCAAAATCTCGTCTTTATTGGTCAAATCCTATATGGGTAGACACATACGTGCACTCCCAGGTGTACATGGCAATGCATGTAGCGGGCAAAACCCCTTTGCCTCTTTTAGTTCCATAGTTTCTTCAACATCCTACGGCTACCTATGGCTTGTGTAGTTGACGTTAATTCAAACCCATTGACCTACGGCTTGCCATACACGCTCTTGACATTTCTTTAAGACTACTTAATGAACTACGGATGGTTTAGGTATGGATAGAAGCCATTTTCGAAGTCCGTTTGCGTTTTTCCGTAGAAAAACGCAACCGGATTTGACCTACGGCTTGTGTATTTGGCGTTTCTTCTATCCGTTTGACCTACGGCTTGCCATACGCGCTCTTGACATTGCCTAAAGACTACCTAATCGTCTATGGATGGTTTCAGAAGGCATAGAAGCCATTTTCGAAGCCCGTTTGTGTTTTTTCATAGAAAAACGCAACCGGATTTGACCTACGACTTGTATATTTGGCGTTTCTTCTATCCGTTTGACCTACGGCTTGCCATACGCGCTCTTGACATTGCCTAAAGACTATCTACGGATGGTTTTAGAAGGCATAGAAGCCATTTTCGAAGTCCGTTTGCGTTTTTCCGTAGAAAAACGTAACCAGATTTGACATATGGCTTGCCATACGCGCTCTTGACATTGCCTAAAGACTACCTAATCGTCTACGGATCGTTTCAGAAGGCATAGAAGCCATTTTCCAAGTCTATTTGCGTTTTTTCGTAGAAAAACGCAACCGAATTTGACCTACGGCTTGTGTATTTGGCGTTTCTTTGATCCGTTTGACCTACGGCTTGCCATACGCGCTTTTGACATTGCCTAAAGACTACCTAATCGTCTACGGATGGTTTCAGAAGGCATAGAAGCCATTTCCGAAGTCTGTTTGCGTTTTTCCGTAGAAAAACGCAACCGGATTTGACCTACGGCTTGTGTATTTGACGTTAATTCAAACCCATTGACCTACGGCTTGCCATACGCGCTATTGACATTGCCTAAAGACTACCTAATCGTCTACAGATGGTTTCAGAAGGCATAGAAGCCATTTTCGAAGTCCGTTTGCGTTTTTTCGTAGAAAAACGCAACCGGATTTAACCTACGACTTGTGTATTTGGCATTTCTTCTATCCGTTTGACCTACAGCTTGCCATACGCGCTCTTGACATTGCCTAAAGACTACCTAATCGTCTACGGATGGTTTCAGAAGGCATAGAAGCCATTTCCGAAGTCCGTTTGTGTTTTTCCGTAGAAAAACGCAATCGGATTTGACCTACGGCTTGTGTATTTGGCGTTTCTTCTATCCGTTTGACCTACGGCTTTCCATACGCGCTTTTGACATTGCCTAAAGACTACCTAATACTCTATGAATGGTTTCAGAAGGCATAAAAGCCATTTCTGAAGTCCGTTTGCGTTTTTCCGTAGAAAAATGCAACCGGATTTGACCTACGGCTTGTGTATTTGGCGTTATTTCTATCCATTTGACCTACGGCTTGACATACGCGCTTTTGACATTGCCTAAAGACTACCTAATTGTCTACGGATGGTTTCAGAAGGCATAAAAGCCATTTCCGAAGTCCGTTTGCGTTTTTTCGTAGAAAATTCAACCGAATTTGACCTACGGCTTGTGTATTTGGTGTTTCTTTGATCCGTTTGACCTACGGCTTTCCATAAGCACTCTTGAAATTGCCTAAAGACTACCTAATCGTCTACGGATGGTTTCAGAAGGCATAGAAACCATTTCCGAAGTCCGTTTGCGTTTTTCAGTAGAAAAATGCAACCGGATTTGACCTACGGCTTGTGTATTTGACGCTAATTCAAACCCATTGACCTACGGCTTGCCATACGCGCTATTGACATTGCCTAAAGACTACCTAATCGTCTACAGATGGTTTCAGAAGGCATAGAAGCCATTTTCGAAGTCCGTTTGCGTTTTTCAGTAGAAAAACGCAACCGGATTTGACGTACGGCTTGTGTATTTGGCGTTTCTTCTATCCGTTTGACCTACGGCTTGCCATACGCGCTCTTGAAATTGCCTAAAGACTACCTAATCGTCTTCGGATGGTTTCAGAAGGCATAGAAGCCATTTCCGAAGTCCGTTTACGTTTTTTCGTAGAAAAGCGCAACCAGATTTGACCTATGGCTTGTGTATTTGACGTTAATTCAAACCCATTGACCTACGGCTTGCCATACGCGCTATTGACATTGCTTTAAGAGTACCTAATGAACTACGGATGGTTTCAGCTAGCTGTTTTAGCTGCTTAGTCCACACCCAGCAGTTTAGGATTCCATAATATGTTATTTTGTCATTTTGTTATTCTAACCTAGTATCAATCTACCACATTGTAACTTTCTGGTTTCATAGGTCACTTTGGCCTTTTGAAGAGTTAACATAACATTTCATTCATTTCTTTCTTTAATTTTAATTTTTTACGCAAACCATAACTCTCTCTTTCTCTCTCTAGTTTTAATTTCCTACGCACATTTTTCTCTCTCTTTAATTTCCTACACGCACACACCTCTCTTTCTCTCTCTTTCCTACACACACACACACCTCTCTCTCTCTTTCCTACACACACACACACCGCTCTCTATCTCTCTCTTTAATTTCCTACACGCACACACACTTCTCTCTTTCTCTCTCTCTCTCTCTCTCTCTCTCTCTCTTTCCTACACACACACATACACTTCTCTCTCTCTCTCTCTCTCTCTCTCTCTCTCTCTCTCTCTCTCTCTTTCCTACACACACACACACCCCTCTCTCTCTCTCTCTCTCTCTCTCTCTCTCTCTCTCTCTCTCTCTTTCCTACACACACACACCGCTCTCTCTCTCTCTCTCTCTCTCTCTCTCTCTCTCTCTCTCTCTCTCTCTTTCCTACATACACACACACACACACACCGCTCTCTCTCTCTCTTTCTCTTTCCTACACACACACCGCTCTGTCTCTCTCTCTCTCTCTCCTACACAAACACACACACACACACCTCTCTCTCTCTCTCTCTCTCTCTCTCTCTCTCTCTCTCTCTGTGTGTGTCTATCTCTTTCCTACACACACACACACACGATGTGGGGAGAGAGAGAGAGAGAGAGAGAGAGAGAGAGAGAGGGGTTAGGGAGGGGAAGAGTGCCATAATACCTTGCAGCAGGTTTCGGTCAAGATCTGAGAACGCGCTTGTTGAGGGCAAAATAGCCCCTTCGCGCGGGTTCGGCTTTTCCCCCCCCAAATTACTTCCGTCGATACCTGCGTCGATATACGGGTCGATATACGCGTGGAAAAAATGAGCTTTCGACGCGTATATCCACGGGCATATCGACGCCCATATCGACGCGTATATCGACGGGCTGTAAGTATGTCGATATGAACGTGGAAAAGCACGGGCATCGATATATAAAGCGTCGATAACTTTGGGTTATGTTGTAGTGTATGCTTCTTGCTATACAGTATAGCATGAAGTTCTTTGTTTGGCAGTCCCTCTAGAAACAAGGATACTAGTCTTTCTTCTGCAGGTATCTCTAGCTCTATGCATCTTGCAATGTATTGTTGCATTCGAGTTGCACAAACCCTAACAGACTCACCTTGTTTCTGTTTAAAGCTGTAGATTTACACTATCGTATTGTGTTTGATCCCCGTTTTAGAACAAGTAGCTACAAATCCTTGAGCTAATGTGTTTAAGTCCATGTGACCTTGGTGGAATGTTTTGGAACCATGTCAATGCTTTTCCTTCTAATGTCATTCCAAACCCCTCGAATTGAGTATGGAAATCAAATATGCTTCTGCTCTTAGCACTTGCTTAAAGCTTGCTAAGTGGTCATATGGATCCCTAGATCCACTGTATTTTTTGACCCATTTTTCAAAATCAGCTGGTCTAACTCGTCTATTTGGTTCAACTCCCGGTCTCCAGGCAGTTGGTCCCGTTCCGAGTCCTTCAAACTAGTCTGTTGGAAATAGTGACTCATGTAGCCCTGGATTGGCTTTCGTGTCACCCGGTTTTCTTTGTGATGAGGTGGTTTCTGGTTTCTTAACATTACTCTCAGAAGATCTCTCATGGAGTTCTTCTCTTGGAATAGTTTCTGGTCCTTGGCCCAATATCCAATCCCTTATGGAGTACCCTTGGTATTTGGTTTGTTGCACCTCCTCAGGAGTCATCATAACAAAGTTGTTGTTATAACAATCCCTAAACAGGTAGGTTTTTAGATCTGTTGAACCCTTATCTTTAATCTTGAAGATATAGATGATCTTCATGGGTGTTAGTTGTCCTGATTTGGCATGTGAAGTCCGTACAAGATTTTTGACGTTTCTATCCTCCCAACAATAGACCTAGATCCTAGGATCAGTAGTAAGCCATTTCAAAGGTTTCAAATCAACTTTATTGTATCCCTCGAATTCTAAAGTTGGTGGTCCTTCTTTAGATGCCATATATGGAATTATTGTATTTACTTCTAACCCCCACTTGTCCATCACATCAGGGTTTTCAACTTGTAAATACTGAGTTTCGTTTCTATCCATGTACATTTTTCCTTGTTTGTTTGCCCTGTTTCTTCTTTGAACTCAATACCATGGTCATCAATGCGAATAGCATACTCTTCGTTAGGATCCAGGTAAACCTGAACTCCATGAACATTAGTCTTATAAAAAGAGAGTATATGCTTATAGCGCATTGTCATTCCGGTTTCTGAGTGAGTCGAGTAGGAAGACATTTTAGATGTTGAATCTGAAAAAGTGTCTGAGACTTATTCAAGGATAGTGCGCAAGGGATTGCCTTAATTCACACTTTCTTTGGTGGATACTCTACTGGAGGTTTCTCCAAATATGCCTTGATTTCTAGTATACGACCAGATCTAAGGTTGATAAAGACTTGTGATGCCCTTGATAGAGTACTTACGGCCGGATTGACTTGATTGCAACTTCTGTCAAGCTGCCAATTCCTTGTCTGCAACCTGATTTTTGTATCAATTTTAATCAAGTTAGCTATTCTTTCACAAAGACTGTATAGTTTTTTGCTAACTATTGTGATGCCCTTGATAGAGTACTTACAGCCGGATTGACTTGATTGCAACTTCTGTCAAGCTGCCAATTCCTTGTCTGCAACCTGATTTCTGTATCAATTTTAATCAAGTTAGCTATTCTTTCACAAAGAATGTATAGTTTTTTGCTAACTATTGTGACTAGTCTATGTGTATCCCTTCAATTCGAGCTAATTGAGTCAACAGTTGAGACTTTCAGATTCCACTTTTGCAAAAAATCAAAGGACTAATCTACAACCTGAAAACTGAGTGAATATATACCAATTGGATATGATTGAACCCAAAATTGCTCGGTGGCCTTGTATTATGTTGGTCTATTACTGTACAAGTTCAAAAGTAAAAAATGGTGTCTCTGTGTAGCAGCAATAAATAATCGTGATTATTTACTTTTCTCAAAATTTTACACTTTTTGGCTTGATTTGCCAAGCATACAACCTGTTAAGGTCCCTGGACAAGTTTCACTAAGTTTGGACAAAATTTGTTCAAGTTTAGTAATTGTTTCGTGTCAGCAGACTCAGTTTTTAAGAATCTGGCTTAAGTCTCACTTTTGTGATCCAAATTTCACCAAAATTGATTTGTGTGGTCTATTTGATATGCTTGACCTTGTCGTATGCTCAAATGTGCAAGATTATCAATTTTTGTAGCAGATGTAAATAATTGCGATTATTTACTCCAGCTATGTTTTTGCAAGTTTTGTCCCAATCTTGACACAAATCTGTTAAGAACCTCAACTTAAGCTCCCTAGCCAAGTTTCATCAAGTTTGGACAATTTTTTCAAATGGTCATCAGCTTTGTATCTGCAGACTGACTTTGCAAATTTGGACACAATTTCCAATCCAATGATCCAAATCTTACCAAATTTGATTTGGGGACTTATTATAACATGGTAAAACTAGTGGTATGCTAACTTGGTCAAAAAAGTTGAAAAATGGGGCAGATGTAAATAATCACGATTATTTATAACTGGTAAATTTTTTCATCTTTTTGATCAAATGTACACATGTTTATCACATTAATATAAGCCTATGAATCAGGTTTCATTGAGTTTGAACAAAATTTTTCCCAATTTACACTCAAGTTCCCGGTAGTCAGTACAAACTTTAGTTTTCACCCAATTTTTGGTCAATTTGGTGATCCAAATTCTATGGTCCTTTACAAAAGTTGTTTGTACACATGCAATGAGTCACTGGTATCAACCTTGGTCAGTTTTGAGCTTAAAGTAAATAATCGTGATCATTTAGTTTAGGCCTAAAATGAACACTTTTTTGAACTTTTTCAATGGACAGTCTTTCATGAGCTATTTTAAGCCTATGAATCAAGTCAAAACTTAATTTGGTCTAAAATATCAAGAAAAAGTAAATAATTTGAGTTTTTGCAAACTCTTGAAATTTTTACATCAATGTGTCCTTAAGCTTACCCACTGGTTCATACAACTTTTAAGCATATTCTCCAGTCGGATTGAGTGGTTTGGAGTCTTTTCGTGCTATTTCTAGCCGTAGACCTAAAATTCTTCAACTTCAAATAACAACTCACAATTATTTCTTTTGGAGAGAGCAATGTTTTGAAGTCCACCTCAGATTCTACTTACCCTACTCCTAAGTTCTACTGCAATGGGGTTGTGGAAAGTGTCCACAAACACTCGTTTTCTTGTTTTTTATGGTTTTCTGAGCCTTGATCTTAAGACTTGTCTCGTTCATCAATCATTCTCAAAACCCTAGTCTACTTCTACAATACTACAATCCTAAAGGCACTCAGCAAGTATGATTACTTCCAAGCTACCTTTACACAACAAAAGACGACAATCTTAAGCTATACGGTTTCTAAAAGAAAGTTTTTACCCTAGGAGATCATAGAGGAAGTTAAAGGATAATAACTTCACAAAATGTTCGTGTTTTTCCCTAGTTTAGGTCTTTTCGATCCCCGGCACCTGTGCCAAATGTGGGACGGGTGTCTAACCTCACTCTTATCTTATTGCAGACGTAGCGAGAACCACGATTAATTTGTCAATCCATGGGACGAAGCTGACTCGACTAGTGCATAGAGGCTACAAGAGGTTGCCAATCTGTTGGAACCAAGAGCTAATAGAGAGCAACCTATGGCCCCTTGCGCTTATGCATTGGCACCCTTTGGCCTTAGGTCCATAGCTTCTTTCAGTGGGATAGAGGGAAACAACCTATGGTCCTTGAAATTTTACATTGGCACCTTATGGCCACGGAGGGTCGATACTTGAATTTGGTTGGCCAGAAATTGTGGGAAAGTGGTTGGCATGTTGTAGGTTACAACTTGCATGTTCGCATGGTCCATGTTGCAAGAGCGATCCACTACAAGCATGTTGGTTGCCGTAGCACTCCACAACAAGAAAGATTTGAGGGCTCTAAATTTGAATTTTTTTTTTTAATTTTTTTTTTTTGGGGGGGGAGGGGGGGGGGGTCCACTATTAAGACACTTCCCCCACCCCCCGCCCCCCCCCCCCCCCCCCCCCCAAACACACACACACACACATATAACATGCATACGCAGGGTACTATCCCTCTATTAAGATGTTGGCATGAATAGATTGATCCCTCTTTTTTATGAATTAACGAGTTCTTTCCAAAATAGAATAAAAAACCCCTCTTGTTATTGTATCTTTGTTAAATTGCTTAAACTTTCAAAAATAGAAAAGACCTCTTGCAAAACTCTCTCTCGTGGTATAGTAACATGATTATACAAAGTAGCCCCCAATTGAAGGATGGTGAGGAGTAATGCGCAACAACCTATGCTTCTCCATGTTGAGCACAACGAGGGGGGTCTCTCTAGATTTCTCTCTTTTAAAGAATATCTTTGTTTAAGATTTTGTGAAGTGGTTCTATTGACGCGTTACATGCAGTCTCTTATAAAAAGTGTACACTAACTTGATACCTTCTCTTTCCAAGCTAGGACTTATAGGATGAGGTGATGGCAACGTGATTTGAACCCTTGTTGTATGTCACTTGGATCCTCTATGGAGGGGACTAGATAAGGCAGTGCTAAAATGGGAGGGGTAGGTTGGAGTACTAGTTTTCTAAAAAAACAACCATAAGCACATTGAAATATATTAGAGGAGAATCGAAAAATTACATCATAACAGCCGCGGAGGGTTGACAAGTCACTTAGTAGATACATAAGGGATAAAAGAGAGAAGCATACAAGGGGGTGGGCCTACATGCTACCAAGGGAAGGCTTCCAAAAGAGCCAATAGAAATTATGATTCTAACCATCTAAAGAGGGAAGAGAGTCCAACTCAACCTACACATCTACCACAAACCTTTTCCCTTCATCAATCCGGGACTCCACGTGGTAGATCTCGATGATCACTTCATTCTCCCACTGGTCCCTGGTATAGCATTTGTCTTGGTGGGGTGTATAGAAGTGTTCAATGGTTGTCATCCTATAATAGAAATTTGCATCCCGGAGGACTTCCTTCTTGGTCCTGTACTAAATCATTTCTTCCTTCTAGATCTTAATAGCCTGCAAGTTAACATTAGGAAAAAAGGATCTTAGATTGGGTGTTTGGTAGACACTTTTTTTTACAACATGAAGTTCCTTTGCCTCCAGATAATCTAAAGAAAACCCCTGTAACTTTGTTCCAAAATAGGCTTAGAAATCCCACATCACCCAAAAAAAATTGTTTCCAAGACGGTTGAATCTTTGAGAAACCTTAAGAGGGGTGCGAGGATGGAAGGGTCAACATCACACGCAATAAATAAATGGCCAATGTCCTCTACTTCCTTACAACATCTACAGCACGTTCCCGGGCCAAGATAGGCTTGGGAGACTTTCTTCTTTGTCGTGATTGCTTTGTGCATTATAAGCCACATGAGGACTGTTTTTTTTGGTTCATTGGAGGAGGCCTTGTAATCCCACTGCTTCCTATTGAGATCAACCTTTTATCTTTTGTTAAGGGCTATGTACAGAGGGGTTGAGGTCATGGGGTTTCCACATAGGATTGGAGAGTTTGAATCTTTCAGCCCAACATAAGGCTTGTAAGAGTAACATGGGAGGGGCATATAGTGTCCATACTAATTCCTCCAGAAAGTACCCAACATTTCTCTTATGAGGGGTAGGTCCCAAGGGTTGCTTCTGAATCTAAGAGAAAGATCTAGCTCGAATAACTAGGTAAATCTGAGGTGGTCCCAAAGCTGATGCCACGCTTTCAACCCTTTGATATTGAGAATCACAGTCTTTTTGTTGCTATTTTTTGGGAGGTCAAGGAAAGGGTAGGTGGATGACCAACAAATGGAGTCACCCAACAGGAATCAATAATTTGTGCTTTGATTCCGAGTTGATCATTAGTTGCGACCTGTGCGTATTTCATGCATGCATGATAGACTGAAGGAGATCAGAGCCAACTGAAAAAAATTTCTTGTTTCCCAAAGAAAACAACGATCAATGGAAGATTGGACCATCCTTTGAATTCCTTAAATTTAAATCTTTTAGTATTTTTGAAGAGGAGAAGGGACCATTCCTCTTGGGGAGAGGTAAGAGCTTAGAGAACCAGCTTAACAACCATTTTATTTACAATGACTTTTAGATCGCTAATGCCGAGGCCCCCAACATAGGCAGACAACAAGCCTCCCAGTTGACCTTGGTTACTTTCTATAAGAAGGGGTCCCGAGCCCAAAAGAAATTTCTATAGATTTTTGTAATCATAGTTAGGTGGGAATCTACTAGTTGCCAACAACAAAAGAAGAGTAAAACATACACATTGAGAAAGTGATTTATGACTAGCATCCTTCCAGCGAGAGAATGTTGAAACCCTATCCACTTGTTCAGCTTGGATTTGTACTCCACGAACCTCCTTGGGTGTTGCTTGCGGGTTTCCTCCTGCAAACCGTGGACAACTTGCGAAAGCGCTCCTATTTCTCGCAGTGAGGGAATATGTTCTCCATTCGGGGGTGGAGCAAAAGCACAGAGAAGTTGTTGTTGGTATTGGATATTTCTCGCACAGATAACTAGATGAAGCTTTTTGACATACTGCGGGGGTAGAAAATGATTAAAGAGGGGGTCAATAGGGGCCAAGGATCCTTCTCATTCAGAACATCTTGATGGGACGATTGGAATAAGTAGGGAACTCAGGGTAGACAACTCCCATGCGTTGGGTTGCAGAGTTGACGATAAGTGAAAAGAAAGGGGTCCGCGGAATGAACATCCCGCCCTTGCCACAAGGGCAAGGGTGACGATTCGACGGTGCAGCAGAGCAAGGTGGCAAAAGCTTTGGTTCTATATATAATATATATATATATATGTGGTCAAGAAGAAGTGCTCTGGCGAAAACATGAATGATTATCTACTGGCAGGCCAGAAAAAGGCCCTGCCGGGGTTGGAACCCGGAGGAGTTTTATCATTCCAGTTTCCTTTACGCTACGGGGCCTTAGATGTCAGCTCTTTCTCTGTCTCTCTCTCTCTTCTCGCAGCTGCGCCTACCGCCTTACCTATATTCTGTTACAAGAAGCCAATCTGCCGAGCATGGAGTTATCAATGCGTATTCCTCTCGTCTCTGCAAGCCCATTCTTGGTTGCAGCTTTGGCGAGAAGCCAGAAAGGGCAGAGCAAATGCAGTCGCTTTTGTCGATGTGCTCCCTCGCTCATGCCAAACTCTTGGCTAGGCTGTTTTCGTCGGTTGGGCTGCGGGCACGTCGAAGCAAGGGCTTCTGTCCTGCAATGTAGCCGGCTACGCTTGCGGTTTGCACCACAAGAGGCGGACATGGGCAAACAAATGCAAGAGGAGACATGTTAGTCAAGGGCTGTTGAAACAAGATCATCTGTTGCAATGCTTACGGCGACATGTATGCCGAATGTGGTGCACTTCTGAACGGAGCACAAGTTCTGCTGGATCCAGGATGTTGTTTTCTGGTCTTCATTGCTTGCAGGATATGCCTGTCAAGCGCAATGCCAAGATGCGGGAGCAAGGGCTTCTCCCCAAATGCATGCATGCATGCGTTTTGAAGACATGGGGCCAAACAAACCCTGGATGATATTCTTCCTTAGGGGAAAAAGATCGAGCTTGTTGGCAATGCTTTGATTGACATGGATGCCGAGTGGTGGTTTTCTGCTCAAAGCGAACAAGTTCTTGATGAGCGTCCTATTAAGAGTTAAAGGAAGTCTCTTTGGAATGCATGAGTATAGGATATGCCAACAGGGCAGGTCTAGGAATACGCAGCGAAGGTTGCGTCTTGGATTGCGCTTATAGGAGGATCATATGCTCTGCAAGGGGTGGCCAAGGAATTTCTGGACTCCAGCTCTCAACGAATAGAATAGAAAGCCATCTTCCCAAATGCAATCACTTTTATCAATGTACGTGGTGATCCAGGTCAAGGGGATGAGGGCCAAGTGTGTCTTCATCGTCTGGTTATTTTGCGTTTCTTGGAGGGCTTTAGCGAGCAGCTGGTGCAACGCCCATGAACCGCAGGATTCAAGATCAACTCTGGCTGCCGGCAATTTATGCTAAAAAGTAGGCGGCAGAGCTTCTCTTCTGAGGGGGCCCCCCCACACCGGGCCGGCGGTCCCCTGCCCCCAATCGTACCTAGCTAGGTATGCAGTGCCTCTCTCACAAAAGCTCAGATGTTGAGGTAAGTCACAATGTGGGAATTATTGTGAGAATCTGTCCAAAAATTCTTGTGATGGTGTTTGGAACCTCTGCCAGCAACATCGCCGTGATTTCAGTGGTCTTATTACATGCTGGTGAATTTGCATAGTATGTGAAGGTTGTGTATCAATGCAGCCACTACTAAGGTCTGCTTAGATTTTGAGATTTCAATCTATACATGCAAATGCAATTTTATGAACTCATTTGGATTTTATAGCTGTCCGTTGGCTTAAAATCACGGCCAATGGCTGCAGCTGAAGGAACTGTTCAAGATTTACCAACATGTGAAGTTCTTGAGGAGACGTGCATAAGCTGGTGGATGGACCAGAAAACAAGGAAACCACTATGAAACATATCAAACACTGCAGTAGGCAGATTGCTATGGCAAATGCAGCAATGACATTAGTAGGGGCTGAGGAGCAACCTATTCCTCAACACTTAATCCACAACAGCCAAAAGAATAATACCCTTGGTGTTGTGTTCCTTGCCATCGAACGGCGCTAGCATTCCGACAACAAGTAACTTTGTGTGTATGTGCGTGTAGCAAACAAGCACAGGCATGTTCAAATGGGATTAAGGATGGAGGTCAAAATCATGAGGTACTTGCATTGTAGGCCGTGCCAATCAGGTGTCTCGAACTTACAAGATCGAACAGTCCGAATTTACAAAATTGTCCCAAATTTATAAATTAGCTTGTATCTACATTTGATACATTGAAATGACATGTAGGTCAATGCATGCATGCAGGTGTGGTGGTTAGAGCACATGAATCACATGGGGGAGGTGGTGGGTTCGAAGCTGAAGGTGTGTGAGAACCCAATTTACCTACCAATCCAAATTTACTTTTTCATCCGGAATTTGCTTGACGATCCACACGTACAAAATGCATCCGATGGCCTGAGGTCGATCCCATTTGAGCATGCCCATGCCAGATAGTACAGAGGGAGGCTGCATCGTAGGAAACCTCACTTCGTTGGCTCGGTCCTATTTAGCTCTTTGCCTTTCGATCCCACTTTTGGTTCCCTCACATTTGATTGCATAGGTTGGGTTCACATGCCAATAGGAGAGTAAGGCCAAAAAAGTTACCTCCCAATAGAAAAATATGACAAAGGTGCCTTCTACTACCCCACTGATTCACATGGTGGATGTATTTCTTGAGTTGATCAAAACATGAGGGCAATTTTTTTGGTAGAGTATAGAGAGGCTAGAGACTTCAGATTTTTTGAAAATTCTCACTTCATAACTAAAGTAAAGGAGTGGTCTATGTTTCAATTTATCCTCTTCCTTGTTGCGTTAACAAAGTAATAACAATATGAAATCCACACAACGTTGGTGCTTTGGGTGGTGGTAAGTGTATGTAGGTGTGGGTACGGGTACGGGTATGGGTGTGTGTGTGTAGTGTTTAAAACACTAAGTTAATGGTACTCAACTAAGTTAATGGTGTGATTACCGGATGGAAAGTGGGGGAAACGTTTTCAAGTCAATTCCTCTACAATCTACCCAAATCATGGAGCAACGATCGACTCGATTTACTTGTTTCAACTAGATTTACATGTGTGTGTCTTTGTTTGTCTGTGTGGGACAAGGTTGTTAGTTCCTACAAGGAAGTAGTTACAAAAGAAGCCTCTTCATCACAAAGTGCCCCTCTCTTCAATCCTCTTGGTCCAGGTTATGATACGTCTCCTCATGTACCTACCGCAATGAGGATGTGCTAATGGGTACTAGTACTTAAGTCTCTTTTTCCTTGTTTGCTCGCCCACTATATATATCATATAGGATGCATAGTTCTTTAAATTGCATCTCCTATAATGTGCGTGGATTATGCAATCCAAAAAGTGGCGGCTTACCTGGTACTATGTACATACATGTAAAGCGGACATAATTGTTCTTCAAGAGTATAATCAACATAATTTTGCCGGAGAAACTTCTTACTTTGTACGCTATTGGATAGCTTATGAAAGATCATCTCGCGATTTTGGAGTGCTTATACTTATTCAACATGAGCTCTTCCCGACCTTGGTTTTCAATGACAGTTGGGAGATGGAAGGTCATTCAATGTATTGTTCATGGAGAAGTCTGGATTTGGCGGACTATATGCATACACAACATCTGCTGATGGGACACCATTGTGAAGTGTTGTCTCCTCCTATTGTTAGTGTTCCAATGCATTTCTTTGTGGGGATTTCAATAATGCACCAAACCTTGCAGATAATACTACTGGGCACTCTCACATGCTTCATGTGGAACGACAATCGTGGAATCGTTTTATAATGACTTGTCATGGATTGGATGTGTGGCCTCTTTTGCATGCGCATGATCCAAGATTCATATTTCAACATATTCTTGATCCATGCATTGCATTGGATTGGATTGCAAGTATCTTCTCCATATGCAGCAATATGATTACTTTGTATGTGATATGAGGATTGATTATACCCTGTCGCTCGCGGATCATACTCCCATATGCTTGAAACCACATTTTGGATCCTTTTCTACCAATGATTCCCTACTAACAAAGAGAGTATTGCATGTCAATAATGCTCATCTCAAGCATGAACTATTTTGCACTATGATTGTAGATATCATCCTACCTTTGACATCTCAGATACATGTTGATATGGACATGTTAGGGTAAAGGTAGTGTGTCTCTCACCCTGGCCAGATGCACCAGAAGCGTTCGACCATTCATCACTTGTACACAACTTATTTGTTATTAAATAGAAGAATGAGGGGCTCTCTCAAATATTGCTGTGAGTTGCTTTACCCACATCTTCCGTGTTCTCTCTGTGTGTGTGTGTGTGTGTGTGTGTGCACATGCATCGCATTCATACACTCTTCAATTGGTATCAGAGTGCACATTGATGGTGGGGAGCACGACAATGTTGAGAGCTATGAGGGGATAGCTTGCTCGCTCTCAACAGTGGAGAGATAAAAAAGGCTTGGAAGCTTTGTGAGAATAAAATGGGAGCTTGTGAGCTCAGCTGATAGTGATGTATGCATGCTGTTATGGAAGCTCAGAAGAGTGCCAAAGATAGTGTGTAGGTAATGTGCTATCCTAAAAATAGTGTAGCAGAGCAGCACTGTTTTGCAATTCGTTATTTTCCTTGTAGAATGCATATATGAAAATGTTGCTCACAATTTCCCTTCATTTCAATGTGATCTACAACTTTGGAGAAGAGAATTATTGCAAATTCCTTACCGTTTCTTTGATATTCAATTCACACTGACTGTGTATAGAAAATTCCATGTTTTTTATTTTTCAAAGTTTGCGAGTATGATGCACTTTAGAAAGAGTGATGGGTTCTCAAAGTTGGGTGTATAAATTCTCAGATTGAAGGTGAAATTTCAACTTGTGGAGAGCTTGAGGTTTGAAGTTTTCTGGTAGATTTGGGTAAAGAAGAAGAGGGTGGATTTGGTCGACCCATACTTGTTTCCGATCAAGACAACGTTATCCGCATGGGCACTGCAAGTAGAACTTCTTTCATAGGTTTTCATAGGACACTTTGACAACAATTTTGTGCTTCGGTTCATTGTCTTTCGTGACAGAGCTACATAAGGTTATGAAACATGGTTGATGCCCATTGTACATGCATTTCAACGAGCACTTTTGAGTTCTAGGGAGATCTCTTGAGAGCATTGTTTACGCATTGATCAATTTGTCTAATTGCACCTTGTTCAATGCTTGTTTATGTGCAATCACTCCGTTTTTGTACGTTGAGCGCGGATTGCCATTGTATGTGGCATTGTGAAGCCGCGTTGGTCTTTCTACTCATTAGCACTGATCAATGTTATGGTTTATGCACTTTGCCATATCTTTTGCTGATAGATTTTGGTCAATTTATAGTGCTCAAGTTCTTTTCCCACTTTGGCATCTTAAATGCAGTTTATGGTTTGAGAGTTTGCATTGATATTTCACTCATTTTAGAGGGGAATCTATGTGCAATTTTCCTAGATTTCTCGCTATACTTTTGGCTTGACTTCATACACACTTTTGATGCATTTTCCGTTATTAGATTGAGATGATGATTCCCTCTTGTTGCGGTTGACTTTGCTCCCACATTGACGGGCATACGATTGTTTGAACACGGGCAAATGTTCACGTATACACACTTTCAAGAGTGCATATGAGATGTATGATCGTGTGGATACAAGTTACAGCTAGCCGGATTTGAGCTTTGGTAGTGGTTAAGTTGTTCTCCTACTCGTTCTTTAGGCTCCAAGTACATTTGGCAGTTAAGACATACACTAGTGTAATGATTGCAGAGAACAGTGTGGTTACAGTATTGCATGAAATTTTATGCATTGATGTACCTGAGCACTACAGTGCTGGTAAGCTCTTTTGAGCGCATTTTCTCCCCACAGGGAGCTCCTTTTGGTCCAGTTTTGGTATACTCCTCTTCAGCGTTGGTTTATGAACATTACCCTTGTATATGCTGTAGAGCCATAGCTCATGTTTATCCCACTTTGACGGCCATTGTTTTGGTGGTAATGATCAAGTTATAGAGTATGCTCATTGTGGCTATAGCATATAGGTTATGCACTATTTATGATTGATGTATATTTCCATTGTGAGTCTACTGCTTATACATTACATATTGTCACAGGTTCCCGATTGTTCTACAAGTTTCTTTGGTAGAGCTATATTGCACTATAGTTTGCATATGCATTGATCATAGTTATGATTGTGTAATGGCCGAGGCAATATCCAACTTTGATATTCACTTATGGAAATTGATATGTGTGATATTTATAAGTCTACAAGGAAAACTCACGTGAGACATCGGTCTTGCTCGTGTTGACACTTGAGATGTTGGTGCAGCCAAAGTGTGTCGACCCTAGCAGAGGGCATAGGAAGTGATGTGTATGCTTATAGATGCATGGAAGAGGGCTAGAGCAGATGGGAAGATCATAGGTAGGCAAGTGACAGCGGGGATGTATGCTTTATGTGGTTTTCTAGACCCAAAAGGCTCGAGATAGGGCTTGACATGGTGGCAGGTGAAGAATGTCCAAGGTGCTAGTTTTTGGCTTGAAGTGATGAAGGAGCAGGTCCAAATGGATCGTCAAACGGAGCCATGGTGTGAAAGATACAGGGCTTTGATGTTGGAAGTGATTGCAGATCCGAGACAGATAGACCAAGTGATGCCAGGTAGTCTAAGCCAGTTTGGAGCTATGAGTGTGTATCGCTTGATTTATGGAGTGTGTAAGTCTTTTCAGATTGTCAATCGGAGTCCTGGATGCCAAGATACGGCCAGTCGAAGTTTTGTCGAGGGCCAATTATGAGCCACTTTGGTCGCCTCGGTAGATGTTCCATCTGAGGATTTGGACATTTTCCAGGAATTGTATGCATTCTATGTGATGCATGGAGCAGACAAAAAGTGACAGCGTCTTAAACGGAGTCAAGACCGAAAAGATGCAGATTGTTGAAGTTGATGACGATTGCCGGTGAGGTGAGGCCATATGATTTAACTAGTTTTTGGTCGTATTGGTTGGCGGGCCCGACAAAGTCAAAAAGCAATAAGGGCTTGACAAGTTGAAGTCTGAGACGGGAGCTCCCACTAATTTTTTACGGCTTGGTCATTCCACCTCTGGGCATCGAATTGCAGCGAGAGAAGTTGCTAGGAGGAAATTTTTAAAGGGTTTCTTAGAGGATTTTTGGTGACCTTGAGGGCCTTGGGGGAATTCCACATGAGGCTGCCACATGGACCATGGGTAATCCCACATGCGCAAGCGGCACTCAGTTGGAGCATTGAAAAAGCGTGGAGCTCTTGGAGCTTGACTGGCTATGGCGGGTGCACCTTGAGCGCTGCAGGGGGCGACCCTAGGTGCTTTTGGGCGATGGTTGGTTGTTCTGTGGCGCACGGTGGCAACTCGGTGGCAACACCCCATTGGGGTATGTTCTCGTGCCCCTAAGGGAAAATCCTTTTTGAGGAGAAAGGTGGGAGCATTGACGGTGCCGTTGATGCCCCGGGTAAGTGTGAGTTCATGCCAAGCATGGGGTGCAAGCAAGGGTTCCACAAATAGGGGGCCCTCACATGTAGAGGAGCCGAAAATAGAAGACATGCAAAAAAAGATAAGGGGGGAGGTTTCACGTGCCCTAAGGGGCCAATTATTTGGACAGTTTTGGGTAGCTCTTTCGGGGAGCCGAGGAAGAAGAAGAGGCCTATTTTTTTTGCTCAAGGGTGAGGCTCGGGATACAAGAAGAGAGCTCGGTGGGTTGTTCCTAAGCTCCCAAGGCTTGAAAAAGGTAGTTTTGGAGGAGGAGAAGCTCAAAGCGAGCTGTGGAGGAACTGTTTTGAGCCAACGCAGGCGACCTCAAGGGTGTTTTTCCTGCCGCTCTTAGCAAGGGGAGGCGCACAAGTGGTGAAGCCGAAGTTGCCATTTTTTATTGTTGCTCGAGGTTTCCATGTCAAGTCGGTGGTAGCAGATTTTGATGGTGGTGTAGATGATGTTTTTTTTGCCATAATTGAAGCAAATCATATTGGTTCTCCGTGTCGTTTCTTTCCCTTTTCTCCTCCTCTTTTCTTTGCTATGTTCCAACAATCTGGTGCTGGTGTTCAAGATGTGGGTGCCTCCTTGGGCCTCTATGAGTATGAGAGAGAAAGAGAGAGTGGTGTGTGCTACGACACGATCCTGAACCGGTGTGGATTGCTGTCGATTGTGTGAGTTTTGAAGGTGAACTCTAGTGGATTGGGGTGTAGTGATTATCTTGGACTATAGAGAGACAGATTGTTTGGGTTTTGGGTGTGTTCCCCTTTCCCCCCCATCCATCTTTTGGTGCCCCCACTGAGAACTGTCCGATGCTCCGATTTGAAGGTTAAAGTGGTGTTTGAAAGCTGACAAGCGGTTGGTGGATGATCAAAATTATTGATGGTTGTTTTTGAAGATAGCAAAGATGATTGGAGCCAAGCTTTGGCCCCATATTTACAGGTGTTGAAGACCTTGAGGATTGGTTGGTAGATTTTGAATTATGGATGATGTCGATGCATATGTTGATAGATGCAAAGATTTGGTACGATGATTTGAAGGATGATGGTCAAAGTTCATGGCATGAATTGCAGAGGCAGTTTTTGGAGCGGTTTCAAGAAGTGATTACCCCGACAGAGGCTGGTGCAAGGCTGAAAGCGATACACCAAGATGTAAGTAAGGATTTTACCGTTTTATTTGAGTAGTTTGAAGCATGTTGGAAACAATTAGAGGTAGCTACTAGGGTGAAAGGCAATCAATTTTTGAAGCTGTCAAAATTTCTTGAGTGCTTGCATCTTAGGATCAGAGATAAGGTGGACGACGGTGTTGATACATATGAAGACATGGTGAATCTGGCCAAGATGAAGAGTAGAAAGATGAAGCAAAAGCTAGAGCTGGGTTTGTTGAAGCCTGCAGATTATGTGCCCGTTGCAAAGCTAGCAGAGTATCCTCTAGTTTAGTCAAAGGCAATGCCAATTGTGCAGAATACAAAGCCCATTGAGGTAAGGCCAACAATTGGTCATTTTCCTTGGAAGTTTCCAGTTTATGATGTGCATGTGCTAGTGATGGATGATCTTGTCAAAGAAGATAAGCCCCTTGTTGAAATGAGCCGGTGTGCCAAAGAGGTAGCAAATGTTGATTTTTTTAGAGCAGCTTGAAGAGGTAAAGCCGGTTCTTGGAGAAAGGTAGGACCCATGTCCTTACATTACCCCCCCTTGGATAATCATTTTCGTCCTCAAAAACAAACGTAGGAAAATGTTTCTTAAGTGCGGAGACATTCTCCCATGTAGAACCTTCTTTAGGTCTATCTAGCCATTTTACCAACACCTGTCATTTGACATGATGTCTGGTGCAAAGCTGATGATAATCCAAAATCTGTTCGGGCTCATGAGGGATGCTTTGCGGTTCGATAAGGTCAAGTAACACACCTGTGTCAATGACATTATCATTCTATCCTAGCTGTTTTTTGTAAACATCTAACATGAAAAACAATATGAACTCGTGAGTGCTTTGGAAGAGCTAACTTATAGGCCACTTGACCTATACGTTTGAGAATGGTAAACGGTCCACAATAGCGTGGTGAGAGTTTAACAACTTTTTTTGTCTTCAGACTTTGTGAATGCTCCGGAACCTTGAGGGAAACCTTGTCTCCTTCTTTGAAAGTAGCAAGAGATGATGCTCATCTGCGTACTTCTTATATCAAACATTCTGTTGAGAAACTCTAAGCATGTCAAAATGTTCTTGGAGAAAATCCTTTGCTTGTTGTATCTTCTCCTTAGCCAACCCCACCGTAATGGGTGATCTAGATTGAAAACCATATAAAAGCATAAATGGACTAAACCATGTAGTTACATGCTTTGAACTATTATGAGCAAATTCCAATATAGGTAAGTAGTCTTCCCAATTGGTTTCCTCTTGCTAATGTATGCTTGTAGCATATCTTCTAGCACTTGATTAACTATTTCGGTTTGACCATCTATTTCTGGATGATGAGCCGTACTTAGATTAAGTTTAGTTTCCAACTTTTGAAACACAGCTCTCCAAAAGTGATTATCGAACTTTCGATCTCTGTCACTAATGATACTAGCTGGAAGACCGTAGAGTCTATATATATGCTCTACAAATAGCCGTGCTAATTTCGGTGTCTTAACCGTAGTCTTAATGAGAACGAATCAACCCATCTTTGTTATATGGTCTACAATCACCCATATGGCATCATGGCGACGATTTGTAGTAGGTAAGTCCATAGAGATACTCTCCCACTTACCTTGTGAAATCTCTAAAGGATGTAAAAGGCCACCTACCACGCTCTGCCTTATTAACTTGGCACGGCAGTTTAGTACGTACTCTTGAACATCATGATGTAAGCCCGACCAATAAAATTGTTGTCAAACTAAGGCATATATCTTACGAATACCTGGATGACAAGCACATGGACTATCGTGACACTCAGATAAAATTTGGTTCCTAGTGTTTAAGTCCTTTGGCACACATACTCTACCCTTGTGGAGTAAGTAGCCATCATCAATGGAAAAATTCTTCCATCGCTTAAGCTCTTCCTGAGTAGGGGTGGAGCTTTGCGTGTTGGAGTATTTATTTGCATGTGCAGAGACATGTTGATCTGGCTGTACAGAGACATGTGAGTGTGAGGGATCTCTTAAGCTCTTCCTGAGGAGGGGTGGAGCTTTGCGTGTTGGAGTATTTATTTGCATATGCAGAGACATGTTGATCTGGCTGTACAGAGACATGTGAGTGTGAGGGGTCTCTTTTTAAAATTACACTCCACACTTTAGCATACGATTGATCTTGTGCACACTTGCCACGTAATGACTCCAAAAATCCACTCTTTAGTTCCATGAAAGCAAGTGAATTAATCTGAGGCATCCGACTTAGTGCATCCGCTACTACATGATATCATTACTTGTGATATCGTAGCTTACAATCATAATCTTGAAGGATTTTTGCCCATCTAGCTTTATGACCCTTCAAGTCTGTTTGAGCTAATAAACCATTTTATACTCTCATGGTCAAAAACTACTTCAAACTCGGCACTGTATAAATAGTGTCGCCACTTTCTTAAAGCGTGAATTATGGCATAGAGCTCTCTCTCATAGACAGGATGATTTTGTTGAGCTCTATCTAACTTTTTACTTTCAAAGGATATAGGTCTTCCCTCGTAGAGAAGTACCGCACCAATTGCTTATCACTAGCATCTGTCTCTACCACAAATGGCTTAAGTGGGTCAATGATCGCTAGGATGGGAGCAATGTAGAAAGTAAACTAGAGTTATGCTGGGATGGAGAATCTCGTCATTCCTATAATGTTTGTTTTACAATAGTTGCACGTTGCTCAATAGAATTAAAATTGAGAGCACTTTTCTCTTTAGGATTGTTAACACTATGCTTATCAAGAATTCATTGCACTTTGCATACCATTGCTAGAATTCATAGCACTTTGCTCTTGAGAATTCAAAGACTTGGAGACAAGCAGTAACACAAAAAGACTTCATCTATTAAATATGCTTTCTATAAAATAGAAGCTCGGTTGTACATATAAGAGGTGCAAATGGTATATTTTTCTCACCAAGCAAAAGCACATGTTTACAATTGGCCATAAAGGATAAGGAGTTGTGTTCATAACTAGTGTGCAATGTGTTTCTTAAACCATGCAGCCACTCCCGTCCTAAAACTACATCAACACGGTCCATGTTCATAACTTGAAAGTCAAGGGTCATCGTATGATCTTGAACAATAAGCTCAACCCCTTGAACTACTGTGTCCCATACTTCTTTATCATTCATAGACTTCTGCTCTACCACATACTTGTGGGAGCAGGGAGTCTATGTAAGCGTCAATTTCTTTACTAGCTTATAGTTCAGGAAGTTATGAGTTGCACCATCATCCACTAAAGTATGAACACATTGTCCATTAATAGTGCCATGCATGCAAATCAAACCATGGGGGCCAAAGGTGGGATGCCACATTGAAGTAGGCACACATCACTTGTGCTTTTCTTCCATATGAAGAACCTCTACAACACAGTATTTAGGAGACCAATCTAATGTGAGGTGCTGCACCGTGTACATGGCCTTTTCTTTGCCTTGCAAAAGAGGACAATCCTTCTTGTTATGTTGTGTTTCTTTGCACGCTCAAAATCAGCAGTTCTGAGAGACCCACATGGAGTATCTCGTGATTGTTTAGGCTTCTCAACCTCTTGTGGGTGTGGAGAGGTAGATTGTCTCTTATTCCTTTGGGAATGTGTGGGAGATCTACCTCGTCATTGTCTCTTAGCTACATTGCTCTTAACAAAATTATTCTTAGAGTAGGGAACATTTCCCTTCCTCTCTTGGTCATCATCCATATCTTTGGGCATGACCGATGGCTTCTTCCAAAGTTTTTGGATGTTGGGTCTGGACACGAAGATGATAGTCTTTGTCAACACCCCTATTAAAACCCCGTATCTTTTGGAATTCATCTAGACCTTCTAGTTTTAATACGATTTGTTGATACTGCAAAAGGTACTGTGTGAGAGAGAGACCAAATATGCGGCATGCATCCCATGCTAACCAATTCTTATCTTCTTCATTGGAGTCCAAAACTCTTTGGAGAAAGAAGCTTGAAACACAGCCAAAGATGGAGGACGAGCATTTATTGGAAGTGTCATCCACCACTTATAGGCCTTGCCTTTAAGAGATAGACTTGTTTCCATAGCCATTTTTATATCTGGGGTGTGTCTCAACCTATGAATATCACTCCATTTGTGTAAGAACGTATTGACCGCATCCTTGTTGCGATCACGCTCTTTCCCTGAAACTCAGGAATGGTGGTATTCTTAAGCAATGCATTGCTACCTTCTGCATCCTCTGAAGCACTTGTCTCTTGGACTCCTTGAGTCCGACGGGCTTGGTTTCCTTGAACCGTGCCACTTGTGGCTCCTTGAGCCATCTGTGAATTCATAAATTTCACAAGTAGCTCAGTAAGACTTGTAACATTTGCATTGAGTGCAGAGAGGTTGCGTTCAAGTATGCTTTGGCAACTTTTCAAAGTCTTGAAAGCAGCCATATATACAAGACCATGATCTCCTAGATCATCATCGTCATGCATATTAGTGTCGACAGCACCCATGGTGCCCTGATTTTGGTCTACGTGCTCAAAATCAAAAGTGTGTGTAGGAGGGATATCCTCACTGGCCATGGTAAACACACACTAATGTAAAGAGAGAAAAACAACGTCAACTTGTACCTTGTAAAGCTTGAAGTCTTTGTGTTTTTTATGCTCGACGATTTGCGCTGCATTGCGAACCTCGCCTTTCGAAAATTGTAGTGCTTCACATCGCGTTTGTTGTAAGAATACCTTCGTTGATTCTTCACAAAAACTCGTTGTTTTTGTGAAGGCTTTTCTTCACGTGTGAAGCTTCCTCCTTGAAGAAAAAGGAAATTTGGAGGAAAACTTGCCTTCCTCCAAGAAGTGAAAAGGAAGGTGAAACTAGTTCCTTGAAGTTTGAAGCGTTCCTTTTCCTTCTAGCTTTCTTATCAACACAAGTATGCTATCTTTCCGTGTTATACATAGCAAGTCTCAATAGCTTGGATGGTAGAGTGTTGGCCTCTTACCCTCATGGGGTGGGTTCAACCCTCCTATGCAAGGGTTTAGAGGGCCTTCCCACGCACGCAACCAACGGTGCCAATGGATCCTTGATGTCGTAGAGTTGCCGATCGGGTTTGCCTTGGTGGCCCGCTATGGAGGACGTAAGTGGGGCTCTAGAGGCCGGTTGTCGCTGTCTGCCTTCACGTGCTGCGCACAGAACTCTGTGCCTATCTTCTTTTGCTGCACAGCGGAGATGTTGTTGTCCCTGTCTACAAATCGTGGGAAAAAAGCAACACATTGCATGCACATGCAACCCGCTTTTCCCCTTCTCGAACAATAGCTCGGATACCAGCGAAAAGGGCGGTGATAATGCGTGTGCTAGTCTCCACCCAATCGTGCTATCTTATAGCCTCCCCCTAGCGTACACATTGTCCGGTCATGCCCGTGGCCTTGCCCATAGGACCCATGTCCTTACAAGAAGAAGAACAAGTTGTAATGCCCAAGAAAGTGAGAGAGGATATGCTATCAAAGGTAATATGCAGTGCTCTATTGGCAGCCATGCTGATAAGGGTAGGAGTGAAAATTGCTGTGGCAGTGCAATAAGTTCAAAGCTTTACAGAGGAGGATAAATCTAAATCTATGGATAGCCAAGCTGGCCTACCAAGCTGATAGGAGGATGATGATGAAGCAAAAACCAAGGGGGTTGGGCATATTTTTGATGCTCATGATCTGTTAGGTGTTGACCAAAGGGAAGAGCAGTTAGAGGTGCCTTTGGGTTGCCATGATGATGCTATAGATGCAGGCCTTTTGGATCAGGTATGTTGTGAAAGTGAAGCTGATTGGGTCTTTGATGATACTGAGAATGCCATGGATGAAGAGATGTGATTGCTTGTGGATGAAGCTTTGACCAGGGTGCAGGTGATGAGAGGGTTAACCCCTCTACTACAAGTGAAGAGTCAAGTGCATCATACATGTTCTATGGAGAAGAAAAGAGATGTTGAGGGTGAGTTCAAGCTGTCAAAAGAGGTATGCAATACATGGTTAAAGTGTATACTTGTAAGTGCATCGGTGAGATATGTTATCTGCCAGATATAGAGTTCCATGGAGAGGAACTCTGCTTTACATGGTTGTGAGGGAGGGTCAGAAGTGTTGGTTGGTGCAAATGATGTGATTGCAGGGCCAGATGCATTGGTTGGGATGGGTAGTATGCTTACATGGCTAGGTGGGTTAATGAGGCAAGTAAAAAAGCAAAGAAGTGCTAAGATGTTTTGGGCATATTGTGTGCATGGATGGTTG